>NC_060085.1:13317500-13942500 GCF_922984935.1 Meles meles
TGCCACCTCAAAATCAGGATGCCACCCGGAAATACTTCCTGACTCAAAGTCAGAGAAGCTCTGTGCCTCTCTGTAGGGTTGACGTCTGGTCCTGGAGCTGACGTCTGGTCCTGGAGCTGTCGCCTGTCCTTCACCCTGCCTGGAGTTTTGTATGTCCTCGGGCTGGAGGACTAGGCAGGGTCCCGGGAGCACACAGCCCAGGCTGAGACGCTCATTCCGTGTCTGCAGGCACTCAGGAGGGCTTGAGCCAACACCCTCACTCACCTCCCAGGCCTGTTTTCCTTCTCTTTCACATGGGGACGAAGGCCTTCCTGCTCCAACTTGACAAGCCATCATCCTCTAAGTGCTTTGCGTGTAGCCCAGCACATGTGCAGTGCTCCAGAAAGAACAGCCGGGAATGTTCAGGAAAAGCAGGCGGAGGATCCAGATGGATTGTCCCCATCCCCTCCCAGTGCCAGTGTTGTCCGTCCCCCCCCTTGCCCTCCCCGAGTGTCCACCCAGGCGGCAGGGCCTCCCTCTGCTTCCCCAGGACCAGCCAGCCTGTGGGAGGCCCCTGGGGAGTACCTGGGGAGGGCCAAGCAAAGCCCTGGTGTGGATTTCCCGACCCCCTCCCCGGGGGACAGGGAGCTCACCTCCACCAGAGGTGGCTGCACTTCTGGCTGAGCCTACCTCCTCGTGTCCCCACCCTCACGTCCACTCTCAGCCTCCCCTCCCCCAGCCCAGCCCCGAAGCACAGTGTCCCTCCTTGGGCTTGGCCCCCTTTTCCAAAAATAATGTCCTGTGCTGTCCTGGAGCCTCCCATTTCTTTCTCTGCTTGCCAGAGAGCCTCCTCACAGGCTCCAGGGGCACAAAGACGAGGAGCGGAGGACTCTCACTGCCTCCTGCCCACCACGCACCCTTGTGTGGGTTGAGGGCCCTCAGGCCTCCACGTCCCCCAGGAGCTGGAGCCGCACGGCACCACATGCCACCTGGCCCTGACTCGCCCTGTCACATGGCGTGTTTGGGGCTTGTGTGACCGTCATCCTCTTGGATCCACCTCTTACATCCCAGCTGCAGCCTCTGGTGGCGGCTCTTTCCTGAGCCCAGTCCTCTCTGGGGGCAGCATGGGAGACGGGCAGCCCCCTGGGAAAGAAAAGCCCGGCCAAGTTCCAGGCCAGCTTTCCCCTCTCTGGCAGAGATCGGGGGCCAGCAGCGTGTCCTTTCTCCACACCCCAAGGAGGCTGGAGAGCGCAGCCCTTCCTGGACAGGAGGTGGGGGTGGGCAGCCGTTGGAGCAAGGTTGAGGGGCGCTAGCAGGTCACATCCCCGAGCCTCAGTTCCTTCTCTCGGAAGCAGCCATGACGCTGTCTCCCCCTGAGCCTGCTGGAAGGTTCCTCAGCAGGGCTTGGCCTGGGTGAGGCAGGGGCTGAGAGCAGAGCACCTTCCGGCACAGCTGTGGGGGGCCATGCACAGCAGACACTCAGGCTGGGGAGCTCTGCCGGGCCTGCTGCGAGGGCAGCCTTACTTAGTTCCCTCTGGAGTTTTCCTGTCAGTGGTGGCGGGGGTGCCACAGGGGGGCAGCTGGGCCGCCTGTCCTCTGATTGCTGTGGTCGCGGTGCCCCCTGCTGGACACCCAGCACTTGTGAGGCTGGACCCGACAGAGCCCGCCCTGAACAAACAGGTGTCTCCCTCGGAAAAGCTCCAGCCGCTCAGTTTCTCGCAGTAGCGCCCGTTACCAGTTCAGCAGAGTATTGACTGGAGCGTCTTGTACGTTTTAAGCGATTGAATCAATTTTTTAAAAATTATTTAAAACACCCACATAGAATCTGTTGTATAATTTGAGCTTTATCTTCACCGCCCTTTATATTAAAGTTTGAAATTCTATTAAAACAGCAGGAAAAAGGGATGTTGGGGGGCTCAGTCGGTTAAGCATCTGCCTTTGGCTCAGGTCATGATCCCGGGGTCCTGGGATTGAGCCCTGCGTCGGGCTCCCCGCAGCTCCCCCTGCTTGTGCTCTCCCTTTCTCTCTTTGGCAAATAAAATCTTTTTTAAAAAAAAAAAAGAAGTAGGAAAAAGAAACCAAAGATGAAATTTGATACTGTTCTAATTAAACATGACCACTTGGCCTAAGTCAGAGTTGACAAACGTTTTTGTTTTATGAAGGGCCTGATGGTAAGTGTCTTGGGCTTTGCAGGCCATTGGATGTGTCACAAAGACCTGGCTGCAGGGTTATGGTGGGAAAGCCCCTTCGGCTTGTGGGCATGGCTATGTGCCAATCAAACTTTATTTACGATAATAGGCCCAGCATGGTGAATATGTCAGCCCCTGCCCAAAGGGTCTTTGAGGGTCCATCTAGCTCACACGTTCACAAATGGGGACATGTAATCATAAAAAGTAAGAACTGTCAGAAGTGTCAAGGACACCGGTAAGACTGAGCTTGCCTTCCAGCCGGGGAAGCCTGGCTGGGTGAGCAGTGGGTCTCCCTGGGAGGGCCCTCGTCCCGTGCAGCGCATCATGGTGTCACCTGGCCGCCTCCTTCAGGAGTTGGTGCCTGCACCTTTTCTGGCATCTACAACAAGAAACTGCTGAAGATGTTCCCACTTAAGGTTCTTAGAGTAGCTTTGAATCTTCAGAAAACTGGTCTCCAGAGAAGCGTGATCCCCCCTAAGGGCCAGGTTTTGCTTGTAGTTAAATGATAGGTCTTTAATATTATCATTGTAACTATTATCATAAAAATCATGCGTGTTCATGAGAAAATCAAGCACTAGTTAGAACGTCAAGTATGAAAAGTAAACTTCCCCTTCCTTGTCTCAGTTTCCTGGTTGCTCTCTTTAGAGCTACCTACTCACAAGTCTCTTATACTCTCTATCTTTCCAGAAATTTCCTACACAGGAGCAAACAGATGTTCATCTTTTTTTTTTAAGATTTTATTTATTTATTTGACAGAGAGAGATCACAAGTAGGCAGAGAGGCAGGCAGAGAGACAGAGAGGAGGAAGCAGGTTCCCTGCTAAGCAGGGAGCCCAATGTGGAACTCAATCCCAGGACCCTGAGATCATGACCTTGGCCGAAGGTAGAGGCTTAACCCACTGAACCACCCAGGCGCCCCAGATCTTTATCTTTTAAGAAAAACTCAATGGTATCCTATTTATTCTGCCCCTCGGGTTTTTTTTTTTTCACCTGTTCCTGTAAGAATGTATCAGGTCTGCCTGTCCCCAGCAGGGGGGCAGAGGACACAGACACAGAGCTAGCACATTGGTATCTGGTGGTTCCTGGCTGTTTTGTTTGGATACACCAGGACTTGCTTTCCCAGGTCCGGTGGTGGGGTGACCGTCAGGTACCTCCCTCGCCCGGCACACATCTTGCAGAGAACCTGAGGTCTGTCTGCCTTCCCCATGTCTGCTCATCTTTCTGGCACTTTCACATAAGTGCCAGTCCTGAAGTGTTCTTCCAGAACTGTTCCTCATAAATATTGCCAACACCGGTAGATTCCGCACTTGGGATGAGCGTTCCTATTAAGCGTAGAGCCCAGGAGGACCAGTGAGGGAGGGATGACACTCCTCAAGACCTCAAGACCTGCTTCTCCATTCACAGAAAAGAATACAGACTTGGCGGGAAGGCCCTCTAGTGACCTGGTGGCCACTGGCTGCTTCTTGCTGCCAGGGCTCTGTGCATGCCAGTCCCCTGCCTGAAATCCTTTCCCTTTCTATGGGGCGTGCAAGCATGTAGGCGGACTCCTGTCATCAGTGGTCTGTTGGGTGAGCCCTGCACACCAAAACGCAACTCTCGGGTCTCCCTACTGTGCCCCCCCTTCACCTATCAGGACCCTCATCCATCTGCCTTCTCCCACCTTCACGATGTTAAGACTCTGATAATCTGGGTATCTGGGTCTTTCCCTTAATCAACACAGACATCTCAAGAGCCGGAGTCACCTCACATGCAGACAAGGGTCCTGGCCTATGGCAGGCAGCATTCACTGGGGACATGGGCTGAGCCCGAGGTGGTTCCACACACCCATACGCGCCAAGAGCCAGTACTGAGGGGCCCAGCTGTATCTCTCCAGCACTAATCACCTCCCGTGTTTGTGTTCTTAGTTCACAGGAAATGGGCCATGCGAAATGAACAGTGTCCATAAGAGTGAGCATGACAAGAACCTGGAACACAGCAAAAAGCGCTCTCGGCCGTCGCTCCTCCGTCCGGTGTCTGCACCAGCCAAGGTAACGGTCAGCTGTGCGCATAGATGTCCACCTCTCTGGACCCCCAGCAGCCTCCCCTCTCTGTAGATGACCTAGGGAGCAGTGTGCAGGAGCTCTAAGCACCATGTCCAAGGCATGGGCTGAGTCTGGACCCTGGTCTCATTGGAATGCACCGGCCCTGGGACTTTAGGAGGTCAGCTCACCTCTAAGGTGGCTGTTAACCCATTACCCGTGGCTCACAGGATTGTTACGAGGAGCAACATGTTTTCCTGTGGAAACAGGATGTACTACTAGGTCTGCTTCTTTTCGCCATGGTGATTCTTTCATGGGCAGGCGACCACGTGTAGTTGTGTAGGTTGGTCACTGCACAAGGAGCCCTGTTGAGGGGTGAGAGGGGCTGAGGTCCATCTCTTGTTGCATGCATTACCCATGATGGTGGTTTTTCTAATTCCATCTTTTTTTTTTTTTTGCATTTACTGGTTGGCTTTCTACTCTGAGGAGGAGCTTTTTCTTTCTTTTCTTTTTTTTTTTTTTTTTTTTAAGATTTTACTTATTTATTTGTCAGAGAGAGTGAGTACAGACAGAGTGGCAGGCAGAGGCAGAGGGAGAAGCAGGTTCCCTGCCAAGCAAGGAGCCCGATGCGGGACTCGATCCCAGGATGCTGGGATCACGACCTGAGCCGAAGGCAGCTGCTTAACCAACTGAGCCACCCAGGCATCCTGGAAGAGCTTTTTCTTCGTCATCTTTTATTGGGTTACCTACTCTGGGTAATCCATGACTTGTTCATTTTGGCATCTAAACTGGCTCAGATTTGGCTGGTGGGACCCCTTCAAGCTGGCTTCTATGTCCTCTAGACATATGCCCTGCATTGGGAGATGGCTTCGTAGGGTCTTCAGTGCCTCAAGCAAGCAGCCAGGTTCTGGTCTGAGTCCAACTTAGAGACAAAACTCTTCACAGAGATTTAAAACCCAGGTTTCTCTAGGCTCATCTTGTTCTCCTCTTGTTCTTGCCCTTGCCACCACCGTCACAGCTCACAGGACAAAACAGGCAGGGGGAAAGCTTTCTGACCCTGCTTCAAGAGATACCGCTCCCTTCCTGTCCCAATTTGGTGAGGCTCCTGCCTAATACCAAAGCCCTAAAATGCCAAAATTTAGAGCCCAGGTAGTGGGTCGCGTGGAGCCTGAGGGAGTGGTCCTGAGATTTCCTCCACAGGGGTCCCCAGCAGACCCCATCCAGTCCCTCATGACGGTCACTGTCAGGAGAGCTCAGCGTCAGCGACACTGTAACTCTTGACAAAGACGTCCGGGACCTTCACGGCACAGAGTTTCTCTTCCACAGAAGAAAATGAAACTCCGAGGTACCAAAGACCTGTCCATCGCTGCCGTGGGGAAGTACGGCACCCTGCAGGAGTTCTCCTTCTTCGACAAGGTGAGCCGTCAAGGCTGGTCAGTGGCTGGAGCAGGCTGGGGACAAGGGGCTGGCACCAGCTCGCACGGTGGGAGGCAGAGCTCGGGGCCCATGCAGACTGAAGGGCACATGTTGGTCTCCCCGAAGCTGTGCGGCTTTTCTAAAGGCCGAGTGGTTGTGGGGCTCCACAGTAGCAGAAGCCAGCGAGCTGGCCCCACACACATTCCCTTCAAGCTGTGAATTAGTTGCGTGGAGATCATTGCCCTGCTGACCGCAGCCCGTCACTTGAGAGCACGTGACTCGGTGACTCCGTGTTCACCTGGTGGGGCCTGAGCCAAGCGAGGGCAGGGAGTGGGGAGTGCGGGTGGGGCCTGGCCCTCGAGGGCCCCCTCATCTCCTCTCCCCGCAGGTGCGCAGGGTGCTGAAGAGCCAGGAGGTCTACGAGAACTTCCTGCGCTGCATCGCGCTCTTCAACCAGGAGCTTGTGTCTGGCTCCGAGCTCCTCCAGCTCGTCAGCCCGTTTCTGGGGTGAGTGACCCTTCCTGGGGCTTCCACGCGGGGGTGCGTCCGTAAGCTCTGTCTACCTTTCTGTTGCTTGTCGCTTGTGGAAAACGGTAAATGCTTTCTGATTTCTGTTTGTAAATTGCGGTGGTGGTTAAGGTCATTCTAGATTGAGCGGCAGTAGAGTGAGGAGAACACAGACAGGTCCTGGGCCCTGTTCTCCCACGGTGGCGGCCGGATCTGCCGCTTGCACAGTCCACCCGTCTTGTCAGGTTTTCCCCTTGCGTGCAGCTCCGTCACCTGCGAAGTTCCTGCGTCCACCCCAACAGTCAAGATACGGCTTTAGCGGCACAGGGATGCTTGTGTTGATCTGTAATAGCCACACCACGTCCCTCCTGCGCCCCTGTGCGCCACCCGGATCTGGCCCCACACCTGGCCCCACACCCCTGGCAAACCCCTGATCTGCCCTCCAGCTCTGAAACTTACACAATGGAAGTGTTCCGTGGGAGGAATCACACAGTACATAACCGTGGCGGACTGGGTTTTCTTCACGCAGCATAATCCTCTAGAGATTCACTTTGATACGTGCTTTTAAAAATTCTGCCAATCAGAAACTGCCAGGAAGAAGGAAGTGGCCACTCGGCACCCCTGTGGGCCGGAGAGAAGCCGTGGTCACCCGGTCAGCGGCCTGCTGCAGGCAGCCTGTGCCGTGGGGTGTGAGCAGGTGGGCAGACCCCGGGGGCTGGGGCGGCTGCTGGGGGCGCAGCGCTTTTCCGGGAGGCAGGTGCACAGGCACGGTGCTCTCTAAGAGGGGAGAGGCCCCAGCACCGGCTCCTGCTCCTCAGCTCTCACCCGTCGGACGAGTTTCTTAGACAGTCTTAGTTTTCCTGTCGTGAAATGGGGATTTCTAGAGGTCCCACACACAGCTTCAGAGCACTGCAAGTGGGCCCTGCACGTAAGACCTTTAAAACGGCGTCTGGAACGTGGTGCGTGCAGAGTATGCAATGACTGCGTAGGAGCTTTATTCAGCCCTAAAGTCATCCCCAGGGACAGGTGCTTCCTGAACCCTTTACTGTTATTTAAGAAAAGTTTTTTGAGTTTTCTTTTTAAATATAAAATAAAGCACAGGTCCAGGAACCCGCATGACAGATGACTTGAATCATTTTTAGGCAGTGCCCCTTGCGGCCACCACCCAAGTCCCACACGGACCTTCGCCAGCCCCCGGGAGCCCCTTCCTGTGCCGTGCATCATGCTCCGTCCCCGCTCCGCTTGGGAGCGAGCGCCTCCCGCACTGAGGATGGCTCAGGTGGCTCAGGTGCTGTCCAGCACAGGGCTCGCTCTTGCCGCCTTGTCTGGGTTTGGTTTTAGAACATGTCTGTGAGTCTCTTCGTCCCACTTTATTGCCTGCTGCCTCTGTGCTGGTGTTCCCCACCCCTGCAGTCCCGTCCTCCATGTCCCTCTGTCCGTCAGGGGGCGCTGGTGTCCACATTCTTTCTATGGTTCCTTCACGTATTTGTGTGTTCTCTGTGGGTTGCAAAAGAGAGAACCTGAACAGCATTTTTCACCTTCTGGCGGCCCCAGGTGGATGTTTGATTTCTCCCTTTATTATAATTGCTGGCTGATGAGTCACTTTCCTGTCCTATCCGGATCTGTTCTTTTTTTCTTAAAGCATCATGTGGGCTCATGGACACATTTGATGTGTTTTGGTATTTTTTTTTTTTAAGATTTGTTTTTTTATTGATTTATTAGAGCATGAGTGGGAGGGGCAGAGAGAGAGACTCAAGCAGACTCCCCCACTGAGTGTAGAGCCTGACTCGGGGCTTGATCCCAGGACCCCGAGATCACAACCCGAGCCAAAACTAAGAGTCGAGTCCGATGCCTGACCGACTGCACCACCCAGGTGCCCCGGTTTTTTAGTATATTTTAAGGATGAGGAGACTAAGGCCCAGAGTGAATACTTCTCACTCTTCAGAGAGAGCTTTGCCGGGGTGATGGGTGGATCTAGGGTGGCCCAGCCCAGAAGCCGATGCTCCGCCCATCCTGTGCCCTCAGGACAGGATGCCAGCAGCCCTGCCGCAGCCTTTTTTTTTTTCTTTTTCTTTTTTAATTCGGTATTTCTTAGATGTCTTTCTCGGATGTCTTTTGGTGTCAGCCGTGAGCCTACGTGATTTGTAGCGACTACGTGCTATTCCCTTGCTTGTACGAATCGAGTTTTCTCAGCAGGGTCTCCAATGAAGGACGTTTGTCTCCAGTTTCTACAGTCAGTGCTACGGTCATGCTCCATAGGTTGGGATACTCAGAGGTCAAGTTAGGGTCGTCAGGCAGTGCTTCCTGAGATCCGGAGAGGGTGCACACGTCAGGGTGTCCCTTTCCTTTGGGTTCACTCTCCCAGGCTAGTGAGGATCTCCTGACGCTCTGAAAAACGGCCCCAGCAGCACAGTGGCGTTACTCACCCTCGGCTGAACCATGGCTGGCTTTTTGTGCGGACTTGGATTATGTGCTCATTCCTGCAGCAGTGTGTGTGTGAGCTCAGAATCAGAACCCTGGGTGTGGGTCCTGGCCGAGGAGTGGGCCACGCTGTTGCTGGAAAGAGGACATGCTATGGCGGGCGAGGGGCCTGGGGACGCCTGTGCTGGCCTGGCGTGCCCAGTTGGGTGCGTCACCAGCCCCAGGTCTGGATTGGGACCCTGCTTCCTACTAGCACATGAGGGTTTCTTTGTTTGCAGAATGGCCAGACCTACCTCCTGCAGTTGGCAGGGGCAGGGGGGATGATTAAGGAAGAAGAATGAAGGAGCTCAAAATTTCAGGTGCTGAGCAGGGGGGCAGTGTTGGGTTGGGGTCTGTGATTCCCATTTCCACATGCTGAGAGCAGTGTCCGGGGAGGGCCCAGGGGGTGTGCGGCAAAGAACTATTTGGGCCTCTTCTCTCTGCCTTGCCGTGACACCTGGCTGGGCTAGCAATCACCTTGACAAGGCCTCTTCTCGCAGTCCTCCATCTGGGTTTGCACGCCCAGGGGCAGCCAGGGAAGGGGGTCTAGAGATCGGCCACCTGCCGACAGCACAGCTGGGGTCAGGACTGGAGTGGGCTGTGTCAGAGGGACCGTTCCCCCTTGGAGCGTTCACGGTTGGCATTTATCACAGCTGCAACGTCACATGTCGTCTGCATGGGTTTGTCGATGTCTTTCCGCCCTGCGTTTCTGTTTGCTCGTGGGTTTTCCTCGTGAGTGGAGTTGACATGGGGTCCCTACAGCCAGGGCACAGTGGACAGCCATCTCAGGAGGGGGCCTTACAGTTCATGAAGGAAGGGAGCCGCGGGTGGCAGGATCGCCGTGCCCCCGTCAAAGTAGTGCATCCTTACAGTAGGATTTTTTTGAGCTTGTCTTAAGTAATCTCTATGCCCAGTGTGGGGCTCGAACTCACAGCCCCCAAATCAAGAGCCACACGCTCCACCAATGGAGCCAGCCAGCTGCCCCTTGGTAGGATTTGATACTCCTTTAATCACAAATCCAGGTGACATTGGGGGACAGTTGTATGAAGACCTTCCCATTGCATGGCCATTACATTGTGACTTGTGAGATCGGTCTGCAGGGCGTTTTCCTGGGGGGATCTCCCTCAGGGAGGAAGACTCCGGAGCAAGAGTCAGTGGACTTTATCTGTCAAGGGCCAAGGGGCAGTACTAGTGAACCCTGGCCTTGTTGTGCAAAAGCAGCCACAGGCAATACTAAGCAAATGAACACAGTGGTGTCCAATAAAACTTTATTTGCAAGGACAGGCACGGGCAGCTTGGTAAGTAGCTTACTGACCACCAGCCTGATGCCTGGCTTTTTTCAGGGAAAGAACGTCACAAATCCCAGCTTCTGCCAGGCTGAGGTGTCTATTCCAGCACGTTTCAAGGCTTACCCGTTAGTTTTGGCACGTGGCAGGTGACAGAGGGGTGGGAGGCAAATTTACTCACACATTTGAGGATATGACACACACCTGATGCTTGGTTCCCCCTCGCCCCTCCTCTCTGACCACTATTGGCGTGTGTCTGCAGGAAGCCGTTCTCAAATCGCTAGGTCCCTCCCAGAAAGCCCCAGGGAAGTCAACTTACTGTTTGTCTTTATTTCTGAAGGAAATTTCCAGAACTCTTTGCACAGTTCAAGTCCTTCCTGGGGGTGAAAGAGCTGTCATTCGCCCCGCCCATGAGCGACAGATCCGGGGATGGAATAAGCCGGGAAATTGACTACGCGTCTTGCAAGCGCATTGGATCCAGCTACCGAGCGCTCCCCAAAACCTACCAGCAGCCCAAGTGCAGTGGGAGGACGGCCATCTGCAAGGAGGTAGTGCTCCCTGCGGCTCCTGTCAGCTTACGTGGTGCATCACCCCCCACGCCACAAAAACCCCATCATGCCCATGTTTTACATGAAAGAACTGAGCCTCGACCCCACCCCACCCCCCAAATACCGAGTAGTAGGCGCTGAGATGTGGCAGCAGACAAAATGCCTGAGCTGAGATGATGGTTTCTTACCCTACTGGTAGCTTTGGCAAACCACAGAGCCTTGGCTTTGGCCTTGGCTTTGGCATCCTCCTCCCTTTAGGTTTACGTGTATTTCTGCTTGGAGCCTGCTCTGTCCCAGATTTGGTGCCCTTGGTATGTCTCCGTTTAGCTTGACCATTTGAATACCTGTTCAGGGTTAATAGGCTGTTACTCTGTTTCCAGAATTCAAGAGTTCTTGCTGGATTTCAGGATACATAGTCCAGGGATCAGCAAACTAAAATCCAGCCCTATGCCTGTGTTTGTAAATAAAGTTTTATTGGCACATACAGTATGCTCATTCATTTATATAGTGCCTGTGGCTTCTTTGCCAGGACAAAGGCAGAGTTGAATAGGTTGGCCCACAAAACCTAAAATACTTATTATCTAGCCCTTTACAGAGAAAGTTGGCCAACCCTGGAAATAATACAGTTTGTTTACTTGACCAAAGTCCTGTTTTCTCCTTAAACCACTTTAAAATTAAGGTTGCTCTTGGTTTGAGAAGCTAGTTTCCTGTAAAATCCAGATTATATGACTTGTCTCCATATCTTTTATGCTGGACAGCATAGTAAATGGTTCTGGCCACTGAAGCCTACTGCACTGGTCTTAACATTTCCTCTTGGTGCAGGTGCTGAATGACACCTGGGTCTCCTTCCCCTCGTGGTCAGAGGACTCCACTTTCGTCAGCTCCAAGAAGACGCCCTACGAAGAGCAGCTGCACCGTTGTGAGGACGAGCGTTTTGAGGTGTGTGTGCTGGTGCTGGTGTTGCTGGGATGAGGGAGGCGTGGGGTCCGAGCCTGTTCCCACCTTCTCCACTATACTCTCTCTCTCCACCCGTGGATGTACCCCGATTCTCCTCCCCACCCACCCACCCGTCCTTCCTCAGACTCTTTTCCAGTGTCTGGGATTCCAGCACTTTCCAGCAGGGGGCAGCACTCAAAAGTGTCCCTTTTTTTTTTTTTTTTTTTGGTAGGCAAATTCTACCAAACATTTTTTTCAGTGACCAAAAGTGTCCCTTTTCCGACTTGCCAGCATTCAGGCTGGCTAGGCAGTGGTACTATTTGTTTCCGTTTTAAATAGACCTATTTATTTTTCCATCGGAATGCTTATTGAGGTCCTTGTATATTTACACACAGCAAGTGATCCCGGGGGAGTCTTCTTCCCAGTGGTCACAGCTTGTAAAATCACGGGCACAGTGACACACCCTGAGATCTTACTCTCATCTTCACAGTTGAACTTCTGTTTGTGTGTGTGCCCATGTGTCCGCATGTGTGTGGTGTTCTCCACCACCAAGGTACTGCACTGCTCCCCTGACCCCTGGGATCCCTCCTGCCGCCCTTGATGGCCCTCCCTGCCTCCCTGCTGACCCCTGGCAACCACCTGTCCTCCATCTTGGTCACTTTGTCATAAGTGGAATTCCCGTGTGTTACCTTTGGGGACCAGCTCCCCATCAGCATGTGCCCTGTAGAGTCGTCCTCAGGGCTGCGAATACCGCGAGTCCTCCCTTTTTATAAATGCCATTGATACCTACAAAGTGGGTCAGCCTGGGGACCGTCGCCCTCCCCAGATGGGCCCATCTGTGTTCTGGCCACTGGATGTCTGTGCAGTGGTAAGGAGCCCACAAGTCCTTGTTCTGTAGGCCCAGCCCTGGAACCAGCCGTGCTCGCTTGGGGCCCCTGGAGCCACCGCATAGGGCCGCCACGGCCTGGCATCCACCATCATCCCCTCAGGGACACAGAAGTTAATCAGTTCTGTCCACACATCTCTTCTGCCAACTCGGGCTGGTCCCCAGGGCCCCACTGCCTCCCGACAGCTGGCCCCTGCCATCCTTTCCATAGTTAGATGTCGTCCTGGAGACCAACCTGGCCACAATCCGCGTGTTGGAAAGTGTGCAGAAGAAGCTCTCGCGGATGGCGCCTGAAGACCAGGAAAAGTTCCGGCTGGATGACTGTTTGGGGGGCACGTCGGAGGTGATCCAGCGCCGCGCCATCCACCGCATTTACGGCGACAAGGCACCAGAGATCATCGAGAGCCTCAAGAAGAACCCCGTCACTGCCGTCCCTGTCGTCTTGAAAAGGTGTCCTCCAGATTCCTGCTGCCCCACCTGCCACGGGCAAGCCCCATGGAGCTCATTAGTGCTCTGTCACAGTGTGATTGGGAGGGGGTCCCCGGGACCTCAGGCTGGCTTAGTGTGGTTTCCAGTCTTTCGTCATTGCCCCATTCTACTCCTAAAAGAAAGCACAGCTGAGCAACTGTGTCCTTCTAGATCTTTCCACCATGCACATAATCATATCTGAACATGAAAAGTAACCATTTTAAAGCACAAGCAGTATTGTCCTAGCTTGCTTTTTGCTTAGTGGCACATTGTGGGAACCTTTTGTGCTAGTGAGCAGGTATTAATTATTAATTAAGTGGCTGCCTTTGACCGTGGGCTGTCCTCAGCCCTGGGGTTGCAGAGCTGAGCCAGGCTGACATAGTCCCTTTTTGTGGGGCTTGCAGTCAAGCGATTAAGCCTAGTGATGGATCCAGCACCTACTCAGTGCCATGGGCCAGGCCAGGGAGGAGGGCAATGATATTTGAGAAACTAAAACCAGCCACATTGGTGCTACAGAGCCACTGCTCCCTCCCTCCCTCTCTCCTTCAGCACGGAACCCATGGCCCAGGCTGGACACCGGCTGTCCGGAGTTTGGAACGCACTTGGCAGGGCCTGTGGGTGGATGACAGGCTACCCATGCAGGGATGACGGGCGGGGGCCTGGGGTTGTCCCCATGCTGAGCCCCTCTGACATTGCAGGCTGAAGGCTAAGGAGGAGGAGTGGCGGGAGGCCCAGCAGGGCTTCAACAAGATTTGGCGGGAGCAGTATGAGAAGGCCTATCTCAAGTCCCTGGACCATCAGGCCGTAAACTTCAAACAGAACGACACCAAGGCCCTTCGCTCCAAGAGCTTACTCAATGAGATCGAGAGCGTCTACGACGAGGTGAGGCTCTCTGCCCAGGACAGAGCGGACAAAGGATCCTGGCTCTCCCAGTGTCAGGCAGGCTGCCGGCTGTCTGTGCCTCTGTTTCCCCAGCATCCCTCTTGCAGGGCTACCTAGGGGTCGAGGGTATGTTTCTGTGGCACTCACCCTCGAGCAGGTCCAGGGGGAGGGTTGGAGTGGTTCCCCCGTGGCTGGTGGGGGGCTCTCCCCTCCCTGCTTACCCCCGGAGCCTTGATGGACCTTCCTTCCAGTGACTTCAGCTCTCATTTCTCTGCTGCCAGCTGTGTGCCCGGCACAGGCAGACCCTGAGAAGGAACGTTCCATCTGACCCATACTCACAAGACCTTGTCATGCGGTACCAGCGTCCTGGGTTTAGCAGCGATGAAACAGGTCTGAGACGTGACCACTTGCCGAGGCCAGTCACAGGAGACCAGGGCTCCAGGCCCTAGGGCTCTGCCTCTAGCCACGCCCTGTGCCTTCTTGCCAACTTTGGCACAGTCAGGCTCTTGGGGCCTGAACCACAGAACTGAGGCAGGGCTGGGGCCAGGCTGCGAGGATTTAGGCTTCGAAAAATGCATGCAGGGAGTGAGCTACTTGTGAGAGCCTGTGATAGGAAGCCCCTTCTCTCCTGCCTCCTGCGGCTGGCCACCCTCAGCCCTGTAGGGCCCACCTGCCGCTAATTGGTTTCTTCACTTGAATCCTCAAGTCAGTGGTCCAGGGCGGAGAGCGCCACCGCCACTCCCCCAGATAGGGTCCGTGGGATATGATCAGAATGAGAGTCGGTGGGGTGACCCATGAGGCCCTCCGTGGTCACCACTGAGTTCCTTTTTCATGGGAGCCGAGAGGAAAGGGGCACAGCACTGTTTGGGGCCAGTGGTTAGCCCTCAGCCTGGCGAGCCCCGCACGTGCAAGTCCTTCGCGCATAGGGAAGTCAGCCCCTCGCCGTTGGCCGTTAGCAGTGCACAGCTCTGGATTCCATGCCCCAGAACTTGCTCTGAGGAAAGGACTTAAAAAGGTTTTTGAGGGCATTTGTGGCACAGATGGGATCGGAACTCAGAAAGCAGTAGGAAAGAGGAGGTCACGCCAGAGCCAGGAGCCGGACATGCCAGCTCTCAGGACTCCCCGCCTGCAGGGGATGGAGGTCTCGGGCTGCAGCAGAATTCAGCATCGCTGAGGGAGCACAATCTCTGGTAGAAAGAGAGTCGCCCACCCCAGAAAGCTGAGGCCCTGGCCTTGTGCCTGTTTTCTGTCAATCACTCCTTTCGTGGCTATTGGAGGAGTCCCCCCAGTGCTGTACCCTGGGCTGGTCACCGAGGGGTGATGGAGACCTGGCCCTGCCCCTGTGAGCTCCCCGCCCATGGGGATGGCATCCACACTCACCTTTTCCAAAGTGGGCATGTGTAGCCTTGGTGCCTGGTGCTGGCGATCAGTGCCACCCAGGAGAGAGCGTCATCCGGCCTGACTCAGCAGGCAGTTCAGGGTAGTCTGGAGGGAGTATGATCATCTACAGGTTCGCAGGAAGCAAAGCCATGAGCTGGATAAAGACTGAGCAGAGGCTGTAGGTTTTCCAGGGCCAAAGAGCAGAGGGACACGTGCAAAGGTCCTGCACGCAGCAGGAGGGAGCTCAGCAGCCCTAAAGCATTGAAAGAAGCCAGGTGTGGGGGCTGCAGGACGACATGCCAGGGACTGGGGTCCTATCTTGAGCAGCACAGGAAGGTCTAGGGGGCTGCAGTAGGGGTGACCATGCTCCTTTAGGTCAAATCATTCTAGACCCAGAGAGGATAGTGGTGGGAGTGGGCCAGGGAATGGGACCAGGTGGAAGGCACTGGGCTGTACCCTGGACCAGAGTGTGATGCTTTTAGAGCCCTGTGGCCTTGGGGCCTCCATCTCTCGGACTTCTCCCAGCTGGTCACTTGTGCCTAATGGCTGCCTGTCCCCCCCAGCACCAGGAGCAGCACTCTGAGGGCCGGAGCGCCCCCTCCAGCGAGCCACACCTCATCTTCGTGTATGAGGACAGGCAGATCCTGGAGGACGCGGCCGCCCTCATCAGCTACTACGTGAAGCGGCAGCCAGCCATCCAGAAGGAGGACCAGGGCACCATCCACCAGCTGGTGCACCAGTTCGTGCCCAGCCTCTTCTTCTCCCAGCAGTTGGACCTGGGGGTGTCTGAGGACTCCGCCGACGAGGGCCGGGGGAGCCCCCAGGGGCAGGGCGCCGACACTGGCGACCGAAAAAAGCCGGCACCGGGGCCGCAGAGCAGCCCCCCCGAGGAGAAGGGGGCCGTGGGCGAGACACCGGCCGCCGAGCAGCCGCCACCGCCGCTGCCGCCGCACAAGCCCTTGGACGACGTGTACAGCCTCTTCTTCGCCAACAACAACTGGTACTTCTTCCTGCGCCTCCACCAGACCCTGTGCTCCAGGCTGCTGAAGATCTACCGCCAGGCGCAGAAGCAGCTGCTCGAGTACCGGACGGAGAAGGAGAGGGAGAAACTGCTCTGCGAGGGCCGCCGAGAAAAGGGCAACGACCCTGCCATGGAGCTGCGGCTGAAGCAGCCAAGTAAGGCCTCGGGCCCCCGGGGGTGACGCACGGGGGCTCCCCTCCACCGGCCAGGCGGAGACGCGGGTGCCGGAGCGTTGGGCCGAGAACGACTATGGTGGGAGGCGGCGTGCCTCGGAGATTCGGATTCATCCCGGGGAGGGCCACGCGTGTCTCTGGCCCTGGGTGACTGCTGTCCCCGCCCCTCAGGTGAGGTGGAGCTAGAGGAGTACTACCCCGCCTTCCTGGACATGGTGCGGAGCCTGCTGGAGGGCAGCATCGACCCCACACAGTACGAGGACACGCTGCGCGAGATGTTCACCATCCACGCGTATGTGGGCTTCACCATGGACAAGCTGGTGCAGAGCATCGCCAGGCAGGTGAGCGCGCCGGCCAGGCAGTGAGCGCAGGTGGCGGGAGGCCTCGAGCCCCTCCGGGAGAGACCGTGCCTACCCCGGCCCTGCCCGCAGCCCATGCTGTGCGGAGGGCCCCGGGGCCCCACGTTTCTTTCGTTCTTTTAATTGCAGTAGAATCCATGTAGCGCAGAGTTCACCGTTTCCACGTGAACATCAGTGCAGCGGCGTTGTCATGCCTGTGCACGTAGTGTTCTGTGGTTCCAGAGCATTCCGTCGCCCAAAAGGAGCCCCTGTCCCCATGCGCGTCACCCCTCCCTCATTCTCCTCCCCCAGCCCCTGGCAGCCACCAGTCTGTCTCTCGTCTTACGGATTTGCCTGTTCTGGATGTTTCATGTAAATGGAGTCCCAACAGCATGTAGCCTTTCCAGTGTGACTCCTCGCGAGCTCAGTAGGCTATTTCCGAGGTTCACCCACATCTAGCCTTGTCAGAAGGTCATTGTCTTCTTTGGCCAACTCGCACACCATCATGTGGACGGACCCCATCAGCTCCTCCACTCACCTGCGGACGGGCACGTGGTTGTTGCCACCTTTTGGCGACCATACAAGGATTCCTTTGGCTCCTTGTCGACACACCTTTCTCGAGGGTAGCAACATGTAAGGAACCGTAGCCCACTCCTCCTGGAGGGAGACTGTCGGCCCGTTACCCGCCTCGCTGAGAACAGGAGAAGACACCATAGCTGAGTGTCCACAGGAGGAAATCAGGCACGTGACTCAGTCACGTTATTATAAACAGCAAAGTGCCCGATGAGGCAGACGTGGTCTGGGGACATGAGTCCTGCTCGGTCACCAGAGTTGTTACTCTTCAGCCTGACTCGGTTTCCTGTTTACGCAGGAAGGCTATTCACCGTAAAGCAAAAAAGCCGAGGAAAGAGTAGTGTCCTGACTCTCCCACCCGGATACAGTTGCTAGAAATGGCATTTCCTTTCAGGTTTTACAGACTTCTCATCAAGGCAGAAACACACAGGAGTGTGTGCAGCTTGGTGGGTCTTCCCAGACAGCCCCAGCCCTGCCTCCTTCCAGCCCTCCCCACCAGCAGGCACCTGCAGCCTGGTCTCTGGCACGGGGACAGTCCCTTATGCACAGGCTGTTACGGGGCTGGGCGTCCAGTGCGCCCCCAGTGGGGCCCCCATTCTGGGGACGGCAGCCTCGTCTGTAGCACCCAGACAGTTGGACCAGATCGGACACTCTGATGAACTTTGTTTTTCTTTTTAATTCCTTTTTCCACAAATATCTCCTATAGAACTCATTTTTTTATATTTGATTTGATTTTTATTTATTTGCAAGAGACAGAGGGAGAGCAGAGAGAAAAGCAAATTCCCTTCTGAGCAGAGAGCCTGATATGGGACTCGATCTCAGGACCCTGAGATCATAACATTAGCCGAAGGCAGACAGAACTCACTGGGCCCTCCAGGTGCCCCCAGAAGTCTTTTTTTTTTTTTTTTTTTTTAAGAAAAAGGGAGCAAGAAAAATGGAGCTATTTAGCTGAAGCCCTGATTGGGCCAGGATGCCCTGCCTTGAGCTCCCCGCTTTCCAGCAGGCCAGATGCTTGCGGGGCCCTGTCCGTGGCGCCATCGGCAGCCTACAGGGCCGAGCTGTCGCACTCTGCCTCTTTCAGCCTATTTGTTGAGCATTTCTTCTTGGTGACAGTAGCCAGTGCTTACTGGGATCTCGCCGAGTGGCCACATGTGTTTATCACCAGAGCAGCAGCAGGGAAGGCCCTGGGTCTGCAGGAGCCTGTCTGGGGCCACGGCCTGTGCCCAGGGGTGTCGACTCCCGCCTGCTCGGCCTGACCCCACTGCCCGGCTCCCTCACTGCTCTTCCTGCGCCTGCGTTTGTAGGGATTACAGGAATTGTGTTTACAGCCGAACACCTAGGGAGAAGTTACTTGCCACGGTACCATCTTTAGGCAGTCACTGTCCCTGTTCTGGAACTTGTGCTCTAGTACTTTCTCTGTGCGTTCCTCACGCCCAGGCAGGGCCTGCTGGTCCAGTCCGGTCTGCTGCGGTCTGCGCTGCTTTCTGATCTGGTCTGGTGCCGTCTGCCCTCAGCACAGCCCCACGGACCGACCTCCCCTCGAGGCCTTGGCTGACCACCTCTCCTGGCGAGGTGTGGCCTCCGGCGAGAGGTGGGCAACAGCTGTGCCTCACCCCTCCCAGGGGGCGTGCACGCGGAGCACCCACTGGCTCTCCCTCCCCACAGCTGCACCACCTCGTGAGTGACGACGTCTGTCTGAAGGTGGTGGAGCTCTACCTGAACGAGAAGAAGCGGGGTGCCGCCGGGGGGAACCTGTCCTCCCGCTGCGTCCGTGCCGCCAGGGAGACCAGCTACCAGTGGAAGGCCGAGCGGTGCATGGCAGACGAGAACTGCTTCAAGGTGAGGGGGTGCTGCTCTCTGCCCCCCACGAGGCTGGGGCCTCAGCTGTGTCTGAGGCTGGGGCTGCAAGGAGGGCACCCGCGACGGGGGAGGACCGGTAGCTTGGCTCGGGCGCCGGAGGCCTCACTCGATGTGGTACCCCACACTGCTCTTACTGGGCCCCTGCAGGCTGGGGAAGCCCGTCGTAGATGACCTGTCAGCCTCCGCCTGGCTCCCCCCGCGGCTTCAGATGCTCATCCCCCTCTTCCCTAGGTCATGTTCCTCCAGCGCAAGGGGCAGGTGATCATGACCATCGAGCTTCTAGACACCGAAGAGGCCCAGACTGAGGACCCCGTGGAGGTCCAGGTGAGAACCCCCGTCCAGACTCTGCACCTTGAACCCACTGTGGGGGGCAGGGGCAGCCACAGGCAGCACTGGGGGGCTCCCCACTCGCCACAAGCCCTGGGCACACACTGGCCGAGCACAGGCTACAGAATGTCCCACCCGGAGCAGCCTCACTTGGCAGCCGCAGCGCTGTCTGTGGAAGCCTGACGGGGATAGCAACTGCACATGCGCCCCCAGGAGCCACTGGCGGTGTCCGGGGCAGGAGGCCATGTGAGAGCCGGGCCGCCCTCCCCCCACAGCCCTGATCCTGCTGCCAATGCCATGATGTCCCCCTGGGGTGCGTGACCCCGCACTCCCCGGGCACAAAACTCAGAGCCCTGGCTTCCAGTCATGTTGGACCGGAAGAGTTCTCCAACTCTCTTGGAGAGTAGTGTCTTATGTATCTCGGCCCGCACTCCGAGATACATAGTCCCCCTGGGGGCCTGGGGCTTCAGCCCCCAGCCAGTGGGGGTCCCCCCACCGCATCCTTCCCTGCGTGCTTCAGGGCTCCCCACACGTGAAGTGCTTTCCAAGACAAGTGTGGGTGGGGGTCTGTACATTCTGCCCCTTCCAGAAGTTTCCAGCAAATGTGATTTGGTTAGGCATGAATCTGGAGGAGCCTCTGGCTTTCGGAGGGTGGCAAGCAGGCGAAGCGTCCCCTGGACGCTGCAGGCCATGCCCACCCTAGCCCTGGGCAGCTCCTGCCAGCCCTGCCTTCTGCTCAACCCCCATCCCCTCCCTGGCCTTGCCCTGCTGCGTGGGCCCTGGTGTCGTTCCTGCTCTCCGACCCGGCTCTCTGTGCAGGGGCCCCGTTCCCCATGGGTGCTTGTCACGTGAGGGTGATACGAGGGAGGGATTTACCACGGGAGCACCAAGGGCCACAGCTGTCGAACTCTGGGCTGTGGACCGGCGGTCCGTCTGGAGCTGCCGGCTGGGGGTTTCTGTTCCGCGTCCACTCCTCCCTGGCTGCCATCCTCCTAGAGCTTTGGGGAGCGGGGACGAAAACACAGGCCTGTCTCCCTCCGACCCCACAGCACCTGGCTCGCTACGTGGAGCAGTACGTGGGGACCGAGGGCGCATCCAGCTCACCCACCGAGGGCTTCCTCCTGAAGCCCGTGTTCCTGCAGAGGTAAGAGGACCCGCAGACGCAGTTCCTCCCCGCGGGCCCAGGGAGGCCCCTCCCGCCGCCGGCAGCACGGGATCTCACTGGGGGTCTCACTGGGGGTCTCACTGGGTTTCCCGTGGCGCCGGTGGAGGGGTTTGGGTGGAGGTTTCCACTGCTTCTGCTTGCCTTTCTCTGACCCCGGGGAAGTGGGACGCCTTCCTGATGCTTACAGGCCACGAGGGTTTCCCAGTCTGCAGCTCTTCCTCTCCCCCCAGGAACCTCAAGAAGTTCCGCAGGTGGCAGTGTGAACAGGTGCGCGCTCTGCGTGGCGAGGCCAAGAGCTCCTGGAAGCGGCTGGTCGGGGTGGAGAGCGCCTGCAACGTGGACTGCCGCTTCAAGCTCAGCACCCACAAGATGCTGTTCATCGTCAACTCCGAGGACTACATGTACCGCCGCGGGACCCTCTGCCGGGCCAAGCAGGTGCCTGCCTGGCCCCGCAGCCTGGAAGCCTGGGGACTGGCCATGGGCTTCAGGGAGGGAGTGTGCCCCAGGTTCCCACCCCCCGCTGTCTGGGAGGGGTGCACCCCTCGGGTTCCTGCCCCGGCCATCTAGGAGGGGTGCGCTCCTGGGTTCCCACCCCCCCGGCTGCCCTGACTCCACACCCGCCCCCCCCAGGTACAGCCCCTGGTCCTGCTGCGTCACCACCAGCACTTTGAGGAGTGGCACGGCCGCTGGCTGGAGGACAACGTGACGGTGGAGGCGGCCGGCCTGGTGCAGGACTGGCTGATGGGCGAGGAGGACGAGGACATGGTACCCTGCAAGACGCTCTGTGAGACCGCACGCGTGCACGGGCTGCCCGTGACCCGCTACCGTGTGCAGTACGGCCGCCGCCCAGCCTCACCCTAACCCCCGCGTGGCCACCATCTCGGCCCGGAGCAGCCCCGGGGCCTTTTCACGAACAACCCGAGGGGAGCAGAGTGTCCCCCAGCCTTGCTGTCACAGGCTACGAGCGCTGGAGCGCGATGGGGTCGTGTTGGCTTGTGGCCCTGTGCCACCATCCCTTTCGGCTTCCCTGCTTCCTTTAGGCCTGTCCTGTGCCAAACCTGAGCCTTTCCTGCCCTTGACCTTTCGGGGCTCACTCCCTGCTGGAAGGAGGAGGAGCCGTACACTGGCCCAGGAGCAAGCGATCGCATTTATGCACCTGCTGGGCCGCGTTCGTCACACGTGCCAAATCCCAAGACGGGGGCACCACTGGTCCCTTTGTGCATATGGTGTCTGGAAAAGTCTGTGCTGAACCATGTGTTTGGTTGGGGGTCGGCGTTCGGGAGACCCCAACATTGAAGGAGTTGGGCCGGGGTGGATCTGCTTGAAAAGCACATCCTTCCTGAACGGTTCTGAAAGCTTCTGGAAACTTCCCGAGCTGGGCCCTGCCTGCATCTGATCGTTGGGGCACGGGCTAGGTTCAGCTGATGCTTGGGGTCCTTGGTCACTTTGAAAGCAGGAAGGGCCCTTTCAGCCAGACTGTTGCGATTCTGCTCTGTTGTCAAGATGTGGAGCGGGCAGGCAGCACTAGAACTGTCGAGAAGACCCCACTCTAGAAAAAATGAGACTCCAAACCTGTATTTTCCTGGCCTCTCAAGGGGAGGGGGCTCAGCCTGAAACTCCCAGTGAGCTCAAACGGCCCACACTGAGAGGGCCCAGGGGTGCCCTGTACCTAAGAAGGACATTGACATTCTAGAAATATATATATGCACACATATTTATTCGTAAGCTCTCTTAGTGGTTGTAACTTCTGTAACAGCCAAGTCCCCTGGTTCCTTGGGCAGTGAGAGCCTTCATGGGACTGCAGATCTGCCCTTGACATTGCCGTTCCTACAGCTAGTGCCTGGACCGGGTATGGGCGTGAGGGGCTGAGGCAACTATCATACAGAGGTGTGCAAGGCTTTCTATGCCAAGAATGCCAAGCGGTTCGGGCCGGGGACCAGCTCTTTAGAATTCTTGCACCCTGAGAGGCCCTAGCTGGGCTCCTGGCACCCTCAAAGGGGATCGACCAAAGGGGGGCCCAGAACCATCCTCGTGTGCAGCCTTCCTCCCGCCCACCCAGTGACAGCCCTCACCCTCCCAAAAACTGAGCTGTGCCAAATCCACGGTTCTGGGAAGTGGCGACATGTTTCTAGAAGTTTTCTAGAAGGTACCTGTGGAACTCAAGATTTGCAAAGCCTTTGACTTGGGGTCTGGGTGATTATAGGGCCAGTGTGCCCTACCCAGGGTCTCCTAGCCCGTGTTTGCTCAAGTCTACCAGGCACTTTGTCCACATCCTTGTTTTGTAAGAAGGGAACTTATCGGAATTCCTGAACCAGACCCTCCCGGCGCCATCCCGGGGAGCCCGTGGCCCCTGCCGTGCCTCCGTGTGGGCCTGGGGTGTGCGCCACACCCTGCCGAGCCCCACCCTGCATGCTTCTAGGGAGCCTCTCTTCTGTTTTTGAAGAATTTCTGTTCTGGGGCTTGTACTTCCTTTGCAGCTGTTTTGAATGTAGTTTTCCTTTTCTATTTATTTGCACATTAAAGTTAAAAATTAAATATTGACCTAATTCCATGAGATCCTCTTGGTCGTTGCTTGTCTCCGAATCCCCATATGCACCTGCGCCCCGGCGATTCCCAGACCCCAAGTGCCGCCCCCCCGTGGCCACCCCGCGCCTCTGCAGGAGGGTCCTGTCCCCACCCACAGTTTTCTGGAATGTTCATTCCCAACTCAGCTTTTATTTTCAGTGGGAAAGAGAGATGTTGACCGTGGGAAACTCAATTTAAAGACTGGTGTTGGCTCCGTGCTTTCTCCGCCTGCCCAACACGGGGTCTTTCCCTCCTGCAGCCCACAAAGCCACACTCCCTCCATGCTCCCTGATCCCTGCTCCCAGCTGGGCCCCCCCTTCTTCTCAACACACCTCCTGTGACTTTGTTGTCACCCCCTCTGAACTCACACCCCACCGCCAGGGAAGTAGGAGACCATCCCTTGAGGCTCCTGGCTGGCCTTTCTGCCCACTGGGCCTGTGGTCCTCAATCTCCCCAAGTGGCCCCTGCTGCCTTCCAGGGACCCTGTCATCCATTGGCACCCCCCCAGACAGTGCCCCCCGGTTGCGCACACTTCCCCCTCCACAGAGTCTGGGCTCCCGGGGAGTTCAGTGAATGAGGCTCAGTACTGTCCCAGATTCCTCCTTGCCTCAAGCCCACATCGAGGATGGGTCCCAGGGCCCTGTGTCCTCACGGACTGGCCTGCTTGGAGGCACTGGGAGGGGTGTCTTGGGGTGCCGGCCCTGGCCAGGCAGCCCCCTGAAAAGGAAGGACATCGGTCTGCAGAGGGGGCGGGGCCTGTGGCTGTGATGAGAAGTGGGAAGGAGGGTCACCTGCTGGCCCTGTTGGGAAGGGGGCATGAGCTGGCCCTGCGGACACCAGGCCTGCAGCCTGGTGAGGCACTGAGCAGGGGACCGGCCTGCCGGGCCTGGACTCCTCACCCACAGAGGTGCCGGATCCTAAGGGCCTGTCATGCCAAGCCGCGGTCTGCCGCAGGTGATCGCTACACAATGAAGAACAGCCCTGATGAACACAGCAGTCCTCCCTCCTCCCCGCCTCGCACCTCCCTTCCTCCCTCCTCCAAGTCTGGGGAGGGGCCAAGCCACAGGACCAGGCAGGCGGCCCTCCCCTCCCCAGGGTGGTGGAGGCAGCCTGCGTGTAGGGCCTGGGGAGGTGAGGGGGTGGAGGCTTCCGGGGCGCCTGGTGCACATTCATTCTGTTATTACTATGTTACTATTGTATTACTTCTCTCTTCTGTTATCCTGTTACACCTTTTGCAAAGTGTAACCGCACCTTACCCTTGACGTTCTGGCTGGGAAGGAGGCCACCTGAACAGCCAATTGACCTCAAGGCAGTCGCAGGAGGGCCTGGGCTGGGGACTGGGGGACTAGGACCTCTCAGTAGGAGGCCGAGGGCCCTGGGTGTGGAGTGAGACCTGAACCGTTGAACCTCTGGCAGCTCGCCGGAGAGTGCCCTGTGCCTTGTCTTCACCGCCCAGCGTCCCCGAGCTCCCGCGCGTGGCCCAGTGGAGCAGCTTGCACCGAGGTCCCAGGGAGGAGGTACAGGCCATCTGGAGTTGGGAGAACCGGACCTCAAACCCAGAGTGGGTCAGAGCACCCTCCTCTCGGCCGGAAGTGGGTTCACGTCCCTGCCCGCAGGCTGGGGCCCAGCCGGGGAGTAAGGGGAGGTAGAGGCACGGTGGTGGGAGCCCACCTGCCTTCAGAGGACAACAGAAGGAAATCATAATCTCCACGAAGACAGGACCCTGAGAGGTGTCACGTTGGAAGGACTCGAGGAGGCTCTAACCGGTGCTCCGACGTCCATCTAACACTGGAGACCGTGAGGTTGGCCAGGATGGACTCGGGGGACTTCGGGGGGGTCCAAGTGGGGCTGCAAGCCGAGGAAACCCAGCATTAGCTGCTGACTCGGATCTGACTGCCCTTTCCCCCCACCATTTTAAATAAGTTTTTAATGGTGTTAAAACACACATAAAATTTAGCCATTCTAAGCAGCCAGTTTGGTGGCTTTAAGTACCTTCACACGGTTGGTGAAGGTACTTCATCTCCCGTCCCCACCGTCCATCTCCAGGATTCAGCATCTTCCAAACTGCAACTCTGTCCCTATGAAACACGGACTCCCCACCCCCACCCCCAGCCCCTGGCGCCCCCCCACCCCCGCTCTCCCTCCCCCACCGTCTCCTTCCTGTCCCTGAGCATATGACCCCTCAAGGGGCTTCATAGCTTTGATGCTTTCATGACTGGCTTATCTCACTCCCATTATGATATCCTAACATGGATGAATTTGTATCAGATTTTCCCTCCTTTTTAAAGCTAGTATTCTGCCTTTTTTTTTTTTTTTTTCTTAATGTGAGTTTTTGGGACACCTGGGTGGCTCAGTCTGTTGAGTGTCTGGCTCTTGATCTCAGCTCAGGTCTTGATATCAGGGTGGTGAGTTCAAGCCCCAGTTGGGTTCCGTGTTGGGCGTGGAGCTAAATAAGTAAATAAAATTTGAGTTTTTATTAAAGTAATGGATGACATAGAAAATCCCAATAGTACCAAAAAAAAAAAAAAAAAAAACCACACGGAGAGAAGTAGGCACCCAAGTACCTCTCCCCAAAGGCAGTTGCCCCCAGCATCCTGCAGAAACTGCCTCGCCATGGCAGGTCACCCTGCACCTCCTGTGTTGGGGTGCCCCCACCGGCTGGCACAAGGTGGTTTCTGTGATAGGGCGATTGACAGGCATCCCCGCCTCTGTGCAAGGGGACTACCCCTGTATGGGTGATTTCCTGTGCACACGTACCTGCTGGCAATTCCCAGACGCAGGACTCCTCAGTCAAACCATCCTCCCTGGGGGGCTCCTGTCCACCCTGCCCCAGAGTTGCCCAGCTGCCAGCCCCCCAGCCTTCCCTGCACAGGTTCCCTGTTCCACTCCTGGACAGCAGCAGGGGGGGGTCCTCATCTGGGTTCCCCTGTGTGCTGAGAGTGACATTGGCCACAAGCTGCCAAAAGACATAGGCGTGGCTGAATTTGTCGCGAGTACTGCTGGAAACAGTCCAGAAATGTGGGAGGCTCCTGGCTAGGACCCTGTCCAGCCGGAACTCTAGGCCTTGGTCCCCCACCCTGGGCTGGGGGCAGGGACCTCGGCGTCTCACCCTCAGCTGCACTGACTCTGTCCAGGACTGCTCGGTCACTTCCTGGCTGGTCCCTGTGACCTTGAGTGTGTGGCTAGATTAAGGCTCCCAGAACCAGGACATGGCCGCATCACTCCCCTTCTTTCACCCCTAGATCATTTCTCCCTCCTTGACCCCCTGCCGCCCCCTCAGGGTCCTCCTGCTCTCAGACGGTCCCCCTCCCCCACCGCCACCAGGACCCAACCCTGACCACACTGGTTGAGAACCTCCAGGGCAAGATACTCTAGGCCTCTCCCCAGACGGACATCAGAGGGGATTGTGTGCAGAAGACAGAAGGAGTACTCTCCCTGCTGAGGCCCTCGGCTTTTTTTTCAGCTGTACAGCAGGCCCCATCTGAGTGCAGGGATGTGGAGGGCTCAGAGGAGGGTGGTGGCTCAGGGACCCTCTGTGCCCTGTGTCCTGGGCTGGCCTGACCACCACTCTCAGGCTGAGGTATGGCCATGACCATTCCCAGCAGCCCCGGGCTGAGGATGGAGCCAGGACCAAAGAGGGCCAAAGGGGGCTCTTCTCCACTCCCAGTGTAGCATGGGTCAGCATCAGGGTTCCGGGCCGAGGACCAAGACCTCCTCAGATACCTTCAGTAGACTCGTCTCACAAAGTGCCTCCCCTCTCTGCACCTCACTTTGGGCCTGCCCGCCCAGGGGAGCGTGCTGGGGAATGAGGGAGGCCGCAGTAAGGCAGGCGGCCCCCAGAGGGGACCTGGGGTGCTCGGAGAGGGAAAGGATCAGTCACGGGCTCTAATCTCTGACCTGGGAGGCAGGGTTGTGATCCAGCCAGGCACAGACAGGAGGTAGGGAGAGGTTTCAGGAAGGGCCAAGAACCCGAGTACGTGACCTGGCGGGCTGTCATGGAAACAGGGGCTGCAGACACGACTGGGCAGCAGGAAGTAGCCACTTGGCCCATAGAGGCTTTCTGGGCTGGACGGGGGCTGAGGGAGGGGACTGCAGCCTGGAACTTCCTCCCCCATCTCGCCAGCCCAGCACCGGGACCTCGCGTGTCTAGGACTCTAGCCACAGGCCTTCTCAGCCCACACCGCGGGCCTGCCACAGGCTTGTGGGGGCAGGGGCTGGTTTATCTCCCTGGGTCCTGTCCACTCCTCCACTGGCAGTCAGGAAGCTGGGGGTGGGGGTCAGCCAGGCAGGAAGCCTGAGGTCAGCGGCCACAGCCCAGAGCAGCTGGTGCCGAGCCTTGACAGCATGTGGGCACTTGCGCTGCTGTGGCCCATGGTGCTGGGGTTCAGCCTGGAAGATGACAGCCAGAACAGCCTCACCTACGACGAGATGGGCAGCGCGGCGGAAGATAATGGTGAGTGACCTCGGGCCCTGTCTTGGAACTGGGGGGAGGCCTAGAGTTGAGGAGTGGGAGACAGGGAATTGGGAGGGGGGGTCCTCCAGCCCAGTCCTGAGCCCACAGGGCTGGGGGTGTGTGTCCAGCTCTAACCTACCAAGCTGAGGGCTCCTGAGAGCTGGGCCTGGATGTAGCTGCACCCACCCCCCCCCCACGGAAGCATCACGGGGCGGGGGCGGTGTAGGTGGAGGAAACGCCCAGACTCTCAACACCTGTATCCCCTTTCCCCCAGATGGCACACTGGGGCCCTTCACCGGGCCCCAGGAGGAGACCCCTCACTCCCCTCATCTGCGCAGCTTCCCGGGTCAGCTCTGGGCCAACAACAGCAACATTCTGGAGCTCCCAGACAGCTCTCGGGCACTGCTGCTGGGCTGGGTGTCCACGAGGCTGGTGCCCGCGCTCTACGGGCTGACCCTGCTGGTGGGGCTGCCCGCCAACGGCCTGGCGCTGTGGGTGCTGGCCACCCGGGTGCCGCGGCTGCCCTCCACCATGCTGCTGATGAACCTGGCGGTCGCTGACATCCTACTGGCCTTGACGCTGCCGCTGCGCGTTGCCTACCACCTGCAGAACCAGCACTGGCCGTTCGGCGAGACCGCCTGCCGCGCGACCACCGCCGCGCTTTACGGCCACATGTACGGCTCGGTGCTGCTGCTGGCGGCCGTCAGCCTGGACCGCTACCTCGGCGTGGTGCACCCGTTCCGCGCCCTCACCCTGCGAGGCTGGCGCATGGCCGCCGGGCTCTGCGCTGCGGCCTGGCTGGCAGCTGTCGCCCTGGCGCTGCCCCTGGCGCTGCAGCCGCAGACCTTCCGGTTGTCGCACTCGGACCACGTGCTGTGCCACGACGCGCTGCCCGTGGGCGCTCAGGCCTCCTACTGGCGGCCCGCCTTCCTCTGCCTGGCGGTGCTCGGCTGCTTCCTGCCGCTGCTGGTCATGCTGCTGAGCTACGGGGCCACCCTGTGCGCGCTGGCGGCCGGGGGCCCGCGCTACGGGCACGCGCGGGTGCTCACCGCGCTCGTGCTGGCCTCGGCCGTGGCCTTCTTCGTGCCCAGCAACGTCCTGCTGCTGCTGCACTACTCGGACCCGCGCCCCGACGCCTGGGGCGACCTGTACGCTGCCTACGTGCCCAGCCTGGCTCTCAGCACCCTCAACAGCTGCGTGGACCCCTTCATCTACTACTACGTATCTGTGGAGTTCAGGGACAAGGTGCGGGAGGGGCTGCTCTGCGGGGCTCGGGGCGCCTCCACAGCCTCCAGGGAGGGGGTCACCCAGGGCACACGGTCCACCTCGCTCGTGTGACGCCCCCCCAGAAGGCGGGGCAAATAGAGAGGGGGGTTGCAGGGGGTCGAGCGGGGGCTCTCCCTCCCAATTCACGTCTATGGGGAACCTCTGAATGGGAGCTTATCTGGAAATAGGGTCCCTTTGCAGGTGTTATTAAAATTTGGTCACACTGGCGGAGGGGGAGACCCTAAATCCCCTGTGACCAGTGTCCTTATAAGGAGAGGCCACACATACACACAGGGAAGGAGGTCATCTGAACCCGAAGGCAGACGGGGGTGACGCAGCCGCAGCCAGGGAACAGGACGACTGCTAGCAGCCACCAGAAGCCAGGTGGGCAGCCTGAGACACCCTCCCTCGGAGTCCCCCCAGAGAAGCTGCCCACACCTTGATCTCAAGCTTATGGCCTCCAGAACTGTCAGAGAATAAATTTGTTGTTTTAAGTCACCTGTTTTGTGTGTTTTGGTTAGAGCAGTGCAAAAAAATTAATATGGGGGTTAAATGCATATTCCCAGGCCCAGCCTGCTCCCTCGCGTCCGAGGTGGTGTGGAGGCAAGGCTGATGGTCACGTGTACCAGGTGCAGGACGCCTCCCAGGAGAAGGCTCAGCCCCCACTCCCTCATGGCTCAGGTGACGAGGAGGCTGCTTGGCAGTCCTCCTTCCCCAAAGCCCAGGGTCTAGCTCTGGGATGGGCTTCAGAGCTTGGGCATCTCCTGGACAATCACTGTAGAGGCCCTCATTCTGCTCCCCAAGCCCTGGTGTGGCCTGTCATTGGGACACACAGGACTGTCACCTTCTGTCACACTGGCGGCAGGACAGTACCTCTTCCCCTTAACCCAAGGTCTGACTCTTCTTGATGTTAATGTCCCCCACCACCCCAGAACCAGGTGGGTGGGCAACTGGAGAGTGGACGGGTGGCCCTGGTGTGGGGGAGGGCTACAACCCCGCGCCCCCCACCCGGAGCTGTTTACCCTGGGTCTGAGCTGTTCTGAATGCAGGGGAAGGGTACCTACCACATGGGGAAGGGAAGCCACTGACCCCATCCTGGAGAACAGCATGGGGTGCTGTGTCCGGAGTCATGGAGGCATCAACTGTGGGAGTAAGCAGGCTCCCCCAAGACAGAGGGGAGTGGGGGCCATTCTTGGGCACCCCATTAGGGCCCATATATATCTGGCTTAGGGAAAAATGAGCCAGTGGGCGGGGAGCCCCAGGACACACGCACGCGCCGGCAAGCCTGGAGAAGTGTAAGATCAGCGCAGTGTGCCCATGTCAATAGCGTGGTTGACCGAGTAGGAGTTTTCCAAGATGTTACCGCGGGGTGGGGAGGGGGTGCTGGGTGAACGGTACTCGGGACCTCTCTGTACCGGCAAAATTTCTTACAAATGCACGGGAGCCTACGATTACGTTGGGGTGCAGGTATTTGAAACTCCTCCCCACTGGCTCCAAAAGGCTCAGCTGGAGACTGGAGAACAGAGGTAATAGGGGGCCTGATGGGAGCTGAGGCTCCCACCCTCCGGGCTGCCCCCGCCCCCAGGCCAAAGCCTGTCTGTGACTCTGGAAGTGAGCTTTTATTATGGGAGTGGCCTCCACAGGGAACAGGGGGGCTCGTGGGGGTGAGGGAAGCGGGAAGTGGCCGGGGTGGCACACCAGGGACCCACTGGCTGGGCAGTGCCCTCAGGGTTTCTGTGCTGTCCCTGCTGGAGGTCAGAGATGAGCAGCATTGGCAGCAATAAATACCACCGCACAGGGGAGAAGACAGACCATGCCCGTGCGGGACCAGAGACAGGCGTCCCCTGAGGATCACAAAGAGGAATGTGACCACAGCTGAGGGGGAAACCCTCTCAGGTCTGGTTGCAGAGCTGGGCTCCCTCTCCAGGATGCTGGGAGAGGGCAGTCCCCATGTGGGGTGCCAGGAGGTCAGGGTTTCAGGGGGTGAGGCCCTGAGGCTTTCCCTGAGGGCCTGGCACTGTCGGCACCAAACATTGGGGGACCCCTGGGGTGAAATGGGGTGTAGGGACTGTGACCATTAGGGGACAATTCGAGGTCTAGGTCCAGGGGCCAATCAGCCCAGGTGCCCCAAAGGGAGTCCAAGCTTTGCATTTTGGGGAAAGGCGGCTTGTTTCGCTTCGAAGTTGGTGATGAGAGGATGGATGCCATCTATGTCCCTGATTTGGCTAAATGTCATCGTGTCTCTTCCATCAGAAGCCTTTGGCCACAGGTCCTTCTCAGGAACGTCCCCTCTCCTGGAGCGGGAGCTGCTCCGGCCCAAGGAGGGGGTTGCCCAGCCCCAAGTGAGGCTGGGGAGGCGGGGGGATCGAGGCCGACCCTCCTGTTGACAGAGGGCTAGGAGGAGACCCGTCATCCATAGAGGCAGGTCTTTGCGTTCTGGGCATCAGGTTCATTTGGAAGCCAGAGTCACCAGGGATGGAGTCAAGGGAGCTCTCCCATCAGTGGCCCCCTTCTGGGGGTGCCGACAGGGACAGGATGCAGCCAGGTCAAGTCCTCCTGCTCAGAGCGTTAGGAAGAGAAGCCACTCTGACTGGCGAGAGGAAAAGAGAAAGACACCGTGGGCTGCCAGGCCTGCAGGGCACCGGCATGCCCTTTGCTAAACCCGCCTCCACGTCCGTGGCCCAACCTGGCTGCCTCTGCCCATTGGAACAGGTGTGTCCCCCCTGGAAAGGACCCTCAGGACCCTGGCCACCCCCACCGGGTCACAGTGATGGGACAGCTTGTTCACTTCTGACCCGCACAATGTGGGTGGATAGCACGGGAATGCCAAGTGAGAAAAGCCAATCTCAAGAGGATTCCGTTTACACAGCATTCCCAGAACGACAGACTCTCTGGTGGGGTGGGGGGAGGGGGAGCGCGGCTCTAAAAGGGAAGCTGTTGCGTATCTTGCCTATGGTGGGGGAAAACTCGCTGTGGGGGAAAACTGCAGACTCAGTTGTGACAGCGGGGAAATAAACAAGTAAACTGCAAAGTTTAAGGGTGTATATTCTAATCCCCGGAGCTGAATCAAAACGGAATGCTACAAAAGTATTCCGTAAGTACAAAAGGGGCACATGGAAGAAAAAAAATGGAACAAATACTGAAACAAGAGCCATTGGCCCAGCTCTACCTGTAATTATCTTAAGTGCACACGGACCAAATGCCAGTGTCCAATGACCTCCCCCCTCCCCTGGACCTTGGCTATAAACCCCCACGTTTTCTTGTAGTATTCAGAGCTGGGTCCTGTCTTCCTCTCTCCTGCTAGACCCCACCACAGGATCCTGCTTCCTATCTCCAGTCCGCTCCCTTGAACAGTCTTCCCTGCCATCTTAACAAAGGTCATGAATAACTTCTTTCTTTAACAGGGTCCCAGGGTGCCCCATGGGCAGGTGTGTCCTGGGGTTGTATCCTCAGGAGGACTCGGCCTCGCCATACTCAGACAGGCTGTTCTCTGATGTGTGTTGGACTGTGGGGAGAAGAGAGAATGGATCCCCCATTTTGTTCCTGGAAACCTGCAGGCTGACCTATCTAATGGTTACTGTCACTTCAGGTCAGGTCCAGGGCAAGTAGGGGGAAGGAGACGGGGGGGGGTCTTAGTTCTCACCTGTCCTCTGCCTCCCCTTCCAAGTCCATCACCTCATGGCCATGGCCAGCTGCCAGGTGCCCAGAGTCTGGGGGAGCTGGGTCATAGTCATAGCTGTAGGAGGCAGAGGCTGGTGTCAGCTGCTCTGGAAGGAAGGTGGGGCTAGGTTGGTAGGAGAGCACTGGAGGGAGAGTATCTGGATTGCAGACAGCCCCGGGAGAGACGGTGAAAAGGAGATAACGTGTCCCAGAGCAACAGGCAGGAAGTGGGAGGTCATAAGGGTTAGGGAAGGGGACACAGAGCTCAGAGATGGGTAGATGCAGAAAGGCACAAACTAGGGGTGGGGGTGGGGAGAGACTATGTAAGACTGAGGAGCCACAGAAACACAGACGCAAGGAACCAGAGATGGGGGAGGACACAAAGCCTAAGGAACGGAGACAAAAAGACAGAGACTGGAGGAGAGATGCAAGGGGCACCGTTGTGGGGGAAGCTGGGAGGATCAGGGAAAGACAGGGAATCAAGGGCTGTGAGAGAGGGAGGGCTGGGGCTTAGGGGAGAGGAGAGGAAGAGAGTGATGCTAGACAGGAGGGAGGAGGTGATGGGGAGGAGGAGATAGACAGGACGGAGAGGTGATGAAGAAGATAGGGCAATGCACTATGTCCAGGGGGAGGTCCCAGAGGCCAGACCCAAGGTGGGTCCTCACCGAGGGCACAGTGGCTAGGGGACACGGGCTCCAATCCAGCGCGGCCTAGGCAGGCAGCCTCCTGCAGGTGGCAGGCGCTGGTGTAGACGACTCCGTTGGAGCCGCACACGGGGTCCCCACCGGCGCTACAGTCGCGGGCGCAGCCACAGCGCGTAATCTTCGCCCCCTCCTCTGGGGAAGCCACAGGACCCCGCTCCACCGGGGACCAGCCTGGGGGCGAAGCGAAGTCGGCAGGGTCTTCGGGACCCCAACCCCCAGCTGGTCGGCGCTGGAGTGGGGGAAAAAATCCCTGGGGGCAGGGATTACCACCTTTCACAGGGTGGGGACTGGGGCGCGACAGTTACTAGAGTCCCTGAGCCCTGAGCTGGTGTAATTTCATGCAAGTATTTGCCTACTATTTGCGGAAACAAATAAAAGTTATCAACGAAGGCAGTCTAAACTTATTTCAAAATGTTTAAAAAATAAAGAATAGGGCCCCAGCCCCGCCCAGACCTCTGCTGTGGCCCACTCGCTCACTTCATGGCCAGGGACCTGGAGTTCCTATATCTCTGGTTTGTGGAAGAAGGGGCCCCACGAGTTCTGCTCTGGGAGCCCTCCCACCCCAATTGGCTCCACCCTCTCCCCAATCTCAAGTGCACCCCAGCTCGGCCCTGTCCCTCCTCACCGCCCGCCCACAGCCCGCTCGACCACGCCCCTTCCCACTGCCCGCCCACACCCTGCTCCGCCCGTCCCTGCCCACTCCCGGCCCCGCCCCCTCCCACTGGCCCCTTCCCATCGCCCGCCCAATAGGCCTCTCGGCCCGCCCCTGCCCACCTCCCGGCCCCGCCCCACTCGGCCCCGCCCCCACTCGGCCCCGCCCCACTCGGCCCCGCCCCTGCCCACAGCCGCCCGCCCACACACCGCTCGGCCCTGCCACCAAAGTGTGCGCCCTTGACGGAGGTCCCGGCCTTTACCAAGCTGTCCTCCTCGGCCTGGAGACCCCGCTTCCCCGTTCTGATCTGAGCTCCAAGAGGACGGTCGGGGTGACTGGTGATAGGGGAGGCAGTGGCCCGCGCACTCACCGGGGCCCTGGGCTGGAGCGCGCTCCACCTCGTTGCACGCAGGTCCCGCGCACAGCTCCTGGGCAAGCGGACTTAGGGCACTGACGTTGTAGAAGCGTGTGGCTTCGAAGGCTGCGGGACGAGGCAGGGGAAGAGTGACCAAGTGATGGGGTGACAAGATGAGGAACCGAGCTGGGGGTGCATTTGGGCGCGGGCCTACCAGGCTCATAGTAGTCGTACACAGAGACCGGCAGCGCGGACGTCCTGCCCACCACATGTTCACGCAGCGCCCGGAACCGCACGCAGGTCAGGCACCGGCTGGGGATCTGCAGGGTTAGCAGACCGGCTCGGACCTGGCTGCGGCCACTGGGTTCAGGGATAAGCTATAGCCCCTATGCTCTGCTATTCATCAAAGCGTGGGCCCCCAAAACTGGCCGATTTCGGGGTACCCAGGAGGCGTGAAACACAGAAACCTGATTCCACTCAATCCCGTGGGTCCTTCCATCCTACCTGGGAAAACATCTCTGCTGGTCTTTGACTCCCCACTCCGGCCCCCTCCCCCCACCAATCTGCTGTGTGTCTCTGTGGATTTACCTGTTCTGGACATTTCATATACACCGTGTTAGCACTATGAAGCCTTTTGCGTCTGGCTTCTTTCACTCCGCATGTTTTCCAGGTTCATCTACAGGCATCCAGTCTGCATTCCTTCTTTGTGTCTGAACACTATTCCATCCCCTCCCAACTTTTTCCACCCAGGTGAGCTGGCGGGGGCACTAAGCCACCAGCTCACCATCTCTACCTGGATGGATTGTCCCCGTTTCTTTTTCATGCTATGAGATGGTTGCCGGAACCGCCTTGACAGCTCTCTACCCTCACCCACGTGGGTTCTGTAGAAGCCTCCACCCCTGCCCGCGCCCCCACCCCAGGACAGTACCTCATCAAAGTAGAAGAGCACTCTGCGTCCGGCCACCTCGTACCTTTTCAGCGTGAAATGCTTGTCAAAGAGCAGCTGGCAAGGAAGCCAGAGGTCAGGGTGCACTCAGTCCCTCCCCCCAGTGCCTGCTTCCTCCCCCGTATCTTCGTATCTTCGGAGCCAGCACTGGTCAGTGGGAGGTGGGCCAAGGCCCCAGAGGCTGGCGACTTGCCTGTGGTCATCCAGCTAGTCCCCATGGGTCTGGGCCGGGACCAAGGGATGGCGGTCAAAGCTCCCCAGACCTTGACAGTCCACCCAGCGCCAGGGAGAGGGGATGTAAGGCTGGTTACCCCTCTCCCGAGCTCTCCTGCCTTCCCTTCCCTCCGCTTCCCCTCCTGCAGCCTCCCTGTATCCAGCCCCAGCCCTAGTGCCCGGCTGAGCCAGGCCACCTGCTTTGACCTCAGCTGCAACATTCAGCCACCATCCAGCCTGGGACATCCCCATTTTTGATACAAAAACCCAAGGCCTCTGTGCCGGCCCTTCTCCTTACCCTGGTGCTCTGCCCAGCCTCCCTGATCACCCCTACCCCCCAGGAGAGGCCTGCCTTTCCTTCTCCGTCCTCCCCACACTGCAGACCTCCTCCGGCCTTGGGCAAGATAGCTCCCGCCTACCGGCGCCACCTCACCTGCTCCAGGCTCTCGCGGTCCACCCGGAAGCCCGAGAGTAGGGGCACCTCTAGGACGGCCATATTGGAGGACCCCGCATGCAGCCACCTTCCAGTGAGAGGAGAGACAGACCCTGGAGCTCAAGACCCGTGGCGGAACTCAAGGCTCCCTCCGACCCCCACAATCACCACGGCTGAAGTCCTAGGGAGCCCACCCTGGGCCTGGCTGCGTGGCCCATCGGTACAAACACAGCTGGCCGGACGACCGGTCAGCCCATTTCACACCCGAGACCCTAAGACCGTAAGGAGAGGGCTTTGGGGAGGGTTCTGGGCCTGACTGAGGCCTGCTGACTCTGGGCCGTGCTTGCCCCGAACCCCAAGCTATGTCCCCAGTACAGGAAGCAGCTCCGTGGGGCCATGGGAGCCGCGGTGACCGGGGATCCCCAGTCACTGCCCAGGGCCAGCCCTCTATGTCCCCTTCTGTGACATGAGGTGTGCATAACTGGCCTCTGGGGCTTGCTCTGGCCCAGGCCCTCCTGGTGCCCGGTGCCAGTGACAAGGAGGATGACCTTCACAGAGGGACCTCCAGACTCTGGGCCCAAGGGCCATGGCAGCCACAGCCCCTGGGGAGGCTTCCTGTGGGGGTGCGGCCTGAGCATGCCCATAACTGGATGGCACATAGGGGTTCTTTCTGAAACACCTGAGAGAGGGGTAAAGACGTCCCCAGCAGGCCCGATGGGGCCAGAGAGCTGGGGCCAGCCCGGCTGCTTCCTACTCCCCCTACCCCAGTTGATGGCAGGTTGAAGGTCATGGCAGAGGAGGGCAGCCTTGGCAGCTCCAATGGGCTTTGGATACCATGACAACATCCACCTCTGCGCTCCCAACTCGGCACTAAGGTAACGAGCATCCTCTAAGGGCAGCTGTCCGTGCCCTCCCCGAAGACCCTCTGTGGCCTGGTCCCCGGTCACCGTCAGGGAACCCGGGGACCTCGGTCTGGCACATCAGGCAGAGGCCACAAACAGCGGTCCCCGCCTGGGCCACCTGTCTCACCTGTCACTGGGGTCTGCTGCATCCATCTGGAAGTTTCCATCTCCCTCCTCATTTCAAAACCCATCTGCGGTCTAAGTGCCTGACAGTAAGCATTTGACTGCAAAAGCATCCATCCCAAACACATCCATTTGGATCAACATATTGCCAGCTGTGTGACCCAGCTACAGATAAGCACCTAGATAAGGGAGCCAGGTGCCCCCCCCATGAAGTGCCCCTTTTATAAGACGCTGGGACCCTGGGTCCCAAGATAATTGAGCCGCTCTTCCCTTCCCGCTCCCTCATTCCTGCGCTTATCTTTTTAAAATTTGCCAATAAGAGGGGACTGGTGAAACCCTAGGCCCCCACCCTCTGCCCCAATAAAAGCCAAAGCCCCACCCACGTCCAGAGTTTCTGCCTGTGACCTCACTGTGAAGCCCCGGGTGTGCCCGGTAACCTCCAGGAGCAGTGGGTACGGAACCCCGTTCCTCAAGGTTCCCTGATGGTTCTTGCTGACATATCTTGCAACCGCAGCAGGAACCACCAGGGCTGGTCCAGCCACCGCAGTGGGAAATGCAGCAGGGGCCAGAGCCGTGCCGCGGGCATTCCAGCTGACGGCATCACAGTCCACAGGCTCAGACTGAGCATCTGCTCAGCGCCCTGGTCCCTGGAGGCCATGCTCCTCAAACATGGCCCTCCTCGGAGGCCCAGGCAGCAGTGTCGGCCAGTGGGGAGGTGGCCTTACCTGGCGCACACCTCCAGGGTCACCTGGTACTCCTGCTGATGCTGGTCGGCTGCCGGGTCGTCGTCATCAGCGGAGGAGGCGGGAGCGGGGGTCCGCCACGGCTCAGCCTCGGGCTCCTGCAGGCTCACGAACAGCTGGAAGGCTGGCTTGGCCACCGGGTCCGGCACATGGTAGGTGACATCAATCTGGGGAGTGTGCGAGGACCAAGGCTTAAGGAGCCCCGGGTGGGGGGAGGGGAGAGGCAGCAGCAGGGCCAGAATAAAGATGGAAGCGGTATCCGCGACAGACGTGGGGACTACTGTTCACTTCATTTCGCCCTACAATTGCCCAAGCAAGTGTAGGGTCCGACTGCCATCCCCTTCGCACTCTTGTCAAGCCCAGGTCCCACAGCCTCCGGGCCTCTCCCACCTAGCCACCGTGTTGTCTGGGCTCCCGTTTTCGAGATGGGGAAGCTGAGGCTTCCAGCATCTCCAGGCCGACTTGCCCTCTGCCCTCTAGCCGGAGCCCACAAGACCAGAATGCAGCTTAAGTCCCAGGGCCTGGCGACCGGGAGGCTGCAGGGAGGGCGAGGCTCAGGCATCCTGGTCCAGGGACTGAGGGAGGATTCCTGGGGGAGGTGTCCTGGTCCGGGCAGCAGCAGGGAGAATAAACATGGGCCAATTCCGCAGGTGGGGGAGAGTGTCAGCTTATGGTCGGAGACCCCTGGATCAAGTGCCGGTCAGGTGGATTTTCGTGGCGGGGAGCCACACGCGAGAGGAGGTACAGCCACGGCTGTGTTGCAGGGGCCACAGTCTGAGCTTGGAGCCCAGGTTCCAGATGCCCCCACGAGCACCCGGTGTCCCCGCAGGCTCACCTGCATCAGGCAGCAGCCTTCACCCCTGGCGCTCACGAACAGCCCCGTGGGGAGGCTGGGGATCTGCAAGAGCGAGGACACCGTGATGCCCTCTGCAGGGGGCGGGCAGCGGGGAGGGGCCCCCAACGCCCGGTCTGGGAATACACACCGCCGCCGTCTGCAGAACCTTCTGGTTGGCCCTGTGCAGCTCGAAGGTCTCCTGGTAGTCCAGGTTGGTGGAGGCCAGGGAGACGGTGAGGTTGACGCTGCCAGCATGGGACAAGATGGCATACTCCGCCAGGGCCTGCAGAGCCACGCAGGTGTCCTGGGGTAGACGAGGAGGAGGTGCTGGCAGCCCCGGGGACAGGTCAGCCCACAGGCTCCCTGCCCCCATCCCGGGACGTCTGGCCCAAACTTGGAGGCACCAGGCGTGGATCCTCTCTGACGGCCAGAGACCCATGTGCTGGAATGGAGGGTGAGTCTGGTGCCGACATCCGTGGACTAGGGGTCCCAGTCCATGGTGGGCATCTCTGCAGAGGCAGAGGCTGGGTCCCAGTCCCCACGCCAGTGCATCAGACCCTCAGGCTTTGCCCCCTGCCTTCCCCTGGACTCCATGTACCCCAGGAGTTACCCTGGGACTTGAAGCAGGCAGTGGCTTCCTGGTGAGCTCTGAGCCTCGAGCCTGGACCTCAGTGAGCCCGCTGGGAGCTGAGTCCCGTCTTCGGGCCCTGCTCAACTCACCTGAGTGGAGGAGAAGCCCCCGAGCGCGTTCCGCTGCTGGGACAGCCACTTCACGACAGGCAGGGCAGTGGCCACGTCACCCAGGAGGGTGTAGGTCAGCAGCGCATAAGCCGTCATTTCCACTTCAGCAGAGACCACTGCAACAGACGAGGCTGCCTGGGGCCCTCTCAGTGCTGTGACCCAGGACCCAGCACCCAGCACCCAAAGCAGCGGGCCAGTACCTGACCGCGAGACCCCATCGCTGAAGCTCAGGAATGCATCCTTGCCCGTGTCCTGGGAACCCGTCAGGCTCCAGTGGGTGACCCCATCTGCAGAGGGCCAGGACTGGTCAGGGGCCACGACCCAGTTCAGTGTGCGGCCTGGCATCCCATGGGGAGGGTCAGTGCATATGGCCTCAAGAAGAGACATCGGGGGTGGGGGTAGGGATGGACACCAGGGGAGGAGGGTGCCAGGGGCAGAGGGCTGGGGCAAGAAGGGCCTTGGGCTTGGGGCGCCTGGGTGGCTCAGTCGTTAAGTGTCTGCCTTCAGCTAGGGTCATGATCCCAGGGTCCTGGCATCTGGCTCCCTGCTCAGCGGGAAGCCTGCTTGTCCCTCTCCCACTCCCCCCCCCCCACTTGTGTTCCCTCTCTCGCTCTCTCTGTCAAATAAATAAATAAAATTAGAGAAGGGCCTTAGGGCTGTCTCCCATCTTCAATTCCATGACAGACCCTGTCCCTCCCGCATCCCTGGCAGACATCAGCGGCCTCTCTCCTGACAGGGCCCTGATGGGGCTCCAGCTGTCCCTACTCAGGACCAAGGAAGCCACTTGCTACTTGCAAAGGCTCCAAGGATTCTGAGCTCATGTGAGTGTAGAAGGCCCTGAGACCACAGAGAGATCAGCGCTCCCCTGGCCAAGCAGGGACTCCTCGGCACTGTCACCCAATTGGGTGGTTTTAGAATTTTGCTTAACTTTTTTTTCTTCCTGGCAACTCAAGCATTCTTCAGGTGACATCATAAGCCGAGAAGCTGCTGGGGAAGGTGGGGAGTGTGATGAGGGCCAGAGGTGGGAGGGGAGGGGCTCCGGGCTCCGTCTGAGAAGTCTCTGCGACCCGGGGCTCCCCAAACATAGTGGGTAGTCATTTGGTCGATGGGGAGACCGACATCCTGAAGATGGAAAAGGCTTCTCAAGGCTCACCCAGCAGTAGAAGGTGGGGGACCCTCCCTGGGGCGGGGATTGCCACCCCTTATTTCACAAGGGAGAAAAATGACATTCGGGCTCAAGTCACTTCATCAAATGGAGCCACTAAGGAGATGTGACGAGTAACAAACCGAACAGAGTGAGCAAAGGGTGCCTCCTTAGAGCCAAGCGTGTGTCCGTGAGCTGTCTCCTGGGTGCACCGTGGGCCGGCCCCACAGTGGCCTCGGGGGGTGGTGGTGGGGGGCCCTACCCTGCGTGATGGCCAGGCTGCGGAGCTTCCGCAGGGCCGCGGGGGCTGCTGGGCTGCGGAGCAGTGTCAGCGCGTAGGTGGTGAGGGCGCTGCTGTAGGGGTCCGTGGCCAGGGGCGCACTGGACTCCAGGAAATGCTGCGCTCTGGCAATGGCGCTCCTCTCCTCCTGCAGGATGGGGGGTAGTGGAGCCCTGGGAGGCTGCTCTGTTCCCCCACCCACCTGCCCACCCACAGATTCCCAAGGCGCACCCAGGGAGAGGCAGCATGGCTCACAGACTCTCATTTTGCCTCCCTCTGGGGCTCCCACAGCCTTAGACCTGGCTTTCAAAACACCATCCCCTTCATCTTGCGACCAACTTTTTCCAAATGGGGTCTGAGCGCAGCAGATCAGCTCGGAGGAGTTCTGGGGGAACTCGGCAGAGCCCTGACCACCCTGTCCCATCTACTCCATCACCAGGCTGGCTTCTGAGACCCCTTGTCCATTCCCACCTCACCCTCTAGGCCTCACCTCGATGGTCACCACCTCCAGGAAGTCCACCAACTCTGACCCAACCCACTGTGACCCACTGGAGGACAGAAACCAGACATGACAGAGCCGGTCCAGCAGATCCCTGGCCGGGCCCACACAAGCCCAGTCCTGGCAGGGGGTCGCACCTTCGCAGTGAGGACTGAGGTCCCCCTAAGAAGAGTGAACACAGAGACGCAGGCACGAGGCCATGGAGACACTGGAGCACCACGGCCAGGAGATGAGAAACGCCAGGAGCCCCCCAGGAACTGAAGAGGCCTAGAAGGATCTTCCCTTCGAACTTTGAGAGCTCTAAGCCTTGCCAGCACCCTGACTTCAGACCCCTGGCCTCCCAAACTGGGACAGAATAAACCGTAGCCATAAGCCGTTGTCTGTGGTACTGGCGACAGGAGCCTTCAAATTCTTGAGTGAACGACGACAGGCGTGGCCCAGCTCTGAACATGTGACAGGGTCAGAATGACCAGAATGTCCATATCATTGAAATAAAAACCACTCCCAGAGCACGGAGGAGAGGCCCGCCTCAGGAATGCTGAGGGGCCCAAGTCCCTGAGGCTCAGAGGGGCAGGACCCACTGACCCCCATCCTGGGACCCCCTCTGACCCGGCCAACCAGGACAGCTGGTCATCTCAGAGGCAGGGTATATGGGTTTTTCCAGGCCTCTCCCCTGGGCTTGTGGCTGGCTGTCTTCCCTCTGTGTGTACCTGTGTCCAACTGCCCCTTTTTAAAAGGACACTAGTCATACTGGATTAGGACCCATCCTAACAGCCTCATTTTAACTTGATTATCTCTTTAAAGGTCCTATCTCCATATATGATCACGTTCCAAGGTACTGGGGTCCTATGGACTGAATGCCAGCACCCCCCCACCACAGTCTGTTGAAGCCCTAACCCCAGTGTGATGATATTAGGAGGTGGGGCCTTGGGGATGTGATCGGGTTTAGGCGAGGTGAAGTCCCCACAGGGATTAGGGTCCTTCCATGAAGAAGAGACACCAGAACTCACTCTCTCTCCACATGTATGTACCAAGGAAAAGGCCATGTGTGGACACAGCAGGAAGGTGGCTGTCTCCAAGCCAGGAAGAGAGTCCTCCCCAAGAATGGAATCAAACAGAACGTGAACTTGAATTTCCCGGTTTTTAGAGCCATGAGAATTAAATGTCTGTTGTGTAAGCCATCCAGACTGTGATGTTTCATTATGGTGGCCCAAGCTGATCTGAGCTAAGACAGGGATTAGGATTTGAGGACAGGATACAGATAGGGAGGGATAGGGATAAGGATAGGGATAGGGATAGGGATAGGGATAGGGATAGGGATAGGATAGGATAGGATAGGATAGGATAGGATAGGATAGGATAGGATAGGATAGGAAGACACAATTGAGTCCTTTAACCACAGGGCAAGGGCCCCTCTAGGCAAAGTGCACGGGACATGGAGGATCTTAGGATCCTCAGCAAACCCCAGACCCAGGGGTTAAATCTGGATTGGGAGGCCAAGAATGGTTGAGAAATGCTTACTCGTAATTCATCATCAGAGGACGCAGAACTGACACAGATAGTTAGGAATGCTGGGGTCCCTACCCCCAGGGCTGAAGTCCACCATGGACTCCCCCACTGCAGGGGAATGTGCTTCACAGAAGCAACAATGGCTCCTGAGTCCCCCGGGACACCTAAAATTTGACCGGCTCCAGTACCAACTGAAAATGAAGGTTCTAGAACCCTTCTCCCAAAAACTTTCCCAAGTTTTTATATAGGACTCCCTGACCAGTCAGGACCCTGCTCAAGCCCCAGATGACTGCCCAAACAGGGGTGGAGGCATCAGATCGTCCTGGGAGATCTCAGGGTATAGCTCCCCCAGGCCCCCCAAAATTACCACAGGAATCTCTCAGTGCTCAGGCTGCAGGAAGGCAGACATCCAGGAACCACGGAAAACCAAGAGAAGGAGTAGCAGGAGGGCATCAAGGAAGAAATAAAGCCCAGCCTGCAGGGGAAAGCCGCCCATCACTCCCCGGCCGCCGCGTGCTCACCTCCGAGGCCTGGCCGGTCTCCAGGAGCGCAGCCACCACGTAGGCGGTCAGTGGGACGGTGCCGTGAACCCCACCCTGCGAGAGGACGCTTGAGCCTCACCCTCAGCCAGAGGGGACTGCCCTCAACCCCCCCACGGGCCTCGACAGCAGCGGGGAGCAGGGCTAAGGTGCCAGAAGCGGGGCCAAGGAGCCACTCACCTGGATGTCCTTGTTCAGGATCCTGCCCACGGCCGGGAAGGAGCCATCCACCTGCTGCTGCCGGACGATCCAGCCCTTGGCGGCCGCCAGCTCCTGCGGGTCGATGAAGATGAAGCTGCGCGCCTGCGCAAAGGACTTCAGGACAAAGGCTGTGAGCCTGAAATGGGACGAGGCAGGGGCTGGGAGGGCCAGGGGCTGGAGAGGTTGTGCGGAGAAGGTCACCTCCCGCCTGCCCCCTGAGGAGCTGTGCCTGCTCCCTGCAGGGCCCCGAGTCTCCGCCGCCTCACCTGTGACACAGGAGGGGCCAGCGTGTCCTCTCCGGGCTGCTGTGAGTGCTGCAGGGAAGCGTCTGGGCACCCAGGAGGACCCAATGGCAGAGACCAGCCTCCCTACCCGGACCCTTCCCCTCCCCTGGCAGCGCCCCAATCTGGAGCTCACGGCCTTCCTAAGGGCTGGTCCAGCTTTGCCTCCCCTGCCTCGTGCAGAAGACGTTCCTTGTCGTCTCTCCACTGCCAATCCCCAAGGGATCCTCTGCCTTGCAGATCTCCAGTCTTTCCTGGGACTCTGCAGCCAGGGGTCTAAGATCCTTGGACCCTTCTGTGGCCCTAGCTGGACAGAGTGAGCCGACCCGAGTGTCTAGACTGATGAAGAGCTTCACAAGACGGGCTGCCTCCACACACTGGGATGTCATTCAGCCTTAAGGGGGAGAAACGCTGACCCCTGCTCTAGGAGGCGCGAACCTTGAGCGCACCGTGAGCCGTGAAGCACGCTGGACAGGAAAGGATGACCAGGATCGCACTCACGTGAGGTCCCGGCATTCACAGGGACAGAAATTCGAACGGGGGTGCCTGGGGGTGGGGTGGAGCTGGAGGTGGGGAGTCCATGTGTGTAGTAGACAGAGTTTCAGATTTACGACATTAAAAAGTGTTCTGGGGACACACCGTGGCGACAGCTGCCCAACAGCGCGAATGTCCTGAATGCCACCAGAATGGACACTTGAAAGTGGTGAAGATGAGGGGCACCTGGGTGGCTCTGACAGTTAAGCGTCTGCCTTATGCTCAGGTCATGATCCCAGGGTCCTGGGCTCGAGCTCAGCAGGGATCCTTCTTCTCCCTCTCCTTCTGCTCCTCCCCCTGCTTGTGCTTCCTCTCTCTCATAAATAGATTTTAAAAACTTTAAAAAGTGGTGAAAATTATAAACCTTATGTTATACTTACTACAACACCAACAACAAAAAAAAAACCAAAACAACAAAGAAGAGAATGAAAATCAAGGCTCTGTTTCAGTGAATTGCCAAAATGTGAAACAGCCCGTAACCCCGAGGCTGCAAGTACCTATCCCAAGAGTCTGCTCGTCCCGGCCACTCTCCCTCCCGGATCCCCAAACCCAGCCTTTCTCTTGCCCTTGGGGCACCTGCATCTGCGCGGAGCACCACGCTCTGGCTCCCATCTCCCAAGCACGCCCCGCCCCTCAGCCAGAGGGCGGGGCCGAACACCGTGCGCAAGCGCAGGGGCGCGCGGGGCCACGACGGGGCGCGGGGCCACGACGGGGCGCGGGGCCACGACGGGGCGCGGGGCCACGACGGGGCGCGGGGCCACGACGGGGCGCGGGGCCACGACGGGGCGCGGGGCCACGACGGGGCGCGGGGCCACGACGGGGCGCGGGGCCACGACGGGGCGCGGGGCCACGACGGGGCGCGGGGCCACGACGGGGCGCGGGGCCACGACGGGGCGCGGGGCCACGACGGGGCGCGGGGCCACGACGGGGCGCGGGGCCACGACGGGGCGCGGGGCCACGACGGGGCGCGGGGCCCGTGGAATCCCCACGCTGTGTCTATGCTGTCTCTGGGCAGGTCGGCTCTCTAGAGCCTGGTGAGCATCACTGCACACGGCGGGGCTCAGCCAGGGGAGGACAGTTTTTAGGCTCACAGCCCCCGCAGTGGCTCCCGGGATGGCACAAGGGAAGAAAAACCCCATCTGGGGACAGGAGTTGGGGTGTCCCCACAGTACCTGCAGGCCCCAACGTGAATATGGCAAATCCACTATCACGTGAACTGCCCACCTCTGAGGATCCCAGGGAACAAGACCCAGGGGCGTGCAGCCCCACCCCAGGCCCTCCCTGGCCTGGCTACCCCAAAAGCCAAAGGGAGCCACTTGCAAGAGAAACCAGACTCCAGGCTGCTCTGCCCACACGCTCCCCAGACCTCAGCCTCCCGGCAGTGGTATGGCCTTTCCCGTCCCATCCTAATTGGGGTCACCCCTGTTTGTGGGTCCAGTGAGCTTTGAAGAGACCCCAAGGCACCTAGGACCGGGTCCCAAGAGGCTGGAGAGCAAGGCTTCCATTTGGAGCTGTGTAGCAAGAGCACCGGAGAGACAACTATGAGAAATCATCACTGTCCCTGCCACCCCTACTCCCCCCATTGCCACCCTCAGAGCCCAGCAGGGCTGCCCACATCCAGCCCTCTGAATTCCAGGGAGGCGGGGCTGTGGCAGTCTCCTGGTCACCCTAGAGATCTGGCCCCAAGCTTCTTGGCCGTGTGGTGCATCATGGGAAGCTGCGGCTTCGGGTTAGAGAGCCACGGTGGCCGTGTCCCTGGATTGGGGACTCACCACATGCTCCCTGAGGCGTCCCGCTCCCCGAATGCGCTGTAGGAGCCGTCCGGGTGCCTGTAGGTCAGCTGCCGCTGATAGCCTGTGGGGGAGGCAGAGGCATCAGTGACCTGGGGCCGTCCCTGCGACCCCCACCCTGTGATGCAATACTCATATCCCTGGTCGCCCACATCTGGAGTCTGGAAAGTGTGCTCCACCAAGGGTGTGGATGAAACCTCTACTTTGTTCCTCTCATTTCCTGACCTCGCCTCTCTGCAACTCCTGGTCATACACAGGGCCTCAGTCATGGGGGTCAGTGACCAGCACCATGTCGAGGCAGCACCCTCTGTCCCCACGAATGGGTACTACTCCACGAGAACCTGGTGTGCTCTGAGAACAGAGGGCACCGGAAGGGCCAGAGCAGAAGAACCAGGGGACAGGGGAGGGAGGTGAGGCGCCCACCCAGGCCACACTGGGTGTTCGGCCTTATTGTGAGGCCAGCAGGGGGCATGGGCTGGGTAAGTCGGGGAGGGCTGTGAGGGGACATATGTAGTGGGTGGTCTGTAGGGTCCGGAGAGGAAGCAGGGTAAACGGGAGGTGGGCACTGTCCAGGCAAGCAACGACGATGGGCCTGTACGGCGGAGTGGTATCAGGTAGGGAGGGTTTCTGCGGTATGGGCAGAGCTGCTTAGCTGGGCCAGATCTAGGAGGAAAGAAAGATCCAGAGGGCAGCAAGGTTTGCACCTTACCTGCTGGAAGGATGGTGCTCTGCCCCGGAGATGGCAAAAGCGGCTGAAGGAGCTCTGTGTAGGTGGACCGTGATCGCCCCCCCCCCAAGTTCATGTCCACCTGGAACCTCAAAATGGGACCTTATGGGAATAAGGGTCTTTGCACTTGTGATCATGCTGAAGACTCCCAGATGAGCTCATCCTGAAATAAGGTGGGACCTAAACCCAATGACCAGGGTCCTTAGAAGAGAAGAGACCGCAGAAGCGGATGCAGGACGGAGTCCCATGAAGGCGGTGGCAGGGAAGGGTGGGAGGGACATGTCTCCAAGCCTAGGAAAGTCTCGAGCCCCAGAATTCAGGAGAGAAGCCCGGGATCGCGTCCTTCAGAGCCTCCAGATGGAACCAACCCTGGAGCCTTGATTTTGGACTTCCAGCCTCCAGAGCTACAAGCGGATATAGTCCCATTGTTCTAAGCCACACAGTTTGTGGTACCAGCATAACGTGGGAAATGTTGTAGGTTCGGGTCCAGGTCAACTTGCAATAAATTGTGCCAAACAAACATCTGGGTTTTCCAGTATGTGTAAAGTTACACTCACGCTATACTGTGGCCGATTATGTTTGCAAAAGCATCACATGTAAAATAACAATCTAGGCACCTTAATTCACTTAAAAATATTATGACTAAAAATTTGTAATCATCATAGCAGCTTTCAGTGAGTCATGATCTTTTTTTTTTAAGTATTATTTATTTATTTATTTATTTGACAGAGAGAGGCAGATCACAACTAGGCAGAGAGGCAGGCAGAGAGAGAGGAGGAAGCAGGCTCCCTGCTGAGCAGAGAACCCGATGTGGGGCTCGATCCCAGGACCCTGAGATCATGACGTGAGCCGAAGGCAGAGGCTTAACGCACTGAGCCACCGAGGCTCCCTGAATCGTTGATTTTTTTTTTTTTTAACTGGTGGAGGGTCCTGCCTCCACATGCTGGCTGCTGACCCACTAGGGGGGTGGCCGCTGTGGCAGTTTCTTAAAATAAGACTCAGGCCTCTCAAACCCTGAGGCTGCCTTATCAGCTCCATTTCTGGAATATTCTAAATCCTTGGTGGTCATTTCAACAATCTTCACAGCATCTTCACTGGAAGTAGATTCCAGCTCAAGAAACCACATTTTTTTGTTCATATGTAAGAAGCAATGGCCCCTTTATTCAAGTTTTAGCATGAGATCGCAGCAATTCGAATAAAGTAAGAATTTCAAAGCTTGTGGGGCACCTGGGTGGCTCAGTGGGTTAAGCCTCTGCTTTTGGCTCAGGTCCTGATCTCAGGGTCCTGGGATCGAGCCCCATGTTGGGCTCTCTGCTCAGCGGGAAGCCTGCTTCTCCCTCTCTTTGTGCCTGCTTCTCTGCCTACTTGTGATCTCTCTGTCAAACAAAATCTTAAAAAAAAAAAAAAAAAGAATTTCAAATCTTAGAATATTGAGGAAATTACCAAAATGTGACATAGAAACAGGAAGTGAGCAAATGCTGTTCGGAACATAAAGCTGATAGGCTTGCATGCAGGGTTGCCAGAGACCTCAAATTTGGAAAAAAAAAAATAAAAATAAAAAAGCTCCTTCTGCGAAGCGCACTCCAAGAAGCCACGCCTATGTACCGCGGCCCCAGGAAACGAACACACCAGCAAGCCTGGCAGAAAACCGGGGAAGGGGGCTTGATGGGAAGCCTGTAGAATCTGAAATGCCCACTGGCTGAAGGGCACAGCGTCTGGCTATTCAGGGAGCGTCTGGCTGCCATGGATGACTAGGGAGTCATCAGACTGAGGGCGGCGTTCAAGCCCGGAGCCCAGATGGGCTCAGTGACCTGAGCGTCCCCAGCCACAAACCAAGTGGGCTTCTTGGGGTTCCTAGCACTCTCTGATCAGCCTTTATCAAGCCAGATATTGGGCCCGTGGCAACCCTGCCTTTGCCTTTCCATCCAAGAGTTTCCACGTTCACCATGAGCTCTTGCGCTTTCCTTTCCCCATTGAGAACGGATGGTTCTGGATCATCAGGACTGCTTTTGGAGATCTTCTACAGGGAATCTTGACAGGCCAGGAGGCGGGAACTCCAGACTCGCCTCAGGAATCAAGGCTCTCGCTTGCCTCAGTTTCCCCATCTGAGAGGGACCTGACATCCTCTAAGCTGGGCACACTCCGGTCCTTCTTGAAGGCAAAAGTTTCCAAGGTGGTTCCTGTGGGCTCTCCTCTCACTCTGGCTGGGACCTAGTGCCCTGGCTAGCCAATCCCATCCAGGTGAGCCTAGGGTCCTAGAAGCCCCCATCACTCGCCCCTGCAGGGTCTCAGGCTGGCTGTTTCCAGGAGCCTCACTTGGCTCCTGTGGAAAATGAGGACTGTTAGCCTGGGGGTTGCTGGGAGGGCGACTTGGGGCCGCACGGTGGAGATGCACGTGCCTGCTGTGACCACCAGCTTCACAGCTGCGTCAAACCCTCACCTTCCTCCCCTTTGCTCCAGCTCCTGCCCAAGGCCAGAAGCAAACCTCTGGAGGCTTCAGGACCTTGGCATGAACTGATGGAACTCCCTTGCTACACAGATAGGAAACTGAGGCCCTGAGAACAGACCCTACCTGAGGACACACAGCAGGTGTCTGTGACAGAGGTGAGGCCACAGCCTCCCGGGTGCCCCTCCTACGGGGCCAAGACATGCAGAGGGGGGCAGTCAGGGCACTCAGAGGTCCTACCCCCCCACACCTGTGGCTGTACCCCATCCTAAGTCTCTGAGTCCTGGTGACGGAAGATATTTGGTGCTGCATGATTTCTGAGGACGTTCCGTGCTGTCTTACTTATTTCTGAAGAGGTTCAGCGCTGTATTGTTGATCTCTGAAGATTTTCAATGGTGCATTTTGTAGGGGAGAAAAACTAGAAATACCCCCTCCACATTCAAGAGAAAAGTTTTCCGTAAATGTAAGTGATGGACAAAGAGCGTAGCCTGGAAAATGACTGTGAGCACATCCTGACCCGTGATTTCACCTCTGGACACCCACGCCGCAGAAATTCAGATGTTTTCACCACGCACGGGGACATGATGCGATTATAGGGAACTATTTTTCTTTTCTAAATGTTTTTTATAATGCTTATATTGCTCTTTTTTAAAAAAGATTTTAAAATTTATTTCTTTGACAGATAAAGAGAGAGAGAGCACAAGCAGGGGGAGAGGCAGAGGGAGAGGGAGAAGCAAGGTCACCGCTGAGCAGAGCCCGACATGGGGCTTGATCCCAGGACCCTGAGATCATGACCTAAGCCAAAGGCCCCCACTTCACCAACCGAGCCATTGAGGCATCCTATACTGCTCTTCTTGTTAAAAAAAAATAAAAATCTGCATTTCTAATAGACGCCATTCCTTTCCCCATTGCTGACTCCTGGCATTCAGAGCCTTGTCCCAACTGGGGCAGACACTGGGCTCCTGCTGACAGTGACCAGACAGGGCCACCCCGAGTGGCATCTTTCACCCACTTGGGTCTCTTCCACATCCGCTGTGCTGGGCACGTGGGCTGCCTCCCTCCCCATACCCTCCCCCGCCCCCTGGCAGCACCCCCACCCAACCCCAGTACCTTGTACCAGGTAGTCCGTGGTCTCTCGCTCCACCTCGGGGCTGAGCTGCCGGGTTTTCTGCAGATACTTCAGGACAAAGATGTTGGGTGCAAAGTGGATCATGTTTTGCTCTCCGCAGCCAAAGGGGAGCCGCACGAGGTTGCTGAGGTGGTTCAGGGTTGGCCCCATGACGTCTCCTGGAGGGGAGGAAATGAGGGCTGGACTGTGGGCCGGCCTCAACTGGGGCCCTGGCTGCCCTAGGGACAGCTTTCCCCAGGACGGCCTAACACCTAACACTGGCCACCCACTCTCTGACTGCGGGTGCTGCCTTCGGGACCAGACCACGCCCCGTGACCACTAAGCCCACTGGGGGCCCTGGCTTTGGCGGCCATCCCCTGGAACTCTCCTACACACCTCCCTCTCTGTTCTTTCATCTCAACTCAGTGTTCTTTCTCTACCGCTTCATTATGCTGAACGCTCATTTCTTTGTGGCTTTTAAAACAGGTGCATTTAAAGCTATACATTCTCCTCTAAGTACAACTTTGGTTGCATCCCACAAATGTTGATGGATCAATCCAGCCATTAGGTTCCGTTAAAAAATTTTTTTCTAATTTCCAGTAGGAAATGTGATTTTCTCTTCAACCATGAGTATTTAGATTTTTTTTTAAGTTTCCATACACATGACATTGTTGGTATATTTTTCAGTTCCTTTTTTCTTTTTGATTTCTCCTGTGCTTTCCTCCCTTCAGCACTCTGTGTTCCTCTTCTTGGCTTCTCTGCACCACGCATGGCTGATGGGCCCTCCAGAACTCCTGCTGTTCCCTGATCACACCTCCTTTCCTTCCTTGGCTTTTCCTCCTGTCCCACCGAAGCTGCCACTGCTCCTGCAGCCTCCATCCATGGCAGAGCCTGCCTACTTTCTCATCACTCTCCTCTGGGCTTCCCAGCTTATTTCCCACCTTCCACCCCACTGTGCTGAAGGCACTGGTACAGAGGTCCTGGCCTTTGCCCCATCTCCATTCCTGCCCATCTGCTTGCTCCCCTATGCCACTACCCAGGCCACTCACCCCTGAAGCCATCTCTTACTTGATCTCCTGCCTCAGAAATTGCAAACTCCCACAGCCTCTAATCTGACTACAAACACTAGCCTATCTGAGCCCCAGGGCTTCTGTCCTCTGATCTCAGAGAGACCCAAGACCCCCGCATTCAGGCATGTGTGCCCCTCCCAGCCCCTTGCCCTCTCTCCACCCTTCCAACACCCAGCACTGTTTTGACCAGGCAGTCCCCACTTTCCATTCCTGTACCTGGGGTACAGGAGACAACCCACACCCTACAGACCCCCAGTCACAGCCACTTACTCCTGCTCAGCAAACACTCTGGATGTCTGTCCCTCTCACCAGGACACCCATCTTCCACCCTGCACCTCACTGACTTCACTGAGACTTTCTGCCTTCTCGCACATCACCCACACTCACTGCCCTTACAGAATCCACCACCCACCCCTTGGGGTTGCCTCACACAGGGCTTGGACAGGCTGGGTCTGGACCAACCTCGGAGACTGAGAATGCCCCAAAGACAGGGTTGGCATCATCTCTGCATCTGCCCCAGCATGGAGAAAGCACCAGAAGCTGCTTATCGGGTGAGTGGGTATGGGGCTGGAAGCAGATCCCCTGTAGAGGCTGATGTGAAGCCAAGTTTGGAGTGGACACCTTCCCCCATGGCCTGAGTCCTTGCCCCCATTCTCCCCCAGCCAGGCTACAGGGCAGACGCACCTATGACGGAGGCCACTGCCCGCTCAGACCCAGGGATGGCGCTGTGCGGGACTCCCAGGGTAAAGGCCTCACTGTAGCTCTCGTCCACCTCCACCTTCTTCCAGATGCGGAACTCACCCACGGAGCCCCAGCCAGTGGAAAAGCCGATGAATCGGACCTCTGGTGGCCTGGGGAGGGTCCAGGCCATGATGACAGACTCATTGGAAGGCTCTGGACCATGGCCAACCTGGAAAAAGAGGCCAAGGCTGCTGGATGCTGGAAGGAAGCACACAGTGGTGCTCAGGCAGCAGGGACACTGGCTACAGGGGTCACAGACAAACTGAAAGTCACCTCACACATTCAATGGCCAACAGAGGTACAACTATGGCATCTACAGGTTCCAAAGTCATCAGGCTCCCAGGAGTCTCTGGGCCTTAGTACATGCTATTCCCTCTGCCTGGAACATCCTCCAATCCCCAGTTTGCCTGGTGAACTCCTATTCATGTTTCAAAACCCTGTTTGACTATGTCCCTCCTCTAGGAAGCTGTGTTAGCTGCTCCTTTTCTATGTCCCCTTCGCCTGGCCCCTAAAATACACCAGCCCCCATTTCACCTGCTTATATCCACTTTCCTTCTCCATGACCACCCACCATCCCTCAGATCCCAGCTCCCTACACCCCTATAAGTGACTCCAGGCAGACTGTAAGCAGCCTGGGGTGGTGCCCTGTGTTTACCCTGCTTCCTCCCCACCCCCTGTCACAGCTGGACACAGAGCAGGAGGCAGCAAATGCCCAGGAGCATGAGGTCCCCACGTCCACCCCCGTCAGCCCGGCCATGCCTGGATGAACCCGCCATGCCAGCTGATCCAGAATGTTCTGAATTCATCCCAGGAGAGGATCTTTGCCGTGTGTGTGCTGGCCACAGGATCGCCCATCTTGCTGGTGGAGATCCAGGACCTGGTGTTCTGGTGCCCCCCCAGGACGATCTCTATCATGCCTGCTGTGTCCTGGGGCCCCGCGGACAAGGCCACACGGGCATCATTGTGGGCTCGCACGGCCACATCAAAACGGGTGAGACACAATGGCCGCTGCACGTACTGGAACTCGTACTTGTTGGGTGTGGAGATGTGGACTCTCTCTGGATGGAGGGAAGGAGAGAGGGGTTTGAGGGCGCCCCTGGAGGCATCCTGCCTCTCCCTGTCTGTGCCCAGAGCTTAGAATCAGGACCACAGGGGGCCTGAGGAACAGCAAACAGAGTTGGCTTAATGACAGCTCTGCCAACAGCATGCAAAAGATGAAATGCTCACAGGGTTAAATCCTACAAAAGATGTGCAAAGACTGTATGCAGGAGGAGACTGCAAAAGACTCTTGAAACTGATGAAGACCTAAATCGGTGGAGAGCTAGACCACGTCCGTGGGTCAGATGACACTGCAAATACATTCATTATTCGCCAAACCTATGTTCAGATTCGCTGCAATCCTAATCAAAACACAGCAGAGTCTTTTGGGGGAAATCATAAAGCTGATTCCACAATTTATATGAAAACTTCAAGAATCTAGAAGAGTCAAAACAACTCTGATAAAGAACCAAGTCAAAGGACTCACACCTCTGACATTGAGACTTGATGGAAAGCTGCAAGAATCACTACAGTTTGGTACTGGTGTCAACACAGCAGTTGCTCAACAGGACAGAGTAGGGAGTCCGGAATGGGACCCACATGTGCATGAACAACTGATCCGCAACAAAGGCATGAAGGCAATTCACTAGCAAAAATTTTTCCATCAAATGGTGCTGGAACAGCTAGTTACCCAGAAGCAGAAAAGGGAACTCCAATCCATACCTTGCATGATCCTCAAATATCAACTCGAAATGGATCAGAGCCATTTTATAAGCAGACAACCTAATACTACAAACTCTGAGGAGAGAATGTAGGACTTGGAGATTTCTTAGGTACAACAAAAGCATAACCCATAAAAAGACAGATTGATCAACTGGACCACATCGACATGAGAAACTTCTGCTCTTTGAAGGACACTATTAAGCGAAAGAAAAGACAAGCCACACACTGGGAGAAATGTCTTTGTGAAGCATTTATCTGGGAAAGGACTTGTATCCAGAATACATTTTTTTAAAACTTCCAAGACTCAATTTGAAATAAATGTTAAAAGATCTGAACAGGCACTTTACCAAAAAAATATATCTATACACCAATAGTAAACAGGCACATGAAAAGATGCTTGAATGATGGAAATGCACATTAAAACCACAATGAGATACCATCAGACACCTATTAGAAGGGCTAAAATTAATCAGACGGACAACCCCAAGTGTGGGTGAGGAGAATGAGGAAGTGATTCTCACCCGCTGCTGGCGAGAATGCAAAATGGTACTACCACTTTGGAAAAGTGTGCAACGGTTTCTTAAAAGGTTGAATGCACACCTACTGTATGATTTCACTATTCCACTCACAGATACTGATTTAAGAGAAAGAAAAACATGTTACTCATACAAAAACTTGTCCACGAATATTCATAGCAGCTTTATTGGAAATAGCCCCAAACTGGAAATCGCTCAAATGTCCACCAACAGGTCAATGAATAAACAAAGTGTAAAGCATCCATTCAACGGAGTTCCACTCAGCCTTAAAATGACTGAATTATTGATACACACAACATGGTTGCCTCTCAAAATTTTTATGCTCAGTGAAAGGAACCGGATAAAAAGAGTACATTTTATATGATTCCATTTATATAAAAGTCTAAAAAGAGCAAAGTAACCTATAGAGACAGAAGGCAGGTCAGTAGTTCCCTAGTGACAAGTGTAGACAGGGGTGAGTGATTACAAGGGAGCATGACTTTTGGGTTTAATGGAAATCCTCATTATCTTAGTTGTGATGGTTTCCCAGATGTACACACATGCTAACACTTACCAACTGTACACTTAAAATATGTGTGAGTTATCGTAGTCAATTATACCTCCATAAACATGTTAAAAATACTGCCGACTTTACTTCAAATACAAATATGTATTCAGCCTAGCATAAATTATGATGTGAAAATAGAAACCATATATATAAGTGTCCAACATTTCAAAACGTTCCATAACGATCAAACTATGGAGCAGTCTTTTGTTGTTGTTGTTGTTTTGTTTTAAGATTTTTATATATTTACTTGACAGAAAAAGAGTGCACAAGCAGGGGGAGCAGCACACAGAGGGAGAAGCAGGCTCCCCACTGAGCAGGGAGCCCAATGCGGGACTCAATCCCATGACCCTGGGATCATGACCTGAGTCGGAGGTAGATGATTAACCGACTGGGTCACCCAGGCGCCCAGGAGCAGTTGTTTGATAGAACATACTGAAACTGTTCTGAAATGCTGTTTATAAAGACTCTATAATAACAAGGGACAGGGCTTGGGATGTGTTAAATGAGCAAGGCAGAACACATAATTATATAGCTCATGAGTTACAACTATGTTATAACAAACAACAATCAATCCTACGAAACCAAATACAACAAAATGTCACAAGAAGAGATATTTTTTCCTTCTTTCTAAGTTCCCTGTATTACAAAGGTATTGCTTTGTCTTTTCCTAATTTTTTAAATTGTGGTAAAATATACATAATGTAAAGTTTGTCATCTTAACCGTTTTTTAATTGTATAATTCAGTGATATCAATTACAGTCACGTTGTGCAAATGTCAGCACTGTCCACCTCCAGAACTCTTTCCATCTTGCAAAACGAAACTCTGTCCCCATTAAACACTAAGTCACCAATCCCTCCCCACAGCCCCCAGCTCCCACCATTCCATTTTCTTTCTCTATGATTTTGACTTCTCTAAAAACCTCTTAAGAGTGCAATCATAAAGTATTTGTACACATGTTTCACTTTTTGTCGTTGTTGTTGTTTTAGAGAGGGATGTGGGGAGGGGCATATGGGGAGAGAGAATCCTGATTTGGGGCTCAATCTCACAACCCTGAGATCATGACCTGAGCCAAAATCAAGAGCTGAATGCTTAACAGACTGAGTCACCCAGGTGCCCCACACCAGTATCACTTTAAAAAATGTTTTTAATTTAAATTTTACTGAGATAATTATAGATTCACAGACAATCGTACGAAATAATACAGAAAAAAAATATGGAAATATCTGTGTCCTCCTGACCCAGTTTCCCTCAGTGGTATCCCACAAACTTCTACCACAGTATCACAACTGGGATATTGACCTTGATACAATCCATCATCCAATCCTCTTCAGATTTCCCCAATTTTATTTGTACAGAATCCCTCCTATTGCCCTTGATCACCATATCCCCACCCTTCCTCCCCATCTCAGCAAGGACTAATGTGACCTCCATTTCTAAAATTTTGTCATTTCAAAAGTATCATAAATCATTTATGGACTCTTTTGGGATTGAGGTGTTTTTTCCCTCAATCCCCTTCATCCAAGTTGCTGCAAAAATCATTAGTTTATTTCTTTTTACAGTGACTAGCACTCCAAGGTATGAATGAACCATAATTTGTAAAACCATTCATCCGCTGAAGGGCACCTAGGCTATTTCCAGTTTGGGGCTATTACAAATAAAGCTGACAGGAATGTCTGTGTATGGGTTTTATGTGACCAGAAATCTTTATTTCTCTGGGGAAAATGCCTAGTAGTGCAATTTCTGGGTGGAATGCTTGGAGCATGTGTACCTTTTTTTTTTTTTAAGATTTTATTTATTTATTTGACAGATAGAGATCACAAGTAGGCAGAGAAGCAGGCAGAGAGAGAGAGAGAGACAGAGGAGGAAGCAGGCTCCCTGCTGAGCAGAGAGCCAGATGCGGGGCTCCATCCCAAGACCCTGGGATCATGACCTAACCCGAAGGCAGAGGCTTTAACCCACTGAGCCACCCAGGCGCCCCACATGTGTACCTTTTAAAGAAACTACTGGCAGTAGCCATACCACTTTACAATTCCCACCAGCAATGTATGAATGGTCCCTTTTCTCCACATCCCAGCCATCTTTTATTGTGGTCACCTTTTAAATTTTTAAGTCATTCTGGCAAGTGTGCATTGATAACTCATGGTGCTTTATTTTGCATTTTGCTAATGGTTAACGATTTGAACATCTTTTCATGTGCTTATTTGCCACCAATATATCTTCTTGGGTGAACTGATCATTTCTTTTTCCCCCTTTCTTTTTTTAAGATTTTATTCTTAAAAAGTCTCTACACCCAACATGGGGCTCAAACTGACAACCCTGAGATTAAGAGTCGCATGCTCCACTGACTGAGCCAACTCCCACTTTCTAATTGGGTTGTGTTATTTATTGCTGAATTTTTAGTTCTTTATATATTCAAAATACTAGTCTTTTGTCAGATCTGGGTTTGGAAAGATTTTCTCCTACAAGTCTGTAGCTTGTATCTTCTTCCTCTTAACAGCATCTTTCGCTAAGTAGTTTTTTTTCTTTTAAGTAGACTCCACACTCAGCATGGAGCCCAGAGGGCTTGGACTCATGACCCTGAGATCAAGAACTGAGCTGAGATGCTTAACCGACTGAGTCATCCAGGTGCCCCTTGCAAAGCAGTTTTTAATTCTGCTGAGGGTCATTCATCAGTTTCCTTTTATGGGTCATGCTTTTTGGTATCATATCTAAAAACTTTTTGCCTAGCCTTAGAGCCCAAAGATTTTCTCCCAATTTTTTCCCTTAAAATTGTATAGTTTGACATTTAAGTCCACAATCCATTTGAGTTAATTCTTATATAAAGTGGGACCAGTAGGCCAAAGTTCATGCTTTTGCCAATAGATGTCCAACACTCCAGCACGGTTTGTGGAAAAGGCTATCCTTCCTTCATTGAATCACCTTTGCACCTCTGTCAAAAATCATTTGAGCATATATGTATCAAATTATTATTTAATGTAAAAAAGGGGAAACAGGTCAAGGAGGAAGTCTGTGTCCAGAGTGGGCTGTCACAGGACCTGTCGTTCTAAATAACTTGGCAATGGCGACGCCCAGAGACTCCAGCTCAGATCCTCAGCTCTGTCCCCTGCCAAAGCCTGCTGGGTGACTGCCCAGTGCCAGGCCAAGCCTGAGCTCCAAGCTAAATGGTTCCTCTGGGAGGGACTGGACAGGGAGAGGGCAGGCCCTCCCACTGGCAGCCTGGGATTGTGTTCTGCTTAGCATTTCCCTGACTCCACCAAGGCAGGGGAGTGCACTGGGCACTCTGTACCCATTTCCTTTTCATGGATCAGGTGCAAGTACAATGTCGATTTCAGGGGACTGAAGCAGACTCCAAATCCCACACCTTGCAGAACCCACTTTAATTTCCTATTTTCTCTAAGGCCCAGGATTCTGGGTCAGCCTTGCTTCCCACAGCTCTCCCGTGATGTGACTTTAAGACCTCCCTTCCCTGGATCCTAGGCTGCTCACCCCAGGGCCCTACAGACAGCCCTATTCCTGCCTGCTCTCTTCTCATTGGTGCCTCCAGTCCACACTCGTGGGCACTTCCTTTCTGCGGGGGGATGCCCAGGCCTCACTCTGGCTCGTGCTTGTCACCAGCCCGGACATCTCAGTTCTCCAATGCTGTGTCTTCTGAGCCCAGGAAGGGGGGGCATCCGCTGAGCAGGGGGAGAGCTGTTACAGTATGGGGGTAAGGGCCAAAGTCCTCAGCAGGGTGCGTGCAGGGACTCACCGTTGGGACAGAAGAAAGCACTGTAGGTGTACGCACGGGGGGCTCCTTCCGGCTGAAACAGAGAGACGGGGAGAACTGAGTGCTGGAGGGGCAGTCGGCACAGGGGAGCAGCCGCCTTCCCAGGCCAGCGGCTCCAAGTCTGGATCCTGCAAGGTGATGCCAATGTCACATGTACACGGAGAAGGACCAGGCTGCCCACCTCCCAGGCCCAGGTGGGGAAACTGAGGCTCATTCTCCTTCTCCAGGCTCTGGTCAAACCAATGCGCCAATTGCTTCTAAATTCATCATGCTTGCCGTACACTCTGACCTTGCCCTCCCCGTCTCCCGGGCTAACTGTGGAGCCTGGCTCCTCCTCCATCCCGTAGGTCCCAACTGTCACCTGCTCCCCCACTGTACGCTGCTGTCATCTGCACTTTCCTCCCCAGCAGATGGCAGGCAGAGTCGCATGAGGGTCCGCCAAATAACCGATCCAGCAAACCGCCCATGCACCCGGAGCTCTCCCGCGGGGAGGGGTGGGAGAAGGGTTTTTGCCGCTTTTATCGGGCCACACATCGGCCACCTCCTGCTTCAGAAATCCATTTTTCCGGTTCACGCTTCAGTTATTTGCATCGACCTCTCAGGTCTTCTGATGCCTCAATGTCGCGTCCTGCGCCCAGAACGGCCTGCGCAGGTTGTACCAGCAGATGCTGCAGAGAAAGCAGGCTGCCCAGCAGCATGAATGGGAGGAAGGGCCGAGGGAAAGGGCGTGTGCTGAAATGGCGTGTGCTCCATGCCGTCAGGACCACAGGCAGAAGGGAGGGCAGCTGTTTGCAGCTGGGCCACGGGGGAGGGGCAGACATGCGGGAGGCCTCGAGGAGCTTCATCGGCGCTGCTGGGCACCCTCAGTGTAGCGAGAGAGTCCTGATGTGTCCAAGCAGCACCCAAAATACGGCGCATCGCTGCTACCGCACGCCCAGCACGGCGAGGGATCATGTGCGTTCCCTCCGCCCACCACCCGCCACACTGCGGGCTGAGCGTGAGCACCCCCGACTTAGGGAGCAGCGCTGGAATATCAAGACAGGTGTCCAGCCCACACTAAGTGGCAGATCCTAGATTCCCAGCCGGGGTGGGGGTGTCAGACCCCAATCCCTGGACCCCTCCGCTCTAGGCTCTGTGTCCTTTCTGCACGGGCGTTCCAGTGACAGCCCTCCAGATACCAGGTCACGATCCCCATAATTGACTGTGACAAACAGGAAGTCAGAGACCAAGGCACACCACCCTCTAAGACGGTCAATGTGGGGGTCAGAGGACATTTCCCCGCAGCCCTTGCCAGTCCCAGGCTGCTCTGCCAAGCCCCACCACACGGGAGGAGGGCCAGACGCTGCAGCCTCCCAGCAAGGAGATGCAGAGACCCCTCACCTGCCCCCAGACTGAGAGCAGGACCCACGGGGGCTGCCCCAGCCCTGGGCGGGGACCACACACCCCAGTGAGGCCGCCACCCCATGGTTGATGGAATCAGGCCCTGGCGAAGGGTCCTCAGCAAGGACGTGGGCTTACCTCAACCGTCACACTGCGCTTGATGTGATCTCTCCCAGCAGGGACCCGTCTGTCACCGAAGCTCTCCTCCAGGTGTCTGAGGGCCTTCCCGTCCCGACAGCAACTTGCTTCTCCATAAGCTAGGGCTTTGGCTGCAGAGATCGGAGCGCTCAGGGCATGCTGTTAGAACAGGTGCCTGCCCCAGGGAGCCGTACCATCCCTCCCCCTCAGCGCACGTAATTGTGTATGCAGGCATGTGTGTGCACATACGTGCGCTAGGCTGGTGTGGCACCTAAGGTCAGCTTCCCCCAGGTGAAGCTTCCCCCAGGTCCCCCCCCGGGGGACCGCCCCACGCTGTGCCCTGACCGTCCTGACCAGTACCCGCCCCCCAGCCTGCTTCCCCTGCCTTCCTGAGCTCATCTGCTGCCCTGCCCACCCCTCACCTGTGCCTGGGCTTAGCTCGAGGATGCCTTGGTGGCCCGGAGCGGGAGAGGCGTGACGCAGCACGGGGCCTCACCTGTGACGTTGCTGAGTCCCAGGTCACTGAAGGACAGAACCACCCAGGTGGGCTCCATCTCCCCGGAGGCCACACACATCTTCTTGGTCAGGTGACGTTTGCCAGGATGCCCGACAAACCGGATGCCCTTGGGAACCGAGATCTTCACGTACACCTGCAGGGGGCGGGAGGCTGCTTGTGGTGCCCAGAATGTGGGCACCCTCCCAGCATGTCCCATCGCCCACTGCGTCAGCCCGTGCCAAAAGCCATGCTCTTCTGGGAAGGCCCCCTGTCCGTGGCCAAGCAGAACCAACTACTCTTGCTGGGAGCCCCCTCTTTACTTCAGCCCCCCAGTACCCCACAGGGGCAGCTTCCCCTCCAGACCAAGGTGGATTCAAGGGCAGCGCCTCCTGCTGTGTCCACCAGGGCGCCAGAGGCAAGGGACCGCTCTCCCCTGCTGCCCCACAAAGCACTTCTTCTGACCCTCCCACCTCTGAGGTCCGCCGTGTCGTAAGAGTTGCACCTGTGTGCACACGTGTGCCACACTTGCATGCATCTGTGTGCAGACCTCCGTGCCCGTGTGTAAGCATGGCCTACGCACACCTGCGTGCACGCATACACACACGCACAGTGCCTGAGTGCACGCACGCGCATGAGTGTCTCTGTGTACATGCCTAGTTACAGCTCCCGGCCTAAAACAGGCTCTTTGGTCCCCATTTGTCCAATCAGCATGTATGAAGCACCTCGTGGATGCAAGCGCCCTACCAGACCCACAGTGACGAGGCCGAAGAAGACACGAGGGATCCCTGGCCTCAGAGGATCAACGCGTCTAAGACACACGCACGCATGTGTGATGCAGAGGGAAGGGCACAAGGAAAATCTAGCGGCAAGCGTGACAGAGAGTCGGAATCCTGCCTTGGGACAAGCCCGGCTGGAGCTCCCAAATCCCTCTGAGTCCGCGTTCTTCCAAGGAGGAAAGAGGAAACCTGAGAGCTAAGTGTCAGTGAGCCACATTTTCCAGGTCCGCGTTGAGGCGGGTTATGGGTCTGTTTCCCTGGTGCCTCGGGGATGTGTAACAAGGCGGCCGCCCGTGTGCGCGCGTGAGAGCTCAGATGGGAACTTAAGGGTCCTGCCTGCCAGCTCGGTGAGGACCCTCCCTTGGGGGGAGCACCGTCTAGATCAGGCATCTGTCTGCACTTATTCCAGCTTTTGAAGACTGGGCCCCTATGCCCCCCGGATATACACGCTCGACACAGAGGTCAGCGGCAACAGCGTTTGGAGGTGAGCACAGGCAGACCCCACGTCCTGGGCCCCGCGGTCTTCTGATGTCTGCACAAGGCCCAGCACACACTGGGGACTTAGGCAATTGGTTTTTAGTGACAATGAATAAGAATCACCAGCATTTCACATTGAGGAGCTCCTTTCCTGTGGTCCCTGGATGTTCCATTCCTATTTCAGAATCCGCACCGACTGCTTTTTTGTCTTTTTTCTAGTGGACATTTCCCTTTAATTAAAGGCTCAAGGGACAAGAAGCCCCGAGGCGATAGCACATTAAGGTACGGCTCCTCTCTAGGGTCAAAGAGACGCCAGCAGGAAAGCCCAGTGTCCGCAGAGCAATTGCAAAGGGAAAAAAGGAGTAAAGCGTCTCATGTAAGCTCCAGGTCCCCCTCTAGGCTGACTCGGAATGTCTATCGTCCCCGCTCCGGGCCAGGCTCAGAAATGATCGCAGACCACAGTCATCCCCGTTGAGACTCACGAGGGGCCCTCACACCTGCTCTTTCCCTCCTGCCCCAGAGAAGATGGCGGGGGTGAGCGGGGCCAGGGTGAGCTCTCATGCCCAGTTCACCGATAGGGAAACTGAGGCAAACGGAGGCCATAAATAGAAATGCGAAGCCAAAGTCCGGTGTTCTGGGGCCACGAGGTGGGAACGTGCTGGACCAGCAGCCTTAGACGCCCTGCAGTCGCAAATTCTGATTGCTCTCTGGCCAGATATCTTCATTTTTTCAGGAAAAAAAAGGAAATCAGAGCTTGGAGAGTGAAACCCCTTAGTTTCCACGGTGTCTGGTTTAGGCTGTGGTTCACATCTTGTGCCCTCACTGTGGAATGAGCCAGCGGCCCTGGGGTCCTCATGCACTTGGGCAGGGCCAAGTCAGCCGTGTCCCCCAGCTGTGTGGCTTGTTGGGGTGAAGCTGAGACCAGCAGAGAGCAGGCCTGCTCCCAGCTGGGCCCAATCCTGCCCGCCAGTCACCCCTCCACCCATGGCCTTGGCTGCCAACCCTCAGCCCCGAGGGCTACCCCTAGCCCCTAACCATGGACAGCCCTCCCATCTCCCTTCCTCCCTCCCAACAGCTGACATCCAGGCCTAGCCAGTGCACAAGGATCACAAAGGTGGAAGGACGAGTGGTCCTGGCCTCCCCAAGCTGCACTGAGACACAGACCCCAGTCCCCTGAAACCCCCCTCCCCATCGTGCACCCACCTGGATTCACAGCCCCCACACCTTGCCTGCTGTCCTTCCTCGTCACCCATTCTTCCTCGTCACCTGGGTCTGAAATCCTCCCCAGCCTTCAAGGTCAGCCCTGAGCCCATCCCCTAGGGGTAGCTATTATGGGTTCGAGGGTGGCTCCCAGAAAGTATTTTGAAGTCCTAAACTCCGGACACCTGTCAACGTGATCCTACTTGGAAACAGGGTCTCTGCACAATGAGGTTAGGGTCCACCTACTCCAGCAGGACTGGGATCTTTTGAAGAGGACCCACAGACAAGATGTCCATGGAGGGGAGACACGTGAGGGAAGGCCACGCACAGACTGGAGCAGGGCAGTGGGAGGCCCAGGAGGGAGCTCCCTCAGGGCGGCGGGGAGGAACGCGCCCTGCCCATGCCAAGACCTTGGACTCTGGCCTCCAGAACCGTGAGCGAATCCATTTCTATGGTTCTCAGCCTCCCAGATCATGCTGCTTTGTTAGGGCAGCTGCAAGAGGCAGAGAGAGTGGCCTTTTCCACTTCCTTCGGGAGAAGCCTGGGGCCCTGGCTTGGTCCCTCCAGACTCCGCAGCATCAGCAAGGTTGGCGCCCCTTCTGTGGACACTGTGTTTGGCACGTGCTGACCCATTCAACCCGTAATCGCTGTGACTCCTCTGTCCCTGATGTTTGTGGACACCGAAACACCAACAGGTGGAACGGCGTGGGCGTATCGGCAAGTGTGCGAGTGGAAACGGGGAACCGTGAGCGCCTGCTTTGCAGACCTCCGGGATTTCCCGCCCCTGCCTCCCGGAAAACACAGCTGCTGCCCCTCCCATGCCCCCCCCCCCCCCAGTTACAGAGATGCTCTGTCCCCTTCCAAGCCACTGCGGCGGCCCTCCCCCATCCTGGCCTCCTGACATCTTGGGTGTCCCATCCCGCCCCCCACCCCAGACCCCCAGGCACAGGGAAGGCTGGGGGGGGGCGGGTTTAGTACCTCGGCACAGGTGCCCATGTAGTTGTAGACGCTGAGCGGGATCTTGGCCTGCTCCCCGCGGACCACGTGGGGGGGCAGCGTGAAGTCGACAAAGAAGGGCTTGAAGGTCTTCAGCAGGGCAGGCGCGGCGACCCCCAGGCCCCAGGCCTCGGACAGACCCACGGCCTCACCCACCCAGCTGGTGATGGAGTCTGGGACCTGCACGCTGAGCGTCTCCTCGCCGGATGGGTCACTGCAGAAGGATGGACAACCATGGGCCCTTCTCTAGGGCCGGGCCGAGGCGGCCAGGAGGGGCTAGGGGTCTATAGCAAGGCCAGCGGGCGGGAGGTGGCCGGGGAACTGAGAAAAAAGCATTTATGCACCATATGGCGTGTGACAGGAGAAAGCTGCCCCTCAGCCCAAACTCATATAATCGGCAACACGAATGGCTCAGGACAGCTGGAGACACAAGACCACCGGCCACGTGGGTTCAGCCGTGGCAACTCTGGTAGTGCACCCCCACCCGGTTCGGGGGGAAAAGACGCTGAATTGAGGGGTCCGATCATTTGAGACATGCTTGTGTCTCCTAGAAAGATGCGTCCAAGCCCCTAACCCCTAGTACTCGCGAACGTGACCTTATTTGCAAACAGGGCCTTTGCAGACGAAATTAGTTGTTAGGTCAGGCTGGAGGAAGGGAGCCCCAATCTAATGACGGGCATCCTTCTCAGAAGACAAGTCAGACACGACAGAGGAGGAGACGGAGGCGGAGATGGGAGGGATGCAGCTACAAGCTGGGGGGATGCTAGAGCCACCGGAAGCCAGAAGAGGCCCGAAGGGATTCTCCCTCAAGCTTTCGGAGGGCGCGCGGCCCTGCCCACACCCCCATCTTGGACGTCTGGCCTCCAGAACTGTGAGAGAATCAGTCTCTGTTCTGAGTCCCCCAGTCCGTGGCTCTTAGTGACAGCAGTTATCAGAAACCCACACCGCACAAAACAAATGCAAAATTATCATCAAGAATTTTTAGATTGATCGCCTGTGGAAACGGTAACATTTGTGGCTACCTGTTGGGTTAAGTAACACACATGATCCGAGTGCACTCCGCCTGTTTCTTTTTGCCCTTTGTAACGCCGCACTAGGGATCGGAAATTCCGTATGCGGCTCGTGGTGTCTTTTTTCTTAGACGGCGCTCGTGGCCCGAGGATCCCCCTGCCCCCAGCCAGGGGCGCCCCTGATCACTCCAGGATGGCTCAGGAGTACAAACTCTGTGGTCTCCTTTGCATTTCCAGAACGGCCTTTTGAGATTTATCTTAGTATTTGGTAGAAGAGTCCTCGGGGGAGACGTGAAGACGTGAAGAGACAGCTCCCGGCCTAGCAGGGGTCCGGCTGTCTCTTACTCACCTGCCTGGCCTCTGTCCGCTTCTCAGGGGCCTGACCCAGGTGGGGTGGCCAGACCCCCCAGTCCAAGGCACACAGCAACCCCACAGGGCCTAGGGCCTCCATCCTCCCCTCTATAAGGATCACCCGCTATCATCCTGTGACGATCCCCTGGAAGGACGTTTTTAAGTTTCATATGGTCACAGCCAACTTCTCCGTGGACACTGGATGCTACCACCCTACCCCCTCCCACTCCCCCACCCAGGGGACATGCACTTACCCTGTGCCAGCCTCCTGTCCCACAGACTCCAATGAAGCTCAACTCCCAGTTAAAAAACCTTTGTGTGATTCTTTGAGGCCTGACCACAGGCCATTACGAAGGCTTTTCCCTGGCAGCCACCAGGGGACACTGCCTTCCCCATTGAAGGCTCGTGGCACAGCCAGTGAACTGTGGCCTCTGAAGAGACCTGCCAGCCACGCTTTGCCCTCCCAGCCCCACTGCTTCCATTCCTAGGTCTGTGTGTCACTAAGGACCTGCCTAGGCCCCAAGGTCATTAGGTATCTGAAGAAAATGGCCAAGGTCTCCTTATCAGTGGGAGGAAATCTTGAAGGCATTTCTCACCACTTTGGCTCAGCACCTAGTACTTTCCCACTCTGAGCCTGCCCTCCTCCCTCCATTCCTCCGACGCCAGGGTCCATAAAACTGTTGGAGTCTTTTGCCCAAGGCTCCCTCCACAGCAAGACAACCCCATGTCTGACCTACCTGCAAGGTGGGTCATTTCCCTACTTTCTGTAGGAAAAGTGGAACAGAAGGAGTCAGGCTATACTCTCACGGCCATCATGAAAGACTTCACCATTACACTCACTGCAACTCCTTGTCTTGCTTGAATTGGCCACTCTGACATCTGACAGCTCAGCTCTCCCTCTTTCTAGCTCAGCTGAGCTCTTGAAAGCTCCAGCCTATCCCACCTTTATGGCATCCTGACCCTTGAGCCTTGCCCAACTGCTCAGGGTTACCCACTGCTTTCCCACCACACCACACCTGGCTCTGCCCACCAAGCTCAGGTGATTCCCTCTGCTGGAAATAACCAAGAAACAACCACAAGAATGGGAGCTGCCTGCCAGCCTGGCTGGGCTCTTGCTATGGACAGGGAGCTACAAGGTGCACTATGACTACCAAAAACTCACAGAGGGGAGGTGGGCAGCAGAGCCAAGGACAGAACATCCTGGATGCTGGAACCAGGATGCCATCCCTGATCCCCACGGTGTATACCGAGCTAGGTCCCCTGCACTGTGTTGTCATCTCAAAACTGCCATAAATCACAGAGAAAACAAACAGCACAATGACAGATGTGAGGCCCTCCTTATGAATAATTGCATTAAATGTAAATGGATTAAACTTTCCAATCAAAAAGCAGAGATCAACAGAGTGGGTTAAAAAACATGACCTGCTGAGGCAAGCTGCCCCCACCACCCAGGCACCGTCCCCTCCCCGTGCGCCTGCCCACTGCTGCCCTGTCTGTCGCGACACCCTCCCCCGCATACACACGCTGCGTTTTGATAAATTATTGGTTTTCAACGGAAAAAAAAAAAAAAAAAACATGACCTGACTATCTGCTGTCCACAAGAGACTCACTTTAGCTCAAAGGCAAAAGTGGGTTGAAAGTGCAAAGACAAAAGTAGGTTAAAAGTGAAAGGATGGAAAAGATATACCAGGTCAATAGTAACCAAACATGAGCAGGTATGACTAGCCTGATGTCAGACATCATGGACATTAAGTCAAAAAGGGCTACAAGAGACCAAGAAGAACATTATATATTAATTGATTAAAGTTTATATGTTAATTATTAATTAATATATTAATTGATTAAAGTTTCAGTACAGTGAAAAAATATAACAATTATGAACATGTATGCACCTAATAAGAGACCACTAAGATATATGAAGCATACATAAATGGACAGAACTCAACAAGAAATTAATAGCTCTCTAGTAATAAATGGGAGACTTCGACATCTCGTTCTGAACAACAGACAGAACAACCAGACAGAAGATAAGTAAGCAAGTAGAAGACTTAACACAATAAAGTGACTAGATCCAGCAGACATTCACACAATAGTCTACCCAGCAACAGTACACACGTTCTTCTCAAGTGCACATGGGACAGTCTTCGACAGACCAGGTATTAGGCCACAAATGAAGTCTCAGTAGTCAGAAAGAAAAGGAAAACTGGAAAATTTACAAATTTGTGGAAAATAAACAATGTATTCTTAATTCACCAATGGATCCAAGAAGAGATCACAAAAGAAATTGTAAAATACCCAGAGATGAATGAAAACAAAACATAACATCTCAAAACTTATGGGATGCAGCAAAAGCCATGTTAAAGCGGGAAACTTAATAGTTATATGGTCATTTAAAAAGAAAGATCTCAAATATACAACCTAATTTCACAGTTTAGAGAACTAGAAAAAGAAAAACAAACTAAACCCAAAGCTAACAGAAGGAAGTAACAAAGATTGGAGCAGAGATCAATGAAGAACACATAAATAATAGAGCATCAACAAAACCAAAAGTTGGTTCTTTGAAAAGATCAATGAAACTGACCAACTTTTAATTAAGCGAAGGATAAAAAGAGAGAAGACTCAAATTACTAAAATATAAAGGTGGAGACATTACTACTCATTCTCAGAAATAAAAAGATTATAAAAAAGTACATGAACCACTGTACACCAATAACTTGGATAAACTAGATGAAATGGGCAAATTCCTAGAAACACAAAAACCAATCAAGGCCAAATTACAAAGAAAACCAAAATCTGAACAGACCTAGAGCTGAACAAACCTGCAAGGAGACTGAATCAATAACCAAAAATCTCTTTACTAAGAAAAGCCCTGCACCTGATGGCTTCACTGGTGAATTCTGCCAAACATTTAAAAAAAAATTTTAAAGCTTTATTTTATTTTAGTGGTGAGGGGGATGGGCAGAGAGAGAGAGAGTCCCAAGCAGACTCCAAGCCGAGCCTGGAGCCAAATGTGGGACTTGATCCCACAACCCTGAGATCACAACCTGCACCAAAACCAAGAGTTGGATGCTTAACCAAGTGAGCTACCCAGGCGCCCCAAAACCTATCAAATATTCAAAGAAGAACCCTAGTGCACTGTTAGTGGGAGTGTAAAACAGTGCAGCCATTGTGGAAAACAGGACGGCAGTTCCTCAAACAATTACACATAGAATTACCATATGAGCCAACAATTTCACTTCTGCATATCCACCCCAAAGAACTGCAAGCAGGGTCTCAAAGAGATCCTTGTACACCTGTATTCACAGCAGGGTTATTTATCAGAGCCAAAAGGTGGAAGCAACCTGAGTGTCCACCTTGTTCCAGGTGTCAACCCTGGAACCAAAAACATCACCCAGCACCAAAAACATCAGCCCCCAGAAAATGTAGATACATTTGATACCTCTGAATGGTAATGGACAGCCCATCTTAGATTTGGACCCCTAGAACAGAACGCCGTCCTCTGGATCTGTTCTGACCATGAGAAGTCTTCCCATAATGGCGACACACACATCTTTGGGAAAGCAGCCTCAGGAGCCCCCCACTGGGAGCTCAGTTCTGTGATGCCCTCATGCTATGGTATCTCATGTCTAGAAAGGGGGCCCAGCTCAGCAGTAAGCCCACCCACGGACCAGGAGGGCATCTGACCTTCCTGCCTAACCAGTTTCCCAGGGCAAGCCACCATGACCTTCTACTGGTCCATTGGTGTTCTGACACGAATCATGAGCACTGAAAGAAAAAAATAAGCCAACAGCATCTGGCAGGAATTTGGCACAGCAGGGCGTCTTCAGAAAGGGCTGAAATGGGGGAGGGGGAGTGGAAAGGAAATATGCTGAGAAAAGCAGCCTGTTTAGTGGGCAGGAGCCTGAGTTCCCTGAGGAGTGAGCGGGGTGTTGGGAGGGGGGTCAAGTTCATGTTCCAGGGAACTGTAATCATTTTAATGAGCTCGTTATGCAAACAGAGCAGATAGAGTTACCCCAAGTGGGAGTTGTAAGAGGCACAAAGACCCTGCATTTCATATTTCCTGAGCAGATGTCCAAGGCCGCAGCGGGATTTGGGGCTGACTTCATGGCGTTGAGTTTTATGTGTTGGAAAAGGATGCCCAAAGTCTGACTCAGATGCTGACGTCAGATCTGAAAGCAAACCCACTGGGAATGATCTGGACTTGCCTGAGCGCCTCTGAGTCAGCCCGCAAACACAGCGAAGAAACGGCATCTTACTGTAAGAAAAAAGAAAAGCTCACTGTACCTGATGTTCAGACAATGCCAAATCCATGTTTCGGGGAAGAAGGTCCTTTTCCTCTTCTCTGCTCTATGAAAAATTAGAAAAGAAATGAGAAAGTGTCAGGGGACCTACCTTAATTCTGTTACCTGACAGGTAAACTGCTACCCAAGTAGAATGTAACACAGGAAGTCTTACCTGGAAGGGTTAACACTGGACTCGGCTACAGGGTCGTGGCTTAATTCTCTTGGCTGTCAATTAACACTCTACTTGATTAGGACAGAACCTGCCCATTCTTTTTTTTTTTATATAAGATTTTGTTAATTTATTTGACAGAGAGAGATCACAAGTAGGCAGAAAGGGAGGCAAAGAGAGAGGGGAAAGCAGGCTCCCTGCTAAGCAGAAAGCCTGATGTGGGGCTCGATCCCAGGATCCTGAGATCATGCCCTGGGCCGAAGGCAGAGGCTTAACCCACTGAGCCACCCAGGTGCCCCCAAACCACTAATTCTTTTACCTGGCAGGGTTAACATTCTACTTGATAAGGATTTGAACGAGTGGTACATCAAAGGTTTGACAGAATCACCCTAACTCAACAGTGGCAATTCACATCCTGAGTTTAGAAGGTAAGAAGGGTCACAGGGACCCGCTCCAACATCCTCCCCTTTGCTAAATTCCCCCCCCCGCCGGGTTTGCCATGTTTTTCCATATTGTCACTTTGAGCCCTCAGCCCCTCCCTGTTTCCTAAAGAGCACCTGCCATTCTGGGTTCATTCACAGGAGCCTCACAGCCCACCTTCTTCAGGGACTGTCTTGTTCTTTAAAATAATAATAATAAGAAAAAAAATAATAATAGGATGCCCAGGTGTCTCAGTTGGTTAAGCATCTGTCTCCGGCTCAGGTGATGATCCCAGGGTCCTGAGATCAAATCCCGTATTGGGCTCCCTGATCACTGGGGAGCCTGCTTCTCCTTCTCCCTCTGCCTGCCATTCCCCCTGCTTGTGCTCTCTCTCTGGCAAATAAATAAAATCTTTAAAAATAAAAATAATAATAAAACTGAGCCCTACTTGAAATTTGGCAGAACTTCTCAAAATTAAAAATGCTCACGTCCTTTCAACCTGCAGGATCTCTCCAAGGAATACGTCCTGGAGATACTCATGGACACAGGCACCAGGACAAAGGGCTGGTTTGTGGCAGCAAACAGCCAAAAATCTCCATCGGGAGGGTGACCAGGTTTATCAGCTGGTAGTACGTTCATGCTGCGGATGCTACATGTCAGTGTAAGGGACTGAGGTCAGTGGAGGTGCACTGAGATGGATCTGTCTCCAAGACTTATCATTGACTTTGAAAAGGAAGGCTCAGAACAGTCCTATGGTGTTCTCTCATTGCTTTTTTTTTCTTTTAAGACTTTATTTATTTATTTGACACAGAGAGAGAACAGCAGGGGAGCAGCGGGTAGAGGGAGAGGAAGAAGCAGGCTCCCCACCAAGCAGGGAGCCCAATGCGGGGCTTGAGCCCAGGACCCTGGGACCATGACTCAAGCCAAAGGCAGACACTTAATCAACTGAACCACCCAGGCGTCCGGTCTCTCATTGCCTTAAAAAAAAACCCTGGGGTGCTTGGTTGGCTCAGTGGGTTAAGCCTCTGCCTTCGGCTCAGGTCATGATCTCAGGGTCCTGGGATCGAACCCCACATCGGGATCTCTGCTCAGCAGGAAACGTACTTCTCCCTCCCCCCACCTGCCTTTCTGCCGACTTGTGATCTTTGTCAAATAAATAAATAAAATCTTTTTTTAAAAATCCTCATATAGGGGCACCTGGGTGACACAGTTAAGCATCAGACTCTCGGTTTTGGCTCAGGTCATGATTTCAGGGTCCTGGGATCAAGCCCTGCATCAGGCTCCACACTGAGCACCGAGTCTGCTTGGGATTCTCTCTCCCTCTTCCTCTCCCTCTGCCCCTCCTGCTCATGTGCTCTCTCTCGCTCTCTCTCTTTCTAAAATAAATAAATAAATCTTTAAAAAAAAAATCCGTGCGTATGCACAGAAAATTTCTAGAAATCTAAGAAATTATTGATCATGGTTGCCTCTAAACAAGGGAATGGAGGATCTAGAGGCAGGAGAGAGACTTACATTTAATTATGTAAACTTTCACACTGCTTCAGAAGTTTCAACCACTGCACATGGTTAAGAAAAATATCTTGTCCTCAGGATATGGATGTATGGATTGTGAACCAATTACAAAAATGCATGGACACTTCCTTTTAAAGGCATGTCTTATGCCTTTCTGCACTGGGATTTACAATTGCCTTCGTGGTTTGAGGTTTCAGAAAATTACTTTCATACCCACTCTAGGCCAAGCTCTTGGGGTACCTGCCATAAGAGGGCAGGGCCCCCGAGGTCGTGTCTGGTGGGTAGAGGGCCTCACCCAACTACATACTAGAAATGCCTCTGTATGTATCCCATGTACCCAATGGGGAGACTGGTCTGCCCATGCCATGATGTGGAGTTTAGAAACTAGGACGCTCGTGGGCCTGCCACACTCTTGCTAAGTGTGCAGCCCAGGCAGGAAGAACCCAGGAGAACAAAGTATCGAGGATCTCAATCTAGATGGAGAGGGTGCAAGAGATGGAGAGGGCTTTTGTGGACAGGCCTGCAGGGCGGGAGGTCCTCGGACCACTTCTGGCTCAGAACAAGGACTGAGGAGTGTGGGGCCCACCCTCAGGGTCTCCAGAGAGACCAGATCCTGTGGCACTACTGATCACACAGACCCCAGCCCCCACCCCTTGGTTCTGTTTCCCTTTCAGGAGTGGGCAGGAGGGAGTAAAGCCAAGCCCTGCCTCCCCCATGCCAGCCCCTAAAGCCAGAGACAGTGGGGAGCCAATGTTTTCAGACCACTCCCCCTTCCCCAGCTAGCTGGCTGACAGCTGGGCTTGAGAAGGGAGTGAGAGAGGCAGCCGAAGAAGGGGGTGGGAGAGAAGGGAGGGGAGAAAGGATGAGACAGGAGAGAGGAGAAACACACCGCCACCTGTAAAACAAAGATTTCCAGGACTTCAGGGACAAAGCCACAAATCTAAAGGGGAGATGTGAACCCCTCTCTCTCAGTCATCGATAAGTCAGCAAACAGACAAACGAGAAGTGAGTAAGAACATGGAAGATGTGGCATCCCCATCCGTAGGCCTGACTAAAGCATGCATGGGGAGCCTTGTGCAGAGTGGATGGGGCCTGGTGTCTTCTTTTCAAGAAGACACAAGCCTTTACAAAACCCGCCCACACAAAAGCCTCCAAAGGAAGAACCAGACAGTGGATAACAAAGACCACGTTCACCGGCCATAATGCGTGATTGACACAAATTAAAAATAATTTAAATATCACTCTGAGAGTTTAAAACAGGTCCACTTCTGGGTAAGTCCCAGTGAAAAAAAAGTTAGCACCTGTTTGGAACCAAGCAGGAATGGAAATGCTTCACAGCATGACTTGGGTGCTGCTAGAGTGGCACTCTGAGGAAAATTCATAACCTTCGGAAGGCTTAAATGTGTTGAGTTAAAACAAGAGACTGAAAAGCATTACTTGGTGTCCAACTCGAAAAATCAGAGACTTGAAAGAAAAAAGGGAAGACAGAGGAGAAGAAGGGAGAGGAGGGACCAGGTGGAGGAAAGGGGTAAATAGAAAGAATTTTATAAGCAGAGTTCCTGGTAGAGGGAGAGTCAAACCCCACCTTGCCTCTCCACTCCAAACCCTCTGTCCCAGGGAGCTCTGCTCCTGACGTGCCTTCCTCCCTCTGCACCCCCAACACAGTCAGGTGTGGCCAGGAACTGAGGAGGAGGGCCGAAGTGCTCGGTTCCCCAGTCCACTAGGTCAGTAGTGACTTTGCCCCCAGGGGACAGCAGCATTCTCTGAAGACATTTTCAGTTATAACAACAGGGGGAAAGGGGTGCTATTGGCATCAGGTGGGTGGAGGCTGGCGATGCTGCTCAGAACCCACCGTGCGTGGGTTCCCACAGCCCCGTCATGGAGAACCATCCAGCCCCTGATGTCCACAGGACAAGGTCAGACAGCCCTGCACAAGGAGGCAATTACCTGGGGGGTTGCCTAGAGGAGCCTGCAGCCCCCAGGCTTCCCGTGTGGGGCTGGAAGGCAGGGACAGCCTCGTCGGTGTATAGGCCGCCATCCTGTCGGTGGTTCAGGCTCACCAGGTCGGTCATCACCACCAGGCCTGTTTCCTAAGCAACAGACAATGCCCAGAACACAGGTGGGCAAGTGGACGGGACGGCCCCAACGGTTACATCCATTTGGAGCTTCCCTGCTGCATCATGGCTCTGGGGGAGTCAGGCGTCTGCTCTGGGCTTGGTGACCAGGCTGGGGGGATCATGGGACCCAGTGACTGTGCAGAGCAAAGCAGCAGGGAGGCCAGCACATCCATGACCCGGGACAAACAGCCACGTGTCAGACTCCGTTTACAGGAGACGTCCAGAACAGGCAAATCCATAGAGACAGAAAGCAGATTTGTGGTTACTGGGGGTGGAGGGAGGGGCGGGGAGTGACTACTTATGGGGATGGGGTTTCCTCTTGAGGGGATGAAAATGTTCTGGAATTAGACAGAGGTGCTGCTTGCACAACGTTGTAAGTGTCCTAAATGCCACCCAATCACCCACTTTAAAATGGTTCATTTGGGGGCACCTGGGTGGCTTAGTCATTAACTGTCTGCCTTCAGCTCTGGTCATGATCCCAGGGTTCTGGGATCGAGTCCTGCGCTGGGCTCCCTGCTCAGCGGGGAGACTGCTTCTCCCTCTGCCCCTCCCCTCACTTGTGCACACGTGTTCTCTCTCTCTCTCTCTTTATCTCTGTCTCAAATAAATAAAATCTTTAAAAAAAGTACTGAGAGCAACTCGACTGCTGGCCAGCTCTGCTTCGGACACAGGGAGTGTAAAGTCCGAGACATCACCTCTTAATTCCGAAAGCTGCCAGGCGTCCAACAAATGTGCAGCTGAAACCCATGTCAATACAGATAGAGACACAGATGTGGAATGCGCTTTCTAGCTACTGTAGCAAAATGTTAATCTCCGGATCTAGGTGGCGGGCATACAGCTGTTTGTTAATTTGTTCAAACTTTTCTCTAAGTCTGAAAATCTTCCATAATAAAAACAGGAGAAAAAGGATGCATTTTAAATGGTTGTAAAACTGGGATGAAAAGCAGCCACCATGGGCCGTGCATTCGAGTGGGGACGGCCAGCGGGCTCCCGGCATGATCGAGAATGATGCTTGCACCCCTTGGGGTCCCCGGCCCCCACAGCTCAGGAGGAGGAGGATGGGTGTGAGCTACAAATGTCGGGGTGGGTGCCTGTCTGCTCCCAGTGTGAAGGTTTTCCTTCCAGCAAAGCACCCTAATGTCTTTCCTCCTTCCCAAGTACAAGTTATCGGTCGACACTCAGACCGTTCTGCACCCTGTCTGCTATGCAAATTGGGAGGGTCCACTTACAAGCTCCCATCTGGGAAAATCAAACATTAGTGCTGCCCCGATAAAAATTTGGAAACATCCCCCCCTGACCATCTCTGTGTCCCCTCTGTGTTCCACAGTGAGAGGCGCTCAGAAGGGGGTGGTGGGTCTGAAACCACCTGTCCTTACAGCGAAGGCAGACCCAGAGTCCTTGATGCTGCCCCAGGGCCATGGGAAGATGGAGGAGCGCCGGCGTCGTCGGGCCGCCAGTCCGGCCCACCAGAAAGACCCATCCTCCCGGGACGCCCCGAAGGCATCAGAAACATCATACTCTTCCAAGTCCTGGAAGACCTACAGGCAAAGGGAAAAAGGAACTGGTCGACTGGAGGTTTCTTGTCAACCCCAACCGGGTCTCGGGGGTCTGGCATGCTCCTATCTCAACCTCCTTTTGCGAATGTCACTCAGAGACCATCTTAGGGGTTGGGCACTGGTGTCACCGGCCCTTCTAAAGACGGGCAGGGGGCTGGAGAGGTAGGGCCTGGACAATATTACATCGCCAGAAACTGATGAATTTAACCCCGAGATCTTTCAGCTCACAAAGAAACCATCAGGGACTGGGTTCCCCAGTGAAAGAAAGAATCTAGGTTCATAAGAGGCCCTTCACTTACTGGAAAGGGAGAACCCCCCTCCGGCTATGGGGGTGCTGGACCCACGCTCGAGGGCCCCCACGCACCTGGGCCGGAGTCAGCTGGAATCCAGACCTGAGCAGGTAGACGCTCTTGTCCACCACAGTGACACACACACAGCTGCCCCTCGCAGCCCTGACCCTCAGGTCCACAACCTCCCCAGGCTGGGTCTCGTTTGCAGAATACGTCAGTGAAACCTGGACCCAAACACAGCAGAGAAATCCGGAGCTTGGCCACCCTCTCCACCTGCCAACGAGCGCCGGCCCTCACCAGCTCAGTGGGGACCATGGCCTTGCTGGCCAGGCAAGGACAAGGCCAGGAGGCAGAGTGATAGGAACAGGGCCGGTGCAACTGGAACGTTCTATGCAGAGGATGGGAGAGGAGGAGGGGAGAGGTGGGGAAGACAGGTGCTGGCTGAGGGCTTGGGGCAGCCATTTTCAAAGGATGCAGAGAGGTGGGGCAGAAGGCTGAGCCCGCTGCTGGGGACAGGAGCAGTGTCCCTTAGGTTTGGAACCCAGTGGGGACAGAGAACAGTGGACCGCTTTCCCTTTGTGGGTTTAATGCAATCCCCCTCTGGGGGACTTTCCGAGAAGTAAAGATGCAACTTATGTCGTAATTACTCCTGAAGGCAGGGCAGCCCTTGCAATCCCGCTGGGGACACCCTCTGGGATCCCAAAGGCAGCCATGTGCAGGCCACCTGGGCACAGACACCCCGGACGGCGCTTCCCTGTCCCCGCCCCCCCTGCTTCTCTGGCTAGTTCCCCATGCTCTACCCGGTTTTCAAAGAAGGTCTCAACGGCAAACTGGAGGCTGTCGGCAACCCCTTCTCCATTCTCCCTGACGTAGAAGATGAGCAGGCGGCCCAGGGGGACCATGCTGGGGCTCACGGCCAGCTGGAGGGAGGTCACACACACGTTGACCTCGGCTGCTGGGGCAGGAGGAGGCTCTAGGACCAGTCAAAGGTGGGGAGAGGCATGAGAATCCAGCAGCCCACGATGGGACCACCAATGCCCCAGGCTGCCCTGAGGGGGACATGGGGCACCGCAGGGGGAGGGGCTGGCCCCGGGCAAGAGCTCCATAGATACTCACACCCCCAGTACTTCACCTAGAAGGGAAGGGAAACCCAAAAGGATGGGGGCGGGTAGGATTCCCGAAGCACCATGCCGGTCAGCAGTTCTCAGCCAGGGCCATGCTGCCGCCCCAGGGGACACTTTTGGCTGTCAGGACTTGGGAGTGCATCTAGTGGGCGGGGCCAGGTGCTGCTCAGACCCCCTGCAGAGCGCGGGGAGAGTGACCCAGCTGAGCCCTGCTTACCCCTCCTTTCTGGGGTGACCTGCCCCTGTCTCAGTGATTCAGAAGGAAAGAGAGGAAAGAAGACCCCCCTCCTGCGGGGGGCCGGGCTCACCTGTTTCAGAAAGGTGCATTACGCGAATGGGTGTCTCTGGGGCCGCGCGCCTGCTTCTCTGCAGGGTGACGGGGGCGGGCTGCTGGCCCGAGAGCACGATGTTGCCCCGTGCAGCCACCTCGTAGTACAGGGTGAAGTTGCAGGGACACGTGGACTTCACAGGGAAATGGGCCTCCTCTCCGACCTGGGGGAGACACGCAGCATGGGGAGCCTTGCCTGGCAGCCCACAGCCTGGGACAGATGGCTGCTCTGGGGCCACGGAGAGGCCAGGACATGGCTGGGGCAGGGGCTCTGGCCTCAGAGCCAAGAACGGGGCATTGTGGCAGTGGGCAGTGGCCGTGCCCCCGTGGCAGCCTCAGCTGCGGCTCTGCGACTAGAACTGTGGTCAGACAGAGTGTGTGGAAGCTCTCGACGGGGTGGGGTGCAGCGAAGAAGTGAACCTGGCCCAAAGAGAGGTCTGGCCTTTGTCCCCCAACCTATCCCCTCACACCCCCCCAGAGGGGATCTCTAAGCCTCTGAAATGCCTGCCTAATAAGCATCTTTGTCCACCCAAGGCCTCAGGCCACACCAGATACTGATATGCAGCTATGCAGATGGTCACCCAGGGCTTTGCAACTGCCCATCCCCGCCCCCAGTAGAAACCCCAGACCCTGAGCATCCCTGCTCACAGATCTGCTAAGGGTCTAGGGTCCAAAACACATAAAAACTCTCACAATGAGGGGCGCCTGGGTGGCTCAGCGGGTTAAGCCTCTGCCTTCGGCTCAGGTCATGATCTTAGGGTTCTGGGATCGAGCCCCGCATCGGGCTCTTTGCTCAGCAGGGAGCCTGCTTCCTTCTCTCTCTCTCTCTGCCTGCCTCTCTGCCTACTTCTGATCTCTCTCTCTGCCAAATAAATTAAAAGTTTTTAAAAAATTGTTTAAAAAAAAACCCTCTCACAATGCAACAGTGAAAAGACGATTTCCTAAACCTTAAATTAAACTTAAATCTAAACTTAAAATCTAAACTTAAATCAGCAGGGGAAGCTGACAATAGAATACGCAGGGTCTCCCTGTACTGTCTGAGCAACTCTTCTGAAAATCTTAAATTATTCCAAAATGTAAAAAAAAGGAAAGTATGAAAAAAAGGAAAGTATGATAGCAGATTAGAACATATTAAGCAGTTTTTTTTTTTAAGTTCATAAGTCAGTAACATACTCTGAACCACCGCACAGCACCAAAAATAACTGTGGGGAGGAGAGACAGAAAGTTCTTCGTACAGAGGAACACCGGCTAATAAACGCAGAAGGAATGACAGAATTCAGAACCGCCATCACGCAGCGCCTCTGGTGATAACGGATTATAGCAAGAATTGTCAGTGACGCTAAAGGCACAGTGGGGGGTGGGAGGGAGTTTGCTAGGCGTCAGGACATTGTGGCTCCGGTCTCAGATGGTCACCCCAATTACTCAGCAGCCTCCCCCGCAAGGGGAAAGAGCTGGGAGGAACCAGACACGACCCCTGGGTAAAATCAGCTCCAGCAACAATGGTGCGTCCTCATTCTATGCCTCTTGCCAGGACCCCCGAGAGCAGCAGGGACGTAGCAATTCTGCGTGATTCTAATGCAGAATGTGGGATCCTCTACAAGACCACAGGCCTGAATTCTTCACAAAAGTCATGGCGATGAAAAGGCAGAGGTAGGGACTGTTCCCGATCAAGAGCAACTACGGAGGGGCGCCTGGGTGGCTCAGTGGGTTAAAGCCTCTGCCTTCGGCTCAGGTCATGATCCCAGGGTCCTGGGATGGAGCTCTCTGCTCAGCAGGGAGCCTGCTTCCCTTCCTCTCTCTCTGCCTGCCTCTCTGCCTGCTTGTGATCTCCGTCTGTCAAATAAATAAAACATTTAAAAAAAAAAAAAAAGAGCAACCATGGACACAGAAGAGCCAAACGCAACACGCAAATGGATCCTGAAATGCATGTGCACACGCACGTGCACGTGCAGACACGTGCACACACACGTGCACACACACGTACACACGTGCACGCACACACGCTCCTTCCCAGAGGCACATGCACACTTACACATAGCTGCACACTTACACACGTGTGCACAACACTGTGTAGTCGCGTGGGTGTTCACACGCAAGACATAAGTTACATCTTGGGGGCATCTTTGAAAATGGGAATATTGCCTGTGAATTAAACAGTATCTTGAGTTAACATAATTTTCTTAGATACAAGAGCCTTAAGATCATGCTGCAGAATGTCCTTATTTTTAGGACATTTTAGGCTCAAGTATTTAAGAGTGAAGCATCATATCTGTAACTTACTTTCCAATGTTGTAGCAAAAAAAATATATATATATATATCTCTAAAGGAATAGATGGATGACTGTGTGGATGGCTGGATGACTGGGTAGCTGGGTGGATGGACGGACAGGTGGATGGCTGGGTGGGTGGGTAGGTGGACAAGTGGGCGGTGAGTGGGAGGATGGATGATAGAGGCAAAATGTTAATTCATCAATCTGGGTGAAAGGCACATGGTTATACCATTTTTTTATTATTTCTAAGTTTGTATATATTCACCTTTAAAAAAGACACCAAACTAAGGTCCCCTTGGGTTTCAGATGTCGGAAAAGAGAAAAGAGCATGGCATCACAGTAATCCTAAAAGACTGGCTTGCCAGCCCCCGTTTACAGAGCAGCTCCCCCAGCACGCATCTCGGAACTGGAGGAAGGGGAAACCAGAGCCCAGGCTGGACCCAGCAGGGCCACTCTTGTCTCAATGCCCTGCAGTTGTGCGCAGGGCCCCTCGGTGACAGTCCCAGAGGTGAGGGGGCCAGAACCTGCTGACCCCACTCAGGCAGGATGGAGATGTCCCTCCGAGAGGAAAGTCTGAGTGGCCCAGCCAAGTCCCCGCCTAGCGGGAACTGCAGTACCGGCAGCTGGGGACAGGCTAATCCCCGCCCCCGCAGGACAGCAGCCAAGGTCAGCACCCCCACAACGCGCTGCTGCTTGAATAGCGTTACAACAAGAACAGCATGTCCAGCCCAGCCAGGCACAATCTCATCCAAGTTTCTCATTCTCATAATCCCTGCAGAGGGCCATTAAGCCCCCGAAATGGGCAGTCCCAGTGCCAGGATTCCTCTGAGCTGTATCCCAGCCGCCTCAGGTCCGGGCAGCGGCTCTCGGAAAGGGAGCGCCAGAGGTCTACGGGGCTGGGGAGGCCTGGGAGCAAGGTCGGGAGGCCTCTCAGCTAAGGGAGCTCGTAGGGTACTTTATGACCCATCTACCCTCCAAGAGATGAGGGGGTAAACCAGCCACCGTTCATCCATACCATACAATAGACAAGACAGACAAAGCAGAACCTTCGATGCATGTTGTTAAGTGAAAGCAGGAATGCTTTCAGCAAGCAGAAAGCTGCGTGCTGTATGGTTCCAACTACAGCCATCCCCCTTATCCGTGGTTTCAGTGACCCGCCATCCACAGGGGTCTGGAAGCAGATGCCCCTTCTGACATGTCACGGGAAGGTCAGGGGCCGCCAAACGCCGCGTCACAACGCCCGTGTCATTCGCCCTCCTTCGTCCCCTGGCATAGACCTTACACCACGGTGGGATCAGAAACGGGCTGGGCACAGTACAGTGTATTTTGGGAGAGAGAAGCCACAGTCCTGTGACTCTTATTACAGTCTATTATTACGGTGGTTCTATTTTATCATGAACTATTGTTGGTAATCATCTCACTGTGCCTGATTTGTAAGTCAATCTGTGTCGCAGGCACGTGTGTATAGGAAAGAACGTTCAGCTAGGGCTTGGTACTACGTGCCGTATCGGGCAGCCACTGGGAACGTAGGGATGTATCCCCACGGATAAGGGGGGGACGACTGTCTACGTCGGATGGAAAACAGCTGTTCTGAGTTGCTGCCTAGGCATCCGATGGCCTGACCAGCTGCTCACACGCTGAGTCTGGACATTCGGATGAGGACCCGAGCTTGGGATTCTGGCCCCATCATTTCCCCCCACGTGCCTTTTAAAATAACCACTTAGCACTGATGCCCAAAATGTTAGTGACCTCCTCCTCAGCCACCTATGAGTCACAGGCGCTTTGCTGCCCTGCTGTCCGTCTCCTGCTCGCTTCGGACCCGGGGCAAAGGCCTGCCCTCCCCATACCCGCCGGGCTCGCTGCACACCCCCCCACCGCACTCCACGATCTGTATATAAATCTCGTGACCTGACTTCCTATGTGCGTGTGTATCGAAACTGTGCCTCCAACCCAAACACAACCCCAGGGGGCTTCACTTCTCCCGACATGATATGACATTCTGGAAAAGGCAGAAAGATAAAGACAGTGAAAAGACTGGTGGTTGCCGGGGGCTAGCAGGGAGGGAGGGATGAATGAACAGGTCAGGGGAAGGGGGAACCCAGAGGATTTTCAGGGCACTGAGTCCATTCTGTATGATACCATAATGCTGGATGCGTGTCCTTTTACGTTGGTCCAAACCCACGGAAACTGCAATGCCAGGAGAGGTCCCTAACGCGCCCTGCAGACTGCCATGAACACAGCGGACGCGTGGACACTGGCTCATGGACCTTAACAGGCGTGCAGCCCCCTAAGGCAAGCTGCTAATCTTCAGGGACAGCACGCCCGGGACCAGGTTTATCACAGTAAACCGCGGGCCACAGCTAAGTGTTCACCACAATGAAATGACGGGCGGAGGAATTCCCGAGGAATTTCGCCCTTGCTGGAGGGAGGCGGGGCTGCGGCATCAGTCCCAGCATCAGTCCTGCGTGGGCACGCGCAGATCCCCACCTCGGAGATGCAGGCTCACTGCTTCCCACCGTGGGCGGGGGCAGGGTTGGGGGAGGACATGCCTGCAAGCCTTACCTGCAGGGGGCGCGAAGGCGGCTTCAGCTGCAGGTAGCACTGGCTCGGGGAGTACCAGCTGCTGAGAGACAGGTAGCTGGGCAGGTAGTGGGCCCCCACGGGCTTTCCATGAAGGGCCGTCACCTTGGTCTGAAGAAACAAGGGTACTTGGTCAAGATCTGGGGGCTTGGTGGAGGAAGAGGGTCTTGGGGAATGCCTCTGCCCGTCCTGGCCTGCAGCAAGACTCTTTCATGTTCCCATTGGTCTTTGGGGACCCCTCTCTCCAGGTCTCAGAGACTGGGGTCCAATGTGTCTTAACGTGCTGTTTCTCAGCTCCAGGAAGCAAGTGACCAAGACTGGTCCCAGGGTGTGGGGATGGGGAGAGGGCGCTCAGGCAGACGCAGGTCACTCGTGAGGCCACCAAGGGCTAGTTCTATCACGGACATATTAGGAAGCCCTCCCCATCCCCTACACCCTCTCTGGGTTGCTGGTGACCCTGGTGGCTTCTCAGAGGGGATAACAGGCCTGGGAAGTGACCACAGAGAAGGTGGACAGAAGGAGCAGCCGTGTAGGACAGCAGCCCCGGGGCTCTGGACCCTGCCGCTCCCTGAGCTCAAGGCCTTCCCCTCTGCACGCGCTAAGCCCTTTCGGGGGGCGGTTACACGGCTCTTGCTCCCATGGGCTTTGAGCCTGTTCCCTTCACGTGCTGCTGAAAGACTAGAGGGCAACACAGGGAGAGGACAGCGGTGCAGATCGAAGATTTCTGTGGAATCAGGAATAAAGAAGTTGACCCACTTTGCCCCCAGTTTCCGGGAGGTAGACTTATTAAAGGCCCCGGGGTCTCCCGACTGATGAGAGCATCTCTGTTACTCACGGTGTGTCCTGGTGACACGTGCTACTGAGCTGACTCAGGACAGGGACAAGGGGCTGGGGCTCTGAGATTCTCGCTACCAGCCAGACCTCCCGGGAGGGAGCTCCGGCTAGAACGGGAGTTTAGTCGCAGAGCCAATGACTCACACCTATATCACGTTATGGAACCTACGTTCCTACGTATGCCTACGTTATGGAACCCGATGGACACCTGGGCTCAAGTGAGCGCCTCTGGCTGACACTTCTCTGTGGCTACCGTCACGTATCACAAGCCCTGGGATGGGCTGATTATCCATCCCCCAGACCCCCCATCAAAGGCTATAAACTCCCTAAGGGCAACCGTAGGTCACAGGTCCAACAAGCTGGTGCCCAAGCATGGACTGGGGAACGTACCAAGGCTGTGTCTAGTGGCTGAATGACACAGGTCCAAGCAACTCACCCACCTCCAGCCACACGTGTTGCGCTGACATGGGGATGAAGGGGATTTCAAACCCCACCAGACCTCCCCGGGACACAGATTCGACGGTGTAGATGTTGTCCTTTGGCGTCAGCTCTGCTCTGATTTGGACCGTCACCCCCTCGGCTGGGCTGCCATCCGGGTAGGACAGCTCCACCTGGAAGGGTCACCAAAGATTCAACACAGTGAGGGCAGCTCCGTTCCCCAAACTGATCTAATCCCCCATCAGAATCCCAGCCAACTTCCCCCCAGAAGTCAAGCTGACGCTAAAACTCACAGGGAATTGCACCGGTCCCCAAATAACCAAAATAATCAAGAAAAAGAGGAACAAAGGAGAACTCACATGTCCCAATTTTCTTCTTTTTTTTTCTCTGAGATTTTATTTACTTGTTTGAGAGAGAGATCGCAAGTAGGCAGAGAGGCAGGCAGAGAGGGAGGGGGAACCAGGCTCCCCACTGAGCAGAGAGCCCGATGCAGGGCTCGATCCCAGGACTCTGAGACCATGACCTGAGCCGAAGGCAGAGGCTTTACCCACTGAGCTGCCCAGGTGCCCCCTTTTTTAAAGAATTGTATTTTTTTATTTTTTAAGATTTATTTATTTATTTGACAAAGAGAGAGAAGGATCACAAGTAAGCAGAGCAGCAGCCCTCGGACACCAAGAGCCAAGGTGACACAGTGCAATTAAAGGACCCCGTCTTCAGCGGCGTCCCCACTGTGGACCCACGGCGTCTCTGCAGCGGCTTCACGGTGGTCCTTGAGCAGAGCTGGAGGGCAGACAGTGCAGGGCCCGCGCCCTCTGAGGGCCCCCCACCGGGTGCTGTCCCCCAGCGCTTACCCTCCCCACATAGGACAGGCCTGGCTTGAACTGCTTCCTGGTGTCCTTGGAGTAACGGACGTCCACGAGCTGCCTCTGGACGGGGGTGGAGGCATCAAATGCCACCTGCTGGCTCCCATCCACACTGGTCACCGTGGCCCAGATGCTGACAGTGCCCCGGAAGTGTTCGGGGACATCGGCGGGGATCATGTCCTTCACACAGATGTCGAAGTCCTGGGAGCCATGGATCTGGAGGCAGAAGCGCCCACAATGTGCTCACTCGGGGTTGGAATGGTTTTGTGGAATGAGTCTCAAAACCCCATCTGAAGCGCAGGATGCTCCAGCGGGGCACGGCCAACCTGCGCCGTGGGTCACTGCATCCCTTGCTGGAGGTGCAGCATGTCCCGGGGACTAAGATGTTGTTGGCCCTCAGCAGACAGCCGGGCAGAGATTTGAACCGTCACCCTCCTCTCTTTGACGCACTCACTCTACTCCCACCCCCGGGTCTCAGAACGCCTCCATTCAACCCCTATCTCAGGACACAGCCGGGGGCCTGGCAAACAAGCCCCTTCCAGAAACAGCTTTGGAGACCACTACTCAGTAAGCCAGAGAGAACCAAGGCAAGGGCCACCGCCAGCGGAAGGCATGACAGGGTCCAGGGCTGGAAGCCCCAGAGGCAGAGGACCTCCAGGCTCTACAGACACGGGACTGTGAAGTCACGCAGCCACTTGGGAAAACAGTCTGGGAGTTTCTCAAACGGCTAAACTCAGTTACCCCTAAACAGACCATGGCAGGGCCATAGAGAAAAATGGCCAATCCGTGATCGACGAGTCTCAAAGGAAGTCTGACCCCGAGATCTAGCAGCTAGTAGGAAGACAGCCCCATAACAACCAAACCCAAATGGCTAGAACTAGATTAATAACAGACAGCTTCTCTGATTTTCTTCCCTACTTCTTTTTTTTTCTTTTTAAGATTTATTTAAGTCGTCATTACGCCCAACGTGGGGTTCAAACTCACAAGCCCAAAAATCAAGAGTCACTTACTCTACTGACCAAGCCAGTCAGGCACCGCTTTTTATTTTATTTTATTAAAGATTATTTATTTATTTCAGAAAGACAGAAAGAGAGCATGCGCGCACTAGCAGGAGGGGCAGAGAGAGAGGGAGAGAGCCTATCAAGCAGACTCCGGGCTGAGTGCAGAGCCCAACGCGGGGCTCAATCCCACGACCACAAGATCCAAACCTGAGTCAAAACCAAGAGTCAGATGCCAAACCGACTGTGCCACCCAGGTACCCCTAGGCACCCCTTTATAAGAAAAAAATTTTTTTAAGATATTTATTTATTTATTTGACAGAGAGAGATCACAAGTAGGCAGAGAGGCAGGCAGAGAGAGGAAGGGAAGCAGGCTTCCCGCTGAGCAAAGAGCCGGATTTGGGGCTCGATCCCAGGACCCTGGGATCATGACCTGAGCCGAAGGCAGAGGCTTTAACCCACTGAGCCACCCAGGCGCCCCTAAAAAAAAAAAAAAAAAATTTAAGTAAACTCTACCTCCAAGGTGGGGTTCAAACTCATGACTCCAAGGTCAAGAGTCGCACGCTCTACCTACTGAACCAGCCAGGTGTCCCATTTTGCCCTTATATCTTAGAACCAACTGAGGAAACCAAGCATGCATCCCTAACCAATCTCAGGGAATGCTTCCCTTCTAGGTGCCAACAGCCTCCAGCGGGGACACACCTGAAGCCTTCCCTCTTCCTCACAATAAAGCTTCGAGTCTGCCAACTGGGGGTGATGGTGGCTGACTCCCTTTGCTACAGTGAGCTCCGAATAAATAGCCTTTGCTCATTCTGATGCAGGCAGTCTATTTAATTCCACATCATACAACCCAGGAATGCCACATCCAGGAAAGATGAACAGGTCTGGCCTCACACAAACCTGTACGCGAAATGTCCAGAGAAGCAGTATCTAGAATGCCCAAAAAGTGGGAGAAACTCAAATATCCATCAATGGGTAAACGGAAAAGCCAAATGTGGTCCATCCATACAACAGACTATTACTCAGCCGTAAAAAAGGAACCAAGCTCAGACAACCTGCTACAAGGGGGATGAACCTTGAAACATCGTACTGGGCAAAAGAAGCCGGATACAGAAGACTGTATAGCATACAACTCCGTGTATACAGAACGTCTGAACCGGGCACATTCATAGAGACAAAAAGCAGTTCAGTGGTTGCCCGAGGCTGGGGATGGTAATAGGCAGATTACAAAAGGACGTGAGGGACTTGGGGAGGGTGGTGGAAATGCCCAAACTCTGGCCTGTGATGGCTGTGGTATAACTCTGAATATACCAAAACCCCCGAATCCTACGTTCTGTGTGTGTATTTGAATTGCAAGGTCCGTGAATTATATCTTAATAAAACTACTTCTTTAAAAAACTTTGTACATACTATCCAGGGAGGACATACATCAACCTATCAATAGTGGTTTTGTCTGTCAGAGAAGAAATCACCTTTATTTCTTCTTTTTTTTTTCTTATATTTTCTAAAATCTCCATGATCAGCCTGCAGGAATTTTATCACTGGGAAAATCCTCACCGTATAAACTGTTTTAGAAAGTAAAATAAAGTAAATGATTACGGAGCTGAAGCCAAGGGCAGGCCCGGCAGGAAGGGGTCCATTGGAAGAGCAGCATGGAGTCCCTGCTCCTCACCTTTGTGGTTCTGAGGACGGGGCGCCCCACCTCCTGGCTGTAGTACCCCACGCCATTTACAGTCATATTGATCGTTAAGGTCCCCGAGACAGGTTTTCCAAAGGTATACCTGGAACAAAACAAAGGGGGTTAATTTCACATGGGAGCAGCAGGGGAGGGGAGGGGCTGGTCTCAGGAAGGCCAAGCCCCCGTGGGATGTGGCCAGCTGATCCAAGGATGCTTCCCCCATCCTACATTCTGAGCTTACAGCCCTACCCACAGTCCAGAGTCAGCATAGACAGACCAGCATTGGCACCTGCAATCCTCTGCACTGGGACTTGTATTTGACAGAAAAAGAGACCAAGGGTCAGAGAGGAACTCTGAACCCAAGAGCGGGAGGGTATGTGAGACCACCACTGGGCCTGCCACTTGTTGAAGCAGGACAGTAGAGGATCTAACAACTGTGGGCATCAGGGAAGCCTGGGCCTAAGTGCTCTGGTGAATTCAACTTTGAATCAGGGATCATACTGCTTGGTTTCGTCACGCAGAGAATGGAAATAAAAGTATCCTCTCAAAGGTGCCGGTAAGACTTAAATGTATGTTTGTCACGCCTTAGGCAGAGGGGACACCTGCTTACAGGGGCCCAGGAGCAAGACGGCAGATCACAGTGAATAAAAAAATAACACCAGCCGTTTTGATAGTATTTTCTAGACTATAGAAAAGGTGTGTGGATTTTTTTTTTTTTTTAAATTTGAGTATAGTTGACAACATCCTCGGTTTTTAAAACACACGTGGCAGGGGCACCTGACTGGCTCAGTCATAGAGTGGGGCACTCTTGATCTCAGCCCCACATTAGGGGTACAGATTACTTAAAAGAAGAAAAAAACAAACAAACAAAAGAGAACCCACACAGCTGAAGGAGCGGAGGGCAAGAGAACGGCCTCAACCACAAGCTCCAGAAGGTGAGAGAGCTGAGCGGGAACACAGGCCTTGGAGTACTCTCCCTGGGGGACCCCAGAAAGGGACAGTGTCTCTGGACACCCTCTGGTTAACCCTCACTTTGTAGCTGGTGATAAGCCTGGTCATGAGACAGGCAATCCCTTCAAGAAGTCCCTTGCGGGTCACCCCATTCCCTGTGGGTGCTGTTTGCAAGGAAGAGGGCGACACAGGAAGGGGAGGGAGACGGGTATCCCCCCCCCAGGAGGAAAACAATGTGGGAAGTGGGGGCTATCCCACCGGAGACGAGTCTGAGGGAAGAGGGGCAGGCCCATGGGGGAGGGCGTGCCCCAGGAGGGCGTGTCCTGGGGAGGGGCGTGTCTACAAGGAGAGAGGCGGTCTTCAAGGGGCGGGGCTCGCCCATGCTGACCACCTCTTTCTCACCTGGCCTGCACAGTGCCCTTCTCGCAAGCGTCCAGGTCCCGGATATACTGAGGCGGGTCAATAAGAAGCTCAAATTTCGGCAGCACTGGAAGGAGAGAGCGAAGAGGAGGGAGGGCCAACTTCCACGGCTGGGGTGGCCTCAGAAAGTCCTGGCGCTGTGGGACAGGTAGCAGCAAAGCCCCAGCCCAGGGCTACCCGGGAGACAACACCACAGGAATCCACACCCCTACCCTTCATTGATCGCAGGCAGCTTCTGGGGATTTTGCTGGCCCACAATTATTTCCTATTTTGGGGGGGACACACACTCTTTTTCTCCCCAGAGGCTCACGTCTCATCAGTTTAAGGCCATGTGCTCCACGTGCAGGCCAGCCCAGAGGTGCTCAGCCCTGGGAGCATCCAGCCATCTGATCATGCTGGGCAGCTTGGGGAGAAGGGATGGACACCGACACCCAGAAGCTGCACGGAGGAAACGCGAAGAAGCTGGTCCTTCGAGTTTGCAACACAAGGCCATAAATTCCCTTCCTTTTACTTTCAGAGTTTGCACTGGGCTTGTCGCTTGCAGCCAACAACCCTGTCCTCTACAGCCTTTCCTTCTCTGGTCCGTGTTCATTCCCCAGCTCCTGTTACTTGAGCAATTTCCTGAATGCCTCTCAACGTCTCAGCTCCCCCATCTGTGCACAGGGTTGGGATGAGATCGAAAGAACCAAAAGAAATGGACTTAAAAAGAAGGGAGGGGGCGCCTGGGTGGCTCCGTCAGTTAAGTGTCTGCCTTCAGCTGGGGTCCTAGGGGTCCTGGGGTCCTAGGATGGAGACCTGCATTGGGCTCCCTGCTCAGCAGGAAGCCTGCTTCTCCCTCTCCCTCTACCTGCTGCTCCCCTCCTTATGCATACTCTGTCAAATAAATAAATACAATCTTTTAAAAAACAATAAAAATAAGCAATAAAAAGGAAGGGAATTCTGACCCAGGCTATGACCCGGATGAACCTGGAGGACATCATGCTGAGTGAAATACACCAGATGCAAAAGGACAAACACTGTACAGTCCCACTTCCACGAACCACCTGGCCGAGTCAGAGTCATAGAAACAGGAAGTAGGACTTCAAGCTGGCCCAGGGCTGGGAGGGGGCAGAGAGTTACCGTTTAGTGGGGACTGAGTTTCAGTCTAGGAAGATGCAACAGTTCTGGAAATGGACGGTATGATATCTACCCAACAACATGAAAGCCCTTAATGCTGCTTGTACACTTAAAAATAGCGAAGCCGGCCAATTTTGTTCTGTGTTTTATGACAATTCTCATAAAAGTAAAACAACAAAGGGCCCAGCTCTCTGCACTGAGCCCCAGCGAATGGGGCTGCTGCCGTCCTCTCCCATCATTGGTGTCGTCACCGGGTCCGTGGTCTCGCCCAGAGGTGAAACCCGGAGAGTCCCCGGCTTACCATACTTCTGAACTTCGAAGGACTTGTTGTACACATGGCCTTGCATTTCGACAAAAATGAACCATTCTCCCAGCACCGGCTGGTCAGACAGGGGGAAGGTCATGTTGGCCACACCTGTGTGCAGAGAGATGCCGGGTCATCCTGGGGCAAGAACATGTGCAGAGAGCCAGCCTGGCCTGATCATACTCCATGGCTGCGGGCTGCCCTGTGCATCCCAGGACACTGAGGCCGCACCCACCCGATGCCACTAGCTCCTCCCCCCAAGTCATGGCAACCCCAAATATTCCCACATAATACTGGGACCTGGGGGCAGAACCCTCCCCACCTCCCCACCACCACCAGGTGGTAACAGCTGCCCAAATCCAGCACAGATTCTGAACAGGCTTCAAGACAAAACACCACTCTCCCTGCACTTGGGCCTCAGGAAATGCCACCAGCCTCAGGCAGAGAGAGGAGGAAGTCCTGGCTCTGGGTCCATTCGTTGGAACCCCACAGGAACTGTTTTCATGCTGGGAGGAGAGTTGGGGATCTGTCACTCCCGAGTGGGACTTGCTGTGCCTGTCCCCAACAGGGACATCGTGCAAGCAGCTCAGCAGGACTCCGGAGAACACCCAGGACTACAACAGTCCCCACCGCTTCTCTCTGTCACCAAGGAATTGGAAAACATGCTGGCCAGCCATCTCTTCCCTCACATATTCAGAGCCTTTGATGGTCAGAGGTTTGCGGGGGTGGGGGTGGGGCTGTCACCAACATACATTTTCTATGGAGCTTCATTAGCCCGTGGCTAACACTACCAGACACCACCCACCCCCAGCCCGGGAGCAAAACCGCGCCAGTTGAGAACCCCTGATCCACACATATTCCAAGTTTTTTAAATGGGAGGCTGCTCATTCCCTTCCTCTGTGTTCTGAAGATCAAGTCCATACACCTCCCTGGAGCCTGAGAGGCCCTCGGGTCTCACTGTTGCTTCTCGTATCAGCATTCCTGACACGTGGGGCCTCCTTCCTGAGCCCAGCCTCACTCTCCTTGCCATCCACTGGGCCTCCTGCATGCTGGGCCTTTCTCTGGAACACGTTCCCTGGCCCCTCACTTGGCCCGGCTAACGTCTGCTCCTTCTCCACTTCGTTGCTAGAAAGGCTTTTTCCTCCAGGCAGCCTTCTAGGATTGCCTCTGCTCTCCCAGGCTGGGCAAGAACTCCATTTTGCCCTCTCTGAATTTGTACTTCTCCTTCCTAGCTCTCACCGTGACAGATGTTATCATGTGGTTTAAAGTCTGTTTCCCACACTGGGCAGAAAGTTCCCCCTTTGTCAGCATCGACTTCGGTGCCCAGGAGATGTGAGTTAGTGAGAGGAAGGGAAAGGGGCCGATGGGGAGGGTAGAGAAGGGGAAAGCCGGCTGAGTGCCCGGCAAGGAGGTGGGCTGGATGGCCAAGAGAGTCAGAGCGCTGTCCTTGGCTCCACCAGAGGCCCTGCAGCCCCGGGCTCAGAACTCCAGGAAGGACAGTCATGCAAGCCCTGTCCCTGCTTGTCAGCCCTCCCTGAGCACCTCAGAACCCGAAAGAGGGCTCAAGGCCGGGCCAGGGGACCCAGAAGTGTGACACTGCAAAAATCCCCATGATCCACCTGCCTCCTAGTGGCCCTGAACGTCTAGAGGCACTTGGGTCCAGGAGCCCCCAAGGGGGTGATGGGGTAGATGTTCAGTGGGAGGAAAATGAGGGGGGTGCCGGCAAACAAGACCCGATGTTCCCCCAAAGGCCTCCAGTTATACGCAGGAGCCTCAGCCAGACGCTGGGACTAGAGAACCCTGGGTGGGGTGTGATGCTGTAGGGAAGGGGTGCATCTGGAGCACATTCTAGTCTCCTGGAAGCTTTACTGCATCTGCCACCCAAAGGTGCAGCCCCCAAAACTGCAGAAGGAGAAAGGGGAGGGGCTGGGAAGAGGCTTACCACAGCAGAATGGCTCCAAGTGTCTCCACTCCATCATCCTCGAGCCCCTGGGGTCCTGCGGGGGATGAACCCCCACAGTCAGTTCAGGCCAGCCGGTGCAGGCCCAGCACATGTGTGCACGCTCCGAGCCCTCTCTCTACTGTGGGACAAGCGTGGAGGGCACGGCCCCCAGATGAGCCATGTACACGGGAGCAAATGAGAGCTGGGGCACAGAAGGGACTGGTCTGAGGACACAGGGACAAAAGGGGCCAGATCTGCTCCTCCTTTAGGGAGCTGTGTGCAAATCTACAGAGACAGACAGACATGCGCTTAGCCTGTCCCAGGGCAAATCCAGGGCACGGGATGCACCCAGTCCCAGCCTCGTGAGGCGCTGGGACAGGCACAGGCTACCTCGGCAGCAGACGGTGGGGGGAGACCGAGAGCAGGCTAATGGGCCCCCGAGTCAGAGCAGAGGGGGTTACAGGCCACTTACCAGAATGTAGGCTTCCAGCTGCAACACAGACAGACAGGCAGTGAGCACGGCCCCCTGTGGGCCCCCAGCCCTGCGAGCACGCGCCCCCCGCCCACCAGTGCTCTAGCCTCCCTCTGTCCCACAGACCTCCCCCTGGCTCCCCAGGGGACTCGGAGCCACAGGCCAAAACCCAGACCAAAATGTCTTCGAAACTAGAAGGAATGAGATCAGCAGGGGACGGCGTGGGGGGAGGAAGACCAGTTGGTGGCAGTGCCCCAGGCCAGGTGGCCCCAGGCAGGTGTGTTCCAGGCCCAGGGTTTGAGAAGCCGATCTCACCTTCTGGCTGACGGGCCTCAGGTTCGGGGTGACAGTGAAGATGCTTATAAGCACTGGAAGGGAAGGAGACAATCGTGTGGCAGCTCCGGCCATGGCTGGCCCTCCCCTCCCCACTCCCGCACGAGCCACCACCTCGGTGTCGCGGCTTGTACACTGGCTTGTCTGTCTGGATGAACACGGAGGCGCCCCGGCTGTCCACCGTCACAGAGGTCTGGTTGTGGAAGAGGGGGCCCTCCTCCGCCTGCCCGCTGCGGCCCCACACCTGCAGGAGGGCCTGGCCCCGGAGGCCCATGGGCACCTGCAGGCAGACCACAGAGCTTTGCGAACAACAGAGTGTTTCTCAACGTTGGCACCGATGGACACTTAGGACTGGATCATTCTTTACCGGGGGGGGGGGCACCTTGTCATTGCGGTGTGTTGAGCAGCATCCCTGGCTTCCGCCCACTAGATGCCGGTAGGAACCCCCCCAAATGTCTCCAGCCACTGCCAGTGTTCCCTGAGGGGCCAGAATCCCCCCTTACCCAAGTTGAGAACTGCTCATCAGGAGCTATTCTAAGAGTTAAGGATCCCAAGACCTTTTTTTGGAGTCTCGCCTCTAGTCTGAAGATCCCCTGGCTCCCTCTTCTAGAATTATACAGCCCTTCCTAGGTCTGGTCTGCAAATCCACGGCACTGATCCTGGAAAGAGTGCTTTCCGATGTGCAGCCGCCAGGGATCGGACGTAATCTCAACCCCTGTCCAGCGCGGCCCTGCTTTCTGATTCGCAAGCAAGCCGACCTGCTCAAAGGGCAGCTCTAGGGGAATTCCAAGGGCTTCCCAACTACGGACAGCTGGGGATGGCTCTCTCCTGGTCACGGGGCCTGTCCTGAGCACTGTGGGGTGCTGAGCACCCATGAGGTGCCCTCCCCAGTTGTGACAACCAGACAGGTCTTCAGACACTGCCGGAAGGGCTGCGGTCGGGGAAGAAGGCAAACCTCTCCACCAGGTGAGAGCTGCCTTAGACAAAAGGTTCTCCCATCATCGATAAGGCAGGAAAGCCTCTGTCCCACAGCTCTCAGGCACTTGGGACACCCTGCATGGGAGAGGAACCGCTTCTAGGACTCTGTACGAATCACTGGGGGAGGGCATGCTGTCATTCAGGATGACTCTCCATGTCGCCCATTCATCCCAGGACTCCTTGGAGTGTGTGAGAAAAGTTAAGGAACAGCTAACTCAGAAAACGCCTATAACTTCAGGGCTGGTGAGCCCCTTGAAATCCAAGGACTCCAGTTTAAAAACCCATATCGGAGAATTGCCTATGGTGTGGTTTGGTTCATAAAATAATATTAAAGTAGTAATATTCAATGCCGGTGAAGCTGTGGGAAATTGGGTCTCTACCATGTCACAGGTGGTGCTGTGAAGGGGCACTGCTGTGTCTTCAAAGACAAAGCAGGACCAAGCAAGAGGCTTGGTTCCTAACCTGGTCAATCTTCTTTTGGGGTGTTCAGTCTAAGGCAAGCATTCAGAATGCTAAGACATCTCTGGGGCGCCTGGGTGGCTCAGTCGGTGAAGCGTCTGCCTCTGGCTCAGGCCATGATCCTGGAGTCCCAGGATCGAGCCCCACAACAGGCTCTCCCTCTGCCCCCCACCCCCACTCAGGCGTGCACGCACTCTCTCTCACTCTCTCAAATAGGTAAATAAAATCTTTAACAAAAAAGAATGCTAAGTCATCTTTATGCACAGAGATGCTAGCAATGTTTGGATTACGTTATCAAAACCCTGAAAACAATCTTTTTAAAAAATCTAAGCATGTATGAGGTGGAAAGGGTTAGTAAACTAGTACATAAAGAGACGAAATGGGTTGTGGTTAACAATAGAAGGCAAATGACAATTATAGAGATTGGAACACATGGAAGTTTGTTTACACAGTGCTAAGAAAAAAATGGCAGGAAGCACGAAGGGGTCTACCATCTAATTGCAACTTGAAAGAAATGTCTTTACGTGGATGAGGATTTATGGGGAAACAGGAGAGAGTGAAAAGTATGGGAGGATGGGATTACAGGTAAGTCTTCTCCTTTTCTCAATTTTTTCTTCCTTTTCACTGTTGACATCACTGTTAATGATTTTTCTCACCACACACGAAACTTCTCTTATTCCATTCCAAATCAATTATTCCCAAGGTAGGGATCATGAAGATGTTAAAAATTCAAAGCTTACCTTCAGGTTGATTGTCCCTTTATCTAAAAAATAAAAATTAAATGAAAACAGTTAAATTGGGAGCTGGATTTGCCTGCCTCCCTGAGCTGCAGCCTTATAACTGGGGCCTTCTCAACCTAGAGGGATTGTCTGTGGACAAACACATACACTGGGTCATGCCGGTCTAGCATGGACTGGGCTGGGATTGGGAAAAGTGAGAGGTTTCCTCCAGGCTGGTGAGAGCCTGAAGGCCAGAGGGGATAGACGAAGCCAAGCTACTCAGGGGAAAGTTGGCCAGCCTGCACACTTAATAATTCACTTCATTCCTGGCCCCATACCCAAGGTAAGCTGTGAGGGGAGCAAAGAGAAAATTCCAAGGGAGTGGAACAAGAAGAGGGGTAGAGAGAAAGAAGAAGAGATTGAGGTCCCCAGTGGACCTCCCTCCAGTAGATCTAACTGCTTTCCCATCACCTCTCTCTTGACCCAAGCTGAATCATTTACCATAGTAACACCTCTCTGGCTTTCCAGCCTCTAACACTTGATTTAGCATCTACTGTTTTTGCCTCCCAGTATCCGTTCCCCATTTTTTACTGGCAGAACCCCAAATTCCTCGGGGAAGTCGCCTGCCCAGATTCCCTTTGGGGAGGTTTGGTGTGGCTTCACCATCTCTCTTCACTCTTCAGCTCTATGCAAATCTACCTAGGCCCTACCCACCACAGTGACTGGTTCAGAGCTGAGCACATGACCCAAAGTGGGCCAATCAGCATAGGCCTCTCCCCTGGTCAGAGGGGTTGGGTCAGGATTGAGCACAAGACCCAAGTTAGGCCAATCAGAGAATGCTGGGACATTTCTCATTGGTCTGGAGAACCTGTCACTCTATGGGCTTGGGGGAGACACATTCCCATTCAGAAGTGGCGCTGGGAATCAACAGCCAGTGATGCCGGTGGACTTTCCTAGTTATGACAGCCCATAAACACTGTTGCTAAAGCCAACCTGATGTGGGTTTTGGGGTGACCCCAGAGTCAGGATGGCCTGCACTCTTGCCTACCCAAGCCCTCTCCTGGTTGACACTCAAGGCCAGCCTCTCCCTCATCTCCCCGGGGATAGGTGCTGGATAGCCCTGCTCAGGCACCCCAGGGACCTACCCAGGATAGCTCCCTCACTCCATGCCACCGCTTCACCCTGGGCCACCAGCTGAGCCTGGACCATGACTTCCCGGGGGGAATTAAAGATGGTCACGCTGATGACTTCCTCCACTCCAGAGCGGAAGACAGAGGGTGCAGCAATCAAGTAGGCCCTGTAGGAGAGGAAAACCTCAGTAAAGGCCAAAGGCTGTCTGACCCCACTTCTGGCCGGGTCACAGTGCTCCCTGTGTGGCTTTCCACCTGTGCCTGCCCACACCGTGACGGCACTGTCATTTTGTGTCTGTGTGTCCCCCACCGACCTGTGAGCTCCCTGCGACCAGGGGCTGGCTCATTCATCTCTGAAGCCCCCTCTGGATCTACCTGGCACCACACCCCTTCCGTGTTCTGGCCTCTGGCCTGAGTAGTCAGTGCATTCTGCCACAGGACCTTTGCGAGTGCCACACCAACACTGAACCACTCTCCTGAATAACTGGCAGGATCCCACTTCATCCTCACAGCCACTCTGTGACAAGTGCCAAAAAGCCATTTACAGAGTCAGAGACTAAGCGCTGGAAAGCCAAGTCACATGCCCAAGCCAGTAAGAGACCAGGATTCAAACCCAGGCAGCCAGACTCCAAAACCCAGTGGAAAGAAACAAGGAGCTTCCTGTGTCCAAATCTAAGACCTAAATTCGTTCTTAAGAACAAATCTTAAGGGGCGCCTGGGTGGCTCAGTGGGTTAAGCCTCTGCCTTCGGCTCGGGTCATGGTCTCAGGGTCCTGGGATCCAGCCCCGCATAGGGCTCTCTGCTCAGCAGAGAGCCTGCTTCCTCCTCTCTCTCTCTCTGCCTAGTTGTGATCTCTCTCTCTCTCTCTGTCAAATAAATAAACAAAATCTTTAAAAAAAAAAAAAAGAACAAATCTTAAGAACTAATCTTAAGAACAAAACCCTGGGGCCCCTGGGTGGCTCAGTGGGTTAAAGCTTCTGCCTTCGGCTCAGGTCATGATCTCAGGGTCCTGGGATTGAGCCCTGCGTCGGGCTCTCTGCTCGGTGGGGAGCCTGCTTCCTCCTCTCTCTGCCTGCCTCTCTGCCTGCTTGTGATCTCTGTCTGTCAAATAAATAAAAATCTTTAAATTAAAAAAAAAAAAGAACAAAACCCTGAAAATGAACCCAAAATGGCCTGACACAAGAAAACTCTGTGAACAGTGGCACCAAAACAGACCTCTCCTGGAAGATAGAGAACATTCTCTTACTTTCCAGCTGGGCAAGGTGTCGCTCCAGAAGAAGAAGGAACATGCCACAGGTCCCACAGTCACATCGGGGAAAGCCTTGGGGAGCCCTTAGGGACCTGACCTAAGGCACGGGTCCTCTCCACCTGGGCTTCTGCCTCTGGTATTCTACAACCTTCCATGGATCATCAGAAAGTCTCATTCAACTTTAACTACGAAAACCGCTCACAGTGCAACAGCAAAGCGCCAAGAGCCCAGACAGCAAAGGCAGCAAAAACCCAGCCATGTGGAGAACTACAGGCACCAGAAGGAAACAGGCGAAAGAGAAATCAGGCCAGGCAATGGGCGGAGGGGAGATTTTCGTGTCTCAAAAACCCTCTCCGGGACAACCGGACATCCCCACACAAACAGACGAATTTAGACCCTGACTGAACACCGTACACTGAGGTGAACTCAAACTGGGTCAGAGATGTAATAAGTGTAAAACTCTAAAAACCCTGGAAGAAAACAGGAGAAAGGCTTTGGGAGCCGGGGTTAGGCAAACATTTCGTGCGTGAGATAGCAAAAGCACGACCCATCAAAGAAATCACAGATAAAGTGGACTTCATTAAAACCTCATGAAAAATCTGGTACTGTCCGGATACAGCGCTGACCCTGGGAGCCCGCTGTGCTCTGTCCAGCTTGAACAGTGGCCAAACTCGCTCTGGTTTTCTACGTGGATTGTCCTACTTCGGGACTGCCTGGAGCCTGCCAGGACCTCGGGACATACCATGTACTTCCTAGGTAACTCCAGCACCAATGAGAATGTGCAAAGACCCTTGTTTTATAGGTATGCAGCCCAGATCTAGCAATGACTGGAACCAGTAAAGACCCAGTTCCGTCCAACGTTCCGTCCAACGCCAGCACCAACAACCACCCGCAATGACAGAGTTTCTATGCGCAGCTTCCGGCCTCGGCCATGCACAGAGCATGCATTCATCCTGCGCATGTGACAGCAACATCTGGAGCACGCAGTGACCCTGGGGCTCATGAATGCACTGTCCAGATCCAGCACTGACCAGAATGTATACTGATCCTGGGTCTTATGCGTTCTCTCGGCTTCTCATGCAAATGGGGTGTCACGCAGCGACAGTGGGGGAGACAAACACTGCCTCAAGCACATTCCCATGCTTTGTCCGTGATGTGTAGTGTCTGCTGGCCCCAGCACCAACCAGAGGGAGAAGCAGACTCCCTGCACAGCAGTGAGCCCGATGTGGGACCCAGTTCCATGACTTTGGGATCATGACCTGAGCCGAAGGCAGATGCCCAGCTGACCATGCCACCCAGGAGCCCTAGACAGTACTGGTCTTATGATAATGTGCAAATCCGTGTTGCTTTCTGGGGTCAGGGATTCCTCATGCAAAAATCACATGGGTCAGGGTACCTGGGTGCCTCAGTCAGTTTAGCGTCTGCCTTTGGCTCAGGTCATGATCCTAGGGTCCTAAGATGGAGCCCCCCGAGTCAGGCTCCCTGCTCAGTGGGGAGCCTCCTTCTCCCTCTCCCTCTGCCTCTCCCCCCTGCTCATGCTCTCTCTCTCTCTCTCTCTAATAAATAAATAAAATCTTTTTTTTTTTTTTTTTTTTTATCATAGGGGTCACAGAAGTGGGTATCCAGGGCTATTCCTAAACTGGAATCCCTCTAGTGGGTGGTCTACGTCTGGCTTAGAGGCAGGCTAATCTAGAAACCCAAGTTAGTAATTTTGCAACTTCCCTTCCCAGCACGTCTCCCCCAACACAGGGATTCCATTTCCCTTGGCAGAAGGTAATATCCCAGGATGACTTTAGTCAGAGGCAAACACTCTTGAGAACCGTTGGAAACTCTGCAACCCAGAGACTCTGAACTTGGTCTTTATAAGGTGGGTCTGTAATTTAGGGCCCAGTCAAGCTTTGTGGCGGGGGTGGACCTACAGATGCCCAAATGTTTCGCAGCATCCCCGGCCTCCACTCCGTACATTCCAGCAGCATTGACTCTCCCTGGATCTAGACCAAAAATGCCCCTAGAATTGCCCAATGAGCCCAGGGAAACAAAAATCCCCCTCACCCCCCACCCGGCCCCAAACCTCTATTTTAAAGGAGGCCTACTTGGAAAGACCAGGACAAAAATTTTCTGGATTCCAATTTCACAAGGCCCAGGGGAGGTAAATCCCACTGCTCAAAGCACAGAGGATCTTACTTTTCAAACTGTGATTCCCAAAGCGACCCCACCCACCTGGTCCCACGGTGGGCATGTTTTCTGGAAACTGCTAAGCAAGAGCCTCCTGAACAAGCCTCCTCATCGAGGCCAAGGCTGGACTACCCGGCTGAGCTTGGGCAGCTCCAGGAGGCCCCCCTGAACCCACAGCCTTGCAGGGCTCACCCCAACTTGGCAGGTCTGGAAATATTCCCGGTGAAGCCAGCTCATGGGAAATTCTCCCTGGCAGCTAAGTTAGTTCACCTCCTCACTGTGTCAACTCACCAGAAGCTCTGTAGTCAAACTTCAAGAAAAATGTGGAAGCAAAACAAACACTTCCCGCCACCACGCCCTCCCAAGGAAAATGGGACGGTGGGTCGCTCCTATTTCCCAGCCAAGACACGTATCTCTTGCCTCCACGCCTCGGACAACTTGAAATCGCCACCCAAGACGACAGCCCCCCCGTCCCCCCCCCCCCCCCCCGTCACACCAAGGTGGTGAATGAGGAGGAGGCGCTGGCCTCGCAGCCTTAGCTGTGGGGACTCCCTGTACCTCCGTGTGCCCACCTCTGAAGGCTCGCAGTGCCCCCTTCCCGGTCCGACCCCTGGGAGTCAGGGGACACGACTCTAGGTCCCGCCCGGCGCGGAGGCTGTGTAGCCTTGGCCAGGTCAATGCACCTCTCTGCGCGGATCCCCGGGACCCCCTCCCCGAGAAGACAGCCAACCTCCTCCGTCGCCCAGAGCAACTCACGGGGCCTGGGGCGCAGCGCACACGCCGTCCCGCGGCGACAGCAGCAGAAGCAGGCGCCACAGCAGCGGGACGAGCAGGGCGCCCCACATTTTTCGGCTCCGCGGGGACACCGCGCCCAGGGAGGGGGTCGGGCCGGGCCTGGGCCAGGGTCCGGGTCCGAGCGCGGCGGTGCCCCCTGAGCCGCCGGGGGCTCTTTGTTCGTAGCCCCTGCGCCTTGCGCTCGGCGCCATGCGCCCCGCTCCGCGGTCGGCCGAGCTGGGGCAGCCCCGGACCAGCCCCGGACCAGCCCCCTCCCCAGACCCGCCTTGTCCCCGGGCCCGCTCCGCCCCCTCCCCGGCCCCGCCCGCCCCGCCCTGAGCTTCTCCCGGGACTCATCCCCTCCAAGCACTTTCCCCCAACCCCTTCCCGGACCCCTGGGCGGATCACTCCTAGACCCTGCCCACGCCCTCCCGGCTCCTCCGACCCGACCCGGCCCCTATTCCCCCTGCCCACTCCCGGCACCTCTCCCCTCCCCTCCTCCCGGCCGGGCCGCCCGCCCCGCCCTCTTTCCGGACCCCGACCCACCCCCGCTCCCTTCTCAGGACTCCGCGCCTCCAAGGACTCTCTCCGGACTCGCCCCGCCCCCTGCCCGGGCCTGACCCCACCCTGGACCCACCCCCAAGCCAGGCCCAGGTTCTCCCGGTTCCTCGGACCCGAGCTGTCCTTTCCTTCTCCCCCCAGCCTCCGCGCTCCTCTTTGCCCAGGTCGTCATCCTCCCGGGACGCACTTCCTCCCGGGGCTGCCGCCTTACCGGCCCTCGCCTGTCTCCTCTCCAGCCTCCTCCCTAGTCGCCCCCGCATGGCCCACTCTGCGGACTCGCCCGGCCCGGCCGCCCCGGTGGCTGCCGCATCCGTTGCTGCCTTCACCCCTCTCCCCCCACAACCCGGCAGGGCGCCCACCCAGCCAGGGCCCGGCGACCTGTGCAGGCGACCTGTGCAGTGCACGTGGCGTCAGGAGGGGAGCCCTGGGGAGACGGGCCGGCCAAGGGGTGAATCTCCCAGATGTGCAGCTGCCCCTGGGCCCTGGCCCTGCCAGTCCTCACTTGCACCCTCTCCGCAGCCCTGCCACTGTCCACAAATCCCCTCCGCCAGGCCCTTCATCTCCGGGCCTCTCTTTCCCCTGCACACATCGGGATTGGGCTTCTCAGAGTGTCCCCCACTGAGCAATGGACCCTTTGTCATAGGTTTCTCGGGGGAAGGGGGTGCACCTCCTTTTATATCATATCCGGTCTTGTCCCCTTCCTTCCACCATCACACACCCCCCAGCTGGCACCATCGGCCCCTCTAGGAGGACCACTCCAGCTACCAGGGCCCTCCTAACACTTCCCTCCTGCCCCAAATCTTTGGGGATCCCTGTTCACTGGGACCAAGTCCAAATTCCAGGCTGCCGGGAAGCTGCCATGATGGCTCGGCCTCACCCCAGCTTCTCGGAGGCTGCGCACTGACCCACCAAACTCTGCTCTTCTGCCCTTGTCCTTTGGCTGCCTAATTCCTGCTCCTCCTAGAAGCTTCCTTTGAACCTCCCTGCTCCCGGGCACCCTCAGTCATTTAGGTGGCCTCTCCATCAGCCCTCTCGTGGCTTTAGGCCAAGCCCTGGGCCGGCTGTGGGGACCCAAGGGCGGACAGGGCTTGCCTGGCAGATGTGGGTGGGGCCCTGCAGGAGCCTGGGGGGAGGAGGGGCAGAGGCGTAACAGGGTGCTGAGACCTCGGGCCTCGGCCCACTCCCCCACTAGGCAGGGACTTCTAGTACAACTGCCCTAATACCGGTCTGTCCTGCCCAGCCTCCAACACCCCCCACCCCCACCTCCCTCTTGCATAAACTGGGCCCTGTTCTCCAGCCTTGAAGCCAGTTGCTCCCTGCTCCTCTGGACTCTGGCCACGCTGGCCTCCATGATTCCATAACATGGAGGGACAGCCACCCTCTGCCACCACCACCGAGATGCCAGCTCTCCCCTCTGCCTGGGACGGTCTTCCTCCTGGAGTCCCAAGGCTGCCCCCACGGCCCCTTCTTCCCTGACCGCCGCTGTCATAAGACTCAGATTTGACACGCTGCCCTTCCAGGTCCCCAAAGGCCTCACTGTGAGCTCCCCCTGTCCCGCCAGCTACGCCCCCCACTTGGCAGAAGAATCTGACCAAGAGTCTGTCGGCCTGACCCGTTACACCCCACCAGTAGCAGATCTCAGCTCCTCGGCTTTCAAATAAGCTGATCACATCCTCCCCTAGGAACCAGGGGCACCCCTCCCTTACTACAAAGTCTGCCTCCCACAGTCTCTGGCGTTTCACTCCCCTCCCAAGTGCAACCCCCCATGTGGCCTTGGGTGGCCAGCTGGGTCCTCCCCCAACCCAGGGCTGTGAGTATACAGGACTAGCTGCCGTCCGCCTCACCGGACCAGTGTTGGGTGTCGAGGGTTCGGCCATCTCAAACTGTTCGGGGCAGGAGATCCCTCCTTCACGAATGGGGTGAGTAGGAGGCAGTCAGACACCGCCATGCCCTCATCACCCAGTCTGACCCTCTGGTGCTCGACACAGGGGCCACGATCGTATTATCCCAGGGGCACTTGCTTCCCATCTGTCTCCCTTGGGTTGTAAGCCCCATCCGCTGCTGGACACCAGATCCCTAGCCCTAAGTACGAGCTCCGTACCAGCTGCCCTGGGGCACTGGGGAAGAGATGGTTGATCCATATCTAGGAAACGTGTGAGCCCTTGTCTCATAGGGCCATGGCTAAACCCTGAGTTGTACAAACTTGCAATTAAGTATAGGATATTAAAATAAAGGTTGTGGGCTCCTGGGTGGCTCAGTTGGTGAAGCTCCTAGACCTGCCGAGGGGGTCAGAGTCTGGACTTGGTGCGGGAAGGCAGACATGCAGACGCATCACCCACAAGGTACAGGGTTCAGCCCAGCACAGCGGGAACCCCGAAGCCAGAGCAGGAACAGGGCATGCCTGTGAGCAGAAGCACCTGTGGGGCCGCCCAGGAGGGCACCGCAGCAACATCTGACCTGGGGGCCACTGGCCACACACCCTAAGCGGAAGCTGCGTATGACCTCTAACCCTACTGGAAGGACACAGATGCCAAGACACTCCGGAGAAGAACTTTGACAGCAGCCTTGTTAGGGGCGGATAACCAGGAGCAGCCTCCATGTTCATCCAGGGGATGAGGGACACACTGAGGAAGGAAGGAAGTGCTGCGTTTGGTTTCCCCCAAAGCAGGGAAAGTGGGGCACCGCAGCCAGGGAAAGGGTGCAGAAAGGCCATTTCGACAAGACCCGAGCACTTTCACCTCCTGCTTCCCGGGGAAGGGGGCTCCAGACCAGGTGGGGAGAATTCCCATACTTCATGTGCTCTCTGCCCGGAGATGTGAGGACCAGGGGTTGGGGGGCTCTGCAGAGGACCAGAGGTTTCTCCCTGCTGCCGGCGTGAGCCCACTCCCGAGGCTTGGGGTTCAGAGTAAGCGTGGGAGAGTTTCCTCAGCCGGCCTTACCTGCTCTCACTCAAGAAAATGGCCAGGAAGTCTTCTTGGTTTTCCCTAAACCTGGGGGGTGGACAGGGAGCCCACTTCAATACCGTCTTTTTTGGCTGGACTAAGTGGCTTTACTGGGGACAGCCAGGATTACAGCAGACTTAAGAGCTGGCATGGGGACCCTTCTTCTTGCCAAGGGGGGCACGACATTGACTGGTTGCTCTGCCTCCAGCTCTTGGCTTGACCTGTCTTCTTCTTTTTCTCTTTGGTCACCTTGGGAGTCTGCCCTCTTACTGTCCCAGCGCGGGCCAGGGAACCACGGGCCTTACCTCCAAGCCTGCAGCCAGCTACGTGCAGACCGGTCACAGCCTCCACTCCACGCCGACCCAGGGGAGCCTCAGCCTCTAGGGGCGTGCCTGTCCACAGCACCACCTGATCCCCTGGAGCCCTGGCCTCCAGCGAGGCTACGAGGCTACGCCTTGATCTGGGTGACCAGAACCACTAGAGCAAAGAAGGAGTCGAGACATTAAACCCAGGTGCGTTCATCCATACCCCCTGCTGCATGCCCCAACCTCAGCATCTTCTCTAGAACTCCCAGTACTCCAGTGTTTAGAAAAGATACGCGCAGAGAGCAGGTGGGAGAAGCTGCTCAGAGGCAAGGTGCCAAGGCTGCTGGGAATGTCCGTGGAGCAGGAAAGAGCCTTCCAAGGCGCCCTCACAGATCAGGAAGAATCCGGGCTGAGATCGCCCAGCTGTCTCCCTGCTGCCCATGGAGAAGAGCGAGCATTCACCCTCCCCAGCAACAACCAAAACATTTGGGGGTGTGCGTGCACGTGTGTACCTATGCATGTATCACGCGTGTGTTCCGGGCCAGCCAGGGGCAGGGGACGAAGAACACCATATGAGTTTCCTGTGGCTGCTGTAACAAATTAGCATAAACGGGTGAATTATAGACAAACCACAGAACGGGAGAACATGTGGGCAAATCATGTATCTGATGAAAGACTGAGACCCACGATATGTAAAGAGTACCCAGAGCCCGACAACAACAGAAAGCAAACAACCCAACTCCAAAATGGGCTAAGGATCTGAACAGAGGTTTCTCCAAAGAAGACACACAGATGGCCAGCAAGCGCACGAAAAGATGCTCATCCCTAATCGTTAGGGAAACACAAATTAAAACCATAATGAGATATCACTTCATACATATTCACCGGTTTCTTCTTGTTTTTTAAAATAGACCATGAACAGCCAAGCCCGTGTCTCTGTGCCCACGCACTCCGCGCTTGCTTCCGTCGCCGATCAGACTTCGGTGGTTTCCTCTGCAAATAGACCTCATGGCCTGGCATCCCGTCCCCGCTACCTGTGATCATGCCCCGAGGCCCACGAGGGGTCACCGTGGAAGTTTCCAGCAGCCAACAAGCAAGGGCATGGCAGAGGTCCCCTCCAGCCGTGTGCTCATGACCACCCACAGCCATTACCGGTTTCGTCTGAGATCTATTTCCAGTAACAGCTCCCGCAGAAGTGCAGAGTATCGTGGGGAAGCCACGCCTCACCACACCAGTCTCCCTAAGGCCCACCCAGGTCACTGGTAGGCGAGCTTCTTTTTCGGGAAACCTACTCTCCCGTACACGGCTGCAGTCTTAGTGTCCTCAGAACGATCCTCATCCTCCCAGGCCTCCAGCAACACCATCCCCTAGGACTTGGCTCTGGAAGCCATGAAGAAGCAGCTTGGTGGCCAACCTGACAAAGCCAACACGGGGGATCCCCATCCTGAATGGCCACTCCTAAGGCTTCAGGAGGTGCCGGGCTCTTCAGAGACCCCTCCCCTCTCCTCCCCCCTACAGACGAGGCAGGTGGAAGTGCACAGAAGCAGTTGGGTTCTTTTATATCAAAATAACCAAACGCCAAAAAAGAATTTGAGAGAATCCCACTCTTTACTATCCAAGCCCCACCCAAGCCTTCCTGACGCCCTGGAACCGTGTGTCTCACACCAAGTGGAAAATAAACTTGAAGCAGCTATTAATTAATTAACTAATTAATTAACCGACCTGCCACAAGTTTTGGTGAGAATGTGGAAAAATGTGTGCTCTGCTGGTGGAAATGTAAATTGGTGGAAATGTAAATGGAAAACAGTCTGGTGGCTCCTTGAGACGCTAAATTTAGACTTATCATATGATCTGGCAACTCCATTTTGGGGTATGTACACAGAAGGCAGAAAGATGGTAGGTGAGCATGGGGCTAAATAACAATGTTTTCAGCAGAGAAAAGAAATAAATTAGGTGTAGGGTTGCCAGAGTTAGCAAATAAAAATATACTTACATTTGAATCTCACATAAATGGACAAAAAAAAAAAATTTTTTTTTTAGTATAAGTATATCCCATTCAATATTCGGGATATACTGACACTAAATATAAATGTACTTGTTCCTTATGCAGGATTCACATTTGACAGGGTGCCCTGTGCTTTACGTGACAACACTAATTGGCTTTGGACAGAGAGTAAGATCTTCATTATTGCCTTTATAATAACCTCAGAAAAGGAGGAAGCAGTTGCTTCGAGTTCCTTCAGACTTTGCATGGGAGACCCAGCAATTGCAGTGTTAGGCTTATACCCAGAGGATTGAAAGCAGGTGTTCAAACAGATTGTACACACATGTTCACAGCAGCACCAGTCACGATCGCCGAAAGGCAGAAGCAATGCAATTGTCCATCAGCACATGAATGAATAAACAAAATGTGATCCGTCCACGCCATGTAGTATTAGCCATAAGAGGAACAGAGCCCTGAATCTCGCAATCATCACGCTGCGAGAAAGAAGCCAGATCCAGACAGACAAACGGTGGGTGATCCCATTTACATGAAGGATCAAGAACAGGGCCCATCCACAGCGACAGGGAGATGAGTGGTTGCCAGGACCTGGGGCAGGGGGGTGAGGAGTGACTCTGATGAGGACGAGGTCTCCTGTGGGGGAGATGGAAATGTTCTAGAAAGGACTGTGGTGACACACAGGGTCACGGTGGTTGCACAACTCTGTGAATATACTAAAAACCAGTGAATTGGACCCTTTGAAAGGATGAATAGTAGGATAGCTGAGGTATATCTCAGTAAAGCTGTTGCTCAAGAGAGAGGAGCCCCGGGCGTGCACTCTTCAGCAGGAGTGTGGCTGGCTGGGAGAGTCCGGCGCTGTGGCCACACCCGGGCCCTATGTACCTCTTGGGCAGCAACTTGAAGGCCAAGTACGAGCTGTTGAATTTGCTTTGGAAGTTTGGAGCTGGCAAGTCCCTCCTGCTCCAGATCCCTGTGCTTGGAGCAGCTCCCCCCACAGACACCCCCGGCACCTGAATGCCAGAGTCACAGGCTCTGCTTGTCCCCTTGGGGAGCATCTCGTTGAGATGTTCAGCATCATATGAACCCCGACAGGCCGTGGGGGACAGTGCTGGTGTGTGCCCAGAAGCAGCGTGGCTCCAAGCCAGCATGTCCCTGCGGACTTGGGGGATCATTGGGAAGTGGAAATCATAGGGCAAGACCTGGGATTTCCTCTCTAGCTCCAGTCATGAGAGGGGCAGGGGTTTTGAGACCTGATGCACAGAGCCTGAGTACCTTCTTCCACTGCCCTCCAACACTGGGCGCCCTGCCAGGGAGGGGCAGGCAGGGGCACCACCCCTTAGCCTATGCAACAGGGACGGATGGGAGTGGGGCGGGCGGGTCACACTGGAAATCTAATTGCTAGTTACTTTCAGGACTCAAGGAGGAATGAGGAGTGACTACTAACTGGTATGGAGTTTCTTTCTTTTCTTTCTTTTTTTTTTTTAACTTATTTGTCAGAGAGAGAGAGAGAGAGGATGAGCAGTGGGAGCAGCAGGCAGAGGGAGAAGGAGAAGCAGGCTTCTCACCGAGCAAGGAGCCTGAGGTGGGGCTCAATCCTAGGACCCCAGGATCATGACCTGAGCCGAAGGCAGACGCTTAACCCACTGAGCCACTCAGGCATCTCAGGTGTGGGGTTTCTCTTAGGGGTGGTAAAAATGTTCCATAACCAGATGCAGGTAATAGTTGCTCAACATCTTGAATATACTAAATGCCACTGAATTGTCCCCTTTACAATGGTTAACTTTACGGTATGTCAATGTCACCTCAATAAAAGAAAAAAAAGAGAAGAAAAGAAAGAAGAAAGGAAAACGCATCTTGCCGCTGAGGAGCCCAAGACATCCAGAGTGGCCCGGATCTCAGAAGGACCACTGCGCAGGGCAGTGCGGTCCAGTGGGCAACTTAATTTTGGAGCCAGGTGCAAGTTCAAATTCTGACTCTAACATTTACGAGCTGTGTGACGTGTGAGAGGTTGCTTGACATCTCTGAGCTATTTCACTGCCCCAGTTACAAAGTGGAGATCACAACAGTGCCTTGCAGACCAACTTGGGGATTAAAACTGATTTTGGAGATTAAACTCGCTGGGATAGGGTCTGCTGTACAGAATGCATTTGCTAGAAAGAAATCATGTTCCGCCAATGAAATACCACCACGAAGCAATGAAAAAGAAAGAAATATTGATGGGGCGAAAAGAGGATGGATCTCAAAACAATGAAGCAAAGCAAAAGAAGACAAAAAAGAGTACGCGCTATACAGTTCCACTTACAGAAAATTCTAGAAAATACAAATTAATCTAGAGTGGCCCAAAGCGGATCAGTTTCTGCTTAAGAAAGAGAGGGCGGAGGGGCGCCTGGGTGGCTCAGTGGATTAAGCCGCTGCCTTCGGGTCAGGTCACGATCTCCGGGTCCTGGGATCGAGCCCCACATCGGGCTCTCTGCTCTGCAGGGAGACTGCTTCCTCCTCTCTCTCTGCCTGCCTCTCTGCCTACTTGTGATCTCTCTCTCTGTCAAATAAATAAATAAAATCTTTAAAAAAAAAAAAAGAAAGAGAGGGCGGAGCAGGCAGAAGGGATGAGAAGGGGTCCCGCTGTTGTTCTTGTTATTGTGAAATATTGTGAAACAAGAAACCATGCTTGGGGGCGCCTGGGTGGCTCAGTGGGTTAAGCCGCTGCCTTCGGCTCAGGTCATGATCTCAGGGTCCTGGGATCGAGTCCCGCCTCGGGCTCTCTGCTCGGCGGCGAGCCTGCTTCCCTCCCTCTCTCTCTGCCTGCCTCTCTGTCTACTTGTGATCTCTCTCTGTCAAATAAATAAATAAATAAAATCTTTAAAAAAAAAAAAAAGAAACTATGCTTGGTCTTTGTTCTGGGTTCCTGGCTCAGATTCCGACCCTTGTCATTTCCTATGTGATGAGTGATAGGAGCATTGTTTGTAGTACTGACTTTCTGTCCCTGGTTTCTGAAATAGGAGCATCTTTTGTTATTCATAACGGACCCCTTCCAGCCACACCAGACTTTCTGTTAATGGGGTAACTAGGGATGGGGGCTGCTTGTCGGGGAACCCTCCATGGGATGTGATTCCGAAGAGTCGGGAGAGGGACTGAAGATAGATACTCAATCACCGATGACCAGTGATTTCATCAGTCGTGACTACGGCTTGAAGCCTCTGTAAAAACACAAAGTAGGGGCTCGAAGAGCTTCCGGCTTACTGAAGACTTGGAGATACCAAGGTCGGCGGGGTGGGGTGGGGGGCGGTGGACATGGAGATCCAAGTCCCTTCCCACATACATGCCCCGTGCGTCTCTTCCTCTGGCTGTTGCTGAGTGCCATCCTTGATCGCGAAGTGGTAACAGGAAGTAAAGCACTTTCCTGAGTTCTGTGAGCGGTTCTAGCAAATTATGGCATCCAAAGGTGGCGTCATAGGAACCCCCTGATTCGTAGCCAGTCTATCAGAAGTCCTGAAGACCCGGCCTTGTGGCTGGCGTCGAAAGTGGAGGCAGTCTCGTGGGACAAAGGCCCTCACCTGTGGGGTCTGTGCTAATTCCAGGTGGTGTCAGAATTCCTCGGGGGTGGAAAACCCACTTTTGGTGTCAGAAGTGCAATATGGGAAACGGACGTTTTCTTTTCAGACCCAGGAAACTTTCTGAGGGTGTCGGCTGTGTTCACGGTCTCACTGTGAGGATGATTTCACAGGCAAGAGCATGGGTCAAAACTTAGCTAATCCAATGCTTGGTACAGATATGTGCAATTTATCCTAAGCTAGCTAGCCTCAATAAATGTTTATAAAAACAGAAACATAATTTTGTTTTTGTTTTTAAAGATTTTATTTATTTATTTGACAGACAGAGATTGCAATAGGCAGAGAGGCAGGCAGGGTGGAGAGTGGGCAGAAGCGGGCTTCCTGCTGAGCAGAGAGCCTGAGTGGGACTCGATCCCAGGACCCTGGGATCATGACCTGAGCAGAAGGCAGAGGCTTAACCGACTGAGTCATCCAGGTGCCCAAAAAACATAATTTTTAAAAAGATTTTATTTATTTGAGAGAGAGTACAAGCAGGGAGAGCAGCAGAGGGAGAGGGAGAAGCAGGCTCCCACTGAGCAGGGAGCCCAATGCAGGACCCAATCCCAGGACCCTGGCATCATGACCTGAGCTGAGACGTACCTACCCATCGGCAGCCCTTCTCGCCAACACCAGGGCATGGCTGGGAGTCAGAAACCTCCAGGCACCTTCATGTGTCCCTTAGGCTGCCTGAGTGCCGAACATGCATTCTTTGAGGCTTCAGAGAGAGGAGAGCAGGGACCAGCCTCTGGCGGCACTGAGGCCAGTTCTGAGGTTGGGTGGAGGAGAAAACTGAGGGCCACACAATGCACCCCCAAATGGGCGCCCTGGCTGGCTCTGCCTTCTGGGCAGACAGGCTGGAAATTAAAGCTCCACAGTAAACGCCCTGGCCCGACTCGGCTCCGCTGGCCACTTCTGTCCTGGGAAAGGTGCCAGCTCAGTGCCAGGAATGTTCCGGACACACCCTGCGCCAGGAGGAAACTCAAGAGGTTCCAGGCTGCCAGCGGCTCTGGGCACCCTGGGCTCCCTGTGAGTGGACTCGCCCAGCCCCGCAGGAGACTGCCTCTGCAGGGGACAGAGCCCAAGACAGCCACCTGGCCAATGGCGGGTCTGACCCAGTTGGCGTGGACAAGGGACAAGGTCCCCTGGGTCAGGTGGGCAGGTGCCAACAGCCCTCAGTTGAGGGGACTGCTTCTTCATCTCTCATCAGCTGTCGCGGGACACCACCCACTAGGCCAGTGAACCAGGTGCTCAGAGACGGACCACACTGGCCCAGCCCTCCCGACGTTTAAGAAGATCAGTGTAAACAGGTGAGTTCTAGAACCTGTGATGGCAGAACTTACCTCAAGGGGACCAATGGGGACTAGAACTGGACATGCAAGGTCAGCTCTAAGCCCAGGATGTGTTCAGTGTGGGGGAGGGCGGGGGGACGAGGCTCCCCAGGTGTGACACCAGGAGCCAGGTAGCCCGGAAGCCGGAGGAACCAGCTCCCAGGAAGGAGTGGGGGTGTTGCAGGTTGCCATGCAAACCTTCTATGGCTTCCTTGCCATGCCGGCTCCCCAGGCTTCCGTCCCAGCCCACCCTGGGTGCTCAGCATCTGCTGCTGTCGTTCCCACCTCCCCTGCCCATCTCTCATCACCTGCCTTGTCTCCAACGGGCTTTAGCCTCCAGGCCTCACCACGCTCCACCTCTCCCGTGGCAATCTTTCCTTTCCTTTTTTCTTTTTTTTATGGTTTATCAAATGATATCAAATGATATCAAGATATCATTTACTTCCTGTAAATTTTATCCATTTAAAATGTACAATCCAACCATCTTTAGTGTATTTACAGAGCTGTAACCTAATTCTAGAATATTTCCATCACTCCGAAAGGAGACCCTGTCCCCGTGAGCAGGCACCTCCCCCCACCCATTCCCTTCCCCGCCCATCTGCTTTCTGTCTCTCTAGATTGTTCTATTCTGGACGTCTCATGTCAGTGGAATCCCACTGACTGTGTGGCCTTTGGGTACTGGCTTCCCTCACTCAGCACGATGCTTCAAGGCTCATCCCTGAGGCCCTCTTCGCAGCGTGACAAACTGGTGGAGAGAGCGACCCGTGGCTCTGCTGAGAACAGGAAAGCGCCCTCGAGTCCCTCATGAAACAGACGACAGCAGCACCAATAAAACCACAGTAACAACAGCGGCTGGCCTTCATGCGTGAGCACCACGCACCAGGAGGGAATGACGGCGTTTTTTTCCCCTCCGAACCACCTTCTGCAAGGAGGGCTGTTGTCTCCAGTCCTCAACCAGGAAGGCTGCATCCCAGAGACACTGGCTGCCCAGGGACAGAGCCGGGATCTCACCACGGCCCCCCCCTTCGCCCACATCCTCCAGCCGCACTCTGCTCTTCTGCCCCTGGTCCTGCTCACTCGGCCTGGAACATTTCTCCCAGCAGCCTTTGTGTGGCTGGTTCTCTCCTGGAGCGGGGGGGACAGGGAGCTGTCAGCTGCCCTACACCTCCGGGGTTCCCCAACACGGCAGTCTTGGCACCGCGCCAGGCAAAGAACTTGGCCCCAACTTAAATCTTCTCGACAAAGAAAGGAAGGAAGGAATAGGGAAAGAAAGAAGAAAAGAAAAAAGCTGCTTCTTAATGCACTAATCTGTGAGGATCTCAAAAAAATTGGGGGGTGCCTGGTTGGCTCGGTCGGTTAAGCATCTCATGATCTCAGGGTCCTGGGATCAAGCCCCACATAGGGCTCCCTTCTCAGCAGGGAGTCTGCTTCTCCCTCTCACTCTCCTCTGTGGCCTCTCTTTCTCTCTCTCTCGCTCAAATAAATAAATAAATTCTTATAAAAAAATGTTAAACCTCTATTGGTATATGTGCTCTGACTACATTTTGCATCTCATAAGCAATTTAAGTCATCCCCCAATTGTTTACTGGGAGAGTATAACTGGGTTCCCAATCTATTTAATTTATTTTTTTATAAAGTTTATTTGTTTCAGTCATCTCTGCACCTGATGTGGGGTTGAACTCACAACCCCAAGAGCAAGAGTCGCATGCTCCTCTGAAGGAGCCAGCCAGGGGCCCCCTGAGTTCCCAATTTAAATCTACGATACTCCCTCTAAGAATCAAATCTCCAAGAAAAAAATTATTTACCATTAATAATTCACAATCCCACTCTGTTTTATAATATCACAATGGTTTAATTTGCCGCTATGTAAATTTTGTCAGTAAAAAGTTGAGCGCAGTTAAGATCGGGGAAGAAAGAGCTTGGCCTCTGTAGTGAGTTGAAGGGTGTCCTTCCAAAAATATTATGTCCACGTCCTAATCTCTGCCCCAGAACAGGCAAACGTGACCTTATTTGGAAATAGGGCCTTCAGGCTCCAGCGCTCACATCTCATCTGCCTGCCTCGTTAACAAAGGAGACACAGGGAGACCTGAGATGTTGAGACGTTCATGGGGATGAAGAAGAATTCCAGGAAAGAGATCAGGAGACCGGGCTGCACCCCATATAACTCCCCGCCCACCATGTGTCTTCCTTCCAGCTAGGGGGTCATGGGTGTTTAGAAAGGAGAGCATAGAAAGGTCTGTCTTTCTATACAAGGGATACAGTGTCATTTCACACGCCTTTTTGTCTAAAATATCTTCAAAGCTCTCCAAGAAATGTCTGATTCTGCTTCATAATTGAAGAGTAATGGCAAAGCACTTTGGCTCGGCCACTGCTCGGGTCCCCTTGGAACTCCACATCTCCACCCTCCCTGTTCAGCCCCGACACCCTATCTGTGGATGGGACAGACTAGGACATGGATCCCAAAGGCCTGGGGTCCCTGCTTCTCTCCCAGCAGCTCAGGGAGGCTGCTGTGGATCGGATGCTGCCGTGTGAGCCCAGGATTCCTGGCTCATGGCCAGGGCAGCCCCCGGACCCAGAGGCCAGCAGCTTTCAGTTCTCCCGGGAAAAGCATGGTGCCGACAGGAAAAATTTGTTGGGTTTGTAAGTTGAGCTAACCTGCTACGGAAGTGATCGAAGAGACAATAAAGATAGAGACCCGTGTGGTCACGATGTTGGCAAGGCTCCCGCCTCGGCTGAGCCAGGCCACAGGGCGGGTGCAGTCCTGGGGGGGGCTCTGCACGGAACTGACGGACGTGACCCGCGACCCTCTCGCTTTCTGAAATCATCAAACATCTGCTGAGTGAGCTGTTTGGGAACGGGTCCCAGGCCGGTCACGGAGGGAGCAGAGCCAGGCGTTGGGGGGAGGGGGGAGGGTGGGTGAGCCCCAGGGCCCTTTTCATCAGGAACACACATGAGTCATTTTTAATCAGTCAAAAAGAGGGAAAAAGACCAAATGCACTTAATGAACGCCCGCATACCACGCTGTGACGGGATGGGGACGACTGCGAAAACCTGGAGGGACCCTAAATGTCCACCAGAAGGGCAGAAGGACAAAGTCAACCAGGTTGGTCCGCAGGATGAGACAGCAGGTAGTTGATAAAAAGAACAAACGAGAGTCAGATATGCTGACAAGGAAAGACATGGGACAGATTGTTAAATGAAAGAAGGACATGCAGAACAATCTGTACGGTTGACCTTGAACAATGTGTATTTCAAATGGGGGGTCCACCCATACAGTACAGGACCGTAAATGTATTTTCCCCTCCTTATGATTTTCTTAAAAACATTTTCTTTTTTTGTTGCTAACTTCACTGTAAAATACAGAATGACTACAGGAGCGCCTGGGTGGTTCAGTCGGTTGAGTGTCCGACCACTGGATCTCAGGGTCATGAGATTGAGCCTCAGGTCAGGCTCTGTGGCAGAACGGGCTCTGCTCGAGGGTCTCTCTCTCTCCCTCTCCCTCCGCACCACACCCCTGCTCGCATTCTCACTCTCTCTGCTCAGCAGGGAGCCTGCTTCCCACCCCACCCCCGTCTCTCTGCCTGCCTCTCTGCCTACTTGTGATCTCTGTCTGTCAAATAAATAAATAAAATTTTTAAAAAATACAGAATATGATACATATAACGTTCAAAATATGAGTTAATTGGCCATGTATGTTATCGGTAACTCTTCTGGTCACAAGGAAGCTACCCGCAGTTAAGTCTTTGGGAAAACAAATTTTATCAGTAGACTTTTGACTATGGGCTGGGGGTGATGGTCAGCAGTTAGGGTGGCTGAAATCCCATCTGGTTTTATGGAATGTATCGAAATGTACTTTGTATCATAACATAGTGCGTCAGGGATCAAGGTGGGAGAACAGAGCTTGACGTCTTTGAACAGAAAGATACAGGTACACTCAGAAATAGTTTGGGTTCCGTGCCCACCTACAAACTAATTTTTTGGTTTCCCAGGGGATATAAAAGTTATATTTACGCCATACTGCAGTCTATCAAGTGTACAACACCATTACATCTAAAAAGCAATGCACAGACCTAAGTTTAAAAACACTTTCTGCTAAAAAATGTTAACCGTACCTGAGCTCTCAGTGAGTCGCAATCACCAATCACAGATTACCACAACCAATAATAATAATAATGAAAAAGTTTGAAATATTGTGAGAATTACCAAAATGTGACAGTCAGATAGAAAATGAGCGAATACTTTCGGGGAAAGAGCTCTGATGACTTTTTTTTTTTAAAGATTTTATTTATTTATTTGACAGAAATCACAAGTAGGCAGAGAGGCAGGCAGAGAGAGAAAGGAGGAAGCAGGCTCCTCGCCGAGCAGAGATCCCGATGTGGGTCTCGATCCCAGGACCTTGGGATCATGACCTGAGCCGAAGGCAGAGGCTTTAACCCGCTGAGCCACCCAGGCACGCCTCTGATGACTTTCTTGATGTCGCCAACCTTCAATCTGTAAAAAAACACAAGATCTGCAGAGCTCCATGAGTGAAGCACAATGAGGTCTGCCTGCACAAGAAATTCACGACTCAGTGCTGCCACTGGAAAACGATAGCTGCCGCAGTGCATCAATGAATGAGCATAGCTGTGTGCTAATAAAACTTTATTTACACAAACAGCCTGCAGGTAGGATTTAGCCTGGGAGCTATAGTTTGCCGTCTCCTGGTCACACCACACAATCTGAAGATGATAATTCTATTTTGTATGGAAACCGAAGAGCTGGACAAAAGCTGTAGTCGTGCTGCCTCTGTCTGAAAAGAAGTTTCTAGAATGTGCCCATTTCTCTCCACGTCCGCTGTCCTGCTCAGGTGAACCCCACCATCACTGCCTAGATGACATAGCCCCAGGGGACTTCCAGCTCCTGTCCTGGCAAACAGATGACAGAGAACTCACTCCTCTCCTCCAGAACTCCCGGAAGTTCCCCATCCCACCCAGGCACTCTTGCCTCAGGGCCTTTGCGCTGGCTGATTCCTCTGCCTGGAACACACTTCAGCTGGATACCCTCACAGCAAACCTCCTCACCATCTTCTTACTGAGACATTCCAGGTCAGCTACTTCAGATGCATTTGGCTTTTACCTACTCTTTGGGCATCCTGGGGCCGCTGCATAAAGTACCACACACTGGGGAGCATAAAACAGTAAGAATTCAGTGTGCCTGGGTGGCTCAATGGGTTAAGTGTCTGCCTTCTGATCGGGTCATGATCCCAGAGTCCTGGGATCAAGCCCCGTCGTGGGCTCCCTGCTCAGCAGGGATCCTGTTTCTCCCTCTCCCTCTGCTACTCCCCATGCTCATACATGCTCTCTCTCTCTCTCTTTCTCAAATTTAAAAAAAAAAAAATTAAATCTTTAAAAATAAATAAATAAAACAATAAGAATTCCTTGTCCTGCAGTTCTGGAGGTCAGAAGTCCAGAATCAAGGTGTCCCGGCAGGGCCATGCTCCTTCTAAAGATCTAGGGGAGGGTTTTTGCTGGCCTCCTGCAGCTCCTGGGGGCTCCAGCGTTCCCCAGCTTGTGCCACATGACCCCAATCTCTGCCTCCGTCTCCTTCTCTCTCCATCCCTTCACACTGTCTTCTTTCTGTGCATATCTCTGTGTTCATACCACCCCTTTTTTAAAGATTTTATTGATTTGTCAGAGAGAGAGAGAAAACGGGGCTTGATCCCAGGACCCTGGGATCATGATCCCAGCAGAAGGCAGATGCTTAACCAACTGAGCCACCCAGACATACCATCAAATCTCCCCTTTTTATAAGGACACTGGTCATACTGGATTAAGGTCCACCCTAATAACCTCATTTTAACCTGGTGAAATCCGAAAGACCCTCTTCCCAAATCAGGTCACACTGGGAGGTACTGGGGGTTACAATTCCCAAATGTCTTTGGGTTGGGGTGGGGGGGGCGGGGAACACAGTTCAACCAGGAGCAGAAGCATGGCCTCCTCAAAGGGCAGCAAGAGAGGAAAGGCGCTGGCCTGCCTGTGGGGACAGCTGAGGACTGTGTGTGCCAGGCCACCACACCCACTCATCCTGCCTCAGCTGATGTCTCTTCTGTACCTCCCAGCCACCGCTGGTCAGGTGAGTTAACCTGCCCGACTCAGGATACAGAACAGGCTTCGGTTGCAAACACAGTTTCCCCAGGATCCCAGCCGGCCATGTACTTAGCAGCAGGGTGCACCCAGGAGCTAGACGGAGACCCAAGGGCTGGGAGAATACGGTACTCTCGGGAAGTCTGATTTTGCTAAAATGTTCAATGGTGAAAAGAAGAAAATTAAATGGATCTTTCAGGCAGCTGTGAACCAGAACCTAGCGATTCAGCTCAGGGAGGAGGAAAAAAAACACAGAGAAAGACAAAAGATGGAGCACCTGGGGGGCTCAGTCGGTTAAGTGTCTGCCTTTGTCTCAGGTCATGATTCAGGGTCCTGGGATAGAGTCCCACATTGGGCTCCTTGCTCAGCCGGGGGTCTGCTTCTCTCTGTACCCCTCCCCCTTGCTCATGTGCTCTCTCGCAAAAATAAATAAAAATCTTAAAAAACAAAACCAAATAAAAACAAAACAAAACAATAACAACAAAAACAAAAGATAGACATGGGCCTGGGTCCTTTGGGAAGGGGGATGAGCTGGATGCTGGGTTCACAAAGCCAAAGGCAGTCTGGGTCCACAGAGAGGGCACCGGGCCTGAGGTCTGGTCTGCAGCATCTGCTCACAATCCCAGCAAATGCTCTTAATTGTTCAGGGTCAGCAGTTCACTGAGCAAATCCTTGGGACCCTGGGGGGTCTCTCCGATCACTGAGGGGGGCTTCCGGAACTCTCTGGAACCCAATCAGTTCCAATTAGCCAGCGAAGGCAGGAATGTGGGCCAGAGACACAGTAGGGCTGGAAGGGCTTCTTCATGGGAGATGAGGCCCAGCCCAGGGGCCGGGCAGTGGGGGGCGGGGGGGCAGAGGGGACTGCACCATGGAAACAGGCACAGGGAGGAAGGGAGGGAACCCAGGCCTTGCGGGCAGTGGGGGCTCCCGTGTGACTTAGCAACACCACCCTTTACGGTTCATTTGTTCGTTCATAAGCTATGTTTCAGTGAGCCAGAGAAGGACCGGACTGCCTGATTCCACTTAATGCACAGTCCCTGGAACAGGCAAATGCATGGAGTCAGAAAGAAGGTAGAAGAGAGGTTACCGGGGTCTGGGAGCAGGGGGGAAGAGGGGCTATTGTTTACTGAGCAGGGAGTTTATGGCGGGAATGATGAAAAATTTGGGGCGCAGATCGTGGTGATGGTTACACAATCTTGCGAACGCATCCATGCCACCTAACCATGCGCTTAAATGGTAAAAATGATAAATAAAATGGGGGCACCTGGGTGGCTCAGTGGGTTAAAGCCTCTGCCTTCGGTTCAGGTCATGATCCCAGAGTCCTGGGATCGAGCCCCGCATGGGGCTCTCTGCTCAGCGGGGAGCCTGCTTCCTCCTCTCTCTCTGCCTGCCTCTCTGCCTACTTGTGATCTCTGTCAAATAAATAAATAAAATTTTTAAAACAAATAATAATAAAATAAAATGTTACGTGTAAAGCCCATCCCACTGCATTCAGTAAAGGAAAACAAAACAAAAAGCAACCCAGATGCTTGTGCAGAGAAGCCAGCTTCCTTGACAGTGGCCGTCACCATCCCTGTGTGTCCGGGACGAATGTGTGGTCCAGGGGGACAGCGACATTTACCCCATGGTCACGGCCAAGTGTCGGCTCCACGGTCCCTGACCATGGGCCACATCCACTGGCCACGTCCACCGCCCCTCCTCGGGGTCAAGTGGGGCCTGCCATTTGCCTGCTGCAGCCAATCCCATCCCCTCCTTGCCCCCCACCCCCACCCCAAGGTAAGTGCTGAGGAAGGAGTGTCTGAATCTGAGTTATGGGAGGTGAGACCGGCAGATCCAGAGAGCAACGACATCTGTCATTCCACCCTGTCCCGATAACGACCTGCCTCCAACTCCAACTGGTCAGGTTGGGGCGTTCTCGCAGGTGGGGTCTACTTCTTCCCCACAGCTCCTGGTTCATCCCAGTGCCCGCAATGATGGCCACAGCTCCTGTCCCTGAATCGAGGCAGCCTGGGGAGGGGCTTGAAAACCGCTTCCTGTTCAAATTTACTGAACAATCTTAAGCCAGAAGATGCGCTGCCGCCCCTCCCCGCAAATCTGACCCCCTCCACCAGGGGGTCAGCGGAGTCCCTAGATGCTGGCTGAGTAGCATGGCCAAGGTCACAGCCCCCTCTCTTTCCCACGGAAGTCCCTCTGTGTCTCCAACTGGATCCTGCAGTGGATTCCGAGGGCCGTTGCAACAAATAACCACAGATCGACAACTTAAAACAACGAAACTTACTCTCTCACAGTTCTAGACGTCAACAAGTCTGAAAGCAAGGTGTGAGCAGGGCTACGCATCCCCGGAAGGCTCTGGGGAGGGTTCTTCCTGGCCTCTCCCAGCTCGGGGCCCCCCAGCATCCTTGGCTTGGGACCATAATGCCGCGTTCTCCACCTCTTCTCTCCGTCTCTCTCCATCTTCTCTCCATCTCAAATCTCTCTGCCTCTCCTTCAGGGACCCCTTGCATCAGATTTAGGGCGCATGCGGATAACCCGGAATGATTTCATCTGGAGATCCCTCACCTAACTATATCCGCAGAGACCCTTCTCCAAATCAGGTCACAGTCACAGGTTCCAGGTGTCAGGGTGTGGATGTAACTTTGGGGGGGCTGCCGTTCACCCCATATAGGCCCCAAGCACATTCTTCCTGAAGACTGGGTGTCTGCCTGAGCCTTATCCATTGGTTTTTATCTCCCTTCCTGGTGGTGCTCCAAACAGACCTAGTGTCAATATGGGGAGTTTTCTATGAAGATTAACAACCCCGGTATCAAAACTCCACTGCAGTGAACCAATGCTCGAATGTTCCACGTTACAGAGCTGGACAGACCAGGCAAGGCCAGGAGACCAACAAGAATGCTCAGCTGACGGACTCCAGGAGAGGGCTGGGGCTCACATCTTACCCCGGACGACGCCATGCAGCCCCAAAATGCAAAATAAGGCACACTATGCCTTTAAGAGTGATGTCGTTCAAGGGTACTTGACACAAAAAGATGCCCATGATATTACAGACAAAGGAGAGACGGGTACAAATATTTCCACTTCCACTCCGTTTTTGTCTGAAATTCGATCGGAATTATATGCTCCAAAATGTGCATCGTGCCGATCTGACTGGCAACAGTTCTGGATGACTGAGAACTCTTCCCTTGATTATTTCAATTTTCTGCAATAGGTCTGTCCAAAGAAGCCCACTAAGATCTAAGACATACTAATATAATCTGTGAGCATTGATTTTTTTTCCAAAGCAAGCAAAGACACTAACCATTTCATCTGAATTGATGGGTGATGAACTGGCCAGATGGCCAATAACCGTGGACGCCTGCAAGCCGGGGACTTGCTGCCCCCTAGAGTCCTCCCGGAGAATCTCCAGCAGAGAATGGGACTGGAGGGTGGAAGTTTCCCTGGAGCTAGACGCAAGGCTGTGGAAGACCCTTCTGTACAGTGCCCTGATTTTATCGCCATGAAGACTGGGCTGGGCAGTGGCCCCTCGGGGGTGCTGTGCTCCCCTCCCCCTGGGCCCCCTGTTCACCTCTTAACTGCCGGCCACCCGGCCGAGAAGCACTTTGCAGGAATGGAGACTCTGTTTCGCCTCCCAGCCTGGGTACCTGGGACAATCTGAGGTCCAAGTGACCTCAAGGCTGCACCTTTGTGACTTCTTCCCTTGGGTCTCATCTCCTCCACCTGCTTCAGTCCCTGCTATGCTGACTAAAGGTTCCAATTACAGCCTTCATCATGCCTCCTGATACCCACCGATAACGGGGCTTCACTTGGCCAGAATTAGCTTAAATCAGCAGTTCCCAAGCTGGGTACTATGGACATCTGGGATCATTCTTTGCAGGTGGTGGCTGGGGGCCGTCCTGTGCATTACAGGATGTTGGGAGGTACCTCTGGGCTGACCACTGAGTGCCAGCAGCCTTCCCTACCCCAGAGCCTTGACGACCCAAAATCCCTGCATGCCACACATATCCCCCTGGGGTTATGGTGGAGAACCGTTCTGGTTGAGAACCACAGCCTGAAATGAACAGGGGCTGTGCAGAGATCAGAGCACTGCCCACCCCCCACTCCGTACTGCCCCTCTCAGAAACACCCCCAGGCTCTGGTATAGGCGGCAGCCTTTTCTTTGAGTCAGCACCTCGGAAGCCCAAGCTGGAGCCCAGTATTCATGACGGGAGGCAACGGAGGAATCCGGACGGGCCCATGCACTCCAAGTGGTGTTCAAGGAGTTTCACTCCTGTGTGTGACCTGTCCTGCCTGTCCCCAGTGGTCACACTTCGGGGACAGCTCACTGGAGACTCCTGAGAGAACCCAGAGACTAGAGCAGTACACGGCCCCCCCACCACCACAATGGAACTGGAAAGTGTGACTGCTAAAGTGTTTCTTTCCCGACCTATTCAGAGGAGATGGCCCTTTGATGGCCGGAGGACACTTAGAGTCTGTCTGTCTCAGGACAGACAGAGGAGGCCACCCAGCCCTGCTTGGTGGCCATTCTAGGCCAGTGTCGTTCCAGCCTATATAATAAATCTTCACGGCATCTCCACTAGATGGATCCCTGTATTTCAAATGCACCCTTCCTGCCCCAGATGGTATAAATCACATAGATCATAGGAAACCAGACTTCCCCAAATTGAAAACCTTTGCACTTCAAAGGACACCAGCAAGAAGGTCAAAAGAAAACCCACGGAAGGCAGAAAATATTTGCAAATCACATGCGCGATCAAGGATTTCTATCTAGAATATGTGAAGAAGTCTTTTGACTCAATAATAAAAGGACAACACAGTTTAAACACAGACAAAGTCATGCAAAGATGCTCAATTTGCTCATCATCAGGGAAATGCAAACCAAAACCACACTATCAAAAAGATAAGAAATAACAAGTGTTGGCAAGGATATAGAGAAAAGGGAAGCTCTGTGCTCTGTTCGCAGCGTTAAAATCAAGGGCAGAGACCGGCCTTGAAGCTTCCCTGAGACAGAACCAGTTTAGCCATGGAGGCAAAGCTTAATTTAGCTCACTTTGCAAGGCTAACTCGACCTGCGTCATTGGGCTTGTGCCTCTGGAAATGACAAGCGAAACTTGAACTATTTCCCAAGGCTGGTACAACCCCTGAAAACTGTAATATTGTAACCAGTCACCAGGAAGAATCAATGATCACTGCTTTCTCAACAAATATATCCCGTGTTCTGGTTTGAGCGCTCCTGGCTTGCAAGCCCTCTTTTTGGTGCGTGTACAATAAATTTTTGCTAAATACTACTTCAGCGATTCATTCGTTTCGCTGGTGGCCATTTTGAGCCTTGCCAGTGGGAATGTCAATGGGTACCGCCAGGGAACAGTATGGAGGTTCCTCAAAAAATTCAAAAAGGAACATCCATATGATCCAGCAATCCCACTTCTGGGCATTTACCCAAAGGAAACAAAATCACTAACTCGAAAAGGTTACTGCTTCTTCATGTTCATTGCAGTAGTATTTACAATAGCCAAGACATAGAAACAACCTAAGTGTTCATGGACCTATGAACAGATAAAGAAATGTAACGTATACACACATGCATCTGTATATGGTATATATATTATTTATTATTATATATATGATGGAATATTACTAAGCTATAAAAAAGGAAACGCTGCCAATTGTGACAACGCAGATGGACCCTGAGGGCTTTATGCTAAGTGAACCAGGTCAGACAAAGACAAACACCACACCATCTCACTCATATGTGGAATCTTTAGAAACACAAAAGATCGAAGAGATATTTGCTATGGCCTGCATGTTTGTGTCCCCCCCCACACACACACACAATTCTCAGGTTGAAATTTAAATTCCCCATGTGACAGTTTGAAGAGGCGGGGCCTTTAGGAAGTGCTTAGGTCATGATGGTAGAGCCTCACAAATGTAATTAGTGCCCCTATAAGAAAAGACATCAGCGGGACGCCTGGGTGGCTCAGTGAGTTGAGCCTCTGCCTTCAGCTCAGGTCATGATCTCAGGGTCCTGGGATTGAGCCCCGCATCAGGCTCTGTGCTCAGTGGGGAGCCTGCTTCCCCCTCTCTCTCTCTGCCTGCCTCTCTGCCTACTTGTGATCTCTCTCTCTGTTAAATATATAAATAAAATCTTTAAAAAAGAAAGGAAAAGACAGCAGAGAGACAGTCTCTCTCCATTCTGCCATGTGGGGCTATACCTAGAAGAGGACAATCTGTAAATCAGGAAGAGGGCCTTCACCAAGAATCTGACCATGAACTCGGCCTTCCCAGCCTCCAGAACCGTGAGATACAGCTTATTTAAGCGCCCCCACACACACACCCCAGTTTATGGCTTATTTGTTGTAGCAACCCAAACTAAGACATTTCTCCAAAGAAGATATACAAATGGTCGAGATATACCAAGGGTCGATACACACTTGAAAAGACGCTCACCATCACCGATGATTAAGGAACTGCAAATCAAACCCACAAAAAGAGATACCATCCAGCCCCCGCCAGAACGGCTGGCATCAAAAAATCCAGCCTGGGGGCACCTGGGTGGCTCAGTGGGTTAAAGCCTCTGCCTTCGGCTCAGGTCATGATCTCAGGGTCCTGGGATCAAGCCCCGCATCGAGCTCTCTGCTCAGCAGGGAGCCTGCCTCCCCCTCTCTCTGTGCCTGCCCCTCTGCCTACATTTGACTTCTGTCAAATAAATAAAAAAAAATCTTTTTTAAAAAAATGCAACAAGAATAACAACAAGCAGCGCCCCTCCTTCCTCCCTCGGAGTTCCCCAGCCCCCAGCCCCAGACACAGCTTCTCCCAACGCATTTTGGCTTCTCTTTCCAGGTTTTTTAGAAATTTCAACACCCCTTGTTCCCTAGCCGATGCATTATTTTGACCTTTCTGCTGCCATGGGAGAAAGCACAGTGATCTTTCCCCATGATTCATCGTCACGATGCACAGTTGCTCCTTAAATACTTTAAAGTTTAGTTCCCGACACAACAGAGCTCATCTCACGTACCATCTGTTCGTTTCACAGAGCTCCAGAGCCCTGGCTTACCGTAGCGCGCAGTACGCCTCTGCACCGCTTCACACAGCGGGGGGCACAGTCTCACGATTATAAGTAGAGGCCAAAAGACGAAGGGAACTCCAGGGAAGACAAATAGTCCAAAAGCTGCCCGAGAAAGCAAAAATGAGCGGAGGTAAGAACAGACTCTTACATCCCGCATATCCGGCAGCAACAGGGTTCGCCCTGGGTGCCAGAAGTTCAGGTGGTCACTGGCGGAGAGGGGGAAGGCTGCAGGAGGAGCAGAGTGTGTGCGTGCGTGTGCCCATGTATGGACACGTGCGTGCACACGTGTGTGCTTGCCAGTATAAACTATTATTCAGTAGTGTACTGTTTCCTAAAGCTGTCATAACAAATTAACACTAATGAGAGATGTAAAACAACTGAAATTTACTATTCTGGAGGCTGAAAAACCACAATCAAAGTGTGGGCGGGGTTGATTCTTTCTGGAGGCTCCCAGGGAGAATCATCCCATGCCTCTCTCCTAGCTTCCGGCAGCCACGGACAGTCCTCGGCTACGTCTCTCCAGCCTCTGCCTCTGTCCTCTCACGGCCTTCTCTTCCGTGTCTTATGTCAGTTTCCCCTTATATTTTCTTATAAAGTCACCTGTTACTGGATTCAGGGCCCACTGCCAATCCAAGGTGATCTCACCTTGAGATTCTTATGTTAGTTACACCTGCAAAGACTCCCATTCCATGGGGCGCCTGGGTGGCTCAGTGGGTTAAAGCCTCTCCCTTCGGCTCGGGTCATGATCCCGGGGTCCTGGGATCGAGCCCCACCTTGGGCTCTGTGCCCAGCAAGGAGCCTACTTCCCCCCTCTCTCTCTGCCTATTTGTGATCCCTCTGTCAAATAAATAAATAAAATCTAAAAAAAAAAAAAAAGACTCCCATTCCAAATTAGGTCTCATCATGAGTCCGGATGAGCGTACCTCATGGGGGGCCCAATGTGATCCCCGACAAGTGGTTTTTCGTGTATTTACACAGTTGTGCGACCAATACCTCTGTCTAGTTCCAAAATATTTTATTATCCCAAAAGAAATCCCGTCCCCATGAGCAGTCACTCCCCAACACCAGCCTGACCACTGATCAGCTTTCCATCTCTCTGAATTTCCCTATTCTGGACATTGCATAGAAAGGTTAAAATGGGATCATACAAATCTGCGACCTTTTGCATCTGGCTTCTCTTACTCCGCCTGATGTTTTCCAGGTTCATCTACGTGGTAGCGTGGATCCATACTTTGTTTTTCATGACTAACCTTCCGCTGTTTGGCTGCACCCTGTGCTGTTTGTCCATTCAGCCACCGATGGGCGTTTGGGCGTTTCCACGTTTTACCTACTGTGAATGGTCCTGCTCTGGACAATGTGCTCTCTGTTTTCAGCTCTTTGAGGTCCATACCCAGGAGTGGAATGGCTGAGTCACATGGTCATTCCCTGTTTAACTTTTCGAGGACCTGCCACACTGCTTTCAACAGAGGCAGCACCCCCGTCCCCTATCTCTGACACCTGTTGCAGTGGTTCCCAAAACCATTGTCAGGGTTGATAACTCTCTAGAAGGACTCACAGAACTCACCAGAAGCTTCTACTCATGGGTCCAGTTTATAACAGTGAAAGGATAGGTTAAAACCGGCCCAGGTGGGTGCCTGGGTGGCTCAGTGGGTTAAAGCCTCTGCCTTCGGCTCAGGTCATGATCTCAGGGTCCTGGAATCGAGTCCCGCATCAGGCTCTCTGCTCAGCCAGGAGCCTGCTTCCTCCTCTCTCTCTGCTTGCCTCTCTGCCTACTTGTGATTTCTCTCTGTCAAATAAATAAATAAAATCTTTAAAAAAAAAACCGGCCCAGGAAAGAGATGCCTGGGGTAGGGTGCAGAGTGGGTCCAAATGTGGCGCCTCCCCCAGTCACCCTCTCCCAGGGGAGTCACAGGTGCCAGTTCCTCCTCCCAACCACACTGTGGGCAATACACACCCTTCTTGCCAACCAAGGGATCTTGACTGGGCCTTGGTGCTCCAAGTTTTGTCGGGGCTTGGTCATATATGGCCCGCATGGCTGACTTTTAGTCTCCATTCTCTCCCAGAGGCAGTACTCAAAGGCTGTGGGCCAAAGATCTCAGAAGAACACACAGGCAGAACATTCCAGAGGATGAGAGATCCCTCCCAAGAGCTGAGAGCAAAGGCCCGAACTCTCTCAGGCAGGGTTAATTCTTCACCTCACACACGATCTTGGCAGACTTCATTCTATTAATTTTTTGTCTTCTTCTTGGAGTGTGAATGATTACCCTTCCCACGCTGTTTAACATTTTTATTGCGGTAAGAAATGCAAAAAAAAAAAAAATTACCATCTTATCCATTTCTCTTTTTTTTCTATCTTACTCATTTCTAAGCTTATAGTCCAGTGGTGTTAAGTATAGTCACATTGCTATGCAAACATCACTACCATTTCGCAAAGCTGAAATGGTGTCCCCATTAAACACGAGCTCCCCTAGACCCTGCCCAACCCCCCATCCTACTTTCTGTCTCTTTGAATTTGACTCCTCTAGGGACCTCGTGTAAGTGGAATCATTAAGTATTTATCTTTTTGTGGCTGGCTTGTCTCACTTAGCATAATGCCCTCAGTGTCCATACTGTGACATGTATCACAATGTCCTCCCTTTTTAAGGCTGAGTATTCCTGTGCGTAGAGAGGCCACATTTTGTTTACCCGTTCCTCTGTTGATGGACACATGGGCCGCTTCCCCCTCTTGGCTATTGTGAATAATGTTGCTGTGAACACGGGTATGCAAAACTCTCTCCAAGTTCCTCCTTTCATCTCCTTTGGATATATTTCCCAAAGAGGAATTGCTAACCCTATAATAATTACCTTTTTAATTTTTTGAGGACCCATCACACTGTTTTTCATAGCAGCTGCACCATTTTACATTTCTGCCAACAGTATGCAATGGTTCCAACTTCTCTGGATCCTCACCCACACTTGTTATTTTGACAGTAGCCACTTGAAGAGTGCGAGGTGGACTCTCCCTGTGGTTTTGATTTGCATTTCCCTGATGATGAGTGATGTGGAGCAACTTCGTATGTTTATGGGCCATTTGGATATCACCTTTGGAGAAATGTCCATTCAAGTCCTTCGTCCCTTTCTTACTTAGATTATTTGGGGACATTTGTTGTTAAGTTATAGATGTTCTTTATGTATTCTAGATATTAGTCCCTTATCAGATATATGTTCAAAGAATATTTTTTTACCATTTCATAGGTTGCCTTTGCGCCGTTTATCAAGTCCTTTTTTTTTTTTTTAACATTTTGACGCAGTCCACTTTGTCTACTTTCACTTTTACTTTTGTTACATGTGATTTTGGTGTCACATCTGGAAACTCCTTGCCAAATCCAATGTTATGAAGCATTTCTCTCTGTTTTCTTTTCTTTCTTTCTTTTTTTTAAAGATTTTATTTATTTGACAGAGATCACAAGTAGGCAGAGAGGCAGGCAGGCTCCCTGCTGAGCAGAGAGCCCAGTGCAGGACTCAATCCCAGGACCCTGAGATCATGACCTGAGCTGAAGGCAGAGGCTTAACCCACTGAGCCACCCAGGCGCCCCTCTCTCTGTTTTCTTCTTTTTTTTTTTTTAATTTTTTTAAAGATTTTATTTATTAGAGAGAGAGAGAGAGTTAGCACAGGCAGACAGAGTAGCAGGCAGAGTCAGAGGGCAAAGCAGGCTCCCTGCCGAGCAAGGAGCCGGATGTGGGACTCGATCCCAGGAGGCTGGGATCATGACCTGAGCCGAAGGCAGCCGCTTATAACCATCTGAGCCACCCAGGCATCCCTCTCTGTTTTCTTCTAAGAGTTGTATCATTTTAGGGCTTATATTTAGGTCTTTGATCATTTTAAGATACCACTTGTATACCAAACTAACTAAGCGTTCATTTTTTCACTTGCAGATAACCAATTTTCCCAGTACCATTTGTTGAAGACTGTCCTCGCCCCACTGGTCTTGGCTTCCTTACTGAAAATCATTTGACTATACATGTGAGGGCTTATTTCTGGGATCTCTGTGCTGTTCCATTGTTCTACATGCTTGTCTTTATGCCAGTACAATACTGTTAATTATTTTAGCTTTGTAGTAAGCTTTGAAATCAGGTGGAAGAGACCTCCAACTTTATTATTCTTTTTTTCAAGATTATTTTGGCTATTTGGGGTCCCTTGAGGTTCCGGATTGCATTTTGGGATGGATTTTACTATTTTTCTATAAACTGCTATTGGGATTGCATTAAATCTATAGGGCACTTTGGGTACTATTGACATCTTAATAACATTAAGATTTCCAGTCTATGAACATGGCTGTCTTTCCATTTATTTGTATCTTCTTTCTTTCAGAAATATTTTGTAGTTTTCAGTTTGCAAATCTTTCACTTTCTTGGTTAATTTCATTCTTAAGCATTTCTCTTTGTGATGCTGTTGTAAATGGAATCATTTTCTTCTTTTCCTTTTTGTTCATTGTTAGTGTATGGAAACCCAACTGAATTCTGAGTGTCGGCTTTTTATCTTGCAACTTTGCTGATTTCATTTACTAGTTCTAATGGTTTGGGGGTGGGTTTTTTGTTGTTGTTGTTCTTTGGGTTTTGTTTTGGTTTGGGTTTTTTGTGGAACCTTTAGGACTTTCTATGTGTACCATCATGTCATTTGCAAACAGACAGGATTTTAAATTCCTCAATCCCTGTTGGGATGTCTTTTATTTCTTTTTCTTACCTACTTACCCTGGCCGAGACTTCCATAATACTATGTGTAATGAAAGTGGTGACAGTGGGCATCCTTGTTTCTGATCTTAAAGGAAAAGCTTTCAAGGGCACCTGGGTAGCTCAGTCAGTTAAGCGCCTAACTCTTGATCTCAGCTCAGGTCTTGATCTCGGGGTCATGAGTTCAAGCCCCACATTGGGCTCCATGCTGGGCATGGAGCCTACTTAAAAAAAAAAAAAAGAAACGTTTTCAGTCTTTCACCATTGAGTATAATGTGATCTGTGGGTTCTCATAGATGGACTTTATCCTATTAAGGTAGTTTCCCTCAGTCAGATTTTTGTTTTTATCATGAAAGGGTGTGCATTTTGCCCAATGGTTTTTTTCAGCATCAATTGATATAATGATGTGGTTTTATTTCCCTCCATCCTGTTTGAATAAACCTCTTTTTTCTTTATCTTCAGCCTAACCGTATTTGAGGAGGGAAAGAAGAAAAGATGAGCGCATTCACGATACATTGTCTACCTCTTAATCCTCCTCCAGTAGAAACCTTTCATGAGCACATACGTCCCATGGTACACAGAGGTTGCACGGTGAGCCCTCCCTCCAAGGCTCAGGACTGGCTGTTCAGAAAAAAATGTCAGACCACACAAATCTTCCTCTGTTACCAATTATAATGTGGATTTTCCCCTCACAATACCGAGCAATTCTCAGATATCGGCTGGGTGCCCCACAATTTAACTTAATTCAAACACTGTGAAAATGGAGATGGCATTAGACTCACCACCTGCGGGTTCAGTCCCAAAAGGCTGCCCTCCACTCCCGATGCCAAACACAAGTCCAGGTTGTCCCCTGTGCTTCTGACCGATGGGCTAGAAATCAGAGGTTCCTATGACCCTCTCCCTTGAATTCCATTAATTTGCTAGAGTAAGTCACAAAACTAAGGAAAAGTTTACTCATTTGATTACTAATTTAATATAAAAGGATAGGACCCAGCGACAGCCCAGTAGAGTACTTGCATCAGGCAAGGTATAGGGGAAAGGCATGGGGCTTCCATGTCCTCCCCAGGTGTGTACCCTCCCAGCACCTCCATAAATTCACAAACCGGATGCTTCCTGAACCCCATCGTTTTGGGCTTTTATCGAGGCTTAATGACACAGGTGTGACTGATGACACTGGCCACTGGCAACTGAATTCAATCACCAGCCCCTCTCCTCTCCCAGAAAGGAGGTCTGGTGGGGGATGGGTAGGCCTCAAAGTTCCAACCCCTCTAACTACGTGGTTGGTTCTCCTCATCCTTACATTACCTAGGATCTTTGCAAAAGTCGCCTCATTAACTGCAAAATACACCTTTACTGTTCCCATCATTTAGTAAATTCTAAGAGTTTTAGGAGCTCTGCCAGAAACTCGGGTGACAACCAAACCCGTTTCTTACTAGAAGTCATGATACTGTAACACAACTTTCAGCTTTCCCCGGTACACAAGGAACCAAGACTTAATCAGAACAGTTTATTTATTTTTTTTAAAGATTTTATTTAATTGACAGAGATTGCAAGTAGGCAGAGAGGCAGGCAGAGAGAGAAAGGGAAGCAGGCTCCCTGCCGAGCAGAGAGCCCAATGTGGGGCTCAATCCTAGGACCCTGGGATCATGGCCTGAGCCGAAGGCAAAAACTTTAACCCACTGAGCCGCCCAGGTGCCCCAGAACAGGTTTATTTTTAAAATATCAAAGGAAGGGCGTCCCTCTCTCTCTCTCTGCCTGCCTCTCTGCCTACTTGTGATCTCTCTCTGTGTGTCAAATAAATAAATAAATAAGTCTTTTAAAAAATATCAAAGGAAATGATCATACAAAACTGCCTATAGCAAGGGGATAAAGGGATCACGTTTGCTGAATATACTGAAAATCCCTCCCAGAACAAGTGGTCGAGGATGTGTCTTTCCTAGCTGTTTGCAGGAAGCTTGTCACCGGATTAGCAAGCATGGCCTGGGTGTGCATTCAGGACGCACGAAGCTTGTCACCTGAGAGGAGCGCGCTCCTAGGCTCTTCCCGAGATTTCCCGGCGGGGCCCTCGCCCTTGAAATATAATGGACCTCCTAGTTCTCTTCCCAGACCTCTTGGTTAATTAAGGTTGTCTCAGCAACTGAAGGATAAAATATTCTCGAAAGCTGTCATATCCATCGTGCTTTTGATGGTGTTGGAGAAACACTCCATTGGTGACAGCGATGCCCAGACTTTGTGACAGCAGCTCACAACTGTGCTACTGGGGGAATGAGAGGAGATACCCGTGAGCAGGGAGACTCTTCTCCCCTAGGACTGACTTTGAAGACGGGGGAGTAGCTGCCAGATTCTATTGTCACTTGAAGGGTGGCCTACAAACAGCTCTCCGCTGACGAACAGCTGTTGGGCTTATGAACAGCAGGGCCAAGATGAAGGGACAACCCTGTTTGGAAGGCCGGCACCTCATCAAAGAAGGTGAAAACAAAACCGTCCGGTGGGCTGAACTGCACAACCTTTTCTCGGCAGTAATGGAAGTCTTGAGCAGAACAAGAGGCCCCCTGCCTGGGTTTCTAGACTCAGGGGTCATGGCCAGTGGTCAGGCCATAGTCAGGCAAGTGGCTGCGGAAAGCTGGCCTATGAAAGGGATGCCCATGTGGGGCCCAGCCCTGAGGGAATCACTATGGGAATTGGAGGGGGGCATGAGTACAGGACACGCTAACGCCCATCAGAAGAAATGCCTCCCAGGTTTGGAAAGGGATTGGAATCGGCCCAGGGTCCGCACTCAGGATGGCCTCCTGGGCCATGAGTGGACATGGGGGTCCTGTAGCAACGCAGAAACGTGCTGAATGTCGACAAAGTCCCCTCGCACCCACGGACGCACAAAATGCCTACAAGAACTATTCCATCTGCCCACACGAGAGACAGAGCTACAGATGGCTCCGTGGCAGGTTCCCTGGTGGGAAGGCCCGGGTCCTCGCTGGCAAGGGAGATTGAGGCTGGTAGCCCTGGGGAGCTACAAATGGGACCTGACAGGAACAGACTGGGGCTCTGAACGGGCTTTGCTCAGCCGGTGGTATATGCGGACGCCTGGAGAGCTATAAGGGAGCTGCAGCGGAACCCGCCACCGTGTGGAGCCGAGCCCCATTCCCTCAGACCGGGGAACATGCTGATCGCCCGTGACACCCAACAGCGGGCAGAGAGCTCCCCTCTGCAGAGGGACAGCTCAGTAGGAAACTGGAATGGGCCTTGGAAACACTGGCTGTTGAAAGCCGGGGGAGATGGCCTGTGGGGCAGTAAGCGGGCTAAGTGCAGGAAAATACTGACAGAAGGACCAGGGTTCCTGGGTGCCCCCTCCTGTGGACCCAACGTTTTCTGCACACGAATGGGGGACAAAGGAGTCGGGGGGTGGGAGAGAAGTTTCTGGAACTCCGATCCAGGAGCTCTGTGGGAAGCCCCAGAGCAGGCTCTGAAGAGACGCAGAGGCTGGGAATGTTCGGGCTTGACAGGATTACAGGTCAAGTGTGGGCAGAGACTGCGGGGCAAAGGCAGAAGCTGGACAAGAGCAGTCCTGTCTGTCTGAGCGGCCTTAGCAACAGTGGCCACGTCTCTTTTACTGGGACCCATGACGGCAACGGAACTGTGTCTCTCCGGGAACATTCCCGTTCCCAGGGCTGTAACACAGGCCTGTAAAGGGGAACCAGCCGACGTCCACGGAGGCACGCTACCTGGGAAGCAGCCGGATGGCCGGAGCCCACACAGTGTTGACAGGAGCCGGCGGGCTGGCTGGGCCGATCCCCTGTGCCCCACTGGGCATGGGGCGTAGACCACAGCTTAGGGCCAGAGCCTGACAGTGCCTCCAGCAACAGCGCTGGGACCCTGGCCTGGGTGGGGAACTTCCTGTGGTGCGCCAACTCTGAACTTGCTCCAGGATGGTAAAGGGGCAAGCACTACAGGGGCGGCAGGACACGAAATCCCCCTGCAAGTGAAACACTCGCGTCCCAGGAGTCCCAAGACCGAGGAGCCGCAGTTCAGAAGAACCTGAGACAACGCGAGCCTTCTCCTGGCCCCTGACATAGCAACCAACGCTTGACTGCACAAGTTTTATTCTTTAAATATCAAGTGATTGATATGCTTGTACAAAAATAGCTACATCGCCAAAGTAGTGTCTAAAGTGCTTGAGCTCCCAGAGCGTGACACGCACGGCCGTGGCACACACGTGTGCGCTGAGCCGGGGGAGGGGCCAGGCTTTCTTCCCGGCGGTCGGCAGGGAGGTCCCCCCTTGGGCGGGGGGGACACGGCTGGCGTGTAGACTCACGCCGTGTGTGGCTCCCCGGCGCCCAACAGAAGCGGGGTCCGGACCTCCCCTAGAGCTTCCCCGCCGGCGCCTTCCTGGTTGAAGTACCACTGGCTGGGGGCCTCCAGGCCCTGGGCTTCCTCCCAGACCTCCTGGTTGATTAAAGCCGCCTCTTTACTCGCCTCGGCCGAGAGGTCCAGCACCTGGGCGAAGCTCCTGCAGAAACGACAGGACGGATGAAGCCTTTCGGCCTCTGGGCCCAGGACCAGACAGAAGCGAGCCGCGTCCCATGCACTCTTGGGGAAGCACGCATGACTCAACACATCTGAGCAGAGCTCGGAGAGGCCTGCGAGAACAGGACGGGGCAGGTGCAAAATAAGAGTCATTTATCCACCAGATATTTGGGGAACCACGCCATGAACGGACGCGTGGCCTCATGCAGTGTAAACGACAGCAGGGAAATACATGCTAAAAGAGTGTGTCTGGCCAGCTGTAGCTTTGACCCTTGTGATCTGGAACCTTCTGGTGCATGAGGAGTTCCCCTGAGGGCATGCACACAAGAAGGGAATGTCCTAGTAGGTGGCAACTCTTTTTTAGGAGTAACTTTCAATGTTTTTCCACATTTCGAAGAGCATATTCAGCATCATAAGAAAGAACAAAAGGAGATTTTCGGGGGGAAGATGAAGAGGAAAGCCCCAAGGGTTAAAAAAAAATCCCCGGGGGGAAGCTTTAACAGCGAGAAAGGTGCCAAGGGGGCTTGCTGGGGGAGCAGGCTTGGGGGTGCACTGCGGCCTGGGGGCTGCTTGCCCAGGGCCCACATTCGTGAAACCCATCAAACCAAACCGAGGATCTGTGCCTTTTCTATATGAATTTATACTTCCAGTAATAAGTTCCAAGAAGATCACCCCAAGCCTTTACCCCAGGAGACGTTTCAAGCATGAGCAGGCCCACCCAAGGGTACCGGAAATGCTGTGACTCTGGGGAAGTACAGGACAGGTGATGCTAGAGACCCCTTTCTACTGTGGCTTCTTGAGAACGCACATGGGAGTTTGGGCTGAGTTCACGGTGCTTTGCACAGTCCCCTCTCCCTGCCTCAGTGGGCCCCTGCACCCCCGGCCTCTGCAAACATCAGAGCTGCCCGCTCGCCGGAGCACGACCAGCTGCTCCCAACTTCAAATCTTTTCTGCAGTACCTTCGGAGTTCCAGATCCTTCTTCTGGGTCATTTCCTTGAGTTCGCTCAACAGGTCCAGAGCTTTCACGTTTTCTTCTAAACTGCCGATCCCCAGTTCTTCCAGCAGATGGCATGTGGTCGTCAGCTCCCGCTGCAAACTGTCTGGAGGGGGAAAGGGGCGGTCAGCCAAGGGTTTCACAGTGCCCCGAGCAAGGGACGGGCTAGTTGGGAGGCTGACTGGATTCTTCTGGTTCCCCAGAGTGCTTGTGTGTTATGCTGGAATCATGAAGAGCTCAAAGGCAGAGAGGGTCACGGGGGACAACATTCATGTGCTGGTACCGCTTCTCTCCCCCTCCCTAGTGCCGCAGATCACAGGGGCCTGAGATCGTAGGCCAGGTGTGTCCGCCAGCCGGGCGGTCGCTGGAACGGACCTGGAAGGCCACTCTGACATCCTCAAAAGAAAGCAATGCAAAAGGCCAAGGAAGTCTGTCCTGCAAGCAACTTAGAAACAAACCTGTGGTTCCCACTCCCCGTTCCCAGCATCTGTGCCCCCCTCACCCGAGAGCGTAGCCTGCATTTAAAGAACGCAGCAGCTCCCCACTTCCGCACACGCCACACCATACACACACTGAGTCATAACCCGCCACCGCAAGGTTCTGAGACCCTTGTAAGGGTCTTCCGCAAACACCCACACTCTTATACTCCTCGTTCTGGTCTCCACTGCCTCCTCCCAAAAGACACGTTCAGGATCTAATCTCAAGGAGCTGCGAACGGGACCTTATTGGCCATGGAGCCTGCGTCGACGTCACTGGGTTACAGTGAGGTCTGTGAGCTGGCATCCTCTGAAGGGGAGGGCGATTCGGAAGCAAGGCCGTGTGAAGACACACGTGGACTGGCGCGACGCCACCACCAGCCAAGGAATGCCAAGAACAGGGAGCAACACCGGCAGTCAGGAGAGAGGCACAGAACGCATTTTCCCTCCAAGTCTCCAGGAGGGTCCAACTCTGCTGACACCCAGACTTCGGACTGCAGGACCCCTGAACTGAAGGGAATAAACTTCTGGTGTTTTGAGCCACCCAATCTGTCATTAGTTCCAGAAGCCGCGGGCTCCTTCGCAACCCGATCCCAACTGCTGGCCGCCACCCTCGGCACTCGCCAGGGACGGGGTCCAAGAGCGGCAGATGTGCAGCTCACTGCCGTCGCTGTAAAACCGGACACCCGCACGCAGAAAATCGCTCCACAAGGCGCATTCTTCAAGACTGCGTGTGATCCCCTTGCTACTCCGTACCGGGAAAAGCTGGATTAAAATCACCCGTGTCCGAGATTACCAACAGAGCAACGGCCTTTGTGATCTTGAACTGCGTTTGTGGAAAGTTCTGGAGGGAATGTCCACCTGATTTTAGGTGGCGATCCTTTACTTACATCGGCCTCAAACAAGACATATTTAGATGGCTCATGAGGACCCTGCCTGGAAATAACCAGACTCTAGGCCGGCTGAAAACTTGCTTTGGGAAGATACTTGCTCTCTGGCACCTGGGTGGCTCAGTGGGTTAAGCCTCTGCTTTCAGCTCACGTCATGATCTCAGGGTCCTCGGATCAAGCCCCACATCGGGCTCCCGGCTCAACAGGGAGCCTGCTTCCCCCCATCCCTCTGCCTGCCTCTCTACCTACTTGTGATCTCTGTCTGTCAAACAAATAAATTAAAAAAAAAAAAAAAAAAAAAGACACTTGTCCTAAAGAGAATTTTAAGGTCAAGCATGCATGTGGACTCCTTCCCGTGAAGGATCAGGTGGGAATCCTATGCCACAGAGGGGTCCCACGGCTCTTCACAGAAGGCAGGACGGGGCTGGGGCACCTGGCTGGCCTGATCGGTAGAGCATGAGACTCTTGATCCTGAGTTTTGCGACTTTAAGCCCCACGTTCGGTGTAGAGATTACATTTAAAAAAAAAGAAGGCAAGATGGGGTAAGGATCAGCGTCTCTGAAGAGAACCCCCCGCCTTGGGGGACAGTAGCCAATCCCCAGGACTGTGTTTTGGCAGGGATGGAAATTACTGGGCCGATCCACAGACCTGGCTTCAAATCCCAGCTCAATCCTTACTCGGGACGTGACCCCGGACAAACTGCAGCCTTGCCAGCCCCCTCCACCCCTGTCCTCTGCCATCTGATGAGGGACACACCATCTACTCAGAGGAGGCTATGACGCGACACAAAGGGATAAAGGCGGCTGGCACACGACAAGCACCGACCCGCACCGGCCGTTCACTCACTCTGCCCCTTGCCCAGCAGCCACCCCGTTTCCTACCTAAGAACTGCTGCCCGTCCCCGTCCAGGTGGACCGATTTCACAGGAAGCTCGTGCCTCGTGGTGTCCAGGGCTGTGGCGAATGTCTTGTACTGCTCCTTAAAGCGTTCAGCCACAGCCTCATAGGGGGTGAGCATCTCGATCTGCAGGCAGGAGGGAAGGAGGCCTAGGACACAAGACCCAGTCCCATGCCAGCACCCAGTGGTGCCAAAAGTTGGCCACAGAGTCAGAGCCAGGCAGCAGGGACAGCCCCCGTCCACACTCCCTCGGATCGCCCTGCTGGGCTCACCCCGCCCCGGAACGTGCAGCGCGGCGACTGCATGGCCGCTGACCTGAGCGTCAAGGACGTTTGCCAGCTCCCGCTTCCGCTGAGTGAGGAGAAGTTCGCGCTTCAGCTCGTGGGCCTTCTTCTGTAGCTTCTCCTTCTCTTTACACATTATTAATAAATTCCTCTCTGCCTTTTCTTCGAACGAAGCGAGACCATTCTCCATCTGTCAAGCGCACAACAGGAGCTCAGGCCAGAGGGAATGCCATCCCTGCGCCTCGCAAAGCCTTTCCTCCTGCCCCCGTCATGCACGAGCGAGCTCTGTCCCCACCTTCACGGTCAGCAGGGTCAGGAGCAACGTCTGGGATTCCATCATTTCCATCGCCTCCGACAGGTCCTTGGGGAGGCGAAAACAACATTTTTGGTTGCCAGTGAATTGGTATAAGCCTTGCTCTCTCCTCACCGGAAGGGCAGAAACCTAACCTTCAAAAACCTGACTTAATTCAGTAGTCTGATGATTCTCTCCTGTGTGTCAACCCGCTGTTTCTCTTTTCTCGTTTTGTTTTTTGGGGCACCCTGCGAGAAGGAAGGGGGTGGTCCAGGCCCTTCCCGTGGCTGGCTGGTCCGGGTCAGCTGGGGGAGTCCTGTGCAATCAGGGCCACACTGAAGCCAGAAGGCGGACCTCCCACCCCAGCATGAGACCCCAGCCCAGCTGTCCTCCCCTGGGGCCCAGGGCCCAGCCTGGTGCCTTCCCTAGCATAGTACCAGCAAACGAGGCCCCAAATCTCATTGTTCACATGATCTCGCCTTCGTAACTACATATACTTATACACGTATTTGGGGCAACTTAAACTCTATGAATATTCCGAGGACGCATGTGGTCTTGGGTTTTCCCTAAAACGTGGGGCTGCCTTGTTCCATTTTAGAGCCTCAGGGCTCGAGTGGCACATGCTGGGGGTCGGGGACGGGGGGAGCTAACATCAGACGTCTCTAACTCCACAGCTTCTCTTTCATCTCAGACACTCACCGGGCTCTTTCTCTGTGAAGAAGAAAACGACGACGAGTCGGTTCTCTTCGACATCGTCTTTTCTAGCTGCGGAGTCTTTCTAACCATACTCTTGTCTAAGATCAAGAAGAGCATTTGGAAGGTGAGAACTCAGAGCATGCTTCGGCAGCTCCGAGGTGTACCACAAGGCCCAGCTGGGGAAGAGCCAGGGGCAGGTGGATGATTTACCGTTGATGGCCGAGAGGTCCAGGTCCGGCGGGGCGGTGCCGTGCCCTTCCAGCAATGTGGACTGCAGGTCGCCCTTCCCGATTCCACTGTTGTCTGTGGGCCCAGTGAGAAGCCCCAGAGGTCGGCACAGTTTGCAAGGTCCTGCGCGCTATGGCGGGACACAGGCAACTCTGTGCAACCATTACGGGCTTTTTTTTTTTTTTTAATTTATTTATTTGACAGATAGAGATTACAAGTAGGCAAAGAGGCAGGCAGAGAGAGAGAGAGGAGGAAGCAGGCTCTCCACTAAGCAGAGAGCCCGACGCGGGGCTCGATCCCAGGACCCTGGGATCATGACCTGAGCTGAAGGCAGAGGCTTTAACCTGCTGAGCCACCTAGGCGTCCCACTACGGGCTTTTTGCTTCCGAAAAGCCAGCGTCTTGTGAGGGGAGCGGGACAGAGGGCTGAAGCAGCTCTGCAAATTCCCAGCTAGCAAGGTGAATCTATTTCAGAGTAGAAGGAGAGAGAGACGCAGGCTCTCCAACCCAGAGAGGTGAATACGCCTTGCTGCTTAGCTTAGTGTTTTGGATAGGGGTCTGCCACCTGCCATGCATCCGTTCTTTCTTCTGCTTTTCCCTTCTTTCTCCAGCAGCTTCTGGGCTGTTCCTCTTCTCCGGGGGGGGGGGGGGTCCCTTCATCTTTACCCTCTATTTAACCATGTAAAGTTACGCCTGACGCCCCTAAAATGGGCAGTAGGGTACTGCGGGCTACAACCCAGCCAGGGATCCAGGGGGCCGCGAAACGAACAGATGGCATGTGAAATCCTCCCTGTTGTTAGCAAGGTGGCAGCCAGTGGTTGAAGGAACGCCCGTGTGGCCTAGAAAGAGGGGTATGTGGGAATCAACAGAGCGGTGTCATGGTGACGTGTAGAGTGTGGGGCCCTGGGTTCAAATGTTCGAAAAATTCTAACGGAACAGGAGTCTGTTGACCTCCTGGGTAAGAGGATGGAAACCTGAGATGGAACACAGGACTTTTTACTGCTGCTGCTTTTGTGCGAGTTATGTGTCTCATCACGCGCATGTACAGTGTTTCCTTCGAGGAATAAGACGGAACTCAAACTGGCCGACTCAGCTCACTCTTCTGACTGAGCCCCCCTCGTGGCTATGGGTTGTTTTTTTTTAAACATTTATTTATTTACTTATTTATCTGACAGAGAGAGAGACACACACAGTGAGAGCGGGAGCACAAGCAGGGGGAGTGGGAGAGGGAGAGGCAAGCTGCCCACGGAGCAGGGAGCCTGATGCGGGGCTCCATCCGAGGACCCTGGGATGATGACCCAAGCCGAAGGCCCCCAGGTGCTCCCTGTGGTTGTTTCAATGATGGTTTCTCAGCCCTGACACTATTGACATTTGGGGCTGCAACTCCCTCTGGGGCAGGGCTGTGTTGGGGGCAGCAGGCAATTGAAGGGCATTTCCGGCCTCTCCCATCAGACACAAGTGGCAGATCTCCCCCCCCCATCACAACAACCCACTGTGTCCAGACATTTCTAAGTCTGAATCGCCCGTGGGTGAGAACCCTGATTTTAAGATGTGGCTGACCCAACTTCTGACCCTTCTGGGCCGCACACTGGCTTTCCCGGCTGGACATGTGGCCCCAGACCCAAGGGCATGAGCAAAGACTACAGAGCTGGCCCTAGCACATGGAGCATGCCCAGGTCAAGGAGCAGCGCAGACGCTGGGCAAAACACCGAAAACCACGATCAGTAACTTTCTAATCCCCAAAAGGCTAGCGACTAACAGTCTACTATTGATTAGAGGTCCCTACTGAGAACATAAAATCAATGAACATGTATTTTATATGTTACGTGTACTATAAACTTCATTCATTTAATAAAGTAAGCTAAAAAAAAGGAAATATTAAGGAAATCGTAAGAGAAGATACATTTACAGTATTGTATTATAAAAATCCCACATATCGGGGCGCCTGGGTGGCTCAGTTGTTAAGCGTTTGCTTTCGGCTCGGGCCATGATCCATGATCCCATGATCCCAAAGCGGGCTCCCTGCTTGGCAGGAAGCCTGCTTCTCCCTCTCCCACTCTCCCTGCTTGTGTTCCTGCTCTCGCTGTGTGTCTCTGTCAAATAAACAAAATAAAAAAAAAAAACAAAAAAACCCACATACGAGTAGATTCATGCAGTTCAGACTCATGTAGTTCAAGGGTCAACTGTACTTAATTTTTCCCGAGACTCACAGTTGTTGCCACTTTGAACAAGGAGGAGTGGGCCAAGGAACAGTTTTGCTTTTTATGAACTACTTTCGTGAGAAAGAGGGCCCAGTGCTGCTGGAGAAGTGGGCATGTGAGGAGCTGGCGGAGTGCGACTCTGGGGAGGGGCCTTCCCAGACTTCTAGAATGAACACACTGACTACAACTGAACACCACATACACAGCAGTGATCGACGGGGCAGCTCAGGAGTGAGTATCCACCCTCCTTGTCTACACTTTCCATTTTCCATTGCTGTTGATTTCCGTTTTACCACAAACACTTATGTCTATGATCAGAAAAACAGCAAGTTTTGCATATCACTTTGGTGACGGCTTCTAGGAAGATTAAGGGGAAATGTTATGAGGAAGACCTAACCCAAGGTGGTGAGAGGCAGGAAGATGAGGCCTCACGGGCCCCCTGAGTCGCACTCTCAGAGTTCCACCCAGGAAACGGTCATATGACCAAGGAAGTGCCATGATGGCCGCACAGGAAGTAACCTCCTCTCTTCCCCGGCCATTCCCCTCCGGCTCCCCACATGCCTCAGACCTGTCCTTACCCAGACACTCTAACTAGCTCCTCTGACACTTCCCAGAAAGATGGAGTTTCCCCTTAGCATACTGGAAAACAAAATCCACCACCACATTCCTCACTTACGAGTTTCAGAGCTGTTTCACACCCTCTCTCCATCTTTACACACCTTTGCTCTTCTGGAGCAGGTGGAGTTTCCTTCCCCCTTCAGGCATCTTCCCACCAGTCTTCACCGCATCTGCTGCAGAGGTCTGTTAGGGGAACACATGACAGTCAGGATTCAGGGGACAAGACACCTGTCTTCCCGGTGTGTGCAGTTTGTATCTGCTATCACTTTGGGAGAGTGACGTAGGGTTCTGACATTTAATTACATAGAAATGGGACGGCTTAATCAAAAAGGATACCCTCACATGCACAGAACACAGGGAACCACCAAAATGTTTGCCAGTGATTGGCTCTGACACTGTAGACGCCAGGTGACTGATTTTCTGTATCCTTTTTTTTTTTTAAAGATTTTATTTATTTATCAGACAGAGATCATAAGTATGCAGAGAGGCAGGCAGAGAGAGAGGAGGAAGCAGGCTCCCCACTGAGCAGAGAGCCTGATGTGGGGCTCAATCCCAGGACCCTAAGATCATGACCTGAGCTGAAGGCAGAGGCTTAACCCACTGAGCCACCCAGGCGCCCCTTCTGTATCCTTTATAATATTTGCAAAGAACATATTCCTCCGGTCATCAGGAAAAACAAAGTTTCTGTACAAGTAATAATCTTCAAAACTTATTAAAAAAAAAAACAAAAAACAAAAGAAGCAATGCATGGAGCTCACAAGCCATTACAACATCCGAGCAGAAAGAAAACCTTGAGAAGAGCAAGACCATTTCAAAGTGTAGACACCACCCTGATTCAACCTCCTACTGGGGGTCTCAGAATAAGAAATAAAAGGCAACCAGCTTAAAAAGGAAGGAAAAATCCTCTCTTCTTACATGATTTGCAAAGAAAATCCCAAATGCTACTAAAACCAGTAAGTAAAGGGGTGCCTGGGGGGCTCAGTGAGTTAAGCATCTGATCTTCATTTTGGCTCGGGCCATGATCTCAGGGTTGTGAGATCAAGCCCTGTGTGGAGCCCAGGGCTCAGCACGGAGTCCACATGAGCTTCTTTCCCTCCCTTTCCCTCTGCCTCTCACTTTCACTTGCACGTGCATGCGCTCTCTCTGAATAAATCAGCAAAATCTTTAAGAAAACAAACAAGTGAGTTTAGCAAGATTGCAGGATAGAGGGTCCATATAAAAAGATCACATTTCGGGGCACCTGGGTGGCTCAGCTGGTTAAAGCCTCTGCCTTTGGCTCAGGTCACGATCCCAGGGTCCTGGGATCAAGCCCCACATCGGGCTCTCTGCTCCGCGGGAAGCCTGCTTCTCCCTCTCCAACTCCCCCTGCTTGTGTGTCTCTCCCCGTCAAAGGAATAAATTTTTTAAAAATCTTTTTTTTTAAAATACGGCAAAAGAGCCAGGACGGGCCAATAAGTACATGAAAAGATACTCAAGACCATTAGTTGTGATGGAAATGCAAATTAAAACCCAACAAGACGACACTTCACAGCCACCAGAATGGCTTTGGTCCATCTCAAAGTTCCAACCGAACTCTCCTCTGGGGCTGTTGGGAATGTAGAGAGCTGCAGCCACTTTGGGTGTCCACACGGAATCCCACACGAGAATGTGTAAGGTGGTTTTGTGCACCATGGCCCAAACCGACAATCAAACCAAATGCCCTTCACTGGTAAATGGCTATGCCTGCCGTGGCCCGCTCACCCTGGGGAACATTCCTCAGCTCCCCGAAGGAACCGGCACTGTGAGAGGCAACCACAGGGAGGGACCCCCTCTCCCTTCTGTGAAAACACATGCAAGAGGCTGCTGCACCCTGTGTGACCCCTTCTTAATGACCTTCCAGAAAAGGCAAAGTTATAGGGATGGAAATCAGGTAACTGCTGGGATGGGGGAGGGGCCGGCTTCAGGGGAGAGCCAAGGGATGGGGGGTGACTGTGCCGTATCTTGACTGTGGTGGGTCTGTGATGGGATAAGTTTGTCAAAACTCGCAGAACCGTGTGCTAAAGAGTGACACTTAACCGTGTAATTCTACCTGAAGAGATGAAAAGAAAAAAAAGGAAGGAAGGAAGAAAGAAAGAAAATGGACAAGCTCGTAGGAATCGAAAATACCAGAGCACACAGACACACAGGGATGCTTGTAAACAAGTTCACAAGGCAACACTAAAATTAGGAGGCAGGGACTGTGATCTTTTGTTGAAACTCACTTCAACAAAGTAAATCATGTGAATTTAAATTAAAAAACAAACAAAAAACCAAATTAAATCACAGCCTCTGGGTGATGTGTCAGGCAGCTTCCTCAAATGTCAAAGTGCACCTCTCTGGGTGGAGAGGTTGATCGGGGAGGGAGGCTGTGGAGGGGGTAGCAGGGGTTATGGGAAATCTCTGTACCTGCCACTCAGTTTTGCTGTGAACCTAAAACTAACTTTAAAAAAAAAAATTAAGTCTGGGGCACCCGGGTGGGTCAGTCAGTTAAGCGTCTGACTCTTGACTTAGGCTTAGGAAACGATCTCAGGGTCGTGAGATGGAACCCTGCATCTGGTGTGGAGCCTGCTTGAGATTCTCTCTCTCCTTCCACTCCCCCGCCACCGCCCCCTCAAGTGCGCTCTCTCACTTTTTAAAAAACAAAAATAATAATTAAAAAATTAATTCCACTGAAAACAATTCACCCCCAAGAACTGACAGCAATTTGTGAAAAAGGTTTCCTTTTCCCTCAAGTTGGAGCTTAAGTCACATCATTATTTTTTTAAGTTTATTTGTTTATTAAGTAATCTCTACACCCAACATGAGGTTCGAACTCACGACCCGTGATCAAGAGCAGCTCGCTCTTCTGACTGAGCCAGCCAGGCGCCCCTTCCATCACCTTATTAAGAACCTACCATTCCACTCTACCAGAGTAAAAGGTAGGGAGCAGAAATTCATAATTCACTGAATTTTACCAAAAACCAAATTTGGGAAAATGGAAGGAGTAACACAACCTCTCCACCTTCTCAGTATGCGCACAAAGAAACAAGATACGTAACTGGGTCATCTACTGAGTGTTTCTGTTAAATGCCACACCAAGCAGGTGCTCGTGTCATTAAGTGCTTCATTCCACCGTTTTCTTTTTTTTTTTAATTTATTTTCTACTTTGTAGATCACTGCTTTTTTTAAAAAAATATTTTATCCATTTATTTGTGAGAGAGAGAGAGAGCGCGCAGGTGTACACACATGCCCAGAAGCAGGGGGAATGGCAGGCAGAGGGAGAAGCAGGCTCCCCACTGAGCAAGGAGCCTGATGTGGGACTTGATCCCAGGTTCCTGAGATCACGACCCAAGCCGAAGGCAGACGCCCAACCAACTGAACCACCCAGATGTCCCTGTCCATCATTTTCAATAGCTGCATGATTTTCGTGGTGTGACTACAGATAGTTCACTAAACTCTGCCTCTAATACTGGGTGCTTCAGCCCGTTGTTTCTTCCCCACAGTCCTTCTTTAAAATCCTGCAGGTGTTTTTCTAAGCGCCAGCCAAGGCCAGGGGCTGTGAGCTGGGCACCCGACAGCGCTGCTTCAGGACAGAATCCAGAAAGGGATTATCGGGTTGAAAGGAACAGTCTCAGGTTTCAATAGAGATCATGTCTTTGCAAAAGGGATTAGGACCATGCTGTGCCCGGTCTGTGCGACTTGGGTCAGAATTCCAAGTCCCACAGAACCCCATTCAGACCATTCAAACCGACGTTTTTACCTTTTTGGTGGTTTTCTTCTCATACTGCAAGTATCGGGACTCGATGACTCTTCCACCTGCGGGGGGCACACTGTCGGTTTAGAAGACGACGGCAAGAGCGGAACGTGAAGAGCCGGGTCCCGCACCATCAAAAGCCAGGTCCTATGTGCTCTCCCAGGTCCACAGCAGGAACAGGGGTGGGGCAGGGGGGCACTCCTCCCTCTTGCTCCTCTCAGATCTCGGGCTTCAGTACCCTCGAGAATGTATGGGACACCTACTATATGCGAGAACATGTGTGATACCTAGGGTTTACAAGTCCCCAGGCTATAAGGGAAGAGGCTCAAAGCAGATAGTGGATTCAGGGGCAGGGCTGGGACAGGATAAAAGACCTTCTGCAGGGGGGCACCCGTTGGCTGCCCCTCCCCCCTCTCCAACTCACTCCCTGTGGTCAGAATCCCGACCACCCCTTCCTTCATGAGTCCGTGTGTATGACCCACTCATGGTACAAGCCTTTCATGCCTCTTAATGCCCTTACCTAGCTCGGGGCCTCTCGGGAGACCTGCTCAATGCCAGGGTCATATACCTTGGGGACAGCCCAGCCCAGGTCCCCCCCCAATTCCATGCCTGCCTTGCAGTGAGGGGGTTTCTCACAATGGCCCAAGTGATCACCCACAGTCCTCTGCTCAGACCCAACCCCTCTCCCCGGTCCTCCCTTGTACCTTCTCCCCCCATGTCCCCCACACTGGGTCCCCCCAGTTAGCTAGTGACCAGTTACTGCTTCACCGGGAAGACAGCAGCAGCCCCGGGAGACCCTCCCACCTCAGCATCTGGCAGCCTCCCAAGTTCAGGGTCATATCCTGGCCCCACCAAGTGGAGGGACCTCTGTGCTTGCCACAGCTCTGGCAAACCCCCTCCCCCAGTTCCGCTCTTTAATGGTCTTCCTGGTCTTCCCACGCCCTCCACCTACACCTCCTCCTCCACCTCCACTCCCCTCTACAATGGCGGCTCCTCTTCCTCTACCCTCTCCGGAACCCCAGTCCTGTCCGGTGTGGTTCTCACAATCACCCCTGCACCAGAGAAACCCCTTTCTGCAAGACCACCGCGGTCTCCCTGCTCCAAAGCCCACCGACCCATTCCCGGTGCGCATTCTGAACACAACACTTGCAGGCACGCTTCCCTGGAAACATCCTGTGTCCTCCAAGCGGGCTTCTCCGCTGGTGGCTGAGAACGGGCTCCCTTGCAGGTCCTGAGCATCTCCAGGCACCTCGCAGGCCTCACATCCCCTAGGGGACCTCCCTCTCAACCTCAGTGCCTCCGCTCTTTCTGTTCTAGCTGCCCCGAGGGCCAGGATTTCTGTCTGCTTTGCTGGTGACTACAGTCCACCACCCAGAAGGGAGCAGGTACTGGGCCAGGCATCAGGTGCACCATTCTATACTTTTTCTAGGTAGCTCCAGAGCTTGGGGCTCTACCTTTCTCATGAAGGGACCCGGGATCATGGTTAATGTCCCATGGCTTGACAGTTTGGTTAAGTGACATGGTGATTTCAACCGGATCTTCACTCCAGGATGTCATCTTACGCTGGGTCTGGGAGTGCAGCTACAACCCTGAGTGGAAAGGAGGTACACCCATAGTTCATGGGGAGCATGAAGCTGGACAAGGAGCTAGTGGTTGCCTGGAGCGAGCACCAGGCAAGGAAGAGCCATGACCGCAGGGTGAGTGGGCTCAGACCATCAGGCAGGAGGTGCTTAAGGGTCAAGGCCAAGACCAGGTGGGGCCCAGGGGAGAAAATCCAAACACACAAAGGGTCTACCCCTGGATGTCCGGTGAGGGATCAGGGCAAAGGACACCTCCATTTTCAAGCACAGGAAATGATGCTGCTTTTAGTCCAATGCCATCGGCAAAGGGTTTTGCTCCTCCGGAAGGATCCGAGGCCTGGGGTTCCCTGGATAGCTGAGTTTCCAGAAACCAGGACGTGCGTATTTGTTTTGAACAGCAGTGGATTTTCCAGAGAAGCAATGGTACGACGAAGGATATAATTTGTGTTCCAGAGCTAGACCACGTGTAAACATACTAGAGGTCATAAACAAGATCGGCGAGCCAGGCTGTAACGGAGGACCCTGCAGGCACTCGGAAGCAGAAGCCTGCTCTAAGTTCTCAGAGACGCACACTGGCACGCAGAACACTTGAAGAAAACAGCTCTTTGTATCAGAGGCATGGACTCCAAGGAGGGAGATTCTCGAGCCCACTGCCCATAGCGGCACTGCCAAGAGTCAAGGGAGGCTGTGAATAGTGACTGCAGACCCAGTCGGGGACACCAGATGTGGGGGCACCCGAGATGCTTCCAGAGAAGAAACTGAGACCCAGTGTTTGCTAATGAATCCAGCTCTGGCTCTCCTCACCCACACCTCTAGTGGCGAGGCCAGCACACAGCCCATGACTCCTGCCGCTGGAAGGGCCCACTGCCCTGGGTGACCTCCCCCAGGTCCTGTCACACCCCTGGCCGCAGAGCTGGATGACCAGACTCAGACTTCCCAGATGTGTCCCTACAAGGAAATAAAGGCCTAGCCTCCCTGCTCTGGCCCGTTTTTTTCCTTCCCCAAAAGCACTTACTGAAACTGGATCGTAAGCTAGATTCCGACTTTGCTTACCTTGTGTTTTTCTTCCTTTCACCTTAGCGCCACCAGGAGTACCAGGACCCCCCGTGGAAGGCTTCCTAGAAGAGGGACATAGAAGGTCTTGCTGACATAGTTACGTAGTTGGCCAAGCTCAGGGAAGGCAGCAAGGAGCCCAGTCTTCCTTGGGACAACGCAGTCCCAGCATCCCCAACCACCGCCCCCCCATCCCCCGGCCACACGCCCATGTCTCCCAGGCAGGGTCACCTTGATGGGAATAGAGACACAGAGTCCCTGCCTGGCTGAAACTGAGAAGGGCCCAGAGCAAGAAGAGTGAGAGGGGCAAGCAGGTTTGCCAAGCCTCAAAGATCTCAACTTAAGTCAGGGCTTCGTTAATTGTGCCCACTGTATGCTCCTGGTGATAACCCGGTGAACGAGAGATGGAACTCCTTCCCCGAGAGGGAAGAGCAGCGCTACCCGGTCAGGCCGTGTGAAGAGTGCCCCGACACTTAAAGGGGTGAGGGGAGGTGAAAGACAAAGCCCATTTGCCCAGGTCCATAAGGAAGGACATTCAGGGACAGGGAGCAACAACGCCAAGGCACAAGGGCAGAGGAGAATGATGTCAAAATAGGAAATGATCAGCCCTATGGCTTCACTGGCAAGAGTTCTGACTTCCCGGCTTACAGGTTCAGCCTACCGACTGGCAACCCTTCTCTGCAAAGGACCGGACAACAGGTATTTTCAGCTTTGTGAGTCGTATGTTCCTTCCAAGAAATAAGAAACCCCAAGTGTACTTCAGCCCCAGAAAGAAGCGAAGTACTGATACATGCTAAAACGGATGAGTCTCAAAAATATTATCCTGAGATGGGGGCATCTGGGCAGCTCAGTTGGATAAGCATCTGACTCTTGATTTTGGCCTGGGTCATGATCTCAGGGTCCTGAGATGGAGCGCTGAGGCAGAGTCTGCTTGAGATTCTCTCCCTCTGCCCCTCTTCCTGCTTGCTCTCTCTCAAATAAATAAATAAATCTTAAAAAAAAAAAAAAAAAACTTAAAAAATATTATCCTGGGGGCATCTGGCTGGCTCCGTCCATGGGACATGCAACTCTTGATCTTGAGGTCAGGAGCCCGAACCCCGCATTGCGGGTAGAGTTTATTTAGAAAAGTAAACAAAATCTCTTTTAAAAAATTATCCTGAAGGAAAAAAACAGACACAGATTGTACAATTCTATGTATCTGAAATATCCAGAACAGCCAAAGTAAGACAGAAAGCAGATTGTGATGGTCAGGAGCAGAGGGGTGGATGAAGGATGGGGAGTGACTGAAATGAATACAAAGTTTCCTTCTGGGCTGATGAAATGTTCTGGAACTAGACAGAGCTGGTGGCTGCACAGTGTGAATGTCTTAAGGCCATGAGATCGCTCACTTTGAAATGATGTTATGTGTTTCACCCCTATTTAAGGGAAGAAAGAATGAAGCTCGATGTATTAGGAGAGAGGGAACCTTGAGGCAGGAGACTCCGGGATGCGTCCCAGGTGTCCAATCTGGGCAAGCAGGACGCTACCAATAAAGACCAGCAACCAGAGAGGAGCTGACTGAGGGGCAGGGCCGGGGCCTGGGCACTGTAACCCCTGCGGACGTCAGGACACAACCTCCACTGGTCACAAAGTGGCAGTCCCCTTGCTCAGCTCACTGCAGGCTCTGAGGACCCCAAGTGAGACCCAGCGGTGCTGGGCCATAGTGGGCAAAGGCAACCAACCAAATAAATGCTCACTAGGTGCCTGTAGGTCTCCTCCTTCACACAATCCTCCCAACCCTACAAAAACCTCCCCGTTGCCCTGCTTTACCCTTGTTTCCTGGAAAAGGACCAGAGTGTTTGAACAGGTCACCTCTGGCAAGTCTCAAAGCTGGCAAGGGACAGAGCACAGATTCCCTATGGGGTCTGAGCCACGGCTCTAGAATCAAACTAAACGGGGGTGGTGGGTTCACTACACCTGTGCCAGCCTCAAGTACCTCCCCCCAAACCTCGGAGAGGGTAAGGGCAATCTCACAGGGTAATGACCCCTGGATTAAACACAAGTGATTTCAACTGGTCTATTAAACTTCAGTTTGCACTGGCACAACAGAACATCAGCCGAGTGAACAAATAAAACGAACTCAGCCCAGGAATCATGCCTGGAACCGGGTAAATGGTCAAAGTCTTGTCTCTATTGCTCTTGCTGTGTGACCCTGGACAAATGACCTTCTCTCCCTGAGCCTCTATCATCTCATCTGTAAAGTGGAAGCATAGGAAAGAAGGGTTGGGAGGATTAAAGGAGATTCTTTAGTGGCCCAGCACTTGTCCACTATAAAATGGCAACTAATCGCGACAGATCACGTTCAAGAGCCACGCACTGTTCTAAGTTCTTAAGTTTCACCCGAGGCCTACAACGTCGAACGGTGGCGTCATTCGCCGGGTTTCTCAGCGAAGGAAAGCGAAAGCACAGAGAGGTTAAGCCACTAGCCAGAGATCGCCCCGCACCCACACAACTGACTAGGGGCTCAAGTTTAGTTCCGCGCCCAGGCTGCCGAGCATGCGCAGCGGCCGCCTCCCGCCTCCCAGAGCCCGTGCACCCTCGGTGGGTCCTGAAGGGGTCAGATGCCCAATCCCCAACTCTGCTGCCCCACCTCCCCCAGCTGTCGGCCATGGCCTTCTCGCCGGCACCCACAAAATCCAGACCCGTGGCGCTTCAACTCACCCAGCTCCGCGTCCCGAGGAATCCGCCATTTCCCGCCTTTAACTCAAAGGCCGGCTCTTCAAGTCCGGGTCCCCGCCCCGTCGCCCCGGGCCGGGCCATATTGCGCCGCCATGGGAGGGGTGTCCGCTGGCCTCCGGTTGCGTGTCTGCTGGTGAAGCGGGAGACCCCTGAGCGCGCGCCACTCTGTTTTCCCCTCACACTTGGTTTCATCCACCAGCTGCAGGAGGCGGTGTCCGGAGCCAGTAGGGAGGGGGCGGGTCTTCGCGGCGCTCCGCCCCGTAACGCGCTGGCGTCACGCCCCCGCCCCGCCCCTCCGGAACCCGGAAGCCGGAGCGCGCGGGGGAGCGGCGGGCGCGGCGGGGCGGAGCGGCCCGACCAGTGGTGGGCGGTCGGGAGGGCGGCCGGGCGGGGAGCCGGCCCGGGACCGGCGGCGCGCGGCGTCGGAGGCCCAGGTGAGTGGCGGCGGCCGCGCGTTGGGGGCTCGATCTCGAAGCTCGCGTTCGCGGGTTGCCTTGTAGGCTACAGAGCTGAGGGTTAATGGAGGGAGGCGCGAAGCCTGGGGTCGAGGGAGCGGGAACGAGCTTGGGGGTCGTGAAGGGGTTGTAGGAGACGGAGTGGGAGCGGGACGGTTTAGGAGAAAGTTGATGGAATGGGCCTGGTGAGGGAGTTTGTGGATGCAAAGGGAGCAGGTCTTGTGGCTTTGAGCGGCTTCTCTGAAGAGGACGTGGCTTTAGTGGTAGTTGGGGGGTCGCAGGAAACGGGGCTGGGAGGGGTAAAGGCAAGGAGGCGGGGTTGAGAGGCCCAGGCGGGGGACGTGGGGCAAAGCCGGTGGGAGGACAGCCGGGGTGCGATTGGGGGAAGAGTTACAGGATGGCCTGGGGGCGTCTGCCCTCGGTTGAAGGGGTAGACGAATGGCTACTGGGGGAGGGACGCGCCTAGGGTTCTGTGGGTGCTCAAATTCTGGAGGTCTGAACCCACTGGTGTGGTGGGCCACGGAATGGGGAAGGGGGCAAGGGGGGATGGGAGAGGGGGACAAAAGTCATGGCAAGAACTCAGCACCCCCCTGAGAAGGAGAGGAAAGGACAGGGTAGCAGGGTACAGATGTCGGGATGCTGCCCATGGGATTTTGGGTCCCCCTTTCTCTTGTTTCATGTTTCTTGACTTCACCCCCGGCTGCTGGGTAACCCCCACAAGTCCCAGTGCCCTCTGGGCTGGTATTCTGGTATTCCAGACTTGGAAACCGTGCTCCTAAAATGGGGCTGGCTGGAGTCGGCAGCGGGGGTGGGGGGTGGGGGGGGTCCCAGGGAGCAAGGAAGGAGACTCCAGACCTCACTGGGGCCGGAACTGGGTTTGAGAGGGGAGGGGAGTGGGTGTGCACACACCCGCGTGTGCTAGGCTGTCACCACCTCCTCAGAGTTGCATCCTTGGACTTAAATGGGTAAAACGACATACAGGAAATCTGTCCCCCGGTGGCTGTGAGCTCAGCCAGGGAGAGGCAGGGCAGCCCGCAGCCACGGGGCAGTCAGCCTGCATGCTCTCCCTTCTCTCCCGGGCGCCTGATAGGCCAGGGGTCTTTAAGGGAAAGCCATTCTTGCACCTCTTTGTCTGAGGTGGGAGCTGGTGGGGATACTGTGTCTTAGAGTTGAAGGGTCCCAGCTCCTACCTTTCTGAGGAGTATTCTGGTCTTGGAGTCTCCAGACTCTTACAGCATCCAGGAGCCGTGGGAGGCCTCTTGGGCAGCTGGGCTGGGAAGTTGTTTCATCGTCTGATGGGCCCGCCTCTGGCAAGAGCCTTGCACTGGGCAGTTTTAATCAGCATTAATTTCTCTTCTTTCCTAACCGTGGGGATCCTTGTCCAGCCAGGATCTGCCAGAAGGGCTGGGGGGCCTGGGTTTATAGCTCATTCAGGAAATGAATCTGGATAGATTGAATGTAAAGAGGGCCATAGAGAGAGTAACTTTTTCCTTTACTTCCACAATGTTCTGGCCCTTATGGAAGGTAGCTTTTGGCCTTGCTTGCCCCAGGGCACATGATCAGAGCCCAGAGTCATGCCTCCTACAGACATTGAGTATGGCCTTGCCCTGGCTAGGACACCCCCGAGTGAACAGAACTGGAATCTTCTGGTTGCATGGCCCTGGTGCTTGTCTCCCGGTAAGTGCAGCTGGGCAGGCTCTCGTGTCAGAAGTCCCAACCTCCCGTCAATCTCGTCTGTTTCTTCACCTGCAAAATGAATGGATTGGCTTCATTTAGCATTTCTTAGGTTTAGAACCCAATCTTGACAATCTTAGCGTCTCTGGCACACAGCCCCCTCGTGTTTTATATAGTGAATCCCTACTGCAGTGATCCCACTTGGGTTCAGCTTTCCACTATATGGTTTGTATCCAAAAACAACCTTTTTTACTGTTCCTTTATCTTTTGCATGGAAAATTCCACAAATTCCACGTTTGCTTTTGCACGTTATACCTGTTCCCAAAGCTTTAGCTGCACCTTTCCGGTGCAGCTCAGAAATCCCTGAGTGAGACTCTCCCTCAGTTCCAGACTTCTGGCTCAGAGGAGAGGGTAGAGACTCAGGAATGTCCCCTTTCTATTTGGCTGTAGGATCTATTTTCTGTCCCCGACAGAGGCTTGTTAGTTTGCCACTTCCCTTTCCTTGTCTCTCCCAAGTTGTGTCTTGCGTGGGCTCAGGAGTTCAATTCAGCAAGCGCTGATCCTTCCAGCGCTGGGGGCTGGGCCCTGGGGACAGAGATGAGCCTTCATGACCTGGAGGAGGGACATTCTGGTGTTCTCCCTCCCACTGGAATAATGAAATGCAGAGTGAGTGGTCAGTGCAGCAACCGAGGCGGTGGGACCGAATCAGGAATGGCTAGTGCAAGCTTCAGGGCTTGGGGGATTCTGGCAAGTTTCCTTGGAAGAGGTGGCAAGGTCCAAGCCAGGCCTCGAAGGATATGGAGGAGTTAAATCAAGCCAGGAAGAGGGAATTGCATGAGCGTGGGATCACTGCCCTGCTCTCCCCTTTGTTGAGCATCCTTTGTGATGGACACTTTTATACCCATCTCTTCTATTCTGCCAACCCACGACAAGCAGTCCTGGTTCTTTCTCCGTATGGAAACTGAGGCTCAGACAGGTGGCGACACCAGAGATGGCTCCCTGGGCTTTCCAGAAACATGAAGGATCATTAATAACCTCAAATTAGCAAAGACCAAACTGCGGGAGCACAGTTTCTCAACTGCAGCACCATTGACATTGGGGCTGGGTTATTTTTTGCTGTGGGGGCCATCCCACCCATTACAGGACATCAGGCAATATCCCTTGTCTTCACCCAATAGACGCCAATAGCATACACCCCCTGAGTCGTGACCACCCAGAATGTCCCCAGATGTGGCTGTGTGTCTCTTAGGGCACAGAACCACCTCTCCACAGTGAAATCTCATTACTGCCTGAGGCCTATCTCTGCCTCAGTGGGTCTTTGGTGTATGGTCAGCTCCCAGGGAACTGCTGCCAAGGGCAGGCGTGGAGAAGAGTGGCCACCAACTGAATTCTGCCTTCTGGTCAATTCTTAATCCAGAGTCCTGATTACAAAAAGGAGGCAGCACTGGGAGAGGACTGAGGGGGAGTTAGGCAACATGCCCCAAGAACGGGGAGCAGAGGAGGAATGAGAGGTGAGCCAGGGCCCTCTTCGCTCACAAGGACAGCAGATGCCATTGTCTTTCTCTTTGTCTTACGACTGACCTGGATTTCTGCAGGAATCATCCCTCGTCTCAGAACAAACTGTTGCTTTTCTTCCGAGATTAGAGGTATTAGATCTCTTCTCGAGTGCTCCTTTGGCGGGGGCCCCAGATCAGTGCGGCTCCTGAAGGCACATTATCTTCTCCTGTTCGCCCTCGTGGCCGCAGATGCTGGCCGCTCCTCGAGCACAGACTGCCTAACTTTTGCTCCTCGTGCGTCCTCCTCTGCTTGTTCCCCAACCAAGACATAGCTGCTGTAACTCCGTGGGAGGAAACAGCACGTTCTGGGGCCGCCCGACCCCGTCTGGGCACTGCCCTCCCCCACCGGTCCCCATCCACCAGGCCTTTGTGTGCCCAGCATCCCCAACCAACTGTGCCAGGCAGCCCCTGCTCGGCCTCCCTGCAGAGCAAGACAGGCCCTTCTCTCTGCCCTCATCCGGGACAGACAGAGTCGCAGAACAAAGGGCTCTGTCTGAGCAGCACCGGGTCCCCGATGGGCCCTGTCACTTCACCTCTTTTCACTTTGGCCCAGAAGGGGCTTCAGAGATTAGACATGTCTCAGAAACACAGCCGGTGAGCCTGGATTCTACTCATTTCCTCGTCGAGACTTTCCTGCGCCCCTGCCCGATGATAAATAAAGTAGTGATTCAAAGGCTCGGCCTGTGGGTTAGTCGGAGCAATGAATAAGCTGTCCGGGTCTGACTCACTCGTTCATAACCCAGCTCTGCCCTGCTCCACGGGATTGTTATGTGTACGAGGGGACCCCGCCATGCGCGCTGCATCACTGTCACTGCCGCGTGTATGAGCCTTCCGGGCCACTGGGACAAAGAAGCACTGACCCTGCAGCTGAAGCATCAGGAATTTATTGTCTCGTGAATCTGGAGGCCACAAGTCCAAGATCAAGGTGTTGGCAGGGTTGGTTTTCTCTGAGAGGAGCTTCTGTTGCAAGGTCTCCCTCCTTAGCGTGTAGTCGACCATCTTCTCCCTGTGTTCCCAGACTGTCCTCCTTCTGGGCGTGCCTGTGTCCGCATCTTCTCTTGTCAGGACACTAGTCCTATCGGATCGGGCCCACCCTAATAACTGCATTTTAACTGAATCACCTCTTTAAAGATCCTGTCTCCAAATACAGTCACATTCTGGGCTGCGGGGCAGTAGGACTTCAACATAACAAATGGGGGCGTGGGGTTGGGTTGGGACCCACGTCAGCCCCTCATACTGGGTAAGGGACAAATTGCATTCTTATTTAGTGAAGAAGTTTTGGATAAATAATTGCACCAATAGAGTTCATTTTGTTTAGTCTTACTCTTTTAAAATAAACATCTTAAGGGCGGTGGGCAAGTTGGCCACATCAACTTTGGGAACGTCCCAGTAGGAACATTCCAGATCCCACACATGTTCTTATAGTTGGGATGACGATAGAGAGGCAAGGACCCTGCTGGGGGGGGGGGGGGGAGCGGGTCTCATGTGACATTACAAGGGATGTATTTAGAGCCAGACCTGGGAGACTATGTGTGCCTGCCTGGGGGCTGGCTAAGGTTTATAATTAGGCATGTGGAGGTCTCTGTCCTCCGTGTTGCCATGGTCACGGGAGGGGATCTAAAAGCGACTCTGTTAATAAACCAAAATGACTTCGGGACCAGCTGCTGCCATAGGTGATTGGACAAAAGAAGTTTCTGGAAGGTCTGGAAATCCTTCAGTGGAAAGTGTTAACGAGGCAGGTGCAGAGCTGGCTTTCAGGGATACTGCGAGAACGGAACAGCCCTTGCTTCTCTGCTCTGAGTGCACATGTCAGGAGTCGTGCCCATAGAGAGGCACACAACACCAAGTGAGCTCGTGACCCGCACAGGGCTTGTTGGGGGAGGAAGAGGGCCACATGAGAGCTCCCCCGATGAGCCCCAGCCAAGGTCCTTTCCCTCAGAGGCTGGTGCCCCTGCCTCCCCACAGGAGAAGTCAGACCAGTGCATATGCGACAGGCTCCCTGGGGCTTTACCCCAAATCTCCCCACTCATCTCCCTGAGCATCTCCATCCTGTCCTAGGATGGGCAGAACAGAGGGAGCCGAGGATGAGATTGGAGATGGCCCTTCTCAGGTCTCCGGGATGCCCCTGGGGCTTTCATTTCCTGGCAAGCAGGGTCTCTAGCCCTTGCTAGCAAAGATCACCCGGTCTTTGGCTGTCATGTGGAGATGCTGGTTATCAGGCTGGTTATCAGAAAGTGCCAGAGCCAAGCCCTGCCCACAGATCCTCAAAAAGCCAGTCTCTCCCCTCAGTGGTCCCATAGGAGTCTGCCTGCTGGCCTAGCAGGGAGTGGAGATGAAGATAGGGAAGCTGCCAGGGAGAGAAAGGAGCCTCAGCTGGGGCAGGTTTCTCTAGGCCTCGGCAGCCGGGGTGGTCCAGCCCCGAGGGGGACCCACTCTCTTGCTCCCTCATTCTAAATATCGTGCAGTCAGGGGAACTCAGGCTTGGATTCTTCTGATGTCTCCTATGCCCTGGAGGCCCTGGGGACACCCTTGAAGCATGTGAACATTGCTTTCCTTATTTATTTAAATCATGGTTTCTCGGCCTGGGTATTGGCGACGCCTGGGGCTGGGTCATTGTCTGGGGTGGAGATTGTCCTGTGTGTCCTAGTGTGTTGAATGGGCATCCCAGGTCTCGGGCGTCCCCGGTCTTGGGCATCCCTGGTGTCCACCCACTAGATGCCAGCAGCGGCCCTCCCGCCCCCGACTCGTGAGAAGCAAAAATGTCTCCGGGTATCGCTAAGTGTCCCCTTAGAGAAAAGTCAACCCCGGATTGACTGGTTTAGGGGTTCTGTGGGACCTAAGCGCCTTTGTGTTCCATAATTCTGTTATCTCGTTGAGGTCCGAGGATGCCACACACAGGTCAATGCACCGAGTAGGGAGGGAGAGAGGTTGTAACTCACAGATACTAGGACAGATCGCCTGGTTTGTACCATTTAACTCATGGGGAATTTTATCCTGATGTGTACATGAGCTAGGGACCTAAATCTTTTTCTTCCCCCCAAATAATTAACACAGTATTACTCAATCTCAGCACCGTTGGCATCTAGGGCCAAATCATTTTCTGGATTGGGGGGTCTGTTCTCCGGGATAGAGTACGGAGCAGTGTCCCTGGTCTATACCCACTCCCCCACCCCCACCCCAGTGTAGCTCCCCTTCCCCTAGTCGGAACAATCAAAACTGTCTCTAGTCATTGCTAGATGTCCCCTTGGGCCACAGTTGGCCTGGGAGAGAGAGCCGGTCTGAAAGAATGCTGAGGCTCTAGAAAGAATGCTAAGCTCTAGGGCAAGAAGAGCCACTGAGACACCATGTGCCAAGCCTGTGGCTGGCCCGCAGGGACCCTTTTACCCCTTGCCTTTGTGATGATGTGTGGATAGGCTGGGAGGGGAACCAGTTGGTGGCCGTCACCAAAGATGTTGACAAGGCAGAACCCTGGGCTGAGGGCTGCCTGGGAGAGCTCACTGGATGGAAAAGTGGAACCAGATCATTGTGGCAGAAGCCAGGCCACAGGTTAGACTATGCAGCCAGGAGGGGTCCCGGCCCAGGTGAAGACCATGAGGCCCAGGGACACAGGTGGAGGACAGGAGGCAACCCTGGGGGCCCGAGGACCCCACATTGCAGCCACAAGTGTTGGGGGCACAGAGTGGGGCCGGTGACGCAGGCAGTTCCACGGGAACAGAAAATGAGGATGTGCTCGAGGGTCTTGTTGACAAGACAGAGGGGTAACCAAGGGGTCCAGGCTCTCCTTCTGAGAGGGGAATATTCTGGAGTGGGTGTGGTGGTGACGGTCCCCGTCTCTGAACACAGCCCACGCTGCTGCCCCGCACCCTGCGAACGCTTGAGCTGTGTGGTATGTGGATTCCCCCTCAGTAAGTCGTCTTAAAAGGAAGGAAGAGTCTTATCAGACCAAGACGCCATTTTGAAGTTAAAGACAGTGGGCCCTGGGGCCTCTGGGGAGGGGTGAGGCGAAGGGGATGTTGTGGAAGAAACCAGAACCAAGCGCCCCCCTCCCCCCCCCCCCCCCCCGGTGGGAAGCGCCGTGGATTTTGAGGTGATAACAGCTCAGAGAGTCTGCAGTCTGCAGAGCGCTCAGGAACAGTCAAGCGAACAGTTGCTTTGCTCCAGGTTCCAGGACTGAGGCAGCCAGGGAAGCATGACTTGCTCCCCAAGTCCCCAGGACACTTGTCCTCCGGGTGGGGGGGTTCCCCTGGACCTGAGTGGCTGACTGTGCTGGGCATTTCGGCTGAGGAGTGAGCCCACTCTGTCCCTTGCGATCAGGCTGGCACAGAATCCCCCTTGGAGCCCTGCCTGAGGTCTGTGAAGATCCAGACCACCTTTAAAAGCAGAGCAGGGTTCCGTGGGCCCCTTTCCCTTGTTTTTCCTGAGCTGGGGTCTCAAGCAGAGCTTTTGGGTGTGGTCACCGTGGCTGCCCACAGGAGGTTTTCAAGGTGGCTTTCCACCTGGGCATGGCAACAGGTGGATTGTGGGATTTGGAGAGGGGTTCCTAAAGGGGTCTCTTCTGCCTATCTAAACCCTCTTGCCTGGGAGACTTCTGAGTCTCCATTTAGGGAGCCCACTGGTCACCAGGGAAGGACCTGAGGCATGAATCCACCCCCCCCCACAAGACTTTGCAAATCTGCCCTCCTCGTGTAACCAGAGCCATCCTGTGTCCCACTGGCCTGGCCACCGTCAATCCTCTCCCTCCCTGTCCCAGGCCCCCGCTAGAGTCGGGGACCCGCAGCCCCCCCATGGCCCACCTGCCCCCTACAGCCTGGTTGACCCCTTCCAGATGTCACTCTCGTCCCGGTTCTCGATGCCTCCAGCCAGCCAGGCTCCCATCAGACTTGCCTGAAAATTGAAACTCTGTCCCACGTTCACAAGGCCCTGTGGGATCTGACCTTCCTGACCTCGGGCCCTCCCCCTCCAGCCTCGGCCCTCCTGGCCACACTGGTCCCCTTGTTCTGAGGCCAGCTCCAGCTGCCCCTGCCCTTGGCGCTCACCGCCCTGGGCTCAGCCGCCCTCCCCAAGAGCTCAGTCCATCTGCCCCTTCTCACTGCACTAGCCTCAGCAACTGTCCTCTCTGGGCTCTTCCTTGCCTCCTGGTTCGTCCAGAATGCCCACCCTCCCCTGGTCAGTTTCCGTTTCCATGGTGGCGCTGCTGACGTCTTGGGGGGGGTCATTTTGTTTGGCGGGGGCCATCCTCTATGCTGTAGGGTATAGAGCAGCGTCCCCGGTCGCCTCCCTTCAGCAGCACCTCCCTACTCTCCCAGCAGCAACAACCAGAATGTCCCCAGCCTCTAGCCAGAGGCAGGTGTCCGCTGGGGCAGCATAGACTTGCCCTCGGGCGATAATCACTGGTCGAATGCTATACCAGATTTTTCCTTTACCCCAGTGCTCTCCCCATTGCAAGTGCCCCTCTGCTCACGGGTTGGTTTGTTGTCAAGTTCCCTAAAAGCCTTTGGCCTCCTTCACTTCCACGTGTCCACCCCCCAGGCCGAGCACAGGGCTAGCACTGGAGCAACATTCATTGAAAGAACGATAGGAAATGTATGAAAGATGATAGCCTGTTCTGTTTCAGAGGGGGCCCGGGAGGTAGTCAGAGACCCCAGGGAGAAAGCTGTCTGAATGGAACACACCGCCCCTAGCACCTGCCTGAGGAAGGGGCTGTCTCCAGGGCCCAGACCCATTGGGCAAGACTGGAAGGTTTGGAGGGGAGGACTCAGGGAAGCAAGGGACTGTCATGTCCCACAAGGGTGTGGGATGGGCTTCTTGGGGATACGCAGACTAAAGCAGAAGAAAGACAGTGGTCCTTCCTGATGAGAGCCTTGCTCAGAGCATATGGTACCTTCTGCTCTGGACACTTGGATCCTTGTCCTGGGGCTGCCACAAGCCGGGGCCGCAAACCCAGTGGTTTAAACAATAGAAAGTGATTCTCTCAAAGTTCTGGAGGCCAGAAGTCCAGAATTGAAGCATCAGTGCGAACCTGCTCCCTCCAAAGGATCCAGAGGTAGGGCCAGGGGTGGGAGGGGGTCCTTCCTTGCCTTCTCCAGCTGCTGGAGGCTCCAGGCATTTCTCGGCGTGTGGCCACATCACCCCAGTGTAGACCTCCCATTGCCCTCCAGCTCTGAGCTGCCGCCCCTGAGAAATAGTACATGAGTCCCCCACCGGAGCAGGTGACTGTTCCTCAGCACGTACGTCTTTACCATCATGCGTCTCACACAATCGTTTCTTCTCCAAAAGTCTCCCCAGACTGAAGGAAGTATGCGTTGGAAAGTAGAAACGCACAGAATTCTAAGTGCTTCCTACATGATTCTGCCATAATGCTGGCCTTCTCCTTTTAGCTTGAGAATGATTTCATCTGATAAACATGCGGCTTCAAATTATGGCCTTATATAAACCAAGCAGCTACGCTACACTTTCTGGAGGCCCCCATCTGCCTTATTTTCCAGTGAATTCCGAATTATTCGCCAGGCCGACAGGCAGAACCTTGCATGTTTGAGCACCGGGCCTGGCCAGGCCCCTCCAGAGCAGCTCATTCACGCCTGCCCACTCACCCTCAGGGCCTAATTTTTGGTTGTGTCGTTCCCTCCCACCGCACAACCCCCACCGGCTTTGCCTGCCTTTTCCTTCTCCAAGAACATATAAGACAAAGGCCCTGAACGTTTCAAAGGGCAGAAAGTATGCAAGTGTGGTGTTTGCAGAACCTTTTTACTTTTCCAGGGTGTAGGTTTTTCAGCAGGAATTTCTCTGGCTGTGGTAAAACGCACATGGAATTAGCGTTAGTAACATCAAATGGATTCGCACTCGATGGAGTGCAACCCCTGCCTCTGTCTAGATGTGGAACAGTTCCTTCCCCCCAAAAGGAAACTTCATCCCCATGAGCAGTCACTCCCTTCTCTCCCCCAGCCCCCGGCAACTACTTGTCTGCTTTCTGTCTCTATGCATTTGCCTGTTCTGGACGTTTCACGTAAATGGAGCCCTACACGATGGGGCGTTTTGCATCTGGCTTCTCACTCAGCCCCATGTTTTCAAGGTCCACCCATGGCCAAGCTTGTGTTAGTCAGGGCTTCGTTCCTTTTTTATGGCTGAGTAATAGTCCACTGTCTAGGCCACATTTGATTTATCCACTCATCCTCTGACAGGCATTTTGTTTCCACCTCTTGGCTCTTTCCATGGGCAGCTTTATAGTCTGCCAGCCTGGCCTCTGTTGGGTGACGAGGACACGGGTCACCCATGCAGGTCTGGGTAGACTGGTCCCATCCGTCTGGAGATGGGTTTTGCTTCCCCTTCACACACCATGAGTGCTTTGGTGAGCATCAGCTGAAGGGTGGAATGGTGTTATGGTTCAGAGGAAAGATGAAGACGTGGGTTTTCAGGACCCGCTGCCCCCAGTATGGCTACAGCCTGTGGTTACCACTTGGCCGAGCTGCCCCCGCGCTCCCTCGTCCCATCCCCCTGTCCCCCGCAGTCCAGGGACCTGCCCTCCCAGTTCCAGACCTACTTCCTTTCGTTCTGGGCACAGTCTGGGGATTCTTGGAGCACAGGTTTCACATCCACTTGTGACCAGGACCTTGAAGCCACAGCGTGACTAACTTCCAGGTCTCAGGCTCCGTTGAGACTCAGTGATGGAAGGCGGGGCTTGGAAGCCAGAGAAAACGGCGTAGTCCCTTCAAGAGAGATGTCATTGTTTAAGAATGTCCCCTGAAGGGGCGCCTGGGTGGCTCAGTGGGTTAAGCCGCTGCCTTCGGCTCAGGTCATGATCTCAGGGTCCTGGGATCGAGCCCCGCATCGGGCTCTCTGCTCAGTGGAGAGCCTGCTTCCCTTCCTCTCTCTCTCTGCCTGCCTCTCTGCCTACTTGTGATATCTCTCTGTCAAATAAATAAATAAAAATCTTTAAAAAAAAAAATGTCCCCTGAAGCTGTGATAATCAAAACATCATGGCACCATGCAGGCATCAGCAGCCCAGAAGCAGACCCCCATGTGTAAATATAACTTAATATACTGTATTTAACAAATTGAGGAGGCTCCCTGATCAGGGGAGAGGATTCTTTATTGAAGGAGATCGCCTGGATCCCCATTTCACCTCCCACACGATCCTGGGTTGACTCCTGTCTCCCCCAATTCATGTCTACCTGGAACCTCAGAATGTGACCTTGATGAGAGAGAAGATCTTCACGGGTATGATAAGTGAAAGGTCTCAAGAGGAACTCATCCTGAATCCAGTAGGTGGTGTCTCTATGAGGAGAGAAGACACGAGGGTGCCTGGATGACTCAGTCGGTTAAGCATCTGCCTTTGGCTCAGGTCATGATCCCAGGGTCCTGGCATTGAGTCCTGCATCGGATTGAGTCCTGCATCGGGCTCTCTGCTCAGCAGGGAGTCTGCTTCCCCATCTCCCTTTACCCCTCCCCCCTGCTTATGTGCACGCGCGCACTCTCTCTCTCTCTCTCACTCTCTCAAATAAATAACTGAATTATTTAAATAAAAAAGACACAGAAACAAACGACACCACGTGATGATGGATGAAGAGGTCAGAGTGTTGCATTTATAAGCCAAGGAACCACTGAGGGTTGCCAGCAGCTACTAGAAGTTAGGGGAAGCATGGGACGGATTCTCCCTCCGAGCCTCCAGGAGGAGCCAGCCCTGCCTGCCAACACCTTGATTTTGGACTCCTCCAGAAATGTGAGACAAGAAATTTCTGTTGTAGTAAGCCACCTAATTTGCAGTACTTAATTGCAGCGGCCCTAGGAAACTCCTACACCACCAGAATACTTTCCAGTTGGATCAGAGCCTAAATGTAAAGAATTAATCCAGGGAAGGAGGGGGATGCGAACCAAAAATATTAGTTCTGTGTTAATCAGACCTCAGAGAGGAGTAGGCAGCAGACATGAAAGAAATCACCCACAGATCTGACTGCCTGGAAAATCCTTATTTGTATCCAGAGATACCCTAAGTAAAAGCAAATTGCCCTTGACCCTGGCAAAAACCATTAATACCCTTCCTATACAAAGAGCCGTTCCAAAAACAGTTAGCGGGAAAAAGTGGGCAAAGGACACAAACAACTTAACAGAAACAGAAAAATAGTTGCTCAGCGCACACAATTTTTTTTAAAAGCCCTGCCTGACAGTCGAAGGAACGTCAATGACAGGATGCTCTTGTGTGCCCACGGATGGCTGGGGGTTGAGAAAATATTAACACTTGGTGCCAGCGAGGAAGCTGGGAGGCAGGCATGCTCATACCGCTCCGGGCAGACCTCTCCCTTGGGTGGGTCTCTCAGGAAGTCACTTTGGCAGAATGGATTGTGCTGGGGGGATCTCGGTGAGAGTGCACAGGGGATCAGGTCAGCCCAGTGTTGTCGGGGAAATGGTGCCACCTGCGGAGTGAGGGAACTCTGCTTCTGCTCTCAGTGACACAGTGAGCCCTAAAATTTGGCACTGAGAGCAGAGTTGTCCTGGGACTGGGGGGGGGGGGGGGCTCGGAGGGCGTTCTGACCTAAGGGGACAAGAGTAGCACTCAGGGGAGGCAGCCAGGTGGGGTGGGGCCCCCCATCTGAGGTGTGGATGAGGGAAAGGGAGGGCAGGGGACCTGGGAGTGGAGGGGTGGGCAGCTCTCCAGGCCTGTGGTGAAGGCCTGGTGGGTATCTTATTGGGACACAGCCCAGGCAAGGAGAACCAGACTTTCTGCTGTGGGTCAGGGGCTTTGGACAGCTTCTCCCTGGTGGGCCTGGAGAAGCCTGCAGGGTCTAATCTTTGAGCCTGGGCCTGGTTGGGTAGAAAGGGGCTCTGTGCCAGGCCGGGCACATCTAGACCAGTGTCTTCAGGGGCTCCCCTGCAGCAGCCCAGAGGATAGAGGCAGGACGTTCTACCTAGGGGCCCTTCTGATTGGCTGGGGAGAAGAGAGGGCAGCTCTGGGGACACGGTGACAGTCGTCAGGATGTGGTCAGGGAGGATGTGGGAGGGGGAACAGGGAACAAGCCTTCTGGGTGTTTAGGGGTGGGAGAGGTGGCCCATGGCGGGCTGGAAGTGGAGCGTGGCCCCGGGGAGTGTGCAGCAGAGTGGATAGGCCCCAGGGACAGAGTCAGGGTTGTTTGAGGGGGGCGGTGGTCCCTGGCCTGGAACAGAACCAGGAGAGGCCGGTGGCTGGCAGATGTGACTGGTGGGAGCATGGTGGCATCTTTGGGGAGAGGCACAGTGGTATTTGTAGCGGGAGGGAATGCTGGGTTGAGGGGCTGGAGGGGGTGGGAAGGGCTGGCTGCAAGTCATGTGGAAGAGAGGAGGGAACCAGGCTTTACCCTGAGTGGGGAAGAGGGTTTATTAGTGTCTTCGGTTTTAAAGCACGAGAACTGTTTCGATGGGGAGGATCATCCTTCCGATGAACCATTCAGGAAGAGGGGAAAGGAGAGTGTGGGCTCCCTAGGGAGAAGGGCCCCCATGAGGCCAGACTGGACGGGGAGGGCCCCAAGACAGGTCTGAGGCAGAGGAATTTCCCGGGATACAGACGTGGTAGACATGGTGGGCCTTGTGGGGACTCCTGCAGGGGACCCCAGATGCTGTCTGTCCTGCCTACCCCTACTCTTCGGTTATAGCCCTCCTTGCAGTCCTGGTAGTCATCAGCCCCCCTGAGCAGGTCTTATCTCCTTCCTCCTGACCTGGGGGGTGGGGCAGGCACCAGCCGGTCCTGTGACTGCCTGCCTGGCCCCCAGTCTCTGAGCACGGGGCTGTCTTCTGCTCCCTACACCAAGGGGCCCAGAGCCACAAACATCCCCTGTGGGGCTGCAAGGGGATCTGATGACTGACTGACCCTGGAGGACGGGGCTGGGGTTGAATCTAGCTGGCCATGTTGAACTTGACCAGGCCCTCGCCGGGGCAGGTGGGGGAGGTCTCTGGAGCAGGAACAAGATTGGATCAGGGGCTCTGATAGCTCCTCACTCAGGCCAGTCACACAGGCGCATCTGTGCGACCCTCCCACTACCCACATTTCCACCCTTGGACATGAGACAGCCTAGAGCCCGGAGTCGGTGAGCCACATGTGGCCTCCAGCAGCTGTGGTGCCCATCAGCCGTGTCTCCACAAGTGCAAGTCACAGACGGGGCCAGCTCTGCCTGCAGCCCGGGCTCTGTGCACGTGTATGTGTGTGCACGCGTGTCCCTGTGTGTACCCGCATGCACGCATGTGGATGTGTTCACATGAAGCCGCATGTGCGTGCGTCCCTGTCTGGGCTTTGGTGTGTGTGTGCACACGAGTTTGGGTGTATCCGCGCAAAAGGGCATACATGTCCACGTGTGTCTGCATCTGCACGAGTCACGTGTTCGTGAGCGCGCGCGTGGCCGTGGTGAAGGCGCATGTCCACGGTTCGGGCCCCTGCATTTCTCACCTGGCTCAGTAGCAGCATCTACTGTCCACCTTCCACAGCTGTGCGGTGCTGCCCGCGAAGGTTCTATGATCAGCACTAGTTAGGTCAGGGGACAGCCAGGCCGGCAGCTCCCGCCTGTCACCTTTGAACACCTGATACGGGTTCCTGGCAGTCTCCATGCCGCGGCATCCCAAGAGCTCATTGATGGGGCTCAGGGGTTGGGCATTTTGGAAAGAGAGCAAGAAGTTTTTAAAAGAGGCTCCCCTGGGGGACTCGGTTCTTCCATAATCCCCGTAATTTTCAAAAAGAGCTTTCTTAACTGTAACTGATATGCTGTAAACGAACTGTACTTCTTTGAAGTGTGCAATTTGGGGGCACCTGCGTGGCTCAGTGGGTTAAAGCCTCTGCCTTTCGCTCAGGTCATGATCCCAGGGTCCTGGGATCGAGCCCCGCAGCCTGCTTCCTCCTCTCTCTCTCTCTGCCTGCCTCTCTCCCTACTTGTGATCTCTATCTGTCAAATAAATAAATTAAAATCTAAAAAAAAAATAAAATAAATAAAGTGTGCAATTTGGCGAATCGTGGCGCGTGCAAACACTCGTGAGCCCACCGCCGCACCCGAGATGGTGAAGACATTCGTCACCCAACAAGTCTCCCAGGGCTCCTATGTCATCCCTGCCTAACCCTGCCCCCAAGCAGCCACTGATCGACTTTCTGTCTCTATACCCTGCATTTTCTAGAATTCTACATACGTGGAATCATACTTTTAAAACTTTATTGAGATTGAGGCTGCCTGGCTGGCCCAGTCGGAAGAGCGTACGACTCTTGATCTCAGGGTCGCGAGTTAGAATCCCACTTTGGGCGCAGACATTACTTAAAAATAAATAAACTTGAAAAAAAACTTACTGAGGTGAAATTCACATAGCATAGGATTCATCATTTTAAAGTGTTTGATTCAGTGGTGTTTTGTACGTTGTTGGTGTTGTGCAACCTCCATTGTCTCGGTCCAGAACAATTTTATCCCCTACAAGGAACCCCGTCCCCATTAGCAGTCACTTCCTATTCCCTCCACCTCCTTCTCCAGCCCCTGGCAACCACACATCTGCTTTCTGTCTGAATGGATTTGCCTATTCTGAACGTTTTGTTTAAATGGGATCCTACACCATGTGGCCTTTTGTGTCTGGCTGCTTTCACTCAACACAATGTTTTCTTTTTTTTTTTTTTAAGATTTTATTTATTTGACAGAGAGAGATCACAAGCAGGCAGAGAGGCAGGCAGAGAGAGTGAGAGGGAAGCAGGCTCCCTGCCGCGCAGAGAGCCCGATGCGGGACTCGATCCCAGGACCCCGAGATCATGACCTGAGCCGAAGGCAGCGGCTTAAACCACTGAGCCACCCAGGCGCCCAACACAATGTTTTCGAGGTCCGTCCAAATAGTAGTGGGTATCGGGACTTCGTTCCTTTTTATGGCTGCATAATATTCCTTTAGGAGGGACCAGGTTCTGTTCATTCATCAACTGGTAGACACTTGGGTTGTTTCCACCTTTTTGGCTGTCGTGAATTGTGCTGCTATGAACATGCATGTGCAAGGATTTCTTTGAACACCTGTTTTCAGTTCTCTTAAGTGTATACCTAGGAGCAGAACTGTTGGGTCTGTATATTTTGTTTTTGTTTTTTTGTCATCCTTTTTCCACTCAGCACGCAGATTCTGAAGTTGTTCCGTGTGCTTCCGTGCTGTTGCAAGGATCAGAGGTTGGTCCCTTCTCCTACCTGAGTAGTGTTCCATCGTGTGGCCAGTGTCTTCCTCCATTCGTGGGCCAATACCCATTTGAGTTGTTTGTGGTGTAGAGCTCTTAGAAACAATGCCACAAATGCCGTCCGTGTACAATCCCTGTAGGGACATCGTCTTCATTTCTCTTGAGTAACTCCTAGGAGAGGAACTGCTGGGTCACATCTAGTTGTATAACCAACTTTTAAAGAAATTGCCTAAGTTATATCCAAAGTAGATGAGCTGCGTAATCTAAGTAATCTAATATAGCATGTCTGCCTTATCCTGTGTCTGTTTGAAGGCATTTAGCAACGTTTGTATCTGTCGATCTGCTTATCTGGCTTAAATGCAACAACCCCAAGGAAATGCTCAGAGGTGTGCGTAAGGATGCATGCCCAAGAAATCAAAACCAGCTGCCCACTGGTAGCAGAAGGATCCCATGCCTCACGATTTGTGTGTCCAGTGACATGCCAGGAAGGCATTTAAAAATATGTTTCGGTATATGTTTTATGACATGGGTGTGTACCAATGCATCACATAGAGAACAATCCGAGTTTTGTTAACAGGTATGTAACAGCTGCTAAACTGGAAGAAAACACACCAAAATTTCTCAATTTAGGAAAAAAATTTAAAAAGTAAATATTAAAAAAAATTAAAAAATAAATATTTCCACCTCCCCCGACCTTCTAGCCTGTTGCCACTGTCTACAGCCGGCCACGGGCTCTCTCATAACAGCTTCCTTATGGGTAGTTTTGTTCAGCCTTCCCCTCCCCAACCCTCCAAACCCCGCTGCGGGACTTGGTTTCCCAGAATCCGAAGCATCTCAGCCTCCAGTCACCCCTCACACTCCTCTGCTGAGTCATGCTTCTGTCGAGGGTCCAAGGCCGCAAACTTCTTTTTTCCCCCTAGCAAACTTTTTCTGCAAAGGACTGGAAAATAGGTACATTTGGCTTTCAAGGCCTTAAGCTTACACAGCCCGTCAACACTGTTTAGCACTGCTGTTGTAATAAAAGCAACCAGAGATGCTATGTAAATGAATGGACTGCATTTCCAATAAAACCATCCACATGAACAAGGAGTGGGCCTTCCATACCCTCTTCCCTCCTTTCACCTCCTGTTGAACGAACTCCTCTTCGTCCTTCAGAACCCCTCCTAGATGTTGCCACTCTCCTAAAGCCTTCTCTGGCTCTCAAGGGTCGTAACTTCTCGTTTGCGTGGTTGACACACTCACATTTGCATACTAGCCGCTCCCGCTGGGGTTTGAACCAAGGTCTGGTTCATCTTTGTATCCTCAGCTGCACCTTGGGTAGCCCACACTGAGCCCACACGGGACCCACACTGCATTTGTGTCTCTGACTCCAAAACACAAAATAGACTGTTGGAAACATTGGCTGCATTTTCTTTTTCCTGCAATGTCTTAAGAAGCAAATGCATTTTTTTTTTAAGATTTTATTTATTTATTTGAGAGAGAGACAGTGAGAGAAAGCATGAGAGGGGAGCGGTCAGAGGGTGAAGCAGACTCCCGTTAGAGTTGGGAGCCCAAGGTGGGACTCGATCCCGGGGCTCCGGGACCAGGACCTGAGCCGAAGGCAGTTGCCCAACCAACTGAGCCACCCAGGCACCCGCAAATGCATTTTTTTTAAATAAACTTTTTATGTCAGAGTCATTTTAGAGCTACAAAAAGTTGTAAAGACCGCACAGAGTCCCCTGTACCCCTCCCCTAGCTTCCCCAAATCTTAGATGATCTTACAAACACCTTACACAATCAGGGCATATTTGTCCGACGAAGAGAGGGACATTGGTTTGCTGCTCTTCACCGGCCCCCTGATGTTATGTGGCTGTCACCGGTTCTTCCTGTTCATATCTTCTTTCTGGTCGAGGACCCCATCCAGGGAACCCCATTGGATTAAAGTGTCACGCCTCTCCAGTCTCCTCCTGTCTGGACACTTCCTCAGTCTTTCTGTGTTGCTTAAGACCTTGGCAGTCTTGGGGAAGACTGGCCAGGTGTCCAGCAGGATGCCCTTGGTGTGGGTCTGTCTGATAGTCTTGTCACGATTAGAATGAGGGCATGGGTTCTAGAAGCAAATGCACTCTGAGCAGTTCTCTCAAACCAGTTTTTGGAGGCTCTCCCTGATGAATCCCCCCCCTTGGAGTTTCAGAATTCCTGAGTTTCCGGGCGGGTTCAGTCTTGCTCAACCCAGCATGCCTCCTGCTGCCCCGCATGTGTGTTGGGGACAAAATCAAGGCCCACAGGGGAGCTTGGGAGATGCTGGGGAGGTTTTTGTCAGAGAGAAGAGGCTAGGAAGGATGTGGGCTGGGAAGGGCTTGACCAAGAGGTGGTCATGGCTAATAGCCTTGAAAATCTAAGAGGTTGACCCTGGGGTGGGGGGTGGGGGCAAAAACAGGGGTTGGGATGGAGCAAACTCCAGGGGACGAGTCTGGTCTTTTGCGGAGAGAGGGGCAGGAAGTCTCATGATGTCACTGTCCAAGAGTCACAAACTGTAGGTTGGGTCACATTTAGGGACAGACAGAGGCTTTTCTGCTCTTTTTGCTTTTGGACAGAGTCCTGTCGGGGGCAGGGGTTGGGTATCAGTGCCATTTCCCCCCCCCGCCCCCCTCCACCGCCACTCTGACCGTGCCACCCCCTCCCTTCCAGCTCCAGGACGCGCGCCCCGAGCCCGGGAGGCATGCTGAGGCCAGGCCGCCGGCAGGATGAGTGTGAACGAGGCAGGCAGCTCCGGCCGTGCGGGGCAGGCGGCCTACCACCTGCGCATCTACCCGCAGCTGGCCACCAGCGAGAGCCGGGCCTCGTGCCGCGTGACCGCCACCAAGGACAGCACCACTTCCGACGTCATCCAGGATGCCGTCGCCATCCTGCAGCTGGACGGCACCAAGTGCTACGTGCTGGTGGAGGTGAAGGAGACAGGTGGGGAGGAGTGGGTGCTGGATGCCAACGACTCGCCCGTGCACCGCGTGCTGCTGTGGCCCCGGCGGGCCCAGGACGAGCACCCGCAGGAGGACGGCTACTACTTCCTGCTGCAGGAGCGCAACGCGGACGGCACCATCAAGTACGTGCACATGCAGCTGGTGGCCCAGGCCACAGCCACCCGGCGCCTGGTGGAGCGCGGCCTCCTGCCCCGGCAGCAGGCGGACTTTGACGATCTATGCAACCTCCCCGAGCTGACGGAGGAGAACCTCCTGAAAAACCTCAGGCACCGCTTCCTGCAGCAGAAGATCTACACTTACGCGGGCAGCATCCTGGTGGCCGTGAACCCCTTCAAGTTCCTCCCCATCTACAACCCCAAGTACGTGAAGATGTACGAGAACCAGCAGCTGGGCAAGCTGGAACCGCACGTGTTCGCGCTGGCCGACGTGGCCTACTATGCCATGCTCCGGAAGCGGGTCAACCAGTGCATCGTGATCTCGGGCGAGAGCGGCTCGGGCAAGACACAGAGCACCAACTTCCTGATCCACTGCCTCACCGCGCTGAGCCAGAAGGGCTACGCCAGCGGTGTCGAGAGGACCATCCTGGGCGCCGGCCCTGTGCTGGAGGTGAGCCGGGTCGTTGCGGGGAGGGGCCAGCCCTCTGCCTTAGAAAGCCTGGGTTTTGTTCTCGTTCTGGTCCAGTGAGACCACCGCCCTCGGGCAGATAGTTGGTTATGCTCACTTTCGGTTTCCTAGAAACTGGAAGGCACGGGGGGGTGGGGGGCACTCAGCAAGCCATGTCGGGAGCACCGGGGCTGGTGGGGTGCCAGCCGGCTAGGGGAAATGTGGGCAGAGTCTTCGCCGTGGTTTTCATGGGAAGGAACGGGTCAGCCGGGGTCAGTAGGCTTAGGATTGGCTCAGTTGAATAATTCTAGGGATCTGGGAAATGGGGGCTGTCCTGGTGGTCTGGTACCTGGCCCTGGGGTGATCAGGGTAGGAGCTAGTGGCCCAGAATGCGACAACCTGAGAACAGATGTGGTGGTGGGGGGTGGGCTCCAGAATGGCTGGTTTGCAGATGCAGAGCACACAGTGGTTAGCTAGCCCTGGGAGGGGCAGTCCTTTTTCAAGTTCAGCCCGGTCCCCTGATTCCAAAGCATCAGAATGTAGGTGGGGAGGCCCCGATTAATACATGATTGATGCCTATGGGATAGCAGTCTATACTCCCGCTCTCAGAAAGAAAAGGGTGATGTGTCTAAACTGAGCGATTCACAGCTAGGTATTGTCGGTGATGGAGCCCCTGGTACATAAGGCAGCCAGCAAGGCAGGACGCAGGCCTGGGGGCCAGGGGACAGTGACGCCGAGGGAGGGGGCCTCCTGGCATCACCATAAAGGCAGTGGGGGAGGAAGCTCCCTCCATCACTAGACCCTCCGTCCAGTGTCCCCATTGGCCAGACTCAAGCCATGGGCAACACTGTGGCTGAGCCTTCTGGACGCAGGGGCGGTGGCAGTGACCACAGAGCATGCCTCACTCTGGGGGTCTTGGGACCAGATGCATCCGTGTCTCTTGCCTTTTCCCGAATACCACAGAGTTGGATTCATTCCGGCCGTAGCCTTTTCAGACCAGCTTCTTTCCATTAGTAACAGACATTCAAGGTTCCTTAGTGGCCCGAGAGCTCACGTCTTTGTATCGCTGAGAAATGGCACATCACCTGGTGTGCTGTAGTCTGTCCCTCCACAGGACCCTAGACCGTACTTTTGCGGGGGGAGGGGTGGGGGGCCTACCCATCTCAAAGTATTGGCCTCTGACCTCTGGCTGATCCCCCCGACTTCCTAACTCAAAGGCTGACGCAGTCACCTTACTGCCATGCAGATTCACCGAAAGGCTGTCTGGGCTTTGCCTGCTGAGTACATTTCAGTTCTTCTTCCTCTTGGATGATTGCTGAGATTATCAGCAAGAAATTAATTGGGGTTGTGCAGTCTGGCCCTGGGCCAACACGTATAGCCAGCCAGTTTCTTCTGTATATACGTACAGTCGTTTTTTCATGCAAACATTTTAAAAACTACAGAGTGATCAGCCACAAAGTGTGTTTTTCTCTTTAACGCTGTGTACCCCGTATGTCTTGCCTCCTTTGTTTGGATCATCCGTGTCTTCCGCAGATTACTGTGAGCATGTCTGCTGTGTGCCGGGCACCGTTCTAGGCCCCAGGCTATGTGCTGGCCTAAACCTACACAAAGGGTTACCCCGGTAATGAGGAGGCAGGCCGCAGAATAAGCAGCGGTCCTCGTATGCGAGCCAGGTGCCCATGAGAACAGCAGGCATGCCCAAGGAGGAAGGCGTAAGGGAGGAGAGAGGTGACCCTGGGCGAGCTGGGCCCGGAAGGAGGTCATGTGAGCCCATGCAAAGGCTGGGAGGCCAGACTGTGCCTCGAGGGCTAGAAAAAGGCAGGGGGCCTGCAGGGCACAAGATGGGGCCAGTGCAGAGTAAGCAAGGGGCAGAGCAGGAGGCAGTGGGGACAGGGAGGTGATAGGGACGTGATGGGCAAATCGTTTGGGACCTTGTGAGCTACGGGGTGTGTGTGACATGGGAGCTACGCAGGCTGTGTAGGGTGACCTGACTCCATCCCCACTCCAGAACTCAGCCTCAGCACCAGGCAGGGGCCCTGGCAGGTCAGAGATAAAATGGAGCAGGTCGTCAGTGACGTCAGCAGTGCGGGCACAAGAGGGCAGATCTGGCATTTACCAAATCAGGTGTTCCGCCAAGGGGACCATTTACCCCTCACTGAACCAGGCAGGCGGGTGGCTGTGTCCCGGCTCCATGTGGACTCCGAGTCCAGAGGCCTCAACACAGCACGGTGAAAAGACAGGTTTGGCCCTGTGGTACCGTTTCCTTTCCTGGCCGAGGAGCGTGCAGGGTGGCGGGCTGAGATCCGATGGCTCCCGTAACAAATGGTCACAAACCGGGTGGCTTCGAACAACAGAAACCTCTTCTCTCCCAGAGATGGATTCGAGGGAGTGTCCTACCTCACCTCTTCCCACTTCTAGAGGCTCTAACGTTCCTTGGCTCTTGGCCCCACCGCTCCACCCCCGCCCCCCCATTGCAGCCTCTGGCCACGTAGCCTTCTCTGACAGTGACGTCAGGCATTGGATTTAGGGCCTGTCCTAACCCAGAATGACCTCATCCTAACTAGTTACATCAGCAAAGACCCCATTTCCAAATAAGGCTCCATTCAGAGGGGTCCCGACGTGGACGTCGTTGGTGACAGCAAAGCCCTGTGTGGTGAACGAGAGCTGGGAGCCACCCCGATGCCTCCTTCCCTGAGGGCCGCCCCTGATCAGTAGTTGTCCTGGGAGCTCCTCCCCTGAAGTTGCCCCACGGGATTCTGGCACATTCTTCGAGGGCCATTAGTCACCCTTCTTGCCTAGTGTCTGCACCTCGTGAGTCAGATGCCCCCAACCCCGCCCGGCTGCCTCCCTCTGGCCTCCGCAGTGTGAGCCGGGGAGGCCAAAATTTCCCGAGCGGTTAGGGTAGGAGCTGCTGGAGGGCGGTGCCCACACTGGCTTCCAAAACAGACTGGAGCCAAGTCCACGTCATGGCCATAAACGTGCTTCCTGGGGCGACCGTTTGGAAAGGGAGAAGATTGTTTTAGTTTGGAGCTGGGCTTCTCAGCCAGAGCACCACTGACGTCTGTGGCTGGGCCATTCCCTGGCGGGGCCGTCCTCTGCATGGCAGGACACTGAGCCATACTCCTGGCCTCCACCCAACAGATGCCAGCAACGCAACCTACCCCTCCCCCACCGCCAATGTGACAACTGAAAATGTCCCCAGACATCACACAGTGTCCCCTGGGGATAGATTATTCCCCAGGTGGGAACGACAGTCTTGGAGTCATAGCTCTGGATCCCACGAGACCAAGTCTTCTTTCCAGCGCTGACCGTTTAGAAACTTCACAAGTTCCAGCCATTCTGAACTAAGCCAAGGGTCACTTTCTAATAACAGAAATAATTTGTTATTGTGCCTTTGGGTCCAGTTTCCAGATGGAAAACTGCCCATTTTAAAGATGAGGAATGAGGGTCTGAGAAAGACATGCTGGTGTGCAAATGTCCTGGGGCTACCGTCACAAAGTACCACAAACAGGGGGTGAGGTGGGTGCTTGAAACAAATAGGAATTGATTTGTCACGGTGCTGGAGGTTGGAAGTCTGAAATTAAGTTGTGGGCGTGGTGGGATCCTTCTGGAGACTCTGAAGGAGAATCTGTCCCACGCCCTTCTCCGGCTTCTGATGGCCACCAACACACCCTTTGGTGTTTGTTGCTCAGCTTGTGGTATCATCTCTCCTATTTTTCGGCCTCTACCTGCATGTGGTCTTCATCCCTTTGTGTCTCTGTCTCTGGTTTTCTTTCTCACGTAAGGACACTTGTCATTAGATTCAGGACCCACTGTAAATCCGGATGATCTCACCTCAAAATCCTTATTTTAGTTATGTCTCAAGAATCCCTATTTCCAAATAAGGTTCCTTCATAATGGGTTCCAGGGAGAGGACCCGGGCTTATCTTTGGAAGGGACACAAGTCAAACCACTGCCGTCTGGGTTCCCCAGGTCACACCACAGGCAGCCCTGGCTGGATTGTGGTGGGAATCTGGCCAGGGTCTGAGCCTGAGTTCATGGTACCTCTCTATGGTCTTCATGAAAGATTTCTTCTCACCTTGGCCAGGACTGAAGAGGGCCCAAGATTGACACCTCTTGTAGCATTTGGGACTTTTTCTCAGCTCCCTGAAAGGAGAAGTTGAATTGTTTTGAGGTTTGAGTGTCGGCCTCCCATCCCCCACCGGTGCTGTGGGTTGCAGCTTTGCTGTGCAATTCTGACCAGAAAACAGGAAGGGGGCACTGTGGAAGCCAGTTCCAATCAGCTGATCTGCCTGCCACTGCAGTTAACTGTTACTGTCACTTATGGTGACCATTTCACACGATGTCACTAGGCCCTGCTCTGCCTTCCCACAGCCTGGCCTCTGCACTGTCTCCATGAACGTGACATTTGTGTGGGACTGTTGTTTCCTCTCAGCCTCACTAGCACAATGAGGGACCTGGGGTCCTCCCTCCTGTGCGCTGGGGTCCAGTGCCCATCCCGGGGGCCCTCAGAGAACCTGGGGACTCTAGACGCAGCCACCGAGGCCTCGGCCACAGGGCTGGCCACAGAGCGTGCCCAGGCATGCTCTTCTCCCCGGGCCCACAGACCTCAGCGTCAGGGCCTCAGGGCCTCAGGGTTGGTGTTCTCTTTCCTGAACTGTACCAGCATTTGCTGATGTGCACAGGGTTTTAATTTCGAAAGCAGAAATGAAACAAGGATGCTTGCTGGCTGGGCCGTTTTCCCAAGCAGTCAAAGGCTGGGGTTCTGAGCCTTCGTGTAGCCACTGTGACCTCGCACATGCAGAGGTGGGAGGCTGAGACACCCTGAGCCACCCGCCACACCCACAGGGGGAGGCCAGTGACCTGGGACAGCAAGATGTGGGACCCAGGGGGTCTTGGAGCTCGCCGCTGCCCCCACCTCACCGCCAGGGGCCCTGAAGGACCCAGTCGTGGGACTGGTATCGACGCCAACCTCAGTCCTGAGCACCAGTCCCCTTTTGGGACCCACAACCCCAGTCTCATGTGGTCCCAGGAGGCTCCCAGCCCCCCTCTACCCATCGGGCTGCTGGGTCTGTTCCCATGGCCATCTGTTAACACCGGTTCAGCTCACCCAGAAGGGTCACCCAGAACCGCTCACCATTATCTGCTGTGCCCTTTGCCCTCAGGGACGCCTGCCCAGGCCATACCCATCATTCCCACAACTGCGTGGACGGGCCAGCCTCTGCCCAGTGTTAGGGGCACACAAGGGAAACCACTCGGCCAGGGTGACAGAGGTTCCAGAAACAAGGTTCCAGAAACGGGTCCATATGCCTCCGCACTTAGGGTTGAGCTTTCCTGAGACCTCCTTCACCCATTTGAAGTGTACGATTCAGTCGTGCTCAGTGCATCGATGATGTTGTGCAGCCCTCAGCTCTCTCGAGTTCTAGAACATTCCCATCTCCCCAAAAAGAAACACCACGAGCAGTCACTCCCCATCGCTCTCCCCCAGCCCCTGGCAACCACGAGTTGACTTGCTCTCTCCATGGAATTGCCTGTTCCGGGCGCTTCCGATCAGTGGGATCCGACACTGTGTGGCCTTTTGTGTCTGACTCCTCTCACTCGGCGCGATGTTCTCGGCGTGCACCCACGCCATAGCATGAATCAGGGCTTCATTCCTTTCTATAGCTGAGTAATACTCCGTCCTGTGGCTAAGGCCCCACTTTGTTCCTCTCTCACCAGTCTTCCCCGGACTGCATTCCTTCGTCCGGCTGAGTCTGCAGTTGGCTTTCCTCCTGCTCCCTGGCCCCCTCCCTGCCCTGGCCAGGCCCTGCCCCCTGAGCAGTGACAGGAGGATGGATGGGAGTGGACCGGAGCCGTGGAGGCACTCGTGCTTGCCAGGGTCATGCCTATAGGAGGGGAGCAAAGCCCGGCCAGCAGCCTGCTCTGGACGTGCGGGGCCCTCCTGGGTGGGTCGAGGGCAGGATGGGGCCGGTAGACACACCTGGGTCATCTTCTGTTCATCCGTGTCACTCATCTTTGTGTGCCCACAGCACCTGCTAAGAGGGTAGCAGGCAGAGGGAGGCTGGCAGTCAGGAGCAGTGGGCAGTGAGCACACAGGGCCAGCCACCCAGGGTCCCCGGTGGCAGATGAGAACATTCACATACACTGTTGGTGGGACAGGGTCCAAGGTGGCCGCATAGTCTGCCTGGAGCTGCTTTTGGGGGCTGATGTGGACCTCTGTCATCCAGGGGGGATCCTGAGCACGGGCAGCACAAAGATCTCTTGCCCCCAGTGCTTTGGGGCCTTAGAGGTCGTCCAGTCGTGTGACCCAGCAGGCTCCACGGGCAGAGGGGCCATGAGCAGGTGGTTGGCTGGGGTGCCTCTTGGCTGGGTGCTGCTCCCTGCCCTTTGTGTGTTAGCCACGGGGGGAAGTGAGCTTGCCAGGAGGAGCCAGGGTTGAGAAAGGGACAGGTGACCAAGGACAGACCTCCAGGGGCCCCCTTCAGGGCATGGGCCACACAGCAGGGAGGAGGCCCAGGATGGGGAGCAAGGAGGGAAGGGGTTGGTGTTGCACACCCACAAGGAAGAGCCAGAGCCCTTGCAGCAGGAGACGTGTTTAGGGGCAGCAGCCTTTATCCGGTACCCCTCCCCTTCCCAGATCTGAGGGCCCCCAGAGCCAGGTTGTGTTTACTGGACATGGATGTGGAAGTGTTTGGGGGTGAGAGTCCTAAGAACACTTGTTCATTGAGTCCGTCAAGGGGAACTTGGCTGCTGATAGGGGGTGGGGCACGGGCTAGAGAGGGCCTAGGGCAGCAGCATGGGATGCTCTAGAGGGAGGTGGGCTGACCAGACAAGTCCAGGGCCGCGTCTAGGTGCGCAGGCCACCTTGGGCCTTGGGCTGGAGTCCCCAGACACTCCTGAGTTGGGGGTGAGCTGGAGTGGGCATGCAGCTTAGCCGGGGGAGTGGGACAGACTTAGAGCTCCCGGAAGGCATCCACTACACTCCAGCTCGAGCTGCTCTGGGCCATCCTTGAGGCCGGGTGTCTGGAAGGTCACTGATGCAAACAGCAGCGTCAGCCATCAACGGGGGGGGGAAGGAGAGCCAGGGTGGAATCCGGGGCAGTGGGCCTTATAGAGAGATTGCGTGGTGCAAAAATGAGAGAAGGTGCTAGAACCCGAGCTGCTGAAAGCCCAGGAGGCTGGTGGGTCCCCCTCGGGTGGGTACACAGAGCAAGGAGTCAAATTTCTGGCTGATTCTGTCCCCAGTATGGCCTCCCCGGGATGTCTGGGGGAGTCATTGGCAGGAGCAGGGGGTCCAGGTCGGCAGAGCAGCCTGAAGGAAGGTAGGAGCTAAAGCCAGAACCTGGAGCAGGAAGGGGGTGGGGCCGGGCAAAGTCCCCAGGGGCCAAGAGGATGAGCAACGCCTGTGTGGGGTGGGCTTCAGACCTTGCAGAGAGAAACACACAGAGATGGAGGCCGCCCGCGTGGGGCCAGATCACTCCCCGTCGTAAGAGCCGTCCTATATGCTGTAGGACGTTGAGCGGCAAACCTGGCCTCGACCCATCACATGCGAGGAGCAGTCCCCACCCTGGTCAGGACAACCAGAGCAGCGTCCAGGCATCACCGGGTGTCCCCCAGTGGGACTGAATCGCCCACTGACAGTCAGTTTTAGGTTGACTACATGCCAAGAACAATTTCGGTGGCACAGATGTTTTATGCCCAAAGAGCTTCAGATTTTTTTTTCGGTAACATTACGCCATTGTACTTATATTATACATCAACTATATTCAGCACCAGCACTCAGGGCGGCTGGCAGGCAGGGGTCTAGTCTCCTGCTGGCTTTCTTGGTCATTCCCGGAAAGAGGAGGCTGGTGCTGCTTCACCAGAGCCTCCCAAATGGTCACAGCCCCCATCCGCCCCACCCCTACACCAGAAATCACCTCGCGTCTTTGTTGCCACCCAAATACACTTGGGTTTGGCCTTGGAGGTGGCCCTTGAGTGACATCTTAAAAGGGATATTTTAAGAGCTGCTCATCGATAACCAGTTGCCCCCCTCGAGGCCCCCAGAGCCAAGAAGTCACATGGTCGTTCCCTGCGGGTCTGATCGCAGGGACCTCCACAAGAGCACACGAGTGGGTTTCTTTTGCTGTTCGGGCTGCTTCCCAAGCCCTGGAATTCTGTCATCCCTCCACCCCGTCCTCCCGGTGTGACTTTAAGAACCTAACAGCAAGTGTTGGTTGTGGTTTGCCTCATGTCTCCTTCAAGTGTCTCCCCGACAGGAAGCCCACCAGGCCCGCCATTGTGGTTTGTACCGCTGGGGAGCACGCGTGGTTCTCTCCCCCAATTCGGCAAAATCATGACACATTTTATCACTGCTTTTGGTTCTACCCAGGTGCTTTTCTTTACTTTTTTTTTTTCACAAAGTGCTGCTGCTGCTTTGTCGTCGTTGCCGTCTAAAGTATCTTTTTTCCTTATTTGAAGTATAATTTCTTTTTGAACGTAGCAGGAATTGGCAAACTATAGCCCGCAGGTTAAACCTGCCAGGGCCTGTTGCTATAAATAAAGTTTTATTGGCACATAGCCATGCCTCCTCATTTACGTATTGTCTGTGGTGGATTTTCACCCTGCCTTTCGCAAAGGCTGAGCGCAGAGGCTTTGCAGCAGAGACAGCCAGAGAGCCTACAAAACCAAACATGTCTGCCACTTGACCCTCTATAGGAAAGGTTAGCTGACCCCTCATACCTGTACGTTCATGTAGAACATTCTGGAAGTTGCCACAGTTAACTTTCTTCATGCCCTCTTCTCACCCTATGCTCAGCTTTTCATACTCAGATTTAGGAAACCAGGTTCCCACCCTCATTCCAGAGAACTACTATCACCAACCGAAATCTTTCTGCATTTTATATCCATGCCAGGTATAGATACGTGCATCCGTAAACATCTATCCATAGCGGAGTGTGTAGTATTGTGACTTGTAATAAGTATATGTTTGGTTTAACTCCTGTTCCTAGCCCAGAACTCTGAAAACCCTTAGAATTTGCTAAGTAATGAGAATAACAAGGCGGTTATATCAACGAGGTGATTTCTGGAACGCACCTAAGGATGGGGGCTGGTTGCCAGGGAAACCAACCACGTGATTAGTGGGTTGGAACTTTCAGCCCCGTGCCCCTGACCTCTGGGGAGGGGAAGAGGAGCCAGAGGTTGAAATCAGTCAGCAATGGCCAATGATTTAACCTGCTGTGCCTATGTGACGAAGCCTCCAGAAGAACGCAAAGGGAGGGAGTCGAGGGCTTCTGAGTTGGTGACTCTGAGGTGCTGGGAGGGTGGCGTGCTTGGGACATGGCGCGTCCCTCATACCCTGCTCCATGCGTCTCCTCCATCTGGCTAGTCCTGAGCTATAACCTTTTATAAGAAACCGGAAATGGGGCGAGTAAACTGGTTTCCCAAGTTCTGTGAATCGCTCTTGCAAATTCATCAACCCCGAAGAGGGGGATGTAGGAACCTCTGACATAGCCAGTCGGTCGGAAGCATGGGGAATAACCTTCCAGTTGGCCTCGGAAGTGGGGAGTGTGCAGCCTTTGAGGGACTGAGACCTTAACCTGTGGGAGCTGCTGTCTCAGGGGAAACAGTGTCAGAATTGAGTTGAATCGTAGGACACCCAGCCGATGTTGGAGGAGAGCTTGGTGTGGGAGAAAAAACCCCACACATCAGAACTAGAGTCAGAACCGTAGAGTCTTTTTTTTTTTTTTTTAAGATTGTATTTATTTATTTGAGAGACAGCAAGAGAGCACAAGCAGAGGGAAGGGGCAGAGGGAGAGGGAGTAGCAGGCTGTCCTCTGAGCAGGGAGCCCGACGTGGGGCTCGATCCCAGGACCCTGGGCAGGATGTGGGGCAGACGCTTAACCGACTGAGCCACTCAGGCACCCCAGCACTATACGGTCTTAAAGTGGTTTGGAGGGGTCAGGAAAGGAGGACTTGGACAGAGATATTCCAGAAAGTTCAGCACGGCCAGCTCCAGCCTGGGGCTCTGTACAGGACTTCTTGCTCTCAGGCTCTCCCACTCTGTGTCCCACGGGCAACCGAGTGTGCTTTAATAGCCAGCAGCTTTGAGCTCTGGCTGAGGGTGGCGGGGGCCGTGTGGGGCCTCCACATGGCCTTGTACCTTCCCGGAGGCCCCTCAGAGGGTTTCCAGCTGCACCGTGGGCCCTGAGGCCTCCTGCACCCTTACCTGCAGGGCACCGCCGTCTGCCAGGGTCACAGAATGAGAGACCCCAGTCCCACCAGGACGCCCCCCACCACCCGCACAACAATCCCTAGGTCCTCCAGGAGCTGCTCAGAGAAGCAGCACGAAGGCACTAGAGCTGAGGGGCCGGGCCGGAAGTGTGCACGCAGGGCTCGGGCCCTACTGAAGGAAGCTAGCTGGCATCTGAGCTGTCAGACGTGTGCCCCGCGGCCTCGCTGGAGCTCACAGCTGGGGCAGGATGACTCAGCCAGAGAGAGGACCGTGAGGACGAGTTTCTGGTGGCCCAAGGTGGGGCTAGCCGCGTTCCCAGCCCTGGGGCTTCATGCAAACCAGCGGGTACAGGTACTGCCCCATCACTGCAAGGATGTCCCGAGAGGCAGAAAATGAGGAGCCGCTACCAGGAGCCACCCGGATCAGAGACAGGTGAGAGAGGTGGGGCGACAGACAGTCAGGGGACTCAGCCCAGCTGCAAAGTGGGAGGGACTGCAGAAAGATGAGAGTGTGTCTGGGGGAGGTAAGGAGAGCATAGGAGTGTCCTATGGCAATGGTGGCGGGGTGGGCGGGGGAGATTTGCGGAGAAGCACCAGGGAAGGGGTGACCATCTGGGAGGCGGGTCTCACTGATGCTCTCGTCCCTCCTGTGCCCTATGGACCTGGGGCTGCCTTTCTGGTCTGCTGCCTTAAAAAAGTGCAGGGCCCTGACACTGTGCGGCCATCAAAGGGTATTTTAGACAGAAGGGGCACTTATATTTTTGGGAACGCTGTGTCTAAGAGAAAAGTGAAATTATGGGCTGTATTTTAAGCACCCAGAAAGGCCTCCTTGGAATTTACAGGAAAGGTTGATTAAAAGGCATAGGAGAGCTCAGGCCTGGGACACCCCTGCCACAGCCACCGCCCTTTCCGAATGTTCTGGACACTGCTGCACCAGGACTGGATGGGGCCAGGGAACGTCTGTCCATCTACTAGCTACATCTGCCTTGGTGTTCGGGGCGGGAACGCAGCTGGGCCAGAAGCAACCACACGGCCCGACAGCCGATTCGTTTCCTAGCGATTATCCAGGATGGAGGGACCCAGTGCCCCATCCCCAGGGTCACCCGGAAGCCACCCTCTGAAATGTCCTCTTTGTCTGTCAGCCATCAGCTGGCCACAGCCAACTGCCAAGGCCAGGCCCTGCAAGACCCCAGTTACCTGAGGCTCGTGGTCACCTGCCCAACTACTGACCCGCCCGGGGACCCCAGCCTGGGGTTGCCGGCCAACTTTTCTTGCAAGGAGGGGAGGGGAGGTGGCACCGCTCAGCAGCAGATACCAGGCCCAGAGTCCTCCGTGAGGTGGGCCCTCAGGGGAAGCTACGTGGTGTCGGCACCCCTGTAAGGTGACCCCTGAGAACGGAGAGTTCCGTTGAGCCGTCTCTGACTGCACGTTCTCTGGGACAGCTGATTTTTTAACGCAGTCCCAGGCTCAGTTCTCAGCCAGGGTGATTCTGTCCTAAGGGCACTTTTGACCACATCTGCAGACTGGCATCTCGTGGGCAGAAGCCAGGGGTGCTGCTCGGCCCTCCAGTGCACAGGCCAGCCCCCTCCACACGGAAGGGTCTGGCCCCAAAGGCCAGCAGTGCCAAGGTCAAGAAGTCTGCTAGAGTTTAGAGATGGTGAGCCACGGGGGGAGAGAGATGACAAGGACACACAGCCCCAGAGGGAACATCTTCAGTTCTGCCAAAGTGCCCAGACCGGTCCTTGCCCTTCCGTAGGTAACCACGCCCCCTTGCGCCAAAATTTACCGCCTGCCAGACTTCAGACTTCAGAGCTGCCCCTGCCAGGAAGCCAGGAAGCCAGGAAGACAGGAACGGGACCAGTTAGCCCAGCTCAGCTGCCCACATGCTGTGTGATTCACAGCAAGGCGACCTCTCTGCTCCGTCTCCTTCCTCATCTCTCACCCCAGGACCTTTGCATGCACTACACCCTCAGTCTCGAATGCCCTTGCCCCCAGTAATCTAAGTCCCACCCCAAGGCCTTCTGGGATAGTCAAAGGTCTAGAGTGTCACGTGGCCAGCAGAGTCCTGCCACAGAGCCAGCAGCACACAGCGTGGTCCTCCTGGGCTCAGGTCAGCACCATTCATGGTTCCCCCCAGACCCAGGGCAGATTGAGTCACCCACCAAGGCAGGCCAGGGTGTTGAGGGGATACAATGGAGATCACTCAGTCACAAAGAGGAACAAGTCACGGACACCTGCTGTAATGTGGATGAACCACGAAAACACCATGCTGGGTAAAAGAGGCCAGACACGAAAAGCCATGTAATCTGTGATCCCATCCATATATGTCCCAAACAGGCAAGTGCAGAGAAACAGAAAGCAGATTAGCAATTGCCAGGGCTGAGGGAGGGGGACAGGGAGTGTCTGCTCATGGGGACGGGGTGATGAATGTTCTGGAACTAGGTGGAAGTGACAGTTGCCACAACATGGCGAACATACCAGAGGCCGCCAAATTGCACATTAAAATGGTGAATCTGACGTCATAGGAACTTTACAGTTAAAACGGAAATGCAGAGTGGTCTCTGCCTATCTGGAACATGACCCGTGGGGACCCGCTACATTCCCCTCTCTGGTCCCGTCCCATAGATCTTGCATCCTGCTGCCATCCCTGCTCAGGGAGGGTTATAATGAGTACAAGTCTCAGGCCAAATGCTCCAGACACAACTTCTTAGACAGGAGCCCAGACATCCTTGAGCCTAGAGTCCCGCTGGCTCTGGACTCTTCAGTGGCTTTAGGCACACCCGAGTGTCTCCATCTCCCTGAGCCCCATCCCTAAAGAACAGGCCACAGGACCCTTAAATGGAATTTCTCCAACAAGGGAGGCAAATGTCTATCCAGCCTACTCTTCTGTCCATGGAAGCCTGCTTGGAACATTTCCTTATGCTAACTGCTAAAACTCCAGGTGCTGAGCAATGGGAAAGTTGGCCAGAGTCAGGTGGCCTTGGCTGCTCCAGGGTCTGTATCCTGGGTGAGGTCACCGCCCTTACAGAGGGACTTGGACTCTCATTCCGCAAGCTGATTCTACCAAGGCCTCCATAGTCACTATTTCCAGATTTTAGAACCATGCAGTCTGTGTCTCAAGGACTTGGCATTGGCCTCATAGAGCAAAAGCAGACACAGATAATCCAGAGATGAATGGGGGGACATGTGCCAATAAAACTATTTACAAAGACAGGTGATGGGAGAGAAGCAGCAGACAGACCCACACCAAAGAACCTTCTGCAGAATACCCAGCCAGTCCTCAGATCCTTCCAGGTCTCAGAAACAAGGAAGGGCTGAGAAACCTGATCTGGAGACCCCGAGGAGACAGGATGACTGAACGTGATAGGGAATGCTGGATGGGATCCTGGAACCAAACAGGGATGTTTGGGGAAAACTGAAGACATTTGAATAAAATGTGGACTCAGTTAACAACAGTTTATCAATCAGTATTGGTTCGTTAGTTGTGTCAAAGGTAACTTAAATAGGGGAAACTGGGGGCACCTGGGTGGCTCCTTCAGTTAGGTGTCCAACTCGGTTTCGGCTCAGGTTCCACGCTCAGCGCAGAATCTCCTTGTCCCTCTCCCTCTGCTCCTTCTCTCTCTCTCCCCCCCGGAATAAATAAATAAAATCTTAAACAAACAAACAAAAAAATAGGGGAAACTGAATGTGAAGTACACAGGAATTTGCTGAAATATTCTTATAACGTTTTGTAGATCCAAAACTATTCTAAAATTAAAATTAAAAGTTTATATCTTCCATAAAAAGACAGCCAGATGGGGCCTGTGGGGCATAGTCTGCAGACCCAGGGCTTAGATAAGTTCCTACCACCTTGATGAGATGTTCACAGTAAATCTCAGACAGGGAAGACCCTGGCAAACTGAACTTGGACCTCTCACACCTCCCCTACAGGTACTTCCTCCTCATAACAAACCCTAAAGCCATAGTTCTCATCCTTCCTTGAATCAGAAGAACACCTTGGGCTCTGGTTTAAGAATTTAGATTCCTTGGCCTTTCCAGAAATGCTGCAGGTCTACGATGGGGCCCAAGACTCTGAATCTTTAACAAGCCCCCCAGCTCATAGTTGGGGTGTCCACCTTTTCTCTCCTCCCTAACCCCCCAGAGTGTCACAGTAGTGGTGACTTGCTGTGAGGGAAGTGGCCACTAAAGTCTTGGCAATTCTGATTCCCCACTGCTGTAAGCAGGCAGCCCCACCATGACAGGCTTGTCCACCCCAGGTATGGAGGATGGGTTCAAAGGCAGTCCCTTCCCCAGGGATGTGGAGAGAGTGTATGGTGCCTGCAGAAGAATGGAGAGATGCTCTGGAGACGCTCCAGCGCCCCCCTGGGAGCTCACATTTCCTCATGCATGCAAATGCTTGGCTTTGCTGCATAAAAAGTACCAGACACCTTTGCTCTTCTCATCATTGACACCAGAGTCTGTGCCATTTGTGAATTGGGTAGGGAGGCAGTCATCCCCCCAAGATGAAACCTTCCATAATGAACAACCCACTTACAAAATGGGTTCCCTACTGACAGTCTCCTCCAAGCTCAGCAGCCCCAGAGCATGCTCTATTCCAGGTGCCTCCCGCCCCCACAAACACCATGCAAATCAGCTGCAAGTGATTTTGAAAAGTACTGAAAAAGGTACAGGATTTCAGGAAGTCATCAGGTGACCCGGACAGTTGGTCTGATTCCAGTCACTCAGCCACACCAATGAGCAGCAGGTGGGGAAGAGAGCTAATCAGCCTGGGCTTCAGAAGGGAATGAGTCTGTCATCTGCCTATTAAAAGGAAAGGATTTTCAGCTTGGTTCACAAAGCTGGGTCCCTACCTTGCCGAATAAACAAGGCACACCTAAACCAAAGCAGTTCAGGGAGCCAAAAATGAAAAGACAGGCCCAGATGGAAACAGGAGCAAACACGTCCTCCTCCTTGGACACAGAGGAGGCAGAGTTCAGAGCTTTGGAAGTTAATGTGACAAAGAAGATTCATCATAAGACCTAAAACCTCAATTTACACTTAAAGTATAATAGTTGGCAATATCTGTGCACCAAACAACACAGCTGCTGCCTTCACCAAGTAGAAATTCTAGAAGATTCTGGGAGAAACAGCCATAAACATGTAGCACTTGAGACTTGTTAAGTGGACAGCAAATCGGCAGCGCTATAATATGCCCAAGCCACATGTTTAAGCAGATCTATGGACCTATAAGAGAATAGATGAGAAATATTCATGGAGCATTCACTAGACTCATTCCTGTATCAGACCATGGAGAAAGCATCTAGAACTTCCAAAAGTAAGAACTATGACAAGCAGCACTCTTAACAATGCAGTGAAACTAGAAATTAATTCTTAAAAGTCCCTTGCACATGGAAATTTCTTTCAGAAAGAAACTGTAAATCTCTATAAACAGCTCTTGGATGAAGGGGGAATCTATAAACCAAAATTACAGACTTCCTAAAAATCCATGACCGGAACTCTGTGTTATCAGAATCCACAGGACTATGTAAAGCAGTACCAAGAGGGCAATTTGTAGCCGTAAGCACTTTATATTCATAAGTAAGAGTGAATGAAAGTAAATGAGTTCGTTTCCCAGCTCAAAAACCTGAGAAAAAGAACCAAGTAAACCCCAGAGAGAATGATTTGGCTGTTGAAATAGATGAGATGAGCCCTCGGGGATTCTGATGAATTCCTCAAATGTTTTAGATGCCCTAAGAACCAAGCAAGGCCCTCCCCATCAAAGCTTGATCTGTTCTTTACTCTCTGTGATCTGGCACGTGGTTTCATTATAACCTAAACAAAAATTTAGTGAAATATCAGATACAATAACTTGTTTCATACTTGGTTTCTTTTTCATCTTCCTCTTCCTTTTTTTTTCTTTTTTTTTTTTTTTAAGATTGCCTGATCCCATGCCCCAGCATGGTTTGCTTGAAACTTTGGCCCTTGGGAGGAGTCTATCCATTTCAAAGAGCCTGTTCTGGTTCCAGGAGCCATTGCTGGTTTTCAGTATTTCTGTCCAAACTGGACGTTGTTGCCAGTGCAGATAAGAGTGACAGAACCCACTAAAAACTGGGGGCACGGAGCTAGACTGAGCATCCCATCGCATTGTCACTTGGCTCTCTGCAGATGCCTGCTGTCCCTTCACCTGTCCGTCCAGCAGCTGGCTGTCGAGAGCCTGCTGGGTGCCCCCAAGTCACAGGAAGGAAACAGAATCCAGGCAGAGACCAGGTGTCAGCAGGGCTCTGGAAAGCCTCCACTTCCTCATCTGAAAATCGGGAGCCGTGAGGTTGGATGTGACCCCTCCACTTCCTGCCCCACACCCACAGACCCTATAGTGCCAATCTGGGCAGGCTGGCAGTGGTGGCGGGTTGGGGGAGGATCCTGTCTCCCACCTCCCAGCCACTGTCCTCTCACTACCACCCCCTTCCCATCGTCATCCTCGTCCTCGCCGGGCATCTTCCCTCTTTAGAACCGGCCCCCGCTCCCTGTATGACAGTTCTCTGGAAAGCACTTCAGCTGTATTTCTCACTTCCTCACCTGCTGTGATCCTGCTGGCCCATCCTGCCCTCCCCTCTGTGCTTTAAGGTCCTGCTTCTCCAGGTCCGCGCCGTGCCCTGGGAGACCAGTCAATCCCGCCGATGCTCACACCCTCTCACGTTGGCCTGCCCTGTGCCCGCGTGTCACTCTTTTCCTGCCCGTGGAACAGAGAGCCCCTCGAGCAGTGGCCCGTCCTGGAAAGGACCCCAGGGTCCATATTTTCAGCTCTGCTGCTATGGTCCGAGAGCAGGCACAGACCACACGTAAACAGACGTATCTATACAGACGTAGCTATACGCCAAGCGGAACTTTATTCACAAAGGGAATTAATTTGCGAACTCATGGAAGTTGAATTGCGTATTGTATTCATGCGTTGTGAAATAGTCTTTTGATTATTTTTTTTCAAGTGTTAAAAAGTGTGAAAACCATGCTTAGCTTGTGGACCATCCAGAAACAGCTAGCTGGCCATAAATTGCCAACCTTGGTGGAGATCAGAGCCCAAGACTGCCCCATCCCGCCGGACGTCAGGAAGGTGCTCTCCACGCGGCCAAGTTCCATTAGCATACAGACTGTCCGTCCCTGCTTTGGGCCACAACGGCAGGGTCAGGTCATTTTGACAAAACCCCAGATATTAATTACGTGGCCCTTTGCAGGACAAGGTTGCCAGCCCCTGGGTCCCCTAGTCTCGTTTCATCTTTAAACAACCCGGGTGGTCCGAGGTTTTCTCTCGCTCACTTCACAGGAGAGGAATCTGAAACCCAAGAGCAATGAACCAATTCAAACCCTCCCCCCTGGCCACTGGGACCCACTGGGAGCCCCTGCAGACAGAGTCGTTTGCCTGGGCTCCTTGCCAGAAGGAGCCCTCCACCCCACGCGTGGTTATTTTCCCAGCATTTCCACACAGGAAAGCCCCAGGTTCGAGTGGACACCCCGGGGCTGTTCGCTCAGTGCACGGGGGCAGAGCAGACCCTCCAGTCTCCTCGGTCCGTGGGCCACCTGGGCCCAGACACTGCCTGTCCAGCTTCTGTGCTCCCATCAGGCCCATGAGACAACTCCCAAGCTGCCTCCTGCCGTGTGACCGTTGCCTGGGTCCCCAAGGGGGCACAGCCTGTCGATGGGCACAGGCCGAGTGCTGTTGCACATGGCAGAGTATCCCCGGAACACGGAGAATACTGTGGAGAAAAATAAGTCTGCCCCAGCCTGCCACCACCAACCTCCAGTCACTCCCAGTGTCGCGTTCTCCCCACCCCCACCCATGACTGGAACAAAATGGCTCCTGCGGGTGGACAGGGGGAGACAGTCTCATGTGGCCCCATTCAGGCTTCACTGTCGCCTCATGCGCGCTAATGTTCTTTAACCAGTGGAAGCCCGTCCCCACAGCCCCAGTCGCTCCTCCATCTTGGGCACGAGAGATCCAGAAGTCCCGTGTGGCGTGTGGTCTGAGCAGGGACAGAGGCTTCACTCTGCGGGGGCCTCTCTGAAGCTGCGACAGTTCCAGACACACAGCAGCCAATCAGTAAATTGTTATCAAGCAGAAGTATGGAGGGAGGAAGGGAGAGAGGAACGAGTGATTGACTGAATGAGACCACACGCACCAAAGCCTCACGAACACTTGGGAAGTGAGGTCCCTGGGGCTAGGAGATCAGGAGAGCCAGAAAGCTGGCCCCAAAACCAAGACAAAGCCATTAGAATGATCTAGAACTTCCCTCTGAGAAAGGGTGGCCATGGGTAAATCTGGGCGGCAATGGAGTTATCTTGGGTTAGGCCCCCTTAGCCTGGCTGGAAGGACAGCCACCCTGGGTGGTGAGGCTGGGGGACTTCTCCACAGGGGACTCCCAGCTTGGGGCTCACCTGTCCACACAGGAGATAAGGCTAGCGCATTTGCCTTCATGAGCTCATCCCATGGGGCTTTCAGGCTCTGAAATCTGAAAGTAAAAACAGTTTGCCTAACGCGGTCCATCCAGGCTCATTTGATTTTTGTGTGGGATGCACCAGAGACCAGGTATAAGCTTAGAAAGGGCTCTCGCGTCCCAGCTGCCTGGTCACCAGGCCCAAGGGGGAGTGGCCTCAGCCAGGGCAGGCAGGCACCCCAAAAGGTCCCAGGCTGTGGGGACTGAGAGACCAATGCAAGGAGTATGGGCTGGGAGTGAGGGCACTGGGTTCAAACCTGGGGTCATGTCACCTACCTGCCTGCCCTCAGACTTCAGGGAAGTTGGCAGGCCTCTCTCTGTGCCTCAGTTTCCTCATCTGAAATGGGGCACATCTGTCTCTCAGAAGAGTAGAAGCAAAACAGAGAGTCAGAAGCCCCATAGCGCCCGGCCTGGGATTGGACTCTCGACGGATCATTCTGTGATGTTACCACCCTTCTCCCTAAAATATTTACCACACGATTCAGCCTAGAGCAGAGACAGCATCCTGTTGAGATTAAAAACAAAACAAAACGCACCTTCTAAAATTTCTGGCTAAGTAAGACTCCCAACCTCAATTACTCCAAGTTCAGAAACCTTTGTGAATTTCCCAGAAGAATCTCAAAAGACAAAGGCAGTTGGAAAAAAGTCAGAGGTTCCCCCAGCTCTTGTCATCCTTGGGGTGGGGGGGTGAGCAGCCCACCCACCCGCCGGCCCAGGATCATCTGCCCCGTCAGAGGAAGGGGTGGGTGTGTGGCTTCTATGTTAGTTTTACCTAGAAACCGTGCTTGGAGGATTTTGAGCTATAGACTAGTCTCCTTACGGTTTTTTTTTCCTTCTATCGTGATTCGGTTTTGTTTTGTTTTTTTTTCCCAAAGCATGCAACTTATATTAGAAATGTGTAATTTATGTTATATAAGGGGGAAAAAGTGCTTCCAGGAAAGTGGACGCCTTTGTCTTGTAGCATTTTGCCAGCACTGTGGGTTTTCTGGCCTGGTGGGAAGACAGCATTAGCACGTGGCTTCCACAGCTCCAGCGCCAGACGACATCCCATCACTGCCAGCGCCTAGATCCCTCTTCCTCCCGCCCGCCCGCCCACCCCAGCCTCCCCTGTGCTCCCCTGCACTCCGAGGCGCGGGCCCATCAGCCCCCAGGAGCAGCTACAGAACAGCTCCCCTGGCTGTGAGCGCCAGGCCAGCATTTCCTCCTCCTCGGACATATAATAGCAGCAACCGGATATTTTTAGACTGGCTTTGAAAAGTCGCAGTGTGCTGAGACCGCATACCAGACGCATAAGGTCACTGCCCCCCCCCCACAAAGCCTGGGCTGCGCAGGGCTGGTGGGGGGCCCTTGCATCCCGAAGACTTTCCCTCTTGTGGTCCAGAAGACACCAGCCCCAACTGTTTCCTTAGAAATCCCGTGGAGTCTTGCCCCAAGTTCAAAACGGGGGCTGGCGTGGGTCTTTGGGAAGCGCTGGCACATTGCTGCGCGGGGAGGAAGGGGGGGGTTCTCTGCAGCGGGCCCTGGACCCGGATGGTGCAGAGGCCCCAGCACAGAAAGAAGCCTGTTCCCCCCGGGAAGGAGCCCACCCAGGCTTGGGCATCCCGCTCCATCTGCTTGTCGTTAGGAGGGCTCGCTCGTGGAGTTTATTTTCGTTCCGAGCAGGGGGAGGGCCCAGCCTGTCCCCAACTCAGATGGAACCCCACGGGGGTCTCGTGAGCCTGGAATGAAAGCAGGAAACAGACCTGTTGCCTGCCGATTCCCGGAGCAGAACGGCAAGAGGCCCTGGGCTTTCCTCCAGACAAAAAAAACACAGTTCTGAGGCTGAACTTGAGGGAAACCAGAGATTAAACCTAGAAAGACAGTTTTCTTCCTCACAGGACTCCTCGGGCCTGTAGCACCCATGGGGGGATCCTCACGACAGGATGAGGGGCCCCAGAGCCCTCAACAACCAAACCCTCCGGACCTCTTTAACCCTCCGTCCGTGTGTACAGCGCCACTTAGCAGTTCAACTCTGAGGACGTTTCTGGTTGTCGCAGACACTTGCAGCCTCTGGCAGGTGGAGGCTGGGGCCGCTGCTTGGACCCCACAGTGCACAGGACCCCACCGATCGGCAGGGCCAAGGCTGAGGACTGTGCGCTGGGTTCCATAGGCACTTGGGAAACCAGGCAGACCCAGCCTGGCCACCAGCTGCTGTCACCCAGCCACCGGCCAGGCGCTCTGTCATACAAGTCAGGACGTGGTCATTGCCACTGGCTCAAGAGCTTCTGTGTTTAATCCAACCCTCCAGGGACTTTCAAAACCTGGCCACGGACAGGTCCTAAGGAAGCATTTTTGAAGAGAAGGGGACCCTGTGGCCGCTGTCTTGACTCGGGAACGTGCCTCCTCAGACAAGGTTCTGCCTCCGGGAGGCCCACTCCCCACCGAAAGTGCCGGGCCACCACCCTGCCCAGAACACATCCCCGCCTTTGCACCACCGGGCCAGGTTTCCTCTCTGGGGCTCCTCCTTCATTGTTAACACTCTTGCTGGCTGTTGCCTTAGGGCCCATTCCTGGGGTCTGGTGCCACTGTCTTGTTCCAGAACTCTGTGGAACGGAGCCAAAGGAAGTGTCCCGGGCCTTCCCCCAGCAGACGCTTTTTTATGGGGCTTCTGCCTTCGGATTGCCACACCAGAAGCTCTGATCATTGATCCGCCTGCATTCATTTCCCTGCAGAACAAAGCCTTTAAGAAAATCCAAATTCCTCTGTGGGTCAGCACGTCTCCTGGTTCCTGGATCCCCTACAAGCCTGACCATCTCTCCCCACCCTGCCATCCTCCCTCTGCCCCACTGGACCCTCAGATACCCTCGCTCAGCCCCACCACCCCTGCAAACCTTGACAGTGGCCTTGCCACTTCCTCCCCACTGCCCTCATGCCTGCACAGCCTCCCACACAGCTCAGCCTTCTCAAACGAGAACATTGTCGGCCCTTCTCGTGGCCACCAAGCTTCCCTTTCTGCGTGTGAGCAGGGCATCACCCCACCCCTCAGATCACCCCTTCTTCGGCCTCTGGAGCCACAAGGGCTTGGACAGCTGAGCGCCAGGCTCTGTAATCGCTTCTGCCTTTCTCCCCTCCCCTGCCCAGCCCCACCACTCCCACCTCTGCTAGCGTCTTGCTCCCTGAAACAGAGAAACCGCCCCCAGCACCTTCCCTGCCCTGCGTCCCCCCCCCAGGCTTTTTCATACCCTCCCCCTGTCCACCCCTCAGGGGTGTTGGGTATTTCATGGAGGGAGGGTCACCCCAAGAACCTGAACTGTGTGTGTTCTGTGTCTTCATCTGGGTGGTGGACACATAGGAGGCCCAGGGGGGACCCCACTGAGTCACAGACTCCATGCACCGTGCATACTTTCCTCTACATATTGGGAATAAAGTCCCGATTCATGCCGCAATGAGAGTGAACCCCAGAAGCATCCTGCTGAGTGAAGGAAGCAAGACAAAAGGCCACATAATGTATGCTCCCACTTAGGCAAAATATACCGAACAGACAGATCCATAGCGACGGAAAGCAGACTGGTGGCTTCCAGGGGCTGGGGGAGGCAGGAGGGGGGAAGGGGGGCTGGGGAGGGACAGCTAATGGAGATGGAGGGGGTCTGCTTTTGGGGTGATGGACATGTTCTGGAACTTGATGGAGGTGTTGGTTACACGACATTGTGACTGTACTAAACGCCACTGAATTGTTGATGTTTAAATGGTTAATTTTATGTGATGCCAGCTTCATCCCAGTCAAAAAATTCGTAGTGAACTGGCTTGTCCTCCCACAGAATCACAGGACCCCTCCAGGCGGGGACCTATCTCCGCTTCTGCTCCCCCCCCAAGCCCGCTTCATCTTCTCCAGGGGCCCACAGCCCTCATCAGCCCAGGGCCCATCAAACTCCTTCTGGAAAGGGCCACCCAGTAAATACGTTCAGCCTTACAGGCCAGAACGGTCTCTAGCATTGTTACTTGGCTGCTCGAGCATGAAAGCAGCCGCGGGCGAGCCTTGAGCGCACAGGCCTGGCCGCAGGCTGATAAAACTGTTTCTGGACACTGAAAGGTGAATAGAATTTTCATGTGTCAGGAAGTACTACTCTTCTTGTATGTTGGGGTGTGTGTGTGTGTGTGTGTGTGTGTGTGTGTGTGTGTGTGTTTTGAACGACTTACAAATGTAAAAACCACTCTTGGCTCACAGGCAATCCACAAGTAAGCAATGGACTGGACTTGGCCCATGGGCCAGAGTCAACCCTCTGAACCACGGTAGCAGAAGAAGAGTGCTGTCGATAAGCAGTCTTCACGTCTGACACTCAAAACCTGAACCCCTCCCACAGCCCAAACACAGAGACAAAGTGTGTTGGCACACACATGGCTCACCAGGGCCTCCAGCTGACCTCGGGCAAATTGAGTGTCCGTGACTCACACCCAAGGGGACCTCTGAGGTTCCAGGTGGCAGCGCATAGAGATTTCATCCTCACGCTCTGAAACCCTGTTCTTGTCTTCCCCACAGGCTTTCGGAAACGCCAAAACGGCCCACAACAACAATTCCAGCCGATTTGGGAAATTTATCCAGGTCAACTACCTGGAGAGTGGCATCGTGAGAGGGTGAGTTGGAAGCCGCCTGACTGTGGGCCACCGGCCTTGAACTGGGCTCCCGGGCACCCTTGTGAGGAGGGCCCAGCCTGGGAGCTCAGCGTGGAGCTTGTGGCCCTGCAGATACGTGTGACTTGTACGGGGAAGCAAGTGCGATTTTATTTAAGTCACTGATGTGAAGATCTGAGCTGTGGGTCAAAGGGAGGGGCGGAGGAGCAGGAGGGGTGGGACCTCTGTCCCCAGGTCGTCGAGCATGGGCCCAGGTGCCCCAAAAGCAAGTGCAATGAACTAAAGGTGCTAGCAGGATGGCGTCTGCCAAAAACAGGCAAAGACACACCGAGCTATGTCTTGGTCTTAATGAGGTTTCGAATTCGGTGGGTCTGGGGATGCCGTAGGCAGAGTTGATGTGGACTGGGACAGTTGCCAAATGTGCCCCGTTAGCCAGGAGAAGACAGAGTAAGGCTGGGTAGCAAATCGAAGTGGCTGCCCAAGGAAATACTGAAGGTTAGTAGGCGGGTGGATGGGAGAGAGGGAAGGAGGGTAGATAGGTTAATGGATGGGTTTGTGGGTGGGTGGATTCATGGATGGTTGGATGGATTTGTGGGTGGGTGGGTAGATGGATAGATGGGTAGATTCATGAGTTGGGTGGATGGGTAGATGGATGGATTTATGGGTGGGTGGGAGGTTGGATGGATGGACAGTTGGATTCCTGGGTGGGTGGGTGGGTAGATAGATGAGTAAATTCATGGATGGGTGAGTGGGCGGCTGGATAGACTGAATGTTAGATGGGAGAATTCATAGATGGATAAATTTGTAGACTGTTGGATTCATGGATGGGTGATGGATGAATGGATTAGGTAGATGGGTGAGTGGGTAGGTAGGTGAGATGGGCAGTGGGTAACTGGATTGTGAAGTTCATTATCTGGTGAAAGTTACAACAGACCAGCATTTTGTGCCACAAATGTGAGTTCCCTGGGTGGAGGCACAGTTCCTGCAACTAAACGTGTAACATGGAGATTGCGTTCGTTACTCTGTGCTGTGGTTCTGCTTATGAAAGTCTGGCAGCTTTGCGAAGGGGCACTGTTCTCAGGAATTACCTATTTTGTCATCGTATTTAAGTCGTCATGTCATTTCAGAATTCGGTTCTGTAGCATTTTTTTTTTCTTTCTAAAAGTATACTGGGAAGTTACAGCTGGTTAAAAATGTAATTGTGATTTTTTTTTTTAAGATTTTTATTTATTTATTTGACAGACAGAAATCACAAGTAGGCAGAGAGGCAGGCAGAGAGGAGGAAGCAGGCTCCCCGCTGAGCAGAGAGCCCGATGCAGGGCTCGATCCCAGGACCCCAAGATCATGACCTGAGCCGAAGGCAGAGGCTTATTAACCCACTGAACCACCCAGGCGCCCCTGTAATTGTGATTTAATACTGCATAATGTTTTGGGGTTTGTTTGTTTGTTTGTTTTAATATGCGAAGGTCTTATAAGCTGATGAAACTCTTTCAAGGTAGGAAAAAAAAAAGACGTCTTGGCATAGTCTGGGGTTACTTGAAGGGCTTATCTCTGCCTCGACATTCTGGTGCGAGGGTCTGCGGTGGAAGTAGGATTTATACTGGTTCCAAGTGATACTCTGAGCAGCCCACTTGTTCCATATGGGGAGGAGGCCTGAGCACCAGGGCTAGAGCCCTAGAGGAGGTTCCAGCATTTCAGGAGAAGTCCTCAAGTGGCAGAGCCTGGGGATTGGGTCCAAAGTATGTTGGTTCTTCTGTCCATCTAACCTGACTGGTGATCATTTTAAATGACAATTCATATTCAAGACACAAATAGGAAGGTTGTTTTCTCGCATCCTTTGGCCTCTAGCCTCATTCCTTTTTCCCACTGCCGAGGCTCCAGTGGGCAGTGGTCTAGGTGAGAGATCGCCCCCCCAATAAATGGCAGTTCTTCTCCGGCCCCTCAACCCCCCACAGACCATCCAATGCTCCCCCCAGCTCAGTGCTACTGGGCACCTGCGTGGGCTTGGCCACTCCCCCACTCCCGTTGCGGGGCCTCTGACCAGCAGGAGATGCCCAGAGTACCTTGTCGGGCACACAACACAGAATTATACCCCATCTGCAGTTCTGGGGGCTCCCTCAGGGGGACAGAGATGCCAGAAGGCTGCCTTATGTCTTCCTGGGTCCTGGCTGGCTCTGCAGCCGTGGGCCAGACACAGGAGCCTTTGCTCCCCGCTCGCTCCTCTGTGTGATCTCTGTTTGGTGTCCCAGGGCTGCCAGAACAAAGTGCCGCAAACCGGGGTGCTCAGAACAACAGAACTTTATTGTCTCACAGTGCTGGAGGTTGGAAGCCTGAAATCAGGACGTAGGCAGGACAGCGCTCCCCCACCGCCTCCCGGAGGCTCCAGGACAGGATTCTTCATGCCCTCCTGCGGCTTCTGGCAGCCCCAGGCCTTCCTTGGCTTGTGGCCATATCCCCCCATCACGTGGTCTTCTCCTCTATGTCTCACTGTTCTTTTCTACTTCTTAGGACTTTGCCCTGGGATTTGGGGTCTATCCTGATCATGGGGGATGGTCATATCTCCCATATCTCCAGGTGCCTTCCCTTAATTACATCTCCAAGACCCTTCTGGCGGTCACACTCACATCTCACATCTTCCAGGGGCCACTGTGTGACCCCGGCTTTCAGCTGTCTGGTACAGCCCGTTCTGCTGGCTGCGGCCCCCAACCCCCAATAAGCTGGGCCAGAAGCCCTGGCTGGCTGAGTCTTCTAGATCAGCTTTTGAAAGTCCTCTCTCTGTGGCCTCAGATTCAGGAAAGGAAGTTCCACCTCAGCCCATGACCGTGGCCTGCCCACGCTCCGAGGAGGAGGTGTACTTCCTGTCCAGGGGGTGGCCACGGCCAGCTGGGGAAGAGCAGGCCCAGACCCGGTTCTGCTTTTGGGGAGGTGACACTTCTCAGTGCCATTTCCTGTGGAGGCCAAGGGTCAGGGGCAGTCCAAGCCTTCCTCCAGTTCCCCAATCTGCAAGGCCTCGTCTTCCTGTGGGTTCAGTGGCTCCGTGCTGGGGGATCCCTGGCCCCCTATGAACCCCGGTAGGGGCCAGGGCCTTAAAAATGATCAGGGAAAGGAAGGGGCTGTCATCGACAAATGGCAGCTCGGTGCCAGTAAGGGGTCACTGTCCATCCTCCCCCACCCACCTCCGCCGACACAGCACAGGGAATTGACCACAGGTGGAAATTCCAACAAGAGTCTGATTCTAGTACCAGATGCGGCCTCCCTCCCTAAGAAAACAAACCATTAATAACTAAAACAGCTTCTAGCATGGGGAAGGGATAGGAAAAAACATAGGGGTTTGGAAGAAGAGAGGACACGGGCCGAGTCCGTGGACACTCGCCCGTGCCTGTCTTATGTGCATGTGTCCCAGGCAAGGCTGTAGACAGGAGACTGCAGTTCCAGAGAGGGAGGCAGGTGGCATCCAGCAAGCCTCAGACCAGGGGCCCAACGTTGTCCCCCAGGCCTGCCCCCCTGTCAGGCACCATGTGCCCCTCCTGTGAAACAGGATGGGCTCAAATGAGGGTGGCCTGCAGAGCCGTCCAACTCCTACACTTGGTGATGGTGGAACCCATGAAAGACCAGCCCCTCCGGCCCCAGGGGGTGTGCAGGGAGCAGGGCCGGGTCCCCGCCGGGCCACTTCCCTCCCGTGCGGTCCCACGCAGCAGGTGGCCTCTTTAATTTTCAGTATCTCACCTTTCAATGGGAGCTGCAGTGCCCACCCCCAGCGTGGAAGGATTCAGGACATTTAATCCCTACAGAACAGTGCTGAGAAGGCACCAGCTGCCTTCTAGTCACCATTACTACTGCCAGCATTGGGAGCGTGGCTGTAGAGGTCCCTGGCCCCTGGCCCAGAGCCCACGAGCCCGTGGACCCCTGCCCATCAAACATCCACCAGGAATGAACGGGTAAATACAGTGTGCCGTGTCTAGCCGTGAGAAGGGACAGAGTTCTGCACGCGACGACATGGCTGAGTCTCAGTCCTCGGGCTGAGTGACAAGGTAGACACACGGTATACATACCGCAGGGCTGTATTTCCTTAAAATTCTAGACAGTGCAAACTAATCTACAGTGGGGCTGATCAGTGGCCACTCGGGGATGGGAGGCGGGAGGGGTGACCAAGGGCCCAGGAAACTGGGTCATGGTGGTAGGCACACAGGTGTCCGCCTGTGTCACAACTCATCAGTTCACACGCTTCTAGTTTACGTCTATGACCACTGATGGAACAAAATGGGAAACGACCCGGTCAAGACTTCCCACGTTGCGCACTTCAAGTGTGTGCGGCTTATACCAATAACGAAGCTGTAAAAAAAAGTGAAAATGAGTCTGTTTTCTTATATTTAGATTTTTTTTTAAATTTTATTTATTTGACAGAAAGAGAGAGCACAAGCAGGGGGAGAGGCAGAGGGAGAGGGAGAAGCAGGCTCCCTGCAGAGCAGGGAGCCCAATGTGGGACTTGATCCCAGGACTCCAGGATCATGACCTGAGCCGAAGGCAGTGGCTTAACCAACTGAGCCACCCAGGCGCCTCTTATAGTTAGATTTTTAACAGGAGAAGCATTTAATTGCTGAGGAGGTGGTAAATACGGGGGGGCCGCCGACCTGTATTGTCCATGAACACATGGGTATAATTGCTCCGGTTCCCGCCGCCTGACGGGGTCCCCCCAGGATGCTCCTGGAGCTTTCCGAGCAGTGATCAGCCTGCATCTGGTCTGGGGAGCAGAAGTGGCCAACCCAAGTTCCTTATTTTTATGGACAGCAGTCATAGGATAAGGCAACACTTAGGGTGATTTTTAGGGTAGTTATATTTACGGGACTTTGATTGTATTTGCAACGTTAGGATGATTGGGTTTGTTGTTGTTGTTGTTGTTTGGTTTGGTTTTTTTGAGATTTTATGTATTTATATGAGACAGAGAGTGTGAGAGAGAGCCCGAGCAGGAGGTAGGGGCAGAGGCAGAGGCAGACCCAGACTCCCTTCCTGGAGCAGGGACCCTGACACAAGGCTCAATCGCAGGACCCTGGGGTCCTGGCCCCAGCTGAAGGCAGATGCTTAACCGACTCAGCCCCCCCACCGGGCGCCCCGGGGGTGATTGTGTTTCTAAAGGTGATTTAGGTACCTGAGTTGAACTTGCGTCAAAGGAAGTCAGTCTATAGCAGGCTTTGTTATGGTAACAAATGACTCTAGTTCTTCTAGAAAATTCTTACCAAAATGTTAACATCTCATTCCTTCATCTTCCTTTTAATGACAGGGCTGTTGTCGAAAAATACCTGCTTGAAAAGTCCCGCCTGGTCTCTCAAGAGAAAGACGAGAGGTAGGAGGATGCTTCCTCCGTGACCCCCCACATGTGCCTTCTTCCCCACAAAGCAGAGAACAGGTGTTTCGGGCCTGCAGGAGCCAGTGGCCGATCTTCCAGGACCGAGGCTGCTCTGTGGCTGCAAGTTTTGGGCTCATGCTTCTGAAGCCACCTCTTTTGAGCTTATTTTTGTGCCTACCCCAGACTGTTACCCAGAGTTAATACCCCCCCCCACAGTCCCGCCCGCTTACAGCTACTCACAGGAGAAGCTCACGGTTTAGTTTTTAAGACATAGTAAGAATCAACTTATTATCTCAAAGTGGTACATATTTGAGGTGCTTCCCCACCACCACCGCTGTGGTCCCCACAGCAAAATTAGCAATGGTTTGAAGAGGAGCTGTGGCCTAGCCTCCAAAAACGAGGTTTTTTTCTCCTCACTCTGACCCACAGGAACTACCACGTGTTTTATTATTTGTTACTTGGCGTCAGCGAGGAAGAGCGTCAGGAATTTCAGCTCAAGCAGCCTGAAGATTATTTCTACCTCAACCAGGTAAACAGCCCTGCGCCCTGGCCACAAACGCCGCCTCTGTTCCCCACGGGCTGTTTACGCGCCGCCGGGAGGTCAGAGGCTGTCTGCCTGGGCCCTCTCCGGCCTCCAAACCAACTCCAAGGAGGCCCAGAGGAGGCGGCATAAAGGGGCCCATTCATTCCCCTCGTGTCCTGAGCCCTGCCCCAGCGGTCCCAGCCAGGATCACTCTTGCACGCCACCCTTGTTGGCCCAGAAGTACCCAGAGTGCCACCGACTTTGTTTTTCAGCATAACTTGAAGATCGAAGATGGAGAAGACCTGAAGCATGACTTTGAGAGACTCAAGCAGGCCATGGAGATGGTGGGCTTCCTCCCTGCCACCAAGAAGCAGTAAGTGGGCGGGCCAGCCATCCCACCTTCTCGTGCGCGGACCGCCTCCCCACCACACCACACTCGCGCACGCACACACACACACACACACACACACACACACACACACACACACGTCTTAGACTCTAATTTAAGGCCCCTCTCTGAGAGCTGACGGATACCCTGGCAGGAGCTAAGACACTAAAGGAGGGCAGCCCGATGACCATGAGCTCACGAAAAGGGACATTAGTCGTTAGTCACTGGGAGATGTCAAACCACGGGGCTTTTGCCCAACAGTGTAGACAGACTTCACACATAAAAACAGTTACGATGGTGAATTTTACATGATGTATATCTTAGCCACAGTTAAAATTTTGAAAAAAATTTTTGAAAGCCACACAGATTCTCGCCACACCTGCCTGCCATTCGGCATTGCCCAGTGGGAATGCCTGGGCACTTCTCAGAGGCCACAGATCGGGCCAGCCCCTTCAGAAAATCGTTCGCGGTTTCTGCAAGAGCTGCGTCTGCCTGATGCCAGGCGTGCACGTGCGGACTTGAAGAAATGCACGTGGCAGCCCTGTTATTAACCACCAAAAAGTTAGGAACCCACCCCCTCCCAACACACACAGACACAGAGACACAAATGCTCACCGGCGGTAATTAAATAGCTAAACAGACAGCTGTGTATCGTGCCAGGCTGGCCAGACTTTCTGCAAAGGGCCACGGAGTCCAATTTTCAGTTCTGGGGGCCAGACGGTCACTGTTGTTCTCCTCTGTGTTTATTTTTTTTTTTAAGCCACACCCCCCCCCCCCCAAAAAAAACTGAAGAACATTCTTAGCTCCGAGGCTGTCCAGTAATGGGCCCTCGAGTGCCGCTCCCTGGACTCCACACAGGGCAGTGGCGCTCAGTGGGAGTCACTTCTGCCCCCCACAGGACAGCTGGCTGTTTTACTCTGTCTGACTCTGTCTGGACACGTTTCTGGTGATCACACTGCATAGGGGAAAGCCGAGAGGGACGCAGCTGCTGGCACCTGCTGGGCAGGCCAGGGATGCGGCTCAGCGTCCCGTAGTGGACAGGACAGCCCTCCACAGCAAAGAACGATCCAGCCCCACGAGTCCGCAGGGCTGAGGCTAAGAAATGCTGGGTTGCAGCACTGAGTGTGACCAAGCCAGAACAACCCTCAGGAATGGCAGAGCACCCCCAAATCACAACCTTCCAGGGGGACAGGCCTGATACAAGGCCATAGGATTTCACTGACACCAAGTTCACGGACAGCGTTAGGATGTGAGGGTAGCTCTTCCTTTGCGTTAGGTGAGTGGGTTCCGCTCCTTCTAGGGAGGTGTATGTTTTCTGACAGCTTATCAAACCCTACATGTAAGAATTTTTGGCTTTTTTTTTTTTTTTGCCTGTTTTTTATGCATGATGGGGTAGGGTTTTTTGCATTTTTTTCATGCATGTTAGGCTTCCGTAAGAAAAATTTTAAGCACCCCCATACCCACCCCCCCAAAAAACCCCACAGAACACCCAGGAGAGCCATCTCTCTACAAAGTCACATTCCACAAAGGTCCCCTGAAGTGAGATTGGACCTTTTTCAAACTTCAGATGTCTGACTGGTCTTGGTTGGTTGTATGAATTCAGCCCAAGTGGCTGGAAGCGTCTGTCGTCTTATGACTCTGGAAACCACCCCCAACCTAGGATCCTTTTGCTCTCCCAGGATTTTTTCCGTCCTCTCAGCCATCCTGTACCTGGGCAACGTCACGTACAAGAAGAGAGCCACGGGCCGAGACGAAGGTCTGGAGGTCGGGCCCCCTGAGGTGCTGGACACGCTGTCCCAGCTCCTGAAGGTACAGCCCCCTGCCCTCGGCCACAGTGGCCAGCGAGCACCCAGAACTTCCTTCCTGCATGGGCCGCGCATCTATAAACCGGGGCGTCTCTGCCTGCTTCCTCCCCACAATCTGTGCAACACCTCTTCCTTGGTTCTCTTTTTCTCTCTCTTTTTTTTTAAATTGAGGTATAATCGTCATACAGCCTTATGTTAGTTTCAGCGATACGGCAGAACGATCGGGTGTTTGTCTGTATTGCAAAACGATGACCACAGTGAGTCCTGTTAACATCTGTCACCACACTTGGTTCCAGAATCAGTTTTTTCTAGCAAAGAGCACTTGGATGATCTTCTCTTAGCGACTTGCAATTATGCCACGTATTATCCTGAACTGAAGTCCCCACGCTGAGCATTACGTTTCCGGGACCTTTTTCTTTTACAACTAGAAGTCTGTTCCTTCTGACCCTCTTTATTACCCAGTTCGCCCACCCCTGCCCCTGCCTGTGGCAGCCGCCAATCTGCTTTCTGTATCTGTCAGATTGGTTTACTTTGGGGGGTTTTGGGAGGGTTTTTTGTTGTTTTTTTTTTTTTTAGATTCCCCGTACCAGTGAGAGCATACGGTGTTTGTTTTACTCTGCGTGACCTCTTTCACTTAGCGTAATGCCCTCAAGGGCATCCCATCCCTTCCTCCTTTCTGAAGGACGACTGTCTCCCCGCTCCGCCCCTCATGGGAAAGGCCCTTTGAACCCAGACTTGGATGATCGAGGTCATGTGCTCATTGGACCTGCCATCCCCTTGTCTACCGGCCCTTGTCAACCCCCAGGGGGCACTGGGCAGTGTCTGAGGCCCTGGGGGGTTGTCACAACTCAGAGGAGCTGCTGTCCTCTAGGGGGTGAGGCTAGGGATGCTGCTTCACACCATTTAATGCCCAGCACAGCTTCCCTGCAGCCAGGAACGACCTGGCCCCAAGCGTCCGTGGTGCCAGACCAGAGAAGTCATGCCCTTGTCTTTCTGTTTTCTAAGCATGCCTCCCACCTGTGGCTCGTGTCTGCATGCAGGATTCCTCCTCTTTTGTGTTCATGGGGATGAGTGAGCAGGCCTGCCAGGAGATGGGGGCAGCTTTCCCTGCCCCTGCTCTCACTGCCTCCAGCTTGTGGTGGGAGCTTGGCGGTCAGGAGGGAACAAGCCAGGAACACCCACTCCAACAGCGACATCTGTGAATGCCGGTTGCCAGGCAGCACATGGGCCCACAGGGACCCACCCCCCCAGGCCTGTGTGACCATGCTCGCAGGGCCATCGACCAAGCTGTGAGCACAATCAGTCGGAAGCACACCGAGCATAGCTCACGTGACGGGGTGGGCTTGGGGCCCCCTTTCCAGGGCGGCTGCTAGAGGGCCTCCTCCCACCTTCCTCGGGCTTCCGGCGTGAAGTAAGGGACGTGAGGACTCGCCCAACGAGCCTTCTCTCCCTCCTTGATCTTGCAGGTGAAGCGAGAAATCTTGGTGGAGGTCCTAACCAAAAGAAAAACGGTGACAGCCAATGACAAACTCATCCTTCCCTACAGTCTCAGCGAGGTGAGCCCTGTCCTGGGCTCTCTCAGGAGGCCAGGCCACAAACCACGAGTTGGGTTGGGGGCTCTGGGAACAGCAGGCCTGGAGAGCCTTTTCCGTGTCTCTAAAGAGCCGTAGCAGTGGTTCTGCTTCTCGCAAGAGCTCACGCTCGGCTCAGAGCAGCTTCTGCAGCACAATTTAGCCCTGGGGCCAGAACTCAGACCACCCATGTTCTGCTCGGTGTTTCCATGCTGGTTCTCACTAGCTGGGGATGGCCACTTGCCGCCCACAGCCCAAATCCAGCCCCGCTGCCTGCTTTTGTAAATAAAGTTTTATTGGTATTGGCATAGCCACACCCCTTTTTCTTTCTTTTTTTTTTTTTTTTTTTTTAAAAACATGCTGCTTTGCTTCTGTACTGGCTGAACCAAGTGGTCGCTACAGGGACCATGTGGCCCTCCCAGCTGAACATACTGACCTCCTGGCCTTTAAAGTTGGTTGACCACCTGCTGCACCCCCCCCCCCCACCCTGAGGCTAGTGCATGACCTTTACAACCACTAAATGCATCCCTGAATCTTGATGGGGCGCTTCTCTCCCGCCTTTGCCCCAGCCAGGATGTTTTCCTTGTGATGGGTTTTTCTTGCATTTTTACATCTGAAGAGCAGTGGGCCTCGCAGCCTGGCTGGCCTCAGGAAAACCCCGAGCCACGGCAGGGACTTTTAGCTGGTGGTAGAAGCTGCTTGGGCATCTCCCACCGGCATCGGGGATGTTCTGAGCCTCCACAGGCAAAGGTCCCCTGAAACATTCTGTAAAAGTTGTTACAAGACCACCTGAACCCCCAGCAGCGTGGCTGCCCCTGAGGGGAACGACGCCGAGGGACAGATACCAGGTGTGGGGCCCTGTATCCCTCAGGGCCCCGTTTCCACAACCTCCCAGGAAAGGCAAAACCGGAACATGTGTTCTAGATCTTAATTGCAGCCAAGCACATCTGTCACAAGTCAGATCTGAGTACATAAAGAGAAACACTTTCTTGTGTATAAATTACACCTCGGTAAGCCTTTTTCTTTCCCCCTAATTTAAAAACCATTACTGCTTTAAATACATACGACAGCATCTCCACGATGCTCCCAGAACTACAGGGGACCTGGCTTTCCACCCGGGTCGACCTCAGGGCTGGTTCTCCCCAACGGGCCGGCCCGGTGTCCTCCCTGAGCCTGTGTTCCGTCCTCAGCAGTTCCCCAGCTTGCTCGGGGCAGTGGGTTGGCTCGGGAGAGAGGCTTTGCTGAACCTTAGGCTGCCGGGTCCGGGCTTTGTAGTTCCTGCTCCACTGTGCAGGGATAACGTGCAGAGCGAGAGGGGGCGTGTCCAGGGATTGGGGCGTTCTTCAGAGTCACAGCCTCGATCTCCCCATGAGTGCAGACCTCTGGGTGGTGCAGCACGGGGCCCACGTCAAGGTGTGACACTCCCCGCCATGTGCCCGCAGGCTATCACCGCCCGCGACTCCATGGCCAAGTCCCTGTACAGCGCTCTGTTTGACTGGATCGTGCTGCGGATCAACCACGCCCTCCTCAACAAGAAGGACATGGAAGAATCCGTCTCGGTGAGAGCCCGTGCCCCTGCCTGCTCCACCAAGCAGAGCTGGGGACGGCCAGGCCCTCGGGTGTCACACACCCTCGGCAGATGGCCTAGGATGTCAGGAGCCAAGGTGGCGTGGCTTGGCATCAGGTGACAGGCCAGTTTCTCCGAGGGGCAGGCCCAGGGAACAGGATGGGGTGCAGTTCTCAGGACCCGGTGCACGTGAACGCACGGCGCCCCTTGTTCGCATATTACAGATTCCAAGGCAGCAACAACAGAGCTCTCAGCCAAGCGCAGAGCCCGCATAACCAAACAGGTCACATCCACCTGTTTGGAAGGACCCACTTGTAATGACTGTTCTCTGTCTTCCCAGTGCTTGTCCATCGGGGTCCTCGACATATTCGGATTTGAAGACTTCGAGAGGAACAGTTTCGAACAGTTCTGCATCAACTATGCCAACGAGCAGCTTCAGTATTATTTCAACCAGCACATTTTCAAACTAGAACAGGTCAGGAAATGCCATCTTGTTGCCGAGGCAGCCCAAGGGGGGACGGAATGAGCCGGAACTGGGAATTCCCTCGGGGCTCGGTTTGCTGGTGAACCAGCCCTGGAATCTTTCTCTACAGAAGAAAAAGTCTGGGAAAACCCGGCCCACCCTTAGATGAGGCAGACATTGGGGGCATTTTTGTCCATGGGTCAGTTTTATACCTTCTTTCTGCTCAGATGTGAAAATCCATCCAATGGGAGAGAACTAGAGAGGCCATGTAAGGATTTGCTTTGGTCAACACTTTGGGTAATCTGTCTGCCATGTCTTCTCATTACTACAGTCACCCGCCTTTACCCAGATGTCATCCTTCACATTGGCGATCTGGACAGGGGGAAAAAGAAAAAATGATGGGGTTATAAATAATTTAGCTGATTTTACTATAAAACTTTCCTTCTGGCATTAAAAAAAAAAAAAAACTTTCCTTCTGGCTGTTGAGCCCTTGAAATGTGGCTGGTCTGCCTTGAGTTGTGCGGCAGTAGTGAAACGTGGCTGATGACCAACACATCGTGCAAAAGAAAAAATATGAAATGCCTCACTGATCATTTTTACATTGATCACATGTTGACATAATCATGGTTTGGATATATTGGGTGAAACTAAGTATATTATTAAAGTTAATTTCACCTGTTTCTTTTTACCTTTTAACTGTGATTATTAGAAAATTCCAAGTCACGTAGGTCACTCGCACTACATGGCCTCATATCACTCGCATTATTGGACACTGAGGTTCCAGAGAGGGGATGGCAAATGGCTGCTCACAGGTCCAGGCTGGCCCCACAACCTGTTTTTTTAAATAAACCTTTATTTACATAAAGTGGCCACACCCACTTGTCTATATCTCAACGGTGGCCTCCTTCAAGCTGCCGCAGCCGAATCTTGACAAGACACCACCTAGCTCAGAAAGCTTAATGTATTTACCATCTGGCCCTTTACAGAGAAAAGTTGCTGGCCCCTGGGACATGTTAAGTGTGATTTTAAGCATCTTGTATGTTTGATGTTGTTTTGTTGTTATTAATAATTTTTTCTTGTTATCAGTAATTCTATATAACTATGATTATATTTCCATTGATATAGCAATATGTGTTCTGTTATTCATACACGTACATATGAATATGTACGTGCATACGTAAATATATTCATATACAATGCATGCTGTGTAAGCGTTACCATAGCCAGAGGGTAGTGAGGTTATCTGCTAAACCCCCAAACCCCGCAGGAGGAGTACCAGAGCGAAGGGATCTCGTGGCACAACATTGACTACACTGATAACGTCGGCTGCATCCATCTCATCAGCAAGAAGCCCACCGGGCTCTTCTATCTGCTGGACGAAGAGAGCAAGTGAGTGTCCACGGCCCAGTGCCCACGCCCCCCCCCCCCCATCCCCGCAAACCTGGTGCCCCAGCCCTTGGGGCCTCACCCTGAATCTGCACCATCCCCAAGAACCTCTGAGTTAGTCACACTCATTTGGCCACAAATCCTGACCTCACGCACGTAACATTTTTCATGGAAATATTCACACGTGCAGTGACTCAACTCTGAAACACGCACTCCAGGGAGTCGTTAAGAAAGGGGCACACAGGGCCTGAGTCTGGAAACTGGGCCCTGGGTTGGCGCATCCTTGCAAAGGGCAGCGGATCGGGGCCCCAGGTGCCGGACTGACCGTTGTGCCTGGCACCCCTCGCCCAGAGGACACTGTGAAGCCTGGGAGAGGTATGGATGAGGTGCCCCACGCTGGTCATCCAGGCGCGGTCACTGAAATTCACTCCCTGAATTTGTTTTCTGCGGCCCCGTCAATGACCGCTGAGCAAAGGCAGCTTCAAATGATAGGTGCGTTCTCTCATGGTCTTGGAGGCCAGACGTGCAAAGTCAGTATCACTGGGCTGAAATCAAGGCATGGGCGGGCTGCACCCCCTCCAGAGGCTCTAGGGGGTGGTCCTTCTTCGCCTCTTCCAGCTCCTGGGCACGCCCCCACCCTGCCGGCATTCCACGGCTTGTGGCTGTGTCACCCGGTCTCTGCCTCTGTGGTTACATCACTCTCTTCTGTCTGTCTCTGTCTCTCCCAAAGATTCCAGTCCAGTGGGTGAATGCCTCCCCCATGACCTCATCGTAACTAATGACATTCGGAAAGACCCCATTTCTGAATCAGGTCACTTTCCCAGGTTCCCGGGGTCAAGATGCAGACACAGCTTTCTGTCGACAACTTTTTATCGGCCCCTTGTCTGCTTCGGCAGTCCCTATGGGGCTGGGTTGAGTCGGGCTCCTCTCCTGCCTAAGACCCAGGCCCCACTTGGGACAGGGGACAGACACATCCCTTCATAGCCGGGATCCAGGTAGAGAATGTTCAGATAAGAGAAGAGGCAGGATGCTGGGAAGGGCTGAACCATCACTCCCAGGAAACCCAGAGCTGGATCCAGAGGGGGACTGTGAGGAAGGGCCAGGCCAAGCAGGGTTGGATCTATCTCTGTTTAAAATCTTGCTGTTTTTATTTATCGTGGATTTTCTTTTTCTTTTTTTTTTTTTTTTTGCATTGATCTGGATTTTCTAAAATAGTACATTAAAATAGCATTTATCCCAACGACTGAGTGAGCAGGTTCCTCACTCCACACCCATTCTCCAGCCCTGGAAACACAGTGTGCTTCCTAGCTAAGATTCTCCCCGCCACCATCTCCTCGGTAAGCTGTGGAGCCTGGCCTTGGGCATCCCAGGCACACTGCTTAGCCCATGTTTGCGATGAGGCTGGGCAGAGGCGGGGTGTGCCAAAGCCAACTACAGCCATTTCCTTCCTGGGAGGCAGAAATAGCCAGGTACAACGGGTCCCTTATTCTGCCCTCGCCGCCCCCTCCCCCAGCCTCTCCCTGTAACGGGAGCAAGGGCAAGACCTGCTTCATGACACAGCGTCCAGGTACACACAGATCTGAGACCAGAAGTTCCCCCTTCCTGGGATTGTTCCCAGAAACTGCCCCTAGTGGGCCCATGTCCCTGTCTTGCCAGCGCCAAATGTCCGCCTTGACCATGAAAGCCCAGGCCTCCCCCACCGAGGGCCTGCACGCTTACGCAGAGCAAGCGGTTGCCGCTGTTCCTGCAGCTCAAAGTTCCACATCCTCTCCCCAGCTTTCCCCATGCCACGAGCCAGACCCTGCTGGCCAAGTTCAAACAGCAGCACGAAGACAACAGGTACTTCCTGGGCACCCCTGTCATGGAGCCAGCGTTCATCATCCAGCACTTCGCCGGGAAAGTGAAATACCAGATCAAGGTGCGTGTCTGTCCGTTGCCATCGTCAGTCAAGGGCAGGAGGGGACAGGGCGGATGCCCCGGAAGCTGTTTACCTCTGGCATCTGCCTGGTCCATCCCCTCTATTAATGGGGCGGGGCAAGGTTTCGGGGGGCCTCGAACCCAGCCCTAAGTCCCTGGCTCTTGCTGTCGGACGCCCCAGGGACAAGACCTGCCCTCTGTTGTTGAGAAGCGTCCCACCCCACCAGCAGCCCTTCCCGGGCTGGCTCCCAGGACCTTGGCGGTCACTGCAGAGTGACCACCGACCTCCATCCCCCACCAGGACTTCCGGGAAAAGAACATGGACTACATGCGGCCCGACATCGTGGCCCTCCTGCGGGGCAGCGACAGCTCTTATGTGCGGGAGCTCATCGGCATGGACCCTGTGGCCGTGTTCCGCTGGGCGGTGCTCCGGGCCGCCATCCGGGCCATGGCCGTGCTGCGGGAGGCCGGGCGCCTGCGGGCCGAGAGGGACGAGAAGGCTGCAGGTATGGGGGCTTCTCAGTCCATGTTAAAGGGTCCAGCTCTGTGGCCATTCTCCGTGTCGTGTGACTACCACCTGTCTTGCTCCAGAACTTGGTTCATCCCAAACAAGAGTTTCTGTACCAGGGTATAGAATTCACCGTCCTCTTCCTCACAAGGCAGGAAGGCACGTTCCTGTCCTTCCATAAGGGCATCCTGAGGCCTAGGGTGGCTGCGTGACTCCCGCAGGGAACTCGGCGCTAGATACCAGCCACAGGGCTCCATTTCACAAAGGGCCTTGATTAAAAGCAGAACCAGGAGGATAAAGCCTTTATGAGAAGTAGGAATAAATAGCGCTGCCTTGGGGGGTGGGGAGAGGAATCAAACCCTTCACGGTTCCCAGCTCTGCCCAAATTTGAGTGTCAGGCTGTTTTGTCTTTCTTTTTTTTTTTTTTAAATACGTTTAAGTCAGGATAGAAGCCTCTTCCGCCAGGACAAAGGCCTTCCAGGCCCCAGGCAGCCCCCGCCTCCAACTCCATCTGTTCTGTGTCCACAGCAGGTATGGGCAGCCCAGGCAGCCGCGGTCCCCTGGGAGAGCTGCAGAGAGGAACGAGCACCCCGTCGGAAAAACTCTACCGGTGAGCGAGACTTTGGTTTGTCCGAACTGAAGCTAGTACACGGCGGTATTGTTTAGAACAATGCGGGAAACTCCACACCCTCGGCCCAGGTTGGGGTTGACCTGAATAAGGAACCCAGCAGCACTTGAATCCAGAGGACCCAGAAACAAATGGCGTCTGGCTACCACTTTTCTGCACACACAGAGGCAGGCCTCGATGCAGCGTCTGCTTGGGGAGATGTTGGACGGCTCACTTTACAAAGGATTCTTTTCATGGCGGGCCATGGCCATTGGCGGGTGGGGCCAGGGAGCCGCAGCTGGCTGCAGTGAGCAACAGGCTTGATTTAAGAGAACTTCCTCCCTTAGCCTGGCCGGGGAGGCCCAGACGCAGATAGGCCGAGTTCCTTCATTTGCTGTCAGAAACACAACATGCCTTATTGCATGCAAGATCATGAGGGTATTCTGTGGCCACCTAGCAATGACCGAGGGCCTTCCACTTACCCCAGTTTGCACTAAGTGTAACAGTGAGCAGCATACGCTCCCAGGAAGGTGGGGTCAGGCCACGCTGGACAGACCTCCAAGGCAATGACAAAGCCAGACGAGGGACACTTCTGATATCTTGAGAGAGCCAGGCAGGCTGTATTAAAAAGGGACCAGCTGAGCCAGGCAAGGCGGGCAGGGTTTGCTAGCCGTCAGGGAGGCACATGCAAAGGCCCGGTGGCTGCCAAGTTCCTAGCTGCTTTCTCAGTACTCCAGATTCCCAAGGAGTAAGTTAGTATTTAAACTTGAAAAGGTCATTTTATTTTTGAGCCCTTCATAGTACAAAGTTCTTCAGGAGGTTCATAAACATGTATGTACGGAGGTAGAGTTAGCACCCAGGTAAGTGACCGTGAGTGACTTGGCTGAAAGCACCGTGTATCGTTTTCCTGCTTTTAAAAGGTGCGTTTTTCAATCTGTTTTTTCAACCAAAGGGGGACAAGAGAAAAAGAAGGCATCTCTTTATTTGATTGTGTGTTCCCCACACCCCCACCCCCAGAGACTGAATGTGGCCCCTGACCCACATTCACCTAAGGGATGCCAGTCTCCCCAGGGCCTGGCCCTGAGCTGCAGGTCCCACTCCAGGAGCACATTTAGTTCATACAGATTCTCCCTTTCAGCTGCTCAATGCTAGATTTCTCATTTGACGGCTCTGAGGAGTTCGATATTAACGTTTTTGAGGACATCATTGCTTTCTATGAAAGCAAGAAGTAAGTAGAAGCAAGGGCCTTCGATCCCAAGACCAGGGACGCACACCAAGAGGAGCCACTGTCCCCAGGCGCTCAGCGTGGCGTCCAGGGCCAGGAGTGGGAATCCGCAGCCCAGGGGACACCGGGGCCTGCTGGGGACACTCTAGCCAGATCTGGCTGAGTCAGGGGGTGTGGGTTGAAGCCATAGGCCTTGTCCAGAGCTCTGGCCGCTGCGCTGACCGCTCAGGGTTTGGAGGTAAAATGTGACCCCTCTGTTGTCTTTGCTCTGTGCCTCCCTGGAGGGCGAGGGAGCAGAGGTAAGTGCCACTGTCCAGGCCCTTGGGCATGGTGCATGGAACACAGATGAGGGGCTGCCGATCGGGGTCTTTCCAGGCCAACTGCCCAGAGCTTAAACATGTACTTGAAACAAGTGGAATGAGGGATTTTGGGGGAAAAAAAAACAAACCGGAACCTCCCGACTCACCTTATAGTCACTGCTGCCTCGTTTCCAGACATTTGTCATCTAGATGTCCTTCGTGAATAGTCCCTTCCAGAGCATCTGATTTTCATCTCTGATACACTCTCGTTCTCACACACTGGTGCCAGAGTTTGGGCCTAGGACGTATGCTCAGCCCTGAACCTGCAGTGATCAAACAAAGGGAGGTGAAGGAGATTGAATTCTTTGGGGCAAAGCGCTCCTGCCACTAGAGTTTCCTACCCTCGGCTCTGGGCCACGTCCTCCTCTGTGGTGGGACCGTCCCTGGCCCTGTAGGGGCTGAGCAGCATCCCAGCCTCAACCCTCCAGATGCCAGTGGCACCCCCGCACCCAGTCACTGACAACCACAGATGTCTCCAGACATCACGTGGAGGGTACCATCACCCCTGGTGGAGGGCCACAGTGTGAGTTCCCGTCCATTCCTCCTGAGGCCTTTCTGGAAGCCAATAAGGAGGTCGATATGTGGTCCTAGAACCAACCAGAAAAACGGATGAGCAATGTCCCACAGGCCCCCTCTGGTCTCCTCTATTCAGTAGCCCGTGGTGCTTGTTACACATTCTAGAAGGCTGTTCTAGAGGAGGCTTTTTTCAGTGATCTGAGATGCGGTGTTGCAAAACCCATTCTGCCTGAAGCAGGCCTGGCCCTCCCAGGGGGAGCCTCCGTGGGGTGGCCAGCCGCTCTTGTCTGAACCCCCTTCTCGGTGCCGGTGGGAGAGACAGCAGCATGCAGACTCCCCAGCTGCATGTTTGGGCTCCAGTGGCCTGGGGATGGTCCCGACCGTGCTGGGGACCCCAAGGTGGCGGGCCTGCTGCTCTAACTCGGTCTTCTCCCTGTCACTGCACCCCGCCCCCACCCCACCCTCAGCGATTTGCATGACCAAATCATCCAGACCATCAAAGGATTGCCCTGGCAGGGTGAGGACCCCCGTAGGCTTCTCCAGTCCCTCAGTCGGCTCCAGAAACCCCGCACCTTCATCCTGTGAGTCCCCCCAAGGCTGCGGCGCCTCCCTGCCACCCTCCACCACCCCCCCGCCCCCGCAACAAGTGCAACGACCGCCTTCCCCTCGCTTCCAGGACCCCGGCCTGCGGGCTTCCTGTCCTGCTGAACTGGCCACTGCGAACGCGCGGTCTTCGTGGTTCCATTCTTACGCCAGCCTGTGCTAAATGGCCCTCGTAACACTCCTGCCCCGGCTTCTGCCCTGTGCCCAGATCCCGGCCGGCTCCCCAGTACCCGGCACAGCTTCGCAGGAACGCTGCTCCCACAGAGCATCTTTTTTCTGCCCCGAAACGTGCAGAGCAGGGCTTGCTTTCCCTGACCCCTGGTCACTGCGAGCTTAGAGAAAAGCTGTCGGAGAGAGGGCGTCCAAGTTCACACACATCCCCGGCAGTTCGAATGTGGCAGGGAGGGCCCAGAAGCTGCACAGCGGGTTTGGACCCGGTCTCTTGCTCGCTCGCTCCCTTGCTCACTCGCCATGTGGCCTAAGTGCTCTGAGCTTTCGGCCTCTGTCTGCAAAGCGAGGGTGACGACTGGCACAGCACCAGGCAGGTACAGCCTCCGCCGACGGGGCACCTGGAGCCCCTCAGGGCTTGTGCCCACAAGACAACTGGTCGTCAAATTCATTTTTATTGGGCCTTATTCTGCCTCACGTGGGTTGAGATGCAACGTTACACGCATAGAGCCTCCCAGCCAAGCATCTTGCTCATCCGCGGGGCACCATTTCCTCGCTGTTTTGTTTAAGGTTTTATTTCAAGAGAAGACATGGGAGAGGTCGAGCGAGAGAATCCACGCAGACACCCCGCTGAGTGCAGAGCCCAACACGGAGCCTGCTTTTCACAACCCATGAGATCATGACCTGAGCCAAAACCAAGGGTTGGTCACTTAACCAACCAAGCCACCCAGGCGCCCCTCCTCATTTGGCTTTAAAAATGAGCCAAGCTGCAAGTTTGTTTTGTTTTTAAGATTTTTATTTATTTATTTGACAGAGAGCACAAGCAGGGGGAGCAGGAGGGAGAGGGAGAAGCAGGCTCCCTGCTCAGCAGGGAGCCCAGTGCAGGGGTCAGTCCCTGAACCCTGGGACCATGACCTGAGCCAAAGGCAGACGCTTAACCGATTGAGCCACCCAGGCGCTCCCAAGCCGCAAGCTTAAAAAATTTTCTCTTTGTCTACAAGATTCCATAGTGTCTGAGAATGAGGGCCATACAGTGCTCCCTTGCCCCAAAGATCGGCTTTGTCTTTTCTTTTGCACCGGTGTGAGTCCAAAATGTACTCCTGCCCGAGCCCCATTTCAGTTCTTTGCAGGGCACGTTTCCCCCACGAACTACCGGGGGGTCCTGAAGCGGCTCTGCGGGCCTATTTGGCATTTCCCAACGCGTAGAGAATAGAGTCAGGACACCTGCTGGACGCTGGAATGCTCAGTCCATCCAAGCTCCACGAGGGACAGTCCACTGTCATTTTTTGACACCTGTCAGCTCCCCCCATGGCTGGCCCCGCATAGACGCACATTCTGCCCCGCCGATGACCAGCTGCCCTGAGCAAGAGGTTCCTGCCACCTGGGGGGAGGCGCGGCTGCTGGCCCAGTGAAGCTCACGCGCAGTCGCGGAAGCGCCCCATGTGCACCTAGTGGGCCCATTGGGGCCTCAGAGAGGAGGCGCGGCGGCTTCGTTGCACTTGTGTGCCCCAACTTTCTGCTTTGTCTGCTCTCGCTCCGTCTAACCCGCGAGGCGCTGCTTGCTGAACTAACCCAGATCCAGACACCGTGTTCCTTCTGTTCACAAAACCATTTTTAATATTTTGACAGGAAAAGTAAAGGTATCAAACAAAAGCAGCTCATTCCAAAGGTAAACACGCGCGACACTGCCTGAGGCCACCTCGCTTTGCCTGAGAGCGCCTGGCTCAACTTGCTTTCTGGAAAAATAAGAGGGCCGGTTGGGGGGAGGGAGGCACTTTTAACATCTCCAGCTTTTCAGTTCCTTCCTCTTCCTGCCGTTGCCCCCTGCCCCCTTCCAAAAATAATTTCTGCGACTGAAATTATTTGGAGCAATCTTGGGGTTTCCCCGAAGCAGGGCGTGTGTCGGGGATATTTGCACAAGCATGTTGATGGGAGCTCCCAGGAGGAACCTGAGAAGAGTTGGGGATGCAGGCTGGGACGGGGGAAGACTGAGCAAGGAGGTGGGCTCGGCCTGATTGCACGGGAGCCTAGGGCTGTGATCAGCACCAAAGAGCTTTCCCCACTCAGAGGCAATGGGACCCTTCTGTCCTCGCTGTGCTTGGGGGGTGTTTAGCTACCAGCCACCTCCGGAGGGCAGAACAGGATGAGGGAAGTCCCACCAGGAAGCGGGCATCCGCACATGGCCAGTAGCCGAGACCCCTGCAGCTGGCCTCGGGTAATGGGCTCCCAGCCTCTGTCGAGTCTCCACGTACAGCGTGCAGACGGATTATGAAATGTACTGAAGGGAGAAAATCCTCCAGTCTGGCCAACAGACGGGATGGTGCTAGTTCCTCTTGTGAACTGATTCTAAGGGTTGGCACACGTTGGGGGACCCGCCAGGGAAGCTCATGCTGAAGTGCTGGGCACTCGGCACCCCGGAGAAGTCATCTCCAGGAGGAAGGTGACACTCTGGAGCTCTTGGCTTCCGACCACTCGTGCCGCAAAAGAGGCCATAATCAGTCCTCCCGGAGCAGGTGCCCTGTGTGAGACACAGCACAGGCTCAGCCCCAGGGCCGCCCGGGCCTCCTGCCAAGCCCACCAACCCCTGCCCTCCAGCAGCACGGTCCCGAGACTGATCCTAAGGGCTGCCGCCCCCAGGAGCACAGTCCTGGCTCCCGGGCCTCTACGACGCCTCCCGGTGCCCCTTGGGCCCCCAAGGAGGGCAGGCCAGACCCCATGTGTCTGTCATAGAACCTGCTGGACTCCAAGTCCCTGAAGCTCATCATCAGCATGACCCTTCACGATCGCACCACCAAGTCCCTGCTGCACCTACACAAGAAAAAGAAGCCGCCCAGCATCAGCGCCCAGTTCCAGGTAGGCAGCCCGCAGAGGCGATGGAGGGGTGCCAAACTCAGCCTGATGCTCTCGCGACCTGGCCACAACAGACCCTACAAATGGTTCTCGGACTTCCTGCCCTTGGCGCTGTTTGACATCTAGGGCCGGATCGTTCTCTGTGGTGGGGGCCGTCCTGTGCGTTATGGGACATACAGTAGCGTCCTGCAGTTGTGACACCCAAAAATGTCTCCAGGCATTGCCACGTGCTCTGGCGGATGGGGCAGAATCACCCCTGTTGTGAACCACTGAGTTAAAATAACAGGTTAGCCCATTAAGGTGACCGCTGAACTGTGTTGTTAGGTCAGTTTCCCTTTTTTCCCTGGCTGCCAGGAAGCTCAGAGGCATTTTTTTTAAGGCGGCCCAAGGGTGGCTGCTGACCCTTACTTACCATCACCTTTTTTGTTCCTTTCCCCTTTTCCTCAGTCTGAGTCTGTAGTGCCCACCTTTTTGGTTAATCCCCTTACCTGGGAACTCCTGCAAATCCTTTTTGTAAATAAAGAGCAGGCCAAAGACCAAAGTCATGGCAGCCATGCTTCTTTCTGAGGCTGACCTCGGCATTTTACATCCCCACAAGGAGTTCATCTGGCCCCACCCACCCCTCCTAATTTCCCACTGAGACAAAGAGCTGGGAGACCATGGGAAAACGATATCTGTCAACTCTGGGGACCCTCCAGCTCTCGGGCTCCCAGAAGTAGTGCAGCCTTCAGTCAGAATGTCCAGCTACAGCCTCCCATGTCCTGTGTCTGTACTTATGCCAGCAAGTGACCTGGGTCCCCTCCCGCTGAGCGGCGTGCCTCTGGGTCCCAGCTGAAGACTTCTCCTTCTTTCCCCAGACGTCCCTTAACAAGCTCCTGGAGGCACTGGGGAAGGCTGAGCCTTTCTTTATCCGCTGCATCCGCTCTAATGCTGAAAAGGTGAGTAGCTCCCATGTCTTAGGGAGGTGAAGGCCAAGGTCTGGCGGCTCAGCAGTGCGTGCTCCTGTGTTGCTGTGGCCTCTTGGAGGGTCCGGAAAGGTCTCAAGGAACGAAGCGTTCACACAGGTTCCAGGAGCCTTAAATGGCCAGCTTGAGGTGGAGGGGCCTTCTCAGGAAGCAGTGAGGGCAGCTAGGTGGCCCGCCAGGAGCAGGAACATCATCTGGAACATGGAGGAGCCCTAAGAGGGACAGGTCACACATGCCTTCAGGACATCCCCAAATCGGCCAGTGCAGAAAACGCACCAGAAGGGAGGGGCTGAGGTCATCCGGCGGAAGCGTGGAACTGCTGTTCATCTGATCTGAAAGTTTCTAGAAAAATTCATGGAGCAGCACTGGGGGCCCCAGTGCTGGCTCAGCCCTTGCTGCCTGGTTTCCTTCGCCCCATGGGTCCACTGACCATTCTGTCCTGTTGAGGACTTTGGGGGGGGCCATTCAGGATCTGGGCCTATCCCCTTTGCCTCTACTCTTTCCATTTCCCTGGCTTTCCCCTGCTCCTGGGTTGCTCTGTTGACATCCAGAACCCAGCTTCCCCCTAACAGGTTCTGTGGCTTCTATCCTCCTGGGCAAGGACCCAGACTCCTCCTCCGGGCCTTCATCTGGCTGTTCCCTGCCCATTCCTTCCTCAGGACCCAGCCCAGGGTCCCCTTACCTCTTGGACCCCTTCCAGGGGGCCCTGGCAGCGTCTGCCCCATTCACATACGTGCCTGGCTCCTACCTCCAGACCTTACTTCCTCTTGGCTTTTGGCCCTAGTGGCCCTAGTATTTACACCCCCCACCCCCGGGCCTGGTGCAGAGTATGAGCTCAGTCCCGGTTTTGATTGGAGCCTCAAGAACTAACTCTTTGTTGGGGCGCCTGGGTGGCTCAGTGGCTTAAAGCCTCTGCCTTCGGCTCAGGTCATGATTTGGGGGTCCTGGGATCAAGAGTCTGGCTCTCTGCTGAGCAGGGAGTCTGCTTCCCCTCCTCTCTCTCTCTCTGCCTGCCTCTCTGCCTGCTTGTGATCTCCGTCCGTCAGATAAATAAAATCTTTAAAAAAAAAAAAACACCAAAACTATATGTAGAACATCACCCTAAAGTAAGCAGTAACAAAATGGCACGGGTCTTCCCGACACCAGGGACTAGTCCCATAGCTCTCCATCCCTGACCACTCATACCCCATTTCAGAAAGAGCTGTGTTTCGACGACGAGCTGGTGCTCCAGCAGCTGCGCTACACGGGCATGCTGGAGACGGTGCGGATCCGGAGGTCAGGCTACAGCGCCAAGTACACGTTCCAGGTGGGCGACACGCGCATGGCTGTCGTGACGTGGCGGGGGGTCGCTGGACACCAGGCGCTTCTCCACCCCAGCACTATCGGCATTTATACCAGATTATTCTCTGTCATTGGCGGGGGCGGGCAGATGTCCTCAGAACAGGTGGCTGGGCACAGGCCCAGCCTGGAAGGATACCGAGGTGTCAAGCCAAGCTGGGAAGAGGGAGTTGCACGAGCAGATCCCTGCACAAGTCTGCGCTCTGTTGAGCGTCTCCTGTGATGGATGCTTTTATACCCGTCTCTTCTATTCCTCCAACCAGCAGCAAGAGGTCCTGTCTCCCCGGGGTTGTTAGAAACACAAAGGATCATTAGTAACCTCAAATTAGGCAAGATCAAACTGGCGGCTGCTAGGGCAGTTTCCTGACTTTAGCCCCATTGACCCTGGGGCCGCCTGGTCATTCTTTCTTGGGGGGACACCTTGGGCATGATGGGACATTGAGCAATCCCTGGTCTCCACCCACTCGATGCCAGGAGCACCCAGCCCTCCCACATCGGGAGAGCCCTGGATGTCTCTGGACATCGCCACACATCGCCAGTGGGAAGCAGGCCTGGGCTCAGAATCCCTGGCTCATGCCATGAGCTGGTGTCCCCAGTGTGAGCCCTGGAGTCAGCCCCGGGCCTGAACCCAGAGGTGGTGGCACCTGGTCCCCAATTCAGCTGTACCCGTATGGCCTCGGGGACATGGCTTCATCATGGCATGCCTCCCTTTTTCTCATCCACGGACTGGAAATAGCATCTCTCTGACCCCATATAAATAGGGAAAGCCAAAGCCCAGAAATGGGAGAAGCACCAATGTATTTTGCTAATGCTTTGTTCTTAAACATTTGACCTGTTTGCTTAAAAGCTGTGTATCTCAGCTCGGGTTCAGCTCTCTAATGAGTCATAGGCCAGAAGACCCCCCCCCCCCAAGGCAGCCCTGTTTCCTGGCCACCCCTGACCAGTGCCAGCACCGGCAGGCCCTTAAGAGCCACTCACCAGGTGACTGAACGACTGTGTGTGTCGTGGTCTGTGTGTGTTGTGGTCTTTCTGAAGCTTTAAGCTGTCTCAGAGGGTCTGAGATTCTGGCTTTGTCAGTACCATTCTGGCGTTGGAAACTTGGCTCGACCAGGGGCTCGCAGGAGCGCCGAAACCTTGCCGCTGGCAGAAACCCTCAACAGATAATCTCTTTTGGCCAAACTCACACAGGATTTCACAGAACAGTTCCAAGTGCTGCTGCCCAAGAACGCCCCGCCCTGCAGGGAGGTCATCTCCGCCCTGCTGGAGAAGATGGATGTGGACAAGAGGAACTACCAGATCGGGAAGACCAAGGTCAGGGCTCCCACCCCTTGGGGGGGCTGCAAACCCGTATCCCACCTCCCGCCACACACAGGGTCCTCCCGTGGCCTGAGGTCCCAGGCCACATACTGAGAGACAGGGGCTTTGCTGAGGAGGTGTCTTTCTTGCGGCCCAGCACATTCTTTTTTCCTAGAAGGTGAAGGGGTGCGTCTAAGGGGAAGGGCTCGGGCTTCACTCCCGTCTCCCAGTCCCTCGCGCATGGCCCGGGATTCCTGCAGGGTGTCCGGGAGCCAGTTGCTAGTGTTCAGGGTCAGGCAAAAGGCTTCCTTCCCTGGTGTTCCTCTCAGACACCGTCTACCAACTCCAGGTACGTGCTGGTTGCTTCTTAACTGTTGGGGTGCCCGCCGCCGTCCTTGTCCAACAAGGGCTAAGGGCAACCCCCATTAGGGCTTCACCTGTTGTGCAAAGTCCCTTCGCCGTTCTCCAACCAGCTCATCCTCGAGTTACCACGTGACCGAGCAATTCCATTCCTGGGCGTGGACCCAAAAGAACTGAAAACGAGTGTTTAAACAGATGCTTATACACGCGTGTCGTGCACATCCGTAGCAGCACTCGTCCCAATAGCCAGAAGGTAGAAATGGCCCACACGGTCCATTGGCTGATGAATGGATCCCCAAATTGTGGGCCATTCATATGATGAAATACTGTGTGGTCTTGCTCCACTCGAGGACACAGATGAACCTTGAGAACAATGAGGGAGAGAAGCCAAACACAAAAGCCCGCCTAGTGTGCGAACCCGTGTACCCAAGACGCCCAGGACAGGCAGATCACGGTTACCAGGGGCTGGGGCACAGAGAGCAGGGGAGTGACAGCTCCCGGAGGTGGGGACCTCTCTTTGGGGTGATGGAAATGTCCCAGAGCCTGACGGTAGTGACGTTTGCTCAGTGTTGTGGACAGACCAAAGGCCGCTGATGTGCTCATATCGATGATGGTTCGCTTCATGTTAGGGGAGTTCTCTTGACAGGTGAAAAAACTCCCCTCGGTCAGGTCCGCTGGCACCCAAGCTTGGTCTCACACACTTGCGGGGCCTGGGGATTCCAGGGACTGTGCTGACCTCCCCCCACCACCCCCATTCCCACACCCACCAGGTTTTCCTGAAGGAGACAGAGCGCCAGGCCCTGCAGGAGACGCTGCACCGGGAGGTCGTGCGGAAGATCCTGCTCCTGCAGAGCTGGTTCCGGGGGGTTCTGGAACGCCGGCACTTCCTGCAGATGAGACAGGCGGCCGTCACCATCCAGGTACCGCAGGGGCCTTGTGGGGGCCAGGGATAAGGGCAGTCACACCGGCCCGTCCCTGATCGCTTGCCGCACCCCCAGGCCTGCTGGCGCTCCTACCGCGTCCGCCGGACCCTGGAGAGGACACAGGCCACCATATACCTCCAGGCCGCATGGAGGGGCTACCGGGAACGGGTGGCCTACCGGCGCCATAGACAGAGCATCATCCGCCTCCAGAGCCTCTGCCGGGGTCACCTACAGCGCAAGAGGTGAACAGAGCAAGGCCCCGCCTCCCGGCCCTCCCCCTACCCCCCCATCCCACCCCACCCCCGAGCCCCAGACAGCCTGCTCACCTGAAAGGGTTTCTTTTTTTTTCTTTTTTTTTTTTTTTTTTTTAAGATTTTATTTATTTATCTGACAGACAGAAATCACAAGTAGGCAGGGAGACAGTCAGAGAGAGAGGAGGAAGCAGGCTCTCCGCAGAGCAGAGAGCCTGATGCGGGGCTCGATCCCAGAATCCTGGGATCATGACCTGAGCCGAAAGCAGAGGCTTTAACCCACTGAGCCACCCAGGCACCCCCCTGAGAGGGTTTCTTAACAGATCCCTCTCACAACAGGGAGACCCTGGGGGGGCCACGTCCTGGACCTCCCTTTCCTAGCTGAGTCATTTCTGCCTTTCCAGAAGCATCTCTTGAGGGCCATGGTTACCCCATGCGGCAGGGACAGAGCCTGGCCGCCAGCCTGTGGGTAGCACAGGGGTCCCTGAAGCCCTGGGTGGTTTCGGGAGGTGGTGTGCACGTTTGTTCCTGAACCCGCTCCCTTTGCTCTTCTCACACCAGCTTCAGCCAGATGGTGGCAGAAAAGCAGAGGGCTGGAGAGGACAGGGCAGCCCAGCAAGCCTTGAGGGCAGAAACAGCAGAGGGCGGGCCCGACCAGGCAGCCCAGCCGGAGCAGGTGCCCAGGCAGGACCCAGAACCATCTGAGGACAGGGAGCATTCAGTATCGGAACCCGAAGCGTGGCCAAGCGAGGAGCCCCTGGCAGAGAGCTCCCAACCAGAGATGGAGGTCCCCAGCCCGGAGAAGGCTCTCCCACCCCAGAAAAATACAGCTGACAGTCACGAGAAAGTGCCCAGCAGCCGAGAAAAGCGTGAATCACGGCGGCAGAGGGGGCTGGAACACGTGAAGCTCCAAAACAAACACATACAGTCCTGTAAGGAAGAGCTTGCCCTCAGAGAACCTTCTGGAAGGACTGTACTGGAGCAAGAGGAGAGCCTCCCAGAAGACAGGAAGGAGAACAGAGAAGATGAAACACCTTCAGACTTGGCGACAGAGACAGAGACTGCTTCTAAGAAGCAGCCTGAGGAGCCACCGCAGGCTGCGCCGACCAGCGAGCTCTCCGGAGAAACCCCGAAGATGCTGGAGGGCGAGCACCCGGCGCCTGGCCCCGTAGCACGGCCAACCAGCCTAGCCCTGGACAGTAGCGTCAGCATGCCCGCCCCCAGTACCACCCCTGAGACACCCAAGGACAAGAGGAAGCCTGGGGGCGACCTGAGGGCACAGGACAGGTCTGAGAGCCCTGGAGGCTCCACCCAGATCCAGCGGTACCGGGACCCCGACTCTGAGCGGCTGGCCAATGCCGTGGAGCTCTGGCGGGGCAGGAAGCTGCCGCCCACCTGTCCAAGCGCCATGCTGAGCCAGTCCCTTGACCTCAGCGAGCGGCACCGGGCCATGGGGGCTGCCCTCACGCCCACAGAGTAAGCCCCGGGCCCTCCTGTGTCTGAACACTGTGGGTGCCAGGCTGGGTTGGGCGGGCAGGGTGGGGGCACGCACAGAGGCCTGGCAGCAGGACCCGGGCAGTACCATGTGTCCCAAAAACATGTGAGCATCTCTGTGCCTGCCCGAGAGCCAACAGCAGTTGGGTGGGAGGCCCAAGGAAGGAGGAGGAAGGGGCAGGGAAACGTAAAGGGTTGTCATCTGCCGGGAACCACAGAGCCTGGGGCCAGCTGGGACCCTGAGTGCTCTCCCTGACCCCTACCCGTGCCCCAAAACAAGCTGTGTTCACACAGAAATACCCTGGTTCTCTCGAGACGACATCCCCCCACTCCCTGGTCTGCCTGGGTCGCCGTGTCCTTGGTAGCGGTGATCACCCAGGAATCGAAGAAGCTCTTGACCCGCTCTGCCTTACCCTTAGTTAGCTACGTGCCGGTGACCCCGAGTCCCCAACCCTCCTGCCTGGCCAGAGGAAAGAAGAGTTGGAAGAAGACGCAGGCCTTCTGCTAGGCCGGGCTTTCTCGGCCCAGCACGCGGACCCCTGTGGCCGGCTTGTTCTCTGGGGTGGTCTGCCCCGTGCCCCTCGGAGCATGGAGCCGCACCCTGCTGTCCCCCACCAGATGCCCGAGCCCCTCCCAGCCCAGTCAGGACAAACAAAAACATCTCCTAACTCGCGCTTGTAAATAAAAGCCACGTTTCTGTGATCTTGCAGGGAGAGACGCATTTCCTTGTCCACGAGCGACGTCTCCAAGCTCCTTCCATCCCCATCCCAGACCAAGATGCAGGTAAAGCTTCAGGCCGCAGCTCCCGCCCCAGCTGCCCCGGCTCTGCCCGAAACGCGGCTTAAAAGACAAGGGCAGTTGGTGGCTGGACGGCATGGTAAGCAGAGCGCCCCTGCCTTCCCTCCAGTGAATCCCGCCTGCCTTTGCTCACCCAGCCCTGTTCCCTTTGCAGCCTTCTCTAGAAGCCGTAGATGGGGAGCCCAGCACCAAGAAGCCGGCCGTCCAGAAGAAGAAATCGGGCGACGCATCTGTCGGCACAGATTCTGGGCTGTCCCCGGGCCCCCCGGCTGACTCTAAGTAAGTGTGGGCTTTGGAGAAGGCTCAGGTCAGCATCAGAGGATACCCAGGGTCCCTGCCGGCCCCACCCCTGCCCCCTGTCTTAGGGCAGCCTGGTCTGAAGTGATGGCAATTATGAAGCCCCCTTGGGCAAGTACTCACCCCGTCCAGGATGAGCGGAGCGGTCGTGACCTCCTAATGTGCCAGCGGGGCCCTGTGCCGGCATCATGGTTCCCACTGCGGCCTAGAGCCAATCTGGGTCACCTCCTCTGGGCCCACAGGTCGATGGGTTCCATTTGGCTTTTTATGGTGTCAGAACCAGCTTTTGGTTCCCCCTACCTCCAGGACCCCTCCTGGTCTGTGGATAGAAGAAACTGGGCCCACGCTCTGCCCCCAGAGAGCCCCTGCAGAAGTGCTCCAGGCAGGTCCATCACAGAGCAGAGAGGATGGGCCATGGGTTGGGGGAACTTTGATCTAAATGCAGGGACAGGAGGTCGAGGAAGGTCCAGAATGGGCTTGCAGAGTGCCCACCACTGCGGGGACGGACACCCCACCACCAAAACAAAGCCCCTCGAATCAGGGTGCTTCCAGCAACCGAAATTCACTTCTCACAGTCCTGGCGGCCAAGAGTCTGCAGTCAGGGTTTTGGCAGCGCCGCCCCCTCGGAAGACTCTAGGAAAGGGCACTCCTTGCCTCTTCCGGTTCCTGGGGGCTCCGGGCAGCCTCGGCCTGTGTCTGCACCCCCCGTCTCTACCCGCATCTTCACATGACCGTCCTCTTTCCCCTGTGTTCTTTCTCTGTCATAAGGATGACGACCTCATCTTGAGGTCGTAGTCCGTTTGGGCTGCTGTAAAAAAAATCACCAGAGTAAGTGGGTTAAACTCTAGACATGTCTTCTGGGGGCCGGAAGTTCACGTTCGAGGCACCAGCAGCCATACTCTGTATTGGGGACCACATCCTGGTTCACGCATGGCATCTTCTCACTAGGGCATCATGTGGCAGGAATGGCGAGGGGGCTCCCCGCGACCCCTTTTGTAAGGGTACCAGTCCCATATGGGCCTCCCCCTCATGACCTCATCACCCCAATACCCTCACACTGAGGGTACGACTTTGGCGTACAGATCTGGGGGGAGACAGACATTCAGAGCATGACACACAGTAACTTAGTCACATCTGTAAAGACCCTTTTCCCAAATAAGGTCACACTCATGGGTCCTGAGCCTGAGCACATGGACACAGCTTTTGGGGGGGCACGCCATTCAGCGCACAATTTGACATTCTTTCTGATTTTCTTAAAACTCAGTCGCATAGATCGAGCCCCACATTGGGCTCTCTGCTCAGAAGGGAGCCTGCCTCCTCCTCCCTCTCTCTCTCTCTCTCTGCCTGCCTCTGCCTACTTGTGATCTGTCTGTCAAATAAATAAATTTTTTTTTAAAATCTTTTAAAAAAAAAAAAAAAAACTCGGGCCCATAAACACACATAAGGGAGCAGAAGGTAGTTTTATTTCAGGTTGTTGTTTTTTTAATATGAAAACGGGGTCAAGCTGTGATATTTGTTCTGCATTTTACCTTTTTTTTATATTTAATTTTTTAAAGATTTTATTTATTTGACACGGAGAGAGAGCTCACAACTAGGCAGAGAGGCAGGCAGAGAGGGCTAGGGGGAAGCAGGCTCCCCGCTGAGCAGAGAACCCGATGCGGGGCTCGATCCCAGGACCCTGAGATCATGACCTGAGCCGAAAGCAGAGGCTTAACCCACTGAGCCACCCAGGTGCCCCTGCATCTTGCCTTTTCACCTGACCCCCCGTCACGTCACACAAATCGATCTTATTTTTAGTAGTATCTCTTTCCGTGGATAACCAAGCAAAGGGTGACTTTTCTTTTTGTAGCAAGATGACCTTTCCTCCAACCTTGCTTCCGTTGTCACCTCCTGAAGCTTAAGAGAAACTGCTTAACTTTCTCCTGCAGATCCACTTTTAAAAGACTTTTCTTGCATAAGAATAAGGATAAAAAATCCAGCCTAGAGGGGGTGGAGGAAATGGAGAACACAGCGCCGGGGCACACCTCCCTAGAAGCCACCACCACCAAAAGGAACCTGGAAGGTTGGTCGCTGGGAGCCTCAGGGAGAGAGGGCAGAGTCACCGGGGTCTCTGGGAATGAGTACTGGGCACAGGGTTTTGGGGCTGGTCCCAGGTACCAGCCCCCAACTCCAGGGTGCTTTCCGGCTGCAGACCCCAGCTTGCAACTAGGGCAGGGCCCTGGTTCTCTGTGGGGGGGGGGGGCGTGAGTCCCCCGGAACCCACCTCCCCAGCTGCTCCTTCTCCCTCCAGCCTCCTTCAGCCACCAGCACCGCCACCCAGCAGGTGAGAAGCACGCTAAGGAGCCAGGAGGCAAAGGGAAGAAGAACCGAAACCTTAAGATCGGCAAAATCACGGTGTCGGAGAAGTGGCGAGAATCCGTGTTCCGTAAGATCACCAACGCCAACGAGCTCAAGTACCTGGATGAGTTCCTGCTGAACAAGGTGGGCCATCCAGGGGCAGCTGCGGGGTCGGGGGGCACAGGGGGTCAGGGGACTACGCACGGTCAGGCTCGGGCCTCCCCAGAAGGTGGTCAGCACCCAGCAGTTTGGGCTTCGAAGCCGCCACACCCAAGCCCTTAGTGTGCCAGGCACAGAACGTCCAGAGGCACATTTCCAATACAGAAAGTTCCAGAAACCAGATACTGCTTCCCAAACTTGACGTTAGCTCCTTTACTGCAAAATCCCACCTGGATTCACGGGAGAACGTTTGTAGTCTAACATTCACGTTGCTCTCCGGGGATATTTACATTTCGTAGGAAAACGCAGTGGGTCTTGGGGCGCCTGGCTGGCTCGTCGGTAGAACACGTGACTCTCGATCTCAGGGTTGTGAGTTCAAGCCCCATATTGGGTGTACAGCTTACTTTGAAAAAGAAAAAATGTCAGTGGGTCTGATCACAAGGGCTACACAGAACTTGTGGAACAGTGTTAACATCCAGAGGGCCTGACTCTGGGACACGCCTGTCCCGAGGGTCTCAGGCAAGGGGCTGTGGCCTGGGCCAGCGTCCTCTCCTGCACTACCTGCCCAGAAAGTTCGGAATCTGCTGTTGGAAAGACACTGTGTGTGTTGTCTCCACGCATCCTTGGGGGTGATTGCCCACTTCCTCTCACACTGGAGGAAACGGAAACGCCTAGAGCTGGGTGGGCACTGGACATACTTCTGTCCCCCTCAGTGACCCCCAGGTCCTGCAGCCTCGCGGTGGCTCAGTCCTGGCCTTGAACTTACTTTGTTTAGGATACACTTTAACAAAACGCATTGATCGAGTGCTTAGCGTATACGGCAGAAGTGAATTGGTCACCACGGCACGCATTTGGGGCATGGCTCAGGGTTAAGTTAAGCCTGTTTGTGGTTAGCAGAAGGGTCCCCAGGGACGACTGTGTCCCAGAGGACCGTTGGCTACACCTGCAGATGTTTTTGGTTGTCCTGACTGGGGAGTGCCCCTGGCATCTGGTGGGTGGGGGCCGGGGGTGCCGTTCAACATCCCCAGTGTGATCCAGCCCCCAATGTGGGGTGTTTGGTTTAAACCTGGACTGAAGGGATTGGAAAGATCAGGCCAGAATTAGCCAGAGGGCCTGGATTTTTTTTTTTTTTGCTGGGATTGCAGGGGAAGCAGGGAAGGACTCGGGACAGAGCTGAGCAGCAGGCAGATGCCAAGCCTGCGGTCACTCCGAGTCAGGGCATCTCGCTCTCCTTCAGATAAACGACCTGCGCTCCCAGAAGACTCCCATCGAGAGCTTGTTCATAGAAGCCACGGAGAAGTTCAGAAGCAACCTCAAAACCATGTACTCCGTCCCCGTATGTGCAGCCCCTGGCCCGGGGGAGGGCCCTTGTGGGGAACCCCGTGCCCTCTCCAGGGCACCCCCTACTGTCTGTCCGTCCCACGGGGGTCACACCTGCATCCCCACAGAACGGGAAGATCCACGTCGGCTACAAGGACCTGATGGAGAACTACCAGATTGTCGTGAACAACCTGGCAGCCGAGCGGGGGGAGAAGGACACCAACCTGGTCCTCAACCTCTTCCAGTCACTGCTCGACGAGTTCACCCGCGGGCACACCAAGAATGACTTTGAGCCGCCCAAGGTCGGTGGTGCCGCCTCGGGGACGGTTGGGGGGTGGCGGCTGGAGGCACGGGTGCTCCCAGGGCCCTCACGGACTATGCCTGTGTGCTCCCTCACAGCAGAGCAAAACTCAGAAGAAGAAGCGGAAGCAGGATCGCGCCGTGAGTATCTGTGCGCGTGCGCGCTTGTGAAGACGCAGGTGTGAGCGTGTTTTCCCGCCCCGCCCTGGGGAACCCTGATCGTGAGCGTGAGCCTCGGGCCTGAGGTGCCACAGGCTGTGGCGAGAGTGTGGAGGCGTCCCCCTCGCCACTCAGCGCCCTCCCCCGTGGCCCTCCAGGTCCAGCAGCACAACGGGCACGTGTTTGCCAGCTACCAGGTGAGCATCCCGCAGTCGTGCGAGCAGTGCCTCTCCTACATCTGGCTCATGGACAAGGCCCTGCTCTGCAGCGGTGAGTGCTCCCGACCCCCACCATGCCGCCGATGCTCCGTGACTCCCCCTTGCCCCCCACCATGTCCCCAGACCCCTCACTGTGCACTGGGGCCTTTACTCTGGCCATGGGGTAGATATTTCTGGAACATTGCCCTGGCCATTCCTCACCCACTCGGGCCTCCCACTGCCAGCCTGGGGCAGATGCCGATTCTCAGCCGGCTCTGAGCCACCCCCGCCCCCGCCACCGCTGCCTCTGCAGCCTGCCCTCCCCATGCCCACCTCCGTGGCTTACCCCATGTCCTCCCTCCCAGCTTACGTGCACACTGCTCCTGCTGCCTGATCTGCCAGCGCCTCCCTAGACCCCCGGGGTCCCCCATGTGGTGGCAGGCAAGGCCAGTCAGCCACAGAGGAACCCTGAGACACAGCTGCAGCCCAGGCCAACCCAGCGGGCAGGAGGGTCCGGCCCCGGGCGTGGTCAGGCAGATCTCTGGCGGTTGTGCATTCCTGCTGTGATCAGCTAGGCCTCTCTTCCCACCCAGGGCCTCCTGTCCCCTCAGTCCCTATGTGTGTCACAACTACTCAGGCAGTTGTCACCATCCTGAGATAAGGACACTGGCCGCCCCCTCCCCTTTGGTCTCAGCTAGCTTTCTATCTCAAGCACAGGCCCCCCAAACCCCTGTTCCTGTCCCACTGGCCAGGCTGAGGCCACTAGCAGTCACCAGCCGTGAACGTCTGCCCACATGTTTTCCCTGCCTGGGAACTGGGGCAGAAGTTCCTGTCTCAAGCTTGGAAGCCGGTCAGTGGGAACCCAGGTCCCCTGCGGCACCCTCTGTGACCCACCCCCCATGACCTCCTAGTGTGCAAGATGACCTGCCACAAGAAGTGTGTGCACAAGATTCAGACCTACTGTTCCTACACATGCGGGAGTAAGGTGAGCGTCGCCCGGGGGCAGGAACTTTCCAGACCATCTGGGGGAGGACATCCCAAGCAATGGGAGGAGAAGGCATGCTTGTTGGGAGACCAAGGTTGGGTGTCAGGTAGGAGCAGGAAGCTGATAGAAGGGGCTGGTCCAGAGCAGAGCACAGCCTGGTTCTGTCAGAGCCCCTTGAGGTCCCCCAAGGCAGGGCTGGGCTTCCTCAGTGTGCATCTCAGACCCCCAGCCCTGCTCCACCACCCTCCCGGTGGAGGGAAGCCTCCAGCTCTGTGCACAGGGGAGGCCGAGTCCCAAGCGCTAGGGCTGCAGCCGGAACAGGACTGGCTGCCCCGGGGGAGCTGGGTCTGCTCCACAGGGGAACCCCTGCCCCTCCCTGCCCAGCAGCCAGCAAGCTCACCTCCCCAGCCGGGTGCCCCCAGCAGCCTGCGGGGTGGTGGAGGGACAGGAAGGGAGGGAGCCCACCCAGGAGGCCTGACCCCTGCCCTCTGGTGTTGCAGAGTGAGCCAGGTGCCGAGCCAGGCCACTTTGGCGTGTGCGTGGACAGCCTGACCAGCGACAAGGCCTCCGTGCCCATTGTGCTGGAGAAGCTTCTGGAACATGTGGAGATGCATGGCCTGTACACCGAAGGCCTCTACCGCAAGTCAGGTGCTGCCAACCGCACACGGGAGCTACGACAGGCCCTACAGACAGGTGGGTGTCGGGGGCAGGTGGGCTTTGGGGGGGTTCTCGGGCACCATCCTCCTGCCCACACTCATCAGCCCCCGGCCGGCCTCCCCGCAGACCCCGCGGCCGTCAAGCTGGAGAACTTCCCCATCCATGCCATCACTGGCGTGCTCAAGCAGTGGCTTCGAGAGCTGCCTGAGCCCCTCATGACTTTCGCCCAGTATGGCGACTTCCTCCGAGCCGTAGGTGAGGCCCACAGCAGCCGCGGTGAGGGTGGGCGGGTGGCCACGGTCAGGCTTGGAACCATGAGCGCTCGCCAGGGCCAACTGGGGAGGCCCCTCTGAGAAACCCGGGCTCAGAGCAGCTGGCCTGGCGCAGGTGCCTAGCCAAGGGCAGGGCCGGGACCCCTCTGTGGCCCCATACCTTGCCACATGCCCGTCCCAGCCACCACGCAGCGGGAGGCTCCCCTGCCCCCCGGGAATGTGTCGGGGCCGGGCCCACAGGTTGCTGATGCCCTGGGCCCCCCTAGAGCTGCCGGAGAAGCAGGAGCAGCTGGCCGCCATCTACGCCGTCCTGGAGCACCTGCCCGAGGCCAACCACAACTCACTGGAGCGGCTCATCTTCCACCTCGTGAAGCAAGTGCCCACCGCCTGCTCCCCGGCGGGGCGGGGGTCCCCATCAAGAGCCCTGGTGCGGCATGCCTCGGGTTTGGCCCCAAGACCTGGTCCTGTGCCGGGGGTTCTGGGGGAGACCCAGGCTCTCCTGTGGCGATCCCTCTCCGCCTGTCCCAGCTCCAGGGGATGACGGCCCCTTCCCCACCCCGGGGCTCTGGCTGCAAGTCCCAGGGCTCCGTGGCCACCCCTAACTGCCGCTCATCACGCAGGGTGGCCTTGCTTGAGGATGTGAACCGCATGTCGCCCAGCGCTCTAGCCATCATCTTCGCCCCCTGCCTCCTGCGCTGCCCTGACAACTCAGACCCGCTGACCAGCATGAAGGACGTCCTCAAGGTCACCACGTGAGTGCTGGTGCCACCAACCACCCTGACCCCGCCACACTGCGTCTGCTCCAGCAGCTAGGGCATCCCTCGCAAGTGTTTCTGAGGCTGAAGAAAACAAGAGAAAAGGAGAATAACCCCCTCTCCAGTGGCGGGGCGAGGGGCAGATCAGGGAGCCTGATGTCCTTGGCCTCTGGCAGCAGCAAAGGTTGTCAGGAAAGAAGCAGCTATGGGGGGGGGGGGGTGATGGGCTCTCCTTCCCCCTGTACCATCTTCAGAAGTTTTCAGAGTTCTTCAAAAGAACTCAGAGGTCGTCAGACGTCAGCGACTAAGAGGACACTGTTTAGGCCTCAGGCTGTGAAAATAAGAACCTGCCACTCTAGGCGGCTTTCCTGTGGCCCTGACGCACCTGGTGGCTGTGGGGTGTTGATTCACTTCCAGCCTCTTCTAGCACCTTCTTTGCTCCCTTTCTCCTTGTGCGGTTGTGATGATGGAAAACCCCGAGTTGTGCCTGCCTCTCGCCCCCCACACTTACCACTCACAGCGCACCTTCCAGAGCCCCAGGGGCAGGTCGCCTGCAGCCCCTGCGACATGTCACCCAGCCTACCTGTTCTTCACACTTCCGTGTCGCCTGCCCTGCAGGGGGCTGTGTGGGGCTGGCTTACTCTGGCAGTACGCCGCCACGGAGATGGGAGCCACAGCCCATGCTGTGTCCGTGGCCTTGCCTGGGCCCTGGGTCTCCATCTCAGGTCCCCGCGCCCCAGTCTCCAGCCAGTGCCTCTCCAGACACCAGGCCCTGATGCCTGCCATCCCGCGGGTGGTAACCAATTCCCTTTCTCCCGCAGCTGCGTGGAGATGCTCATCAAGGAACAGATGAGGAAGTACAAGGTGAAGATGGAGGAGATCAACCAGCTAGAAGCCGCGGAGAGCATTGCCTTCCGCCGCCTCTCCCTCCTGCGACAGAACGCTGTGAGCACGCCGGCCTCGGGTGGCGGGGGTGGGGTCTCACCTGGCCAGGGGCCTCTTGGGAGCACGGTTGGGGGCCAGTTCCCCCACATCAGCTGAATGACCGCCTTCCTCGTTCAGCCTCCTGCCGACTGCCCTTTGAAGGGCAGCAGGGGACCGGTCATCCACTCGGGGACGGTTCGGGTCTTCCTCTGGCCTCTGCTACAGGGAAGAGTCCCCACCACAGAAGTGGCCCCACAGTGGGGATGGGGACTTAGCGGGGCAAGTCCTGGGCTCCCACGGGAGGACCTTGTCCTTGTACCCGCAGTCCGATGTGGCTCGGTGCCCGTGTGGCGGTTGTGGCCCTGTGTGGTCACACTCTGTTCGTCTCTTCCCCAGCCATGGCCTCTCAAACTGGGGTTTTCGTCTCCCTATGAGGGGGTCCTGGTATGTACACTTTCCACGGGCCCACCCTGCATGTCTCCGGGCGCGGTGCGTGCTGGGTTCCCCGCGTGCCCGTGGTCTCATGGGGTAGACCGAGCATGTCCTAACCTCCCGAAAGTGCATGCTGGGGGAGGACCACTGCCTGTTGACCATCTGTGCTGAGGACAACTAATCAGCCGAGCAACAGCCACTCTGTCCCCACGGGATCCACATCAGAACTAACCTCCTCTCCCCAAGCTGTTGACCCTCCCCACTGCCAGGAGGCCAGGCCCACCCTCCCAGAGGGGCCAGCCACACCTGCCACTTCTCTGTCGTAGAACAAAAGCCCCAAGGCCCGGGCGAGCAGTGGTAGCGGCCCAGAGGAGCTGGGGGTGCTGCCGGAAGAGGAGGTGCCCGGCGGCGACGAGGACCGCGAGAAGGAGATCCTCATTGAGCGGATCCAGTCCATCAAGGAGGAGAAGCAAGTGTCTCCATCCCGCTGCCATCCGGCCCCCCTCCCCAAGCCCGTTGGCATAGCCACCCTGGCCGTTAGAGGAGGCTGACAGGCTAGGCTCATTCCCACCATCTGGCACCTCCCTCACGGGGGGCTGCTGTCCTAAAACGCAGCCGGGAGCTGTTTAAACCCCCTGCTTCACCCCCAGGAGCCATGGTGGTCCACAGGAGATAAAAGGGGGCAGCAGAGGGGTCGTGCCCAAACTTTGTCTTAAAGTTCGTTTTAGCTAGGGTGACCAATTAGCCTGTCACTCAGTCAAGATGTGAGTGTGCATTGGGATGCCATTAACATGATGCCAGGAGGACAGGTGTGACCTGGGCCACTTGGCCTCCCTAGTCTGAAGAACAGGGTAGAGCACTCCAGGTAGAGGGCCCAACACTTGCAAAGGCCCTGAGGCAGGAGCCTATCACTAGCTCAGTATAGGGCCAGGTGGCTGGCTTCCCTCAGCAGCCTGAACCCGCCCTCCCTGGACTTTTTCTGGGCCAGGTGTGATTTGGGGATGGCTGCTGGGGGCGCTGAGGGCAAGGGCTCCCATCCAGGAAGAGGAAAGCCCGTTCTGTCCCCTGCTGGCCTGGCACCCTTGTTGGGAGATCTTTCACCCTAGGAGCAGCCTTGGACACCATGACCCCCTTCTCTCCACCCCCCCTGCAGGGAGGACATCACCTACCGGCTGCCGGAGCTGGACCCTCGGGGCTCCGATGAGGAAAACCTGGACTCGGAAACATCGGCCAGCACGGAGAGCCTGTTGGAAGAACGGGCCGGGCGGGGGGCCTCAGAAGGTCAGTATTAAGGCAGCGTCTGCTTCTGTCCTTCCCGTGTCCACCGCCGGCAGGCCCTGGGGCAAGGGTCCGTCTTCAGGCCCCGAAGCTGCAGTAACCCTGCCGTCTGTCTCTCAAAAGGGCCCCCCGCGCCTGTTCTCCCCAGCCCCGGCGCGCCCGCCCTGAGCCCCCTCCCCGTGGCAGTCGCCCCTCCAAGACGAAGGCCGTCGTCCTTCGTGACGGTCAGAGTGAAGACCCCCCGGCGGACCCCCATCATGCCCACCACCAACATCAAGCTCCCACCCGGCCTGCCCTCCCACCTCCCCAGCCGGGCACCGGGTGCCTCAGAGGCTGCTGCCCCCGTGAGGCGCCGAGAGCCGCCCGCCCGCCGCCCGGACCAGGTACATTCGGTGTATGTCACACCCAGCACTCTCCTGCCCGTGTTGGGCACGCGGGAGCCCCCGGACGAGGACAACCGGCCTCCTGGGGCCAAGCGGAGGTACTCAGATCCCCCAACCTACTGCCTGCCCCCCACCTCGGGCCAGGCCAACGGCTGAGGGCCCCCAGAGCCAGAGTCCCCGCGAGTCCCAGCCGGAGCTGGGCACCAAGCTGCAGAGCCTGCGTTTGGCTGAGAAGGATCCCGAACGAGAAGCTCCAAGACAATGTGAGGTGGGCACTAGCCCCACGTGCAGAGTCCAAGCAGGGAGAGGCCAGCCAAGGCCCGGCCGCCCTTGCTGAGCCCCCAACACTGCACAGACTCACCCACCCAGAGCACCAAATCACGGTGGGTGGCCTGGCATCTGGCATCTCCCGCCACCCTTTTTGTTTTATATGGTAACTGTTTCTTTGTGCGTGGTTTACATAACTTTAAACTGTAACAGCCTTAACAGGAGACCAAATTGTTTTTTATACATGTATGTACAAACTTTTATATTAACGCCCTTCATCTCCCTTATAACCTGGACTTGAGTCTTCAGAGCAAAGCCTGCACGGCCAGCGCATGTCGGGGGCTCAGAACTGCACTGAGGACGGCCTAGGGCCCACGGTCTGAGGGCTGGGGCCTTGCGTCGGGTATTTGGACCCAGGGGGCCCCTGACGGCCCCAGGCATGTCTCAGACGCATCCTCCGGCCTGTGTCTAAAAGAGTGTCGAAGCCTCCGTGGGGATCAAGGCTGGTGGCTGGAGTCAGGACACGAGGTGGCCAGCAGCCTCCACCTGCAGCACCACAGACCTCACATCCCGGGACGACGTGAATGTGGCCGTCACTCTTCTGTCCGCTGAGCCCCAGACTCAGGAGGCCGGAGGAGGCCACTCTCGGCACACTGCCCCCCTCCACGTGGCCAACAGGAGCCGCGACTCAGGACCACTCACAGGCAGGGAGGGCAAGGCCTGGGGCTGGATATTCCTGCTGGTCAACGGGGACAGGCTGGGGATCTCCGGAGCTGGGCTCCCCCCCCCGCTCAGGCTTGGCTCACTCCCCAGACACACGGCCACGGGTCTGGGACAAGAGGTGCCCCAGGTGCTCCACAAGCCGTGCAAAAATAAAAAGTGCCTGAAAGGTGTGTGTGTGCAAATCCTGCTCGGACTGGGTTCAGAGTCCGTCGGAGGAGGAGGAGCTGGCAGGTGGCAGTCCACCCTGTGGCCTCGGGCAAGAGGGGTGCAGGGCGGGGGGCTGTGCGCCTTGTCTCCGAGGACCTGCCTTGATCTTCCAGGCGATGCTGCTGTTGGAATTTCACATGGAGTCCTCACACCTGAGTGGTGCGCCTGCCGGAAGTGCTTGTTACTGATCCGGAAATGGAGGGGGGCAGTTCGGCAAAGAGCCTCTTGTCCTGGGAGCTGCTCCTGTTGCCATTCCGGCACCCAGCTTCTCCCCAAAGCTAGGGCTTAAATGTCAGCTACAAGGGTCATCTCCCTGTGAAGGGATTAGTTGCTGGTGGGCCCACTAGGGCCAGAAGCCGCACACCTCCCCCAACTATCCCCTCGCAAACCAGCTCCCAGGCTGCAATCAGATGGGCAGTTGTGGGAACCTGCTGGCCGGCAGGGCCCATGGGGCTGGTGTTGAGGGGACAAGGAAGAACCCTAGTCCAGATGGCACATGAGGGAGAGCTGGGAGACTTCTCCAAGGCCACACGTTTGGGATGGGGTAGGCCTGGGATTCGGAGCCTGCCCCATCTGCCTCCAGTGACCCCCTTCATCCACCCTGGGTTTAGTCTCCTACATAGTGTTTTGCGAGGACACCAGGCCCATGTGGGACCAGGACACAGGTGACACGAGGGGTAGGAAGATGGATGAGTGCTGCAAGCCAGGCTCCAGTCCCTCTGACGCGCCAATCCTTACCCTGTCCTCCGCAGGCATAGGGGTCAGGGGAGGTTGCAGGATGGGCCCCAACTGCCTGGGGACTCGGAGAGCGGGGGTAATCTCTCCACGGAGGTCTGGGCGTTAGGGGTGACCCTGCCCCAACCTCTCACCCCCAGAGCTAGCTAATATCCGCCCCCCTCCCACAGGCAGGTTTTGTCACACCACCCGTTTCCCAAAAAAGTTAAACTTCCTCATGGCCACTCCGGGGGTGGTGTAATCAGACCCGGAAGCTCATAACCACAAACTTCGGATGGGCCCCTAAGCCTTGGGATTCCTTAGTCCCTGGTCCCTATCCCGGGAAGAACCGGGGAAGGCTGCCTGAATACGGAAGAGTTCACCGTGGGAAGAACCCAAGCAGAAGTGGGTGCAGGGGAGGAATTTTGAGGAGGAAAGGAATAAGGCGAGGACGTATTGCACACGGCCCTGACGCCGTAGGAGCGGTCCTTTTAACCCTTCCGGAAGGGTTAAGACGCTTAAGAGGGGAAAACGCGACTCAGCCCTGAGTAACACAGACAGAACAGTATCTCTCCCTGAAAAAAAAAACCCTTAGCTCCGCCCCAAAGATGCAACAGCGAAAGAGGCGGACGCGTCCGGAAGAAGCCCAAATGAGGACACTTCCGCCCTTTTCCAAGATGGCGCCAGCGGAAGGGGCTGGATACCGCCGAGAGATGATGGCAGCGTCGAGGCTGGAGCTGAACCTGGTGCGGTTGCTGTGCCGCTGCGAGGCGATGGCAGCGGAGAAGCGGGACCCGGAGGAGTGGCGTCTGGAGAAGGTGAGGGAAACCTGTACTGTCAAGCAGAGCCCGACTCCCGGACAGCGGCTTCCACAGCTAGCGGCCACCGGGCCTTACTCCCCAGACTCAACGGCCGCTCCTGACCACGCCCCTTCCGGCCAGCTCCGCCACGTTCACCTAAAACTCCCGCCCCATTCCCTCGAGTTCGACTAGCTCCGCCTCCCTGGCCCGTGGCCCCTCCCCCTTCAGCCCAGCCCCCTGCTGGCTCCGACGCCCCCCACTCCCTACCCTCACCCCCACTTCGAACAGGACAGGGAGGAGTGGGAGGGCTTGGCAGACCAGGCTTACACCCCTGCTTTCTCTCCCCAGTACGTGGGAGCCCTCGAGGACATGCTGCAGGCCCTGAAAGCCCAGGCAAGGTGAGTGCTGGTGGCCGCAGGGGCTCCAAATCTGGGATGGGACTGGGGCCAGGACCGGCTCCTGCTGGGGAATGCCTGGTCTCCAGCCCTTGCTGAGACCCTTTCCGGAACAAGGGACGGTGGACACGTTTTCTTTTGCCTCTTGTCGCCTTCCAGCAAACCAGCCTCCGAGGTGATCAATGAATATTCCCGCAAGGTCGATTTCCTGAAGGGGATGCTGCAGGCAGAGAAGCTGGTGAGCCTGGGTGCTCTACTTCCTCAGCCCTCATCGCGCTCACCTGCCCAGGACCTGCCCCTGTGGTGACCCCTTTTCCCTCTTCTGCAGACCTCCGCCTCAGAGAAGGCACTCGCCAACCAGTTTCTGGCCCCCGGCCGTGTACCAACCACAGCCAGGGAGCGGGTACCCGCCACGAAGACGGTGCACCTGCAGTCGCGGGCTCGGTACACCAGCGAAATGAGGAGTGAGCTACTAGGCATGGTAGGGCTTCCTCCCCGGGCCCTGGGAACTCTTTGGTTAGGGACAGTTTCGTGCCTGGGTGTAGCCAGAACAACAAATGCTGGCCAGTGCAGGGACCCTAGGGGGCCCAACAGCCTCTGCCCTGGGCCGGCAGTCTGCTTCCTGACAGAAAGGCCAAGCCGGGATTTTTCTAGATCTGTAGTTTGGTCCAAGGCAAAAATGGTACCTATCTAGTTAAGTCCCAGAGTTGGCCCAGAGCAACAGAGACGAGTTTGACACAGATAGATGACTATCTCGTCTTGCCATAGATAAACTAGTTTTTCCATCCGTAAAATGCGACGGCAAGTGTCTTTTTGAGCATTTTATGTGGATCATAATCAAAGTATGAAAAAATTGAGGTCCAGAGGTCATTCATGGGATTTGCCCGGGGCACCAAATGAGTGGTGGGGGATGTTCTGAGAGCTGAAAGGGCAGTTTGGGGGGAGGACAGGTAGGTGACTTCATGGCTCTCTCTTTTTCCCTTAGGACTCTGCTGGAGGTGAGCTGCCCTAAAGAAAACAGGACTTGAGGCTTACCTGTTGTGCTGCCTCACATTCCTCACCTGGCTCCCCCAAGGTCTCCCACAGCCGAGCGTAGCCTCAGAGGCAGTCACTTAGTGATGCCTGATGAGGGTGCCAGGACAGAGGACGCCCCAGAGGAAATAAAGCTGGATACTCCCAGGCCACAGGGCCACGGTTAGACCAGCAGAAGGGACCTGGAGCCTGGGAGAGCCCAGATAGGGGTAAGAGAAAACTTCTTAAAAGAGAGGGCTTTTGAGCTAGGCCTTTGAAGCATGATCAGGAGCTCACCAGTAGCAGACTAGACAAGAAATGGCATTATGAGTAGCAGACACATCACAGGCACTGAATGATCAGGAAGCCGGAAAACAGGAAACCAATCTTCTCCTTCTTCCTGCTTGGTCTTTTTTGCTTCCAGAACCCCAGCTGGATGTGAGGAAGAGAACGTAAGCGTCTTCAGTCCTTGGGTAGCACTGGGGGGTGGGGCTGGGCCGGGTGGATGGATGAATCTAGAGCCACTGAGGCACCCACCACAAGGGCCCCCACAAGCCTCTGAACCACTGATCAGAAGCCCCTTCTGGGGCTGCTCTTCCTAAAAGCCAAAGCAAAAAAGGGGAAATGGAGCCCCAGGGAGGGCAGCGGCTGGAGCCCTACCCTCTGGGTTGCTTGGGAACGTGTTGGTCTCTTTCCCTCCCCCACTCCATCTCATGCCCCCCCACCCCGTCCACCCACGTGTGAGGTCAGCAGGGTAACAGGGCCCAGACCAGGGGATGAGAAGCAGTCGGCAGCCGAGCTAGACCTTGTCCTGCAGCGACATCAGAACCTCCAGGAGAAGCTGGCAGAAGAGATGCTAGGCCTGGCCCGAAGCCTCAAGACCAACACACTGGCTGCCCAGAGCGTCATCAAGAAGGACAACCAGGTTCAAGGGCAGGGGGACGCACCCAGCCTCTGCCCCAGACATCAGAAAAGGCTTCCTGGCAGAGAGGCATTGTGGCCAGGGCTTTGCTGCATAATAGACGTTGGACAGGGGCACCTGGGTGGCTCAGTGGGTTGAGCCTCTGCCTTCGGCTCAGGTCATGATCGCAGGATCCTGGGATCCAGCCCTGCATCAGGCTCTCTGCTCAGCGGGAAGCCTGCTTCTCCCTCTCTCTCTCTGCCTGCCTCTCTGCCTACTTGTGATCTCTGTCTGTCAAATAAATAAAATCTTTAAAAAAAAAAATGGACAGAAGGCAAAGGTGGAATTCCCAGCCGAGGGCACGGTACCAGCCAGGGCCTAGAGAGCCGACTTGCCCCCAGGTGGCAGGGAGAGGCCACACTCGGCCACCGCAGTGCTGTTGACACTCTCCCCGCCTCCCCCACAGACCCTGTCGCACTCCCTCAAGATGGCCGACCAGAACCTGGAGAAGCTGAAGACCGAGTCGGAGCGGCTGGAGCAGCACACACAGAAGTCCGTCAACTGGCTGCTCTGGGCCATGCTTATCGTCGTCTGCTTCGTCTTCATCAGCACGATCCTCTTCATCCGCATCATGCCCAAACTCAAATAAAGGCCTGTCCCGGCCCACGCGGGCTGTCTTCTGTCTGCTCCCCCGCCGTGTCCAGGGGCGCTCTTCGGGGCAGGCAACAACACGGGAGGGTCTTCGGATGTTCCTGAGAGCCACAGAAAACACATGAGCAGGAGCGGAAGCTCAGTCTGGGAGGGGCAGTGACCCAGCGAACTCCCCCTTCGATTCCCCGGGTGGTACCCACCCCACATGGGGAAAGGCCAGGGGCCAGGGCCCAAGAAGCCACAGGAGGCCCCAGGCCGGTAGAGTCAGAGCCAAACACAGTGCCTTCAGCCCTGTGCTATTGGGGTGAGGCTAGAGGGTGGGCGGTGAAATGGGGCTAAGTCTGGAGGTCAGCCTGGAGGAGGGAGCATCGGGGCTGGGCCTTCCTTGAGACTGAAAGTGACAGTTCAGAGATAGGACTTAGTCCAGCCACCACCTGAGCTCTCAGGAAACTAGAGGCTTCACCAAGTCATTCAACAAACATGTGAGGGTCTGTGGAGACTCTGCCCTGCCAAGGTCATAGCCTGATCATTTCGGATGAGAACTGCGTGGGCACTACTCCCAGGTCGGGACCCTGGAAGAGTTCATAGAGTGGGAGTCCTGGGAGAACCACTGGTCCTGGGCTCTGTTCACCCTCACTCCAGATGATGAAGGTGAAGCCTATAAAGGGGGGTGACCAAGGGAGCTCAGTGAGGGAGGCTGGGCGGGTGACAGCACAAGGGTGTCCCAGACCCATGGGAGTGTGAGTGGGCAATATGGGGACCCCTGTCAACACTGGTGTAAAAACACCAAGTAAAGCTTTTTATTTTCTTTAAAGATTTTATTTATTTGACAGAAACCACAAGTAGGCAGAGAGGCAGGCAGGGAAGCAGGCTCTCCACTGAGCAGAGAGCCTGATTTGGGGCTTGATCCCAGGACCCCGAGATCATGACCCAAGCCTATGGCAGAGGCTTAACCTACTGAGCCACCCAGGCACCCAAATAAAGCTTCTTATAAGCTCTGATGGCAACTTTCAATAGGTCTTACAGGGCATCTGGCTGGTTCAGTCAGTACAGCATACAACTTTTGATCTAAGGGATGTAAGTCCAAGCCCCACTTTGGGTGTAGCAATTACTTAAAATCTTTGAAGAAAAAAGTAGATCTTAACAAGGTTCACACTTAAGATACAGAGATGGTTCAATAGGAAGGTTTTTAAAAAATATATTTATTTGAGAAAGACGGAGAGAGCATGACAGCGGGGAAGGTCAGAGGGAGAAGCAGACTCTCTGCAGAGCAGGGACCCCAATGCGGAACTCGATTCTGGGACTCCAGGATCATGACCTGAGCCAAAGGCAGTCGTTTAACCAACTGAGCCACCCAAGCATCCAGGAAGTTTGTTAATAGCCACATTAATGCATCAGGAAAGAAAATTATAGGGTGAAATGGTACATTGTACTGTTCAGTATCTATCACTCAACGTCTCAATAAACAATAAGCAAGATAGATATTTTCCTCACTTAACTGCAAAATCTCAAGCCAAGCATTGAACTTAACGAACAAACACTGGCAATTCTGCCATCAAAGAGAGGAAGGTAGGGGTGATGCCCACAGTCCACCTGACTCCCCCAAAGACAACATTGTCTGGAGGTGCTGGTCAGTACAACTGGACAAGAAAGAAGAGATCAGACTGAGAAATGGAAAAAAAAAAAAAAAAAGGCAAAGTTCTTTGCAGGTGATACAATTATATGAGAAACCCAAACTAACTAAAAAAAAAAAAAAAAGGCTATGTAAACAGGAGAATTCCGTAAAATAGCAAGGGATTTAATGAATATTTAGTTTTCTACATGGGGGGCAAAAAAGCCTGTAAGATGTATCGGACGGTCTCACCTGTAACAGTAAAAGAAGACGCACTACTTGGTTAAACTACACCCTTGTCATACAAAGAGCTCCCAAAAACCAACAAGAAAAAGCAAAGGTGCAGGAAAAGAAAGACAAATCATTTCTGAACTTTTCTCACATCAGATTAGTCAAGACTTAAAACTTCGAAGATACGCTTGCGGGAAACTGTAATAGTATTGGAGTTAACAAAAGTGGGGAAAACCGTTTTCTCCCACAACTGGTCAGAGGATAATAATCTAATGATTAAAGAAGTATTTTAAAAATATAAAAACCACCTCTTTCTCAGGCCAGAAACACCCAAGGGTCAGAGAAGGTGAGTCAGCAGCTCCAAATACACAACAAATACGTCCGGTCCGGTCCGGTCCGGTCCGGTTGGACTCGAACCTGGTTTCAAAAGCTGATACACTTCCCTTAACTCTGGGTCCCGCCCCCTCGCCGCCAACCCCGCCCAATCTGCCTAGGCCCCGCCCCGCCCTGTGGAGCGACCCCGCCAGTTGCGTCCAGCCTTTGAAGTTAACGAACAACCCAGACTCAGGCACATCTGCGACAGCGGACCCAAACCCGGAGACCCGGACGCTGGGACAGGTAAACCCGCACAGGAGCAGTCCGTGCGGCTCGCAGCTGGGGCGGAGGTCCCAGGGGACTTCTCGGGGGGCGGTGTCCGTGGGCTTCACGCGCCCTAGCAGGCGAGGCTGCAGCAGCGCGGGGGTTAACTAGAGGCGGGCCCACCCAGGATACACGGTGGCGTCACGGGCGTCGCGCCTTTCCGGGTTACGCAGCCGGGGGCGGGATGCTCTGAGAACCAATCGGGTGCGTCTATGCAAATGGAGGCGGAGCTAGAGCTCTCCCCCGTGTGGGAGAGTTGGCCGCTCCGGGGTCCGCCTCCTTGTGGGTCCTCCAGCCTTCCCCGCCTCTAGCCGCGCCCCTCTCTGGTGCCCACAGGCAGCTCGCCGACCGACCCCCCCACGCGGGGGCCACGGCGCCCCCCGCAGGACCCGCTCGCCGCCCCGGGGACGCCCGAGCGGCGCCTCCCTGAGGCCGATGCCCACCCGGGAGTCCCCCAAGACCCGCGGCTTCCGGGGGGACCTGCAGACCCGCCCGCCTGGCCCTGGGCCCCCGGTGAGTCTGAACGGGAGGAGGGTCCCCAGGCCGAGCCTAGGCAAGAGATTCATTCCCGCCAGTGTGAGGGATTCTGGCTTCCCCTGGTTAATTCCAAACCAACCATGATTCCTGCGGCACCCGCAGCGATTGGTGCCTCCAGGCCCGGAAACCAGCGCCCCCCGCGCTCTGCGTGAGCGTCAACCAGGAGCGCACAGGGCAAGGCCCAAGAAGATTGTATTTGAGGATGAGCTGCCCTCCCGGGCCCTCTTGAGCACCAAGAAGCCTATTGAAGCCATCCCCAGGGGGCATATGCCAAGGCCCCACCTAGTGCCCGACTATGAGCTGTGAGTGTTCCTGATGCCCGGGAACAGGGAAGGGGCCTGAAGTTGGGACTTTGACAAATGAGTAAGAGTTTACTAAATAGTAACAAGAGAAAAGGGGCGTTTGGGGCAGGGAGTCCAACATGGGCAAAGAAGAACAAATTAAAATGATCGGGGGAAAGGGATGGGTTATTTCCACTCACTGTCTGTCCCACTTTAACCCCGCAGTAAGTACCCACAAGTGAGCAGTGAGAGGGAGCGGAGCTGCTATGCTGCCGTGTTCCAGGACCAGTACACAGAGTTCTTGGAGCTCCAGCGGGAGGTGGGCTCTGCCCTGGCAAAGCTCCAGCAGCTGGAGACCTTGCTGAACTCACTGCCCAAGCCCCGAAGCCAGGTCAGCCCCAGCAGAAACACCTGCCCCACAGCCTTCCAGGTGGTGGACTCTGGCCGGTGGGACACACGCCTGGGTCCGGATCTCTGGGCCCCTGCCTCTTCTAGGCTGGGTGGGGGCCACGGCATAGGGGCCAAGGTCAGCCCTGGAGGTCCTCATTAGATGGGTCACTTTGTCTGTCTGAGCCTGTTTCCCCATCCCTCCTTGGATTCAGCATTCTCTGAGCCCCACGCACTTCTCCACTTGCAGAAGGAAGCCGAAGTTGCTGCCCGTGTCTGGAGGGAATTTGAGAAGAAGCAGACGGTAAGTTGTGTCCGCTGAGTCCCACAGGCTGGCCTTTGTACCCCTGACCCTCCCATGAGGCTCAGTGTGCCCAGTTTCAAGGAGAGAAAACTGAGGCCCAGAGAGAAAGAGGCAAAGGGTTGAGCCACTGAGGCTCAAAGTACCACATGGACTTTCCTGGATCTTGCCCTGCCCAGGACCCCAGCTTCCTGGACAAGCAGGCTCGCTGCCACTACCTGAAGGGCAAACTGAGGCACCTCAAGATGCAGATTCAGAAGTTCGATGAGCGAGGAGACTGCGAGAGCTCTGTGTACTTCTGAGTGCCCTGGCGGACAGGCAGAGGGACGCATCGAGGTGGTGGTTCCACCTTGCCCTCGCCTCTTCTCCTACCTCCCGGCTTTAGCTCCTGCTTTTATCCGCTCCTGGCGGAGCTTTGGCAAATGCCTCAGCCTTTGAGACCCAGCTCTGATGGTGCCTCCTCCGGGAAGCCGTCCCAGGACCTCCTCAGGGACCAGCGACCCAGAGCCCAGATCTCAGCCCATCCCCTGCAAGCAGGTCTTGCCTAAGTCTCTATCTCAGTGTAATAAACATTTATGAAATGCCTACTGTGTACAGCTGCTCAACACTCCTGGGTTCACTCGGTTGTCGCCAAAAAATTCTTCTCCCGTTTTCCAGAGTTAAAAATCGAAGTTCAAGGAAAGGGACTTATCCCAGCAGGGTGTGAACTTTTGTCTGTCCAGAGGATTCCCTCTCCACCCAGAGCCTCAGCCGTGGCCTTCTGGTGGGAAGCTGAGGGGCCGACACCCAGCATTACTTACCTAGCCAGGCTTGGGCTGGGGGAGCTCCAGGAGCCAAAAATCTCCAGTAACTGGGGCGCCTGGGTGGCTCAGCTGGTTGAGCGTCCGTCCGGTTTCAGCTCAGGTCATGTTCTCGGGGGTCATGTGATCAAGCCCTGCCTTGGGCACCGGGCTCAGTGGGGAGTCGGCTTCTCCCTCTTCCTCTCCCTCTGCCTCTCTTGCTTTCTTTAAAATAATTAAATAAATGTTTAAAGAAAAAAGCTTCCAGTAACACAGGGAGGGCTGGCTGAGGACCCTCCCCTTGGTTAGTGGGCATCCTATAGAATTTCTTTGGCAGAACGCCGGGGACTTCCTGAAGGGGGCAGACTCAGCCCAAGAGACCTGCTGGATTCCCTAATGCTGACCCGTTCTGAGCCTTAGAAATCACTTCTCGCGGGGCTTGGCAGGCTGAATGGCAGGCTGAATGGCAGGCTGAATGGCAGGCTGAATGGTGGCTGACTCCAGGGAGCGTGTGAGCACAGCTCTTAGGCCTGGCTCTGTGGGAGAGTCCTGTGGTGCCCACTCCATGCCCAGCCCGAGAGAGGGTGGGTGGGCACTGGTAGGGGCAGGCTCCCCATGGGGGGCCTTGTGACAATTTTTTTTTTATTTATTTATTGTAGTATTTATTGGGGCACCTGGGTGGCTCAGTCATTAAGCGTCTGCCTTCGGCTCAGGTCACGATCCTGGGGTCCTGGGATCGAGCCCCGCATCGGGCTCCCTGCTCAGTGGGAAGCCTGCTTCTCCCTCTCCCACTCCCCCTGCTGTGTTCCCTCTCTGGCTGTGTCTGTCTCTCTCAAAAAATAAAATAAAATAAAATCTTAATTAATAAAGAAAGTCTTTATTTATTTGAGAGAGAGAGAGAGGGAGAACACAAGTCGGGGGGGGGGGGGAAGGAGCAGAGGGCGAGAGAGCAGCAGACTCCCTGCTGAGTGCAGAGCCTGACTCGGGGCTTGATCCCAGGACGGTGGGATCATGACCTGAGCTGAAGGCAGATGCTTAATGACTGAGCCACCCAGGCGCCCCTGGGTAGGGTTTTATAAGAGTTCTGCCGTCATGTCTAAACAGACATCCCCGTCTCTGACCTCGGGACTGGACAGCAGGATAGACAGAATCTAATAGGTCATCTCGGTCTGGCCCAATTGGAGGGCGCATACATTTGCTTACCTGCAGGACATTGTGGAAGATGTGGACCCCAGGCAGAAACTGTCTCCCTTCCCAATGGGAGCCCAGTATTCTCTCCATCCCATTCCTGCTTCAGTCCCTTCTGGGGGCAGAGCATATCCATGAGACCCCCATTTATCCCCCAGGAAATGGATTCAAACACCATGTCTTCCCGCTCAGGCCTCTTCCAAGATGGGCGTGAAGGAGACTAGGTGCTCACGGGAAGCGTTTTGGGGGAGGTTTAAGGGCTGAGCACAGACCCAGCCTGCAGAACAACACCTGAGTTCTTCCCTGTTTTCAAAGGGGCATCTTTGATGGAGGGCTCATCTTCCTGGCCTGCCCCCACCATCCAGGCTTTCTCCCTATGCTCTAGAGCCACAGTCCCGATAATCAGTCTCAGGGGCACCCTTCCCACCACAGAGCTGGGCCACAAGCCTCTGAGGCCGGGATGGCAAGGTCCCAGTGCCATCACCCCACATCAATTTAAAGTCCACATTTCAGTTTGTCCTTTGATAGTCCACCTTCCAGATGCCAGTCTCTGAAACGAAGAGTTACTTCAGTTACATGTGAGAAGAAACCAGACTCAGAGGGCTCAGGCACAAAAGGGTAAATTAGGGATCATGGAACTGAAGCACCGAGAGGTTTCAGGTGTGGCTTGATCCAGGGGCTCCAAAGGCATCCTGGGAAGCTGGTCTTCCTCTTTTGGCTCTGCTTTCAATTACATCCTACTTCCAAATCCTGCCATGAAATCTCAGTGGCCAGCTGTGGGCCACACGCCCTCCCTGAACGAACTGCTGTGGCCAGGGGAATGGAGGGCTCTGTCTGATCATGTGGCAGGACTACCCCCAGCTGTTTCTTTTGAGGACACGGGGGCCCAGACACCATGACTAAGGGCTGACCAAAGGAAACAATAAGGTGTCTGGTCCAGGCCCTGTGTGAATCCGTGAGGTCCACCTTCACAGGCCAGAGCCTGAACTTGAACCTGAGCCATCTGCAGAACTCAACTTCTATAGACTCACAGCTGACTGCAGGACCCCTCCCAGCTCCCAGCTGCTTCTCCACAAAAACAGCAAGTAGGGCTGTTCCTAGGTTGTGTGTGTTCCAGATGGCTGGGAGTGGGGTGACCGTGGTGGGGTGCCCCCCATCCTACCCTCCCCTCACAAAGATGATGGAGGCCACACAGGTAGGAAACATCTTTATTATTGGCCTTGATTCATTCATCATATAGTGTCCAACGTGGATTACATGTCCAGACAATCTGCCTGGCGCATTACTACGCCGGCCCCTCTAGTCCAGACGCCAGGCCGTCACACGAGGGAAGCCAACCCCACCGGCCCCAAAAGTTCATGCTTGGGGTGCTGAGCGCCAGGCTATCCCAGGAAAGGGTCCCTCGGTCCCTCGCCCTCTGTTCTGGCCAGTTCTGGGGAGGCTGAGGCTGGAGCCTGAACAAGCACTCTTTTTGGTTTCGTGATCATTTAAAAAACAGAGGAGACAAACGTTTCACAGTCTTTAAAAAATAGGAGTCTGAGAGAAGCCAAGGTCCTCCACTTGGGGGCCCCGCGTGAGGCCAAAGCATCCGTGTCCCTTAAGGTGTGCAGACCCAGCCGCGGCGTGGCCGGCCCGGCGAAGTTACTGGCCAGAGCCGTAGGGCCAATTGAAGGTACTTCCTGACAGCAGCATGTCTCGGATCAGCGTCTCGATGGGCGTCTTGCCCACCAGGCGCATGAAGAACAGCTGGGAGATGAGGGAGGCGGGGACGGCGCGCAGGGCCGGGAGCCGCAGCAGCAGACGCCCGAAGCGCTGGGGCTGGGACGGGTACTGGGCCCGCACATACTCTGTGAGGGCCACCTGCGCCTTCTCCTGCAGGCTTTCCACGTGCGCTGGGTCGGAGAGGCCACAGGCGTCTGGAGAGATAAGGGCCACGTCGATCAGGTGGAAAGTGGCAGGAGGGCACCACTCGGGGGTGGGGGAGGGCGTTCAGGCGGGAGATGGAGGCCTGAGGCGCAAATGGGGGCATCTCGGGCAGTGCCAGTCCTCAAGAGACACTGGGGGGACCTCCACTGAGGCCAGTAACACAGGAGTGTGGACAGTGGTGTCTCAGGGACAGAGGAGCCCCGACTGAGGCCTTTGGCAAGGTGACGAGTTCTAATCCAGCTCAAGGGGAAGAGGAGCTAGGGAAGGGGCTTGGGAGGGCAGGTCAACTCCAGAGGGAATATTCAGACAAAATGGCCTAGAGTGTCAGTGAATGCGACAGCACCTAAATTGGGGACCCATAACGGGTAAGATAGAGAAAGAATCTTCTGGGGAATGAGGGGCAAAGCCACATTTATCAAATGAAAGCCACCTCTCAGAGTGGCCTAGGTCTGGTTCTTGCATCCCTGACCCCATCAAGACACCTAGTGGGATCTGGAACCTTCCAGAGTGCAGAACCAGCTACGCCACCAGAGTAAGATAGGGCTTTGGAGGTTTGGAGGCTAGATGGTTAACCTAGGACTACGAAAAGTATTGGGACAACCTCCCCCTCCCCCCGCCCCCCCAGCCCCCCCCACAGCGGGAGGCCTCCAGGATGCGCCCCTGCTCAGCCCCTGCTCAGTCCCACGCCCAGGGCCGCCCCCCCCCGCCCCGCCCCCTGCCAGGAGGCCACCTTGGGGGCAGTTGGGGGCCCGTGGTTCAGAAGTCTGAGGGCCCAGGAATCAGGGAGTGGAAAGCGTGGGGGAGGCCAGCGATCCCCACCCGCTGCCTCCCTCCCTGCACAGTAAGCAGGAAGAAGCACCTGATTTGGCGGATCAGGGTCTGAGGTGCTGGGAAGGACAAAGGTCAGGGACCAAGGGCCAGAACCAGGTGTCCAAGACCGACCTCCTTCCCTCATCCTCCCACCTCTCAATCTGCTCGGGCCGAACAGCACCTTAATGAGAGAGTGGAGGTCGGGGGAGGGTCTCAGGGACCCTGGGAATCAAGGAGAGAGGCTGCTGGGGCCTTAGTCACGGTCCAGGCCCAGCTGTGGCTCTGGAGAGCCCGGCTCAGGGCTCTCAGGGAGACCTGGGGGCAGGGTGTCACACTGCCCATGTCAGCGCTCAGGCGCGTGCCGGGCGCCAGGTCCGGCCAGCTGCGGTAGGGGTGAGGCGGGGAGGGGAGGGGAGGAAAGCCGGGGTCAGGGTCCAGGTCGCCCCCCACCATGCACCCCCCCCCCCATACCCGAGCGGGAGCACATCTCACCAGGCGTGAAGAGCGCGATTGCCTTGAGGCAGCCGTACTCGGCCGAGTCGACCTGCAGGCGGCCCAGCTTGTCCACCTGCTCCTGGAAGGCGCGCACCTGGTCCATGAAGGCCACGGCGCGCTCGGCGGCCATGGGCGCGGCGTGCAGGCCGGCGGCGGCCAGGAGCGGCGCCGTGTGCAGGGGCAAGGCCGCCTGCGCCGCGTTCAGCACGAAGAGCTCGCTCCAGCTGAGGCGCAGCAGCGCCACCTGGTCGGCCACAGGCAGCTCGGGGAAGAAAGGCGCGTGGCGCGCCCACTCCACGGTGCTGAAGAGCAGCCGCGCCGCCAGCTCGCACACGTTGTCGATGCCCAGCACCGCGCCCGCCGCGCCGCCCCCTGCGCCGAACGCGCCCGCCGCGCCCGCGCCGAAGCGCCCGGCCGCCGCGGGGTAGGGCTCGGCGCGCAGCAGCTGCGCGATTAGCTCCGACACCGGCTGCCCCGGGAAGAGGTCTCCGCCCGCAGCCGCCAGCGCCGAGCCCGGGGGGCTGCCCGAGGAGGCGGCCACGGCGCCGGGCAGCGAGTGCGGGATGCGGCCGCGCTGCACCGCTGCGGGGATGGAACGGAGACGGGTGGGAAGGAGGGAAAGGAAGGGGGCAGGAGCGGAGGGAGGAGAGAGGGGTACCCCGCAACCCCGCCGCCGCAGGGAATCCGGCGGGGAGGGGGCCGGGGTATGGGGGAGGGATTGAGGAACAGAGAGACCAGACAGGGGAGAGGGAGGGAAGGAACAAGGGGGGAAGTGGGCATCCAGGGCCATGGGGGGGGGGGGGGCAGGTGGGGAGGAAGAAAAGGGGAAAGATAATGTCATCAGAGGGTCCCTCAGCCTCTCTCCTCAAAGGCTCCCCACATCCAGCCTTTCCGTGGACCTCCCACCACACCCGAGGGGTGCACAGCTCCAGTGGGAGCCCAGAGCCAGGGTCTGACCCGCCCCACCCTGCTCTGCCTTGTGCCCTCAGCCTCTGGCCATGTCCAGCCACTGCAGCCACCCCCACCGCCCACTGCTTGCTGGTGAGCATGGGTGGTGGGATGCCTGGCCCCCTCCCTCAGAGGTGGGGGAAGCTAGACTTGTCATTCATGCCCCAGTCAATCACGGGGGGGGGGGGGGGTCCCAGAGCTGACAGGGGGCCAGGGAGGGGTCATCTTCATACTACTTGCGGCCCCTGGCCAGCCTATCCTTAAAGCAAGTAATCTCTTCTATGGAGATGGATCTTTTCTCCAGCTCCCACCCTCACCGCACCCCCCAGCTCATGGCTCCCAAGGGCAGGTCTCCTCTACAGTGACCAGCCCCCCTCATGCTAGGAGTGGGATCCCAGCCGTACACATGAACAGCCGTCAGTAGCCCTGCCTGTTAAGGGGGAGTAAGGGGAGCACCAACTGCTGGCCAGTGTCCCCAGGATTCAGATGAATGGGAAGGAGGACACTGAGGCACGGAGGGATAGCTCACCTGACCTGTGCCACGGTGGGTGGGGTGGAGGGGCAGACTGGGCTGCAAGCCAGAAACTAATGATGTTTAATGAGCTGGCATGCCCTGTCTCATCTCCATGAACGTCTGGTCAACCAGCCAGGGAATGAATGGGGGGAAGAGACTGTGGGTGGGAGCCAGGGGCTAGCAGAGCTGAGCAGGGAAGCGGGGGCTTGGGTTCAAGGCTCCACAGGACTTCTGTGTCTCAGGATCAACCATCAAAGAGGCGTAGCTGGATAAGGCCAGAGAATGGATCTCATCTCAACCCCCTGCCCCCCATCCAGGGGGGAGGGGAGGGACCTATTCCTCCCTGCCCTTTGCTCACTCAGTTCTAAACCCCATATCCCACCATTCACTCCCCACCCAGCCATGGTCCGACCTCAGAGCCTTTGCACTCACTGTTCCTGCTTCCTGAGAACCCCTTCCCCAGCTCTTCCTCTTTATTCAGCCCACACTGCGTGGGTTCAAGTCCCAACCCAACTCTACTGCTCTCTGACCCTGGCAAATGACTTCTTCACCTCTCTGCTCTCGGTGCTCAGTTTCCCCACCTGTAAGATGCAGATGGTAATGTCACTGATGATACCAACCACTAAATTAATGAGACTCTAACGTGCTTGGAACAGCACTAGGCATAGAGTAAGGGCGAAATGGGCAGTAATTCAAGCCAAGAAACACATATTAAGCACCTTCAATATTCTAGGCCCTGGATAGGCACGGGGGCTCTGTCAGAAAACAAGACAAACACAAGTCCCTGTCCCCAGGGAGTAGACATTCTGGTGGGGGAGCAAGTAAACTACAGAGCAAGGCAGACAGTGCAAAAGAAAGGAGGATGGTGAAAAGTAATCAGGAGGGCTTCTCTGAGGAGGTGTTTTTTGAGCAAACCTTGAAAGAGATAAGGGGCACCTGGGTGGGCTCAGTTGGTTAAGCGTTTCAATTCTTGATTTCTGCTCAGGTCATGATCCCAGGGTTGTGATATCGAGCCCTGCACTGGTCTCTGCCCTAGGCATGGAACCTGCTTAAGATTCTCTCGCCCTCTCCTGCTGCCCCTCCCCCCACCTCTTGAAAAGAAAAGAGAAGAGGTAAAGAAGCCATGCGGGTATCTGGGGTAAGAGTGCTCCAAGCAGTGGCAACAGCCTGTGCAAAGGTCCTGAGGTGGACTGTGCTTGGGGCATAAGCTGTGATTATGGTTTTTTCCCCCACTCCTGAGACTTTGGAGATCTGAAGCCCTGATCTGAAGTACATCAGGACTTTAGGTCAAATGGACAAGTAGAGGCAAAAATCCAGGTTGTCAGGGTGGGGCAAGTCATCCAGGAACTTAAAAGGACCAAAGAGTAATCAGACAGTCTTAAGAGAAAGACTGCATGGCCATTGTCAAGAGCCCTTCCCAGCAGCCAGCAGAGAAGACATCAACTTTAGAGCAGGGTAGACTCAAGAAGCAGCGAAGAGCCGCCAGCCTGCCCCACACGAGTCCTGACAGAGACAGGAAGCCCAGCCTGGGGTGTTCATCCCGCCAGCCAGGTCCTGCTTCCGAGCCCACCAGGCTCCACGTGGCAGCCTCTGGGTTCCAGCTGAATTCTAAGAGTGCTTGGTCCAAGTCTGGGCCCAGCCGTCCCTGCACACAAGTCCCCAGGGCAGAGACAAGGGGCTGGGCCTCCCTCTGGCTCCCGGTGCCCAGGGTCAGGCGGAAGGGTAAGCTGCCCTTTGCCTTAATCGGGCGAGTTCCTGCCTTGGACAAACACAGAGCAGAGGGTGGAGGATGAAGAAAGCAATCAAAAAAAAAAAAAAAAAAAAATCCTTGTTCAGACAGCACAGGCCAGACTAAGGGGACACAGGGGTCACCAAGGTGTCAGGGCCAAGGAACCTGGCCCTGAGGCCAGAGGGCCTGGAGAGGAGGGGCTGGGGAGCAGAACTGTCCTAATGGGGGCCTGTATCAGGGTGTCCCTTGCATCCCTGGCTCATCTGCCAGTGACTATGGCTAATTGGATCCCTCCGGCCCGGGGTCAGACTGAAGCCCACGAGATTGTGGGATCGGTGGTAACAAGGTTAGTGGGCGCCAGACCCCACCCTCCACAGGTCTCAGAGCCCTGAGACAGGCTGCTTGTTGGCCCTCCGCCTGCCCTACCCCGGGCGGGTACTCACCCTCCTTCCTCATGCCCACCCGGAAGCACTTTTTCAGGCGGCAGTATTGGCACTGGTTCCGGTGATGCTGGTCGATCTGGCAGTCACGGTTGGACCTACAGGCAGGCAGGGGGCCACCATGACACTCACGCCCTGCCCCTGGAGCCAGCCTCTAAGCCACCTTTGAAGGCTGCACCTGAGAAACATCAGTGCCCTCCCCCACCTGCCCGGCCCCCCGGGCTGGGCAGGTATCCCCGGAAGGTCACAGGGGCTAAGTCTGCAAATTTGCGACAAAGTAGGTGAGCACGCCAGGGAGGGCAGTGTTGGAACTGGGTTTTGAAGGATGAATAGAAGTTCCCCCAGAGCAGAGAGGCAATTCCAGGCAGAGGGATGAGGAGAGCTTTAAGGCTGGAGACAGTTTCATTTTACTTGGTCACTGTGGGGGCCAAGGGATGGGGGTCTTTGTCCCAAGGGCAATGCGAGAACAGCAAAGAAAGGTACGTGGTCGGGGAGCCGGGGGCCTTGGGGGTTAACTAAGACACTAGAGCCAGGTCAGGGCCAGTCTTCTCTGAGCACAGTAGGGCCCCAGGCTTGTCACCCTGCACAAGACTGCCACCCATGAATAAATGAATGAATCAATGAACGAACCCCTGTGCTCCCTTTTAAGATCCCACACCCATGTGGCCTCCTCAGGGGGAACACCTTTCAACTCCCAGCTGAGCCTAAGACGCTTCCTCTGCCCGTCCCTGGCCCTCCGGGATCACTGACGGCCTCTTCCAGGGTTGGGATGGGGGCCCTGCCCACCAAGAGAGTGAGCTCCCCGTCTAGGGTCAGTCCCAAGCAGGAAGGTTCAGGCCCTTGTTCTTCAAATTTCTCCAGCACTTCTTTCCCCTGGCCCCATCCCTGTGCTCCCTCGGTGTCTCTCTACCCTGGGCTCCAGGCGCTCCAAGTCCCAGACCTGGGGCAGACACTCCTGCGGTCCCAGCTGGGTACCAAGAGGGGACCCAGAAGACAGTCACAGAGTAAACGAATGCTCAATGAAGTTAAAAATCAAACACATCTCAGCCACAGGCACCCAGCCCCAGCCCTGGGGCAGCGACTTCTCCACCGAGACTCAGTTTCCTCATCTGGAAATGGGAGGCCTGGTGCCGGCTCTATATGCGATGCACTGGGTCTGGGGGAATCTGGGGGAGCTTTCGGGGAGGGTGTCCGGGGGGTTCTCAATGGCAGATTCAGGAGAGCTGAGGTCCTGCGGGTCTCCGAGTGTCCAGGTCCCACAGCGCCAACCTCTAAGCCCAGGCCTCTGTCCCCTGCCTGGCCTGAGCCCCCAGGAAGAGGCCCTGCTAGGGTAGAGGGAGCTCAGGCAGAACCAGAACAAAGCCCAGCAGGCAGGCAGTGGGAGGGTCCTGGGCAGCCGGGTGGAAACAGCCGGGCCGGGTCAGGCAGGCAGGCAGGCAGGCAGGGGCCCAGCTCAGGGCCACTGACCTCAGGGGAGGTCCTGAGCCTTCTGCCTCAACTTCCCCAGCTGTAGAGTAGAGACAGATCTCCTGTCCCTCCAGACGGGGAAACAGTAAGTTCCATCTGTTATCCCACCTAAGGAGAACACGCTTTACCCAAACCCACGGCCCAACTCAGCCTCCTCCCAAGGCTTCTGGCCTCTGGTCCAATTCCATCCCTGCCCTCCCTTACTCACATACCCTCCTCCCTGGCTCCCTGTCATCCTCAGTCCAGCACTTCTGATCCACTCACCTCTAAGTTCTTCCATGCTCCCCCAACCTGCCATTGAGTGTTTGCCTGGGCCACACTCTCTCCAGAAGTGCCCTTCACCTCCTCTACCTGCCAAAGCCTTCCTGCCTTAAGGCCTACCTCCCAGGGACCTCCTCCAGGCAGTCCTCCCTGAACCTTGGGCAGAGCCCCTTGCTCTCTCCTGGAGCTCCGAACCCATCTCTCCCCCGGGCCCAACCCTCACTGTGCCTCCTCCAGGCTGGGAGAGAGCTGGGATCAGAGCTGAGGTCTCTTTGAGGGGCTGGCACCAAACCTCCCAGGCTAGGCCCTGAGGGGGCTTTGCTGAACCAATCTGAGGCTCAGAGAGGGCCAGAGACTTCACCGGGTCACACAGTAGAGAGCTTCTGGAGAATCTGCCAGCCCCAAACAACGCCCTCCTCCCCTGCCTTGTAGCTCCCGGCTCCCACCTTCAGAGAGCCCCCTGGGACCCCAGAGCCACTGAAGCTCCTCCCCTGCCCTCCCCAAAGACCTGGCCAGAGAGCAGGCAGGTATTCCCACATCAAGAATGAGGCCAAAGTCTGGTGGCCCAGTTAGCACTGGAGGAGGGAGCGAGCCAGCTCCCCCCCCCCCAACACACACACAGCTACCCCAGACAAGGCCCTGACCGCAGACCTGGGGCCAAACTCAAGCCTCTGGCGCCCAGGACCCCGCCCTCTGGCTTCACCAACAAGCCCTCCATCAGCTGCCCTCTCCCTGGGGACACCCTGCCCAGGACTCGGCCACTCCCCTCTTCCCTACCCCAGTTCCCCTTGCTAAGCCCCAACTGGGGCAGGGTCTCCCCCTGGGTGCCCTAGGGCAGGGCCAGGACCTCGCTGGGCCTCAGTTTTGCCTATCTGGAAAATGGGACGCTCCGCACCGGCTCTACAGGGCCTACACATGTTCCTGCAGGGGTGCAGGGTAGGAGCTCGTCAATGGAGGGAACGCGCACTCCCGAAGAGCAGCAGCCAAGGGGGCCCTGGGCAAGATAGCCGACCCCTGCACCAACCAGAGAAACCAGTAAGGCCACACCCTGTCAGCAGGGACTCCGACCTCAGAGGGCCCAGGGCTCCTTCTTGGAAACGTTCACCCCCACCCTGTCAGAGTCGACCGAAGTTTCAGGGATTTTCCAGGAGCCCCAGGCCCGCACCCACTCCTGCGGTGGGGGGAGGGTTGGAGCAGCCGAGGTGGGGTCAAACCCGGCCCCCCTCCCAGCCCTTCGGTGGCGGTTTCCAGTGACCCAAGGCTCAGGGTGAGCCCACAGTGGTGGGGGGCGGGGGGCGCGGGCAGTTGCCCCCGATAGGCAAGCCCAGCTCCCCCCACAGCAGGGCTACCCATGCGAAAGAGGCCAGAGGCCGCCCGGTGCCACCCCTGCCTTGCTCCCGCCGCCGCCGCCGCCGCCGCCTCGGTGGCCAGGGCGACTTTGGAAGTGATATTTGACCCCAAGGGCGCGCCGTATCGATCCGCGCGGCCGCAGACAATGGCCCCTGGACGCTGCGAGCTCCACAGTCCAAGTTCCACGTTCGATTCCCGCAGGGTCCCCTGCGCTCCGAGATCCCCGAGAAGGGATGCCCTGGGGTTAGGACCCCACCCCTGACAGCATCCCACAACCCTTCCCCGCACGGAGATGACCCCTCTCCAGAGAAAAGGGAAGGAGGGAGAAGGAGCAAGGAACTGGGGCGGAAGCCGCAAGGGACCACCTGACGAGGGGGACCTGCATGATACAGCGCCGACTGTATACACAATCCCAGGAATGGAATGGAGCAGGGGAGAGGGGTCTGTGCCCCTATCTCAGAGAGGGGAGTGGAGGCCCGGGGAAGGTCAGCGCCAGGCCCAAGGTGACCGAGCAGGTCAGAGGCCCGGCCCAAGCTGGGGCCGAGTGCACAGCGGCCGTGCGCTGAGAGGGGGCTCACCGGCAGGTGTAGCTGAGGTTGCGGCGGATGCTCCGCTTGAAGAAGCTCTTGCAGCCCTCGCAGGTGAAGACGCCGTAGTGCTTGCCGCTCGACTTGTCCCCGCACACCACGCAGTCCACCTGCAGCCCCGGCCGCTCTTCATCGCCGGGCTCAGCGTCGCTGGCGGCGCCCGGGGGTGAGGCCGAGTCTTCCTCGGCCGCGCGCGGGTAGCCGCCCGCCTTGTCCACACCGTTCGTGTCGCCGCCGCCGCCGCTGCCGGGGCCGCCCCAGCCGCCGGTCACCATGGCCATAGCCCCAGGGCAGCGGGGCCGGGGCGCCCCCTCCGTGCTCTTCCCTCCGGGCACCCCTCTCGGCCCGGGGGGACCCTACCCGGCACGCATCCGGGCCCGGCGCGCGGGGGGCACCGGCTGCACCCCCCAAAAAAGTTTTGCAGCAACTTCCTGCGGCCGGTCCGCGCGCCCGGGCAGAACTGGTCGGGCCGGTTCCAGGCCAACTTTCCCACGCGTGCGCGGGGCCGGGCCTGGGGGCGGGGGGGCGCGCTAGAGGCGCGAGCCGGGGGCCCCGGGGACTCGCGCCCCGCCGCCCTGGGGCCCCGGCGGGGGCGCGCGGGCCATGGCCCGGCGCAGGCTGCGCAGGGGACGCCCTCTGGCCTGGCCGCCGCTTGGCCGGGGGCTGCGGCCAACTTAGCGGGCCGCCATCCGAGCGCGGGAGGCCGGGGGGAAAGTTTGGCCGCAAGTTACGCGGCCGCCCGCGGCGCGGGGGAGGGGCGGCAGGCGCGCGCCGGGGCTGGTCGCCGCGCCCCCTGGCTCCCCCGGGCCCCCAGGCGGCCGCTCGGGGCCTGCAAGGCTGCGGGCCGGCGCTTCCCGAGCTGCCGCCCCCTCTGCGGCCGCGCCTGCCCGGCCTGGGCCTGCGCCTGGGCCCGAGCCTGGCTCTCGCCGCTGCCGCCGACCCCGCGCGCCGGCCTCGCGCTGCGGCCGGTTTGACACACAACGTTCCATTCGCGGGGCGGGCGGGGGGCGGGGGCGGGGGCAGGGGCGCGCGCCGCGGGCTGGGGGCGGGCGCTCGTTGCCCCGGCGACGGCCACCCTTATAAGGGCATGGGTGGCCTCGCTCGGCGCCCGGCGCCCGGGCAGGCGGGAGGGGCGAGGGCGGAGCACGGGGCCGCTCGGCCTGACCCTCCCCCCTTCCTCCCCCCCTCTGCCCCCGCCCTCGCCCGACTCCAGCCTTAACCCCCGCCGGGCCGCGGCGGGAGCCTGGCCGCTGCTGCCCTCTGCCCTTCCGCAGCCTCGCCAAGATGTCTCTCCAAGGCCCTCCCCTCCACCTCCGGCCTTGGACGATGCCTCACTCAACCGCCCTCGAGGCGCACCTCAGAACCCTACCCCTGCATTCCCCGCAGAAGCAATAATAGGGGGCCGGTTGCCCCCGGGGGGCACGCCCCTGCGCAGTACACACACACACACACACACACACACACACACACACACACACACACCCTGGGGCATTTCTTTGCACAGTTGCTTGATGGATTGTGTTTGCTTCCTCTTCCAGAAAGTCGCCGCGTCCGACCCACACCCCACCCTTTCTCAGCTTGGGCTAACACCTGGTGCAGGGAATCTGCAGGGCCAAGAGATGTTGTGGTCCGTGGCCGGCGGGGGCGCGAGGTCAGGGGCCCCCTCGCCAGGATTTTAGGCCTCTGGGGGCAGGGCACCCACCCGCCCAGCTAGGCTAGAGGCAGCAGGAATGCCCAGCATCCCTACTGGGGCCTGCCCCTTTTCCTCTTTAATTTCCTTTTCTTTCTGTGCTTCACATAAAGGGCTTGGCCAGGCCTCCGGCTGGACTGCAGATGTCTCTGCCAGGCTCCCTGGAGCCTCTCAGTTGCCGCTGGCTTACAGTTTCCCCCACCCGCCCTCCTCGACCCCATAGGGTCGACCAGCATTTATTAAGCACCCTTTGTTTGTGTACCGCCCCCCCCCCCCACCTCCTGCCCAGGCAGCCCTGGGCTGGGCGCGCCTGAGCCTCTTGCTCTGGGCCTGTTAACGTTTAACCAGCTGGAAAAGCCCTTCCTACGGTGACCTTTCACCTTGGAGTCCCCCAGGTCCAGTTGCGGGCCTTCTCTCCTGCTGTCCCCGGGGCCCTGGGCCCAGAGCTGGACCCTGGGGCACGTGGCTGGGCCTCTGAGAGGCGGCAGGAAAAACAGTGCCCTGTGCCCCCACTGGTCCTCCCCTTGCAGGAAAAAGGCATCCCCTTCTCCAGATTATATCTGAGGGGGCACCTTGGCTGGGGGCCCCGGTGGGGGGTGGTGCTGGGAGGTCTTGTAGATCCTGCAACATTTAAGAGTATACCAAGGTTCCGCATAAGCCAGGCACCACACACCCAGACCTGGGCCTCTGGGCCTCCCAGGGAGAGTCTGGCTGGGTGGGAGTTGGGGGAGGTTTTAGCAAGCACAGGAAGCAAGAAGGACTGGGGTTAGACAGGAGCAAGGACTTTCCGTGGGACTGACTCGAGTGGAATTCCCTAGCCTGTAAGCCCTGCTGAAGAAGGGGGCCTGGATGGTTAGAAAAGACCATTTTGTTCTGGGGCTGCCTGGGAATGTGGAGGTGCTGGCTGGTTATTTGGGGGTGAGGACAGGGGTCCCAGGGCCCTGGACGGGGCTTTCCAACATTCCCGGGCAGGGGCCGGGCAGGGGCCGTCTTGGAAGGGAGACAAAGTTCAGGGAAGGGAGTCAGAGAGGGACTGAAAAGGGGAGGGGGCAGGGACCTGGGGCTTGAGGGACACAAGTTCGGGAAGGGGAGGTTCAGAAGTGGCAGTTTCGGGTGGGTTTGGAGACTAGGGAAACATACGAGGCAAGAACCTCCGGTAGGTCCAACCCCTCGTGGGCTGCCCGACTCCTCCCCGTAGCACCGCGGGGCAGGGGGGAAACCCCTGAGGCCCTGGGTGGGGGGCGGTGTCGAGTCCGGCCCCGCCCCCTTGACCCCTGCCCGCGGCCCCGCGGTGACATTTGACCTTGCGGCGGCTGCGGACCGGGGACAAAGAGCCCTGAGCCCATCTGCCGAGGCGGCACCCGTGGGAACCGCCAGACCCGGCTCCCGTCGGCCTGGGAACCGGCCCCTGCCCCCTCCAACAGCCCGAGCTCATTCCCCACCCTTCAACAGGTGACCTTGTCTCCTTCTGCCCCACACCCCCACCGGTGGGACTGGGGTACTGGAAGCAGTATTGCAGTCTCGGCCCCTCCGACCCTCCTCAGGACCTGGCCCTCCTCAGTTTCCCTGCTTTCTTCAAAGCTGGCTTTGCACCGTCCGAAGGTCACCCGCCCCAGGGATCTCTCAGGAGCTGAGCGTCAGGAGCACCAGGTTGACTCCAGGCGCCAGACCCGCCTGACCTTAGGCCCCCCTGGCGGCAGACAGCCACCGCACACACCTGCACAGGTGTAGGCTGGAAAGCTCCCAGCACTAGCACCACGGGGATGAAAACCTTTCTAACCCCTGCCTTGGATTTCAGCCATCCCCAAGAGGAGGGGGGAGAGCCCAGCAATAATCCGGCTGGCCGGTCCCACCTGGTCCCCCTTGCCGGAGTGTGTGGCTTATGCAAATGACATGCTAATTAGCTGTCTGCTATTGACCTGACCCTAACAGCTCCCAGGCCCTGCTGGTGAAAGCTGGAGCTTAACCTGGCGAGGGACCCTCAGGTCAGAATATCCTTGCCCTGGAGTAAACACTTGCAGGTTTCTTACCTTTGCTCTGCCCCCGACCCAGAAGCCTTTTACCTTAGCTCCACACCTTCCCTTTGAACGCAATTTCCAAAGCTCTCTGATGGGCTCCACCCATCAGGTGGGCTCCCATCCACCTTGGGAGCGATTGGTCTTCTGGCTAACCTTCTGGCTGACACCCTGAATCATTAGGCCCTCTGTTTTCCTTCTGGGATACAGGCATTTTCCTCTTGGGAGCATCTACCAGGCCAAACCCAGCATCTTCCTGGGAAGCGTATGGACGGGAAGGTGTGCCCCGTCCTTTTGGACCCCTACAAAAGAGACATGAGTGTTGGAATGTCAGTTCTGGTCATGTAACCTCGCTGACCCCGGATCCTTCACCCCATATCCTAGATTTGGCATTACCCCTGGCATGATCTGGCTGGCATCACATTCACACGCCACAGGGCAACAGGTCAAAGCCAGGGAGCCTTTCTCAAACGCCCAGCCACCCCTCCTTCCATCAGGTCCCAGACCCCACAGGTCCATCAGCCCCCATACCACCCAACAGATCCCAACATTCAAGGTCACACATGATACAACATCACTCCAGGACAGTTTATGATGGGGACATAACAGTCTGGCATGTCCCGACACGGCCACAATGGGACCTACAGAAAGGTCTCTCCCAGCCGGGGAGGCCGGGAGGGTGGTCTGGGCCTGCCCAGTGCTCTTGCTGTGGCTTCTAACACCTGCAGCTCCTCTGCCTGTCGAGCCTCCATGAGGGCCATCTGCTGCTCCAGCTTCCTCCGCTGCTCTTCCTGCTTCCGGTGGGCACCTCGGAAGGCCAGGACCAGGGCACTGGAAGGGGTGGGAGGGGGCGCTGAGCCAGGAAACGGCCCCCCTCCCACCAAGTCAGGAGCTATGTATTCCCAGCCCCAGACAGGAGGAGCTCTTTGAGATTGAATCTTCCTAGGGTTCCACTCAGAAAGGGGAGGTATGGAGTGGATTGAACTTGCTACCTACTTTATGGGGGTAATCCGAGGCCCAGAGAGAGCCAGGGTCACTTCTGAAGTCCCCCAGGGAGACCCAGGGAAGGGGGACCCACCTGTGAGCCTTGCATAAATCGCTGTTCAGCTCAGCACTCTGAGCACGTCTGGCTCGCCCCTTCTGAGCCACCTGTTCCAGTTCCTTCCACAGAGACTGCAGCTGCTCCCGCAGGCCCAGGGCCCTGGTGCAGGGGTGGGGAGAGAGGAGCTCCTCGCTGAAGGAGTTCCTTCCCTCCTCCCACCCCACCTGTCCATGGTATTTCCCTGTGCACACACCCGTGCAGAGACGCACACCCAGCCCTCTGCTGCACACGGTGCCTGCATGGAACCTTGCACGTACCCGCCCAGCCCAGGACCCAGACACACACCGGTTAAGTGACGCTGCCAGTTCCTGGGCCAGAGTCTCCGGGCCCTGGGCTTTGCCCACCTGACCTCCATTAATGCCCCTGCCACCACCAAGGATAGCAGGAGGGCCCTGTGGGAGGCAGAAGGGAAGGAAGTGACAAGTGACACTGGCCTAGGTGGAGGGCGTACTCAGGCCAAGCTGGACGTTGAAGCCACCCAAACTGTGGGCAGCCACAACCCCCACCTTCACAGAGCCCCCAGTCTGGTGAGAGACCCCAATGAGGGTAAAATTCCTCCCTACCTAGAGAAACAAATAACAGGGGATCTCATCTGCAGGCAGGTGAGGTCTGAGCTCAGACTTGCGAGAGATCATGGGCTCAATCAGACAAAGAGGTAAGGGACGAGTGTTCTTGGCAGGGGCACAGCACCTGCGAAGGCTCGGAGGTAAGAGAGACGATTCAAAGGAGGGTTCCAGAAGCTGCTGAAGGCTTTAAGCAGAGGACAGACCTGATTAGATGGGAAGAGGCAAAAGGGAAGGCCTCAGGGAGCAAGTTCCAGCCAAAAATTAAGAAAGAGAGGATGGATGGGCTGGGGCTGTTGGACGGGAGATGCTGGAGAAGATAAGCCTGCGAGTGGGAAGGAGGAGACACAGGTTTGAGTGGGAGAGCCAGACTCCTTAGGGCTTAGTGGGCTCAATACCCTCAAAGAAAAAAAAAAAAGCCCACAGTACAGGTATGAACTTTGACATTCAGTCCTCTGACATTCAACTCATCTCTTTGTGTAGAAACGCCAGCTGAGGCTCAGAGGGGCACTGTGATCCACCAGGACCCCAGGGCCCGTAGTATACCCCTGTGTCCACCAGGTCCAGGAAGCGCCACTCACCTGGGACGCCTCCTCTTCGTCCCCACTGCTCCCGCCTCCACTGCTGTCACCGCCACTACTGCTGGCCCCACCAGCCCCGAGCTGCGCCCGCTCCCACCGCAGCTGCTCCAGCAGGAGAACATGGGCTGGGCCCTGGGCTCGGAGGGCAGCCTCCCGCAGCTCCAGACCCCGCTTCTCCCGCCGCACCAACTGAAGCCGCAGCATCAGGTCTGCCAGACTCTCCTGAAGGACCAAGGAGTGGGCAGACGATGGGGGCCTCTAGGATCTGGGGAAACTGAGGCCCCAGGAGGGTCCCCCCACCCCCCAATGAGGACCGGTCGGGCAAGACCTCGAACCTACACCGTGATTTTGTATGATGGGAAATAACCATCTCCTAAAGGTGACTGCTATAGGAATGGCAGTTCAGAGGGTACCAATATCCCAGACAAGGGCCAGTAGCATCTCAGTGGAAGTGTCTGGGGTTTCTCCAACTCTAGAGCCTCAGCTTTCATGCCAGGGGGATAAACCTCAGATTACATCCCCTGCCTCCACCTCCTTTCCATAGGAAGGAAATTTTGGAAAGCCTGAATTCCAGAAGACAAACTCCTATGCATCCCTCAAAATCCCAGGTCCAATGCTCCTCCCTCCAGGAAGTCTGCCCCCAGCCACACAGAGCTCTCCTTTGTTACCCAGTCCCCAGCCACATCCCTCTCGGCCTCGGCAAAGGGTTTTGTCGCAGGAAAAAAGACCAACACAGTGACCACCGCCCATGTGTACCCGTGTAGCTGCCAAGTCCTGCTGGATCTGCATCTTCTCCAAGCGGGGTAGGGCCGGGCCAGGCTGGGTCCCCAGAATGGCCTGCACCATGGCTTCTGCGTGGGGCACAGTGGGCATGGGTGCCAAAGTTGGGCCAGGCTCTGGGGGAATCTTCACCAGAGCACGGCGTGCCTGAAGACGCTGGACATAGCCCCAGAGCTGGGTAGCGACCTCCTGCGGTGTGGGCCGATCCACACTACTGCCTTCGGGGCTGTAGGAAACAGAAGAGGTGTCTAATGTCAACACTGGTGACCACAGTTGTGCCAACTTCATGCCAACTCTGGTGGGCTCTATCATTATCCATCGTACTGGCCATGATGGATTCTATCCTGTCGGTGGTGAGTATCGTCATACCAACATGGTGGACACCATAACATCAACCCCAGTGGGCACCACCATTCATCAAGACAACACAGTGAACAGTATCATGTCAACAATGACTGGTGCTCATGCCATCCCAGAAGAAGCCGTCATACCAACTCAGCAGGTGCCATCCCTTAGGCCAACAAGGTGGATACCATAGCACCAACACAATGGTCACAACCGCCGAGCCTGCCAACCCCGTGCATGCCAACGTCAGGCCAACCCCATTCAACACCATCATGCCAGTTCTAATCAGTGGGCACCATCATCCATCTTCACGCCAATGCTGGCGGGCCCTATACCACTCCCAGTGGCTGTCAACCTAAGCACCCCACTCACTGGCCCTCCCAGCTCCCAAAGTTCCCAGGGGTACCTTGGCTGAGGATCCCGAGGTGTCTCTCCATCCATGGCAGTGTCCTCTTGTGCCAGCAGCCTCTGGGCTTCCTTCTCCGCCACCTCCAGGTCCCCCTTAGGGATCCCCTCTCTTGCTCCCGAGTCAGCCTCCCGGAGAGTAAGCAGGACTCCGTACACCTCCTCGCAGTGCTCACTGTGAGACACTGATTTTGAGTGCTCCAGGACCTCTGACCCCATCTCGTTGTGTGGGTGACGTACCCACTTGTCCTTGGACCCTTCACTCCATCCCCTACTCCCACTGCTGGGAGCAGCATGTAAACTCCTTCAGCACCCCTGAGCTAAAATTGCCTTAAAATAATTTCGGATGGGGGGGCACCTAGGTGGCTCAGTGGGTTAAACCTCTGCCTTCAGCTCAGGTCATGATCTCAGGGTCCTGGGATCCAGCCTTGCATTGCGTTCTCTGCTCAGCAGGGAGCCTGCTTCCCCCTCTGTCTCTCTGCCTGCCTCTCTGCCTACTTGTGATCTCTGTCTCTGTCAAATAAGTAAATAAAATCTAAAAAAAAAAAAAAAAAAAGTAATTCCGGATGGGGAAGTGCTTTCCTGTGAGGGCCCAGACTCTCCCTGTGGATCATCCTCTGAGCATACCCATTCCCTTCCACACTAGTCAGATTGTGGGTGGGAGGCACCGACCTGTACTGCAAGGCCAGATGCAGGGCTGTGGCTTCCGCCTCCCGCTGGCCCAGCTGCATGCTCAGGCCTTCACACCGGCCCTTGTACCCCTGCAGCACAGCTGACAGCAGACGGTTGAAACATTTGAGCTTCTCAATGTTCCTGCCTCCGCCATTAGGGGAGAGGGAAAATGAGAGGCGTCCCCAGGGCAGTCAGGACCCAGCTGATTTCCACTCTCCTCCCCACTTCACGCCTGCTCTCCGGTGCCCTTACGAGCTCAGCATCTGTAGCCTTACCCCCGGAGTTGCTCCATCCACACATCCATGATATGGATCTCGTGGGTGAGGGGTCGAGTGGGGAGAGGTCCAAGCATCTGAGTACTGGAATCGCTCCGAACGCGCCGGAGCAGGGGGTGAGCCAGGGGAAAGGGGTCCTGTCAGAAAGAGGGGACTTGATTCATCCAGACTGTCATTGAGGGCCCAGTGTCATGGGGTTAAGCCTTTTCCCAATGCAGAAGCCCCTGGATCACAGGACCAGGATTTGAGTCTCACGGCCCAGAATCCTAAAGATCTGAAGATCGTGGTTTTTATGCTTCCCCTGCTCACCTGAGTCCCCCAGGGCTCCTCATCTACCCCGGAACTGCTGGAGCCACTGCCTGAGGCCCCTGCTTGGCCCTGGGAGGGAGGCGGGAAAGGTTCCAGCCTCAGTAGGGAATCCTGCAGCTCCTGGACCTGGGGTGGGGGTGGGGAAGGAAGACGGAGTAGGTCAGGCCTGGGAGCTCCAATCACCCACCGACCCTCCTGCACACCTGTTCCTGGGACAGTGGCAAGGCCCCAGCTGGGAAGCAGGAACCTAGCTACTCACCCCGCCAAACTCGCCACTACTGAGCCTTGGGCAACTCACTTAGCCGCTCAAGAATCTTCTTTCTTTAAACATATACATGGCCAGTCAGTACATGCAAAGGTACTTGAAATTACTAATCATCAGGGAAATGCAAATCAAAACCACAATTAGATATCACCCTATTGCTATTAGAAAAGCTACTATCAAAAAGATCAAAAAGAGGGGCGCCTGGGTGGCTCAGTGGGTTAAAGCCTCTGCCTTTGGCTCAGGTCATGATCCCAGGATGCTGGGATTGAGCCCCGCATCGGGCTCTCTGCTCATCGGGGAGTCTGCTTCCCGCCCCCCCCCCTTGCCTGCCTCTCTGCCTACTTGTAATCTCTGTCAAATAAACAAATAAAATCTTTAAAAAAAAAATCAAAAAGACACTGGGGCGCCTAGGTGGCCCAGTTGGTTAAGTGTCTGACTCTTGGTTTCTGCTCAGGTCACAATCTCATAGGTCGTGGGATCAAGCCCCGCGCTCAGCAAGAAGTCTGCTTGAAGAGTCTTTCCTTCTGCTCCTCCCCCCACTTAAACACGCACACTCGCTTTCTCTCTCCCGCAAATTAATTAATTAAAAAAAAAGACATGAGATAGCGAGTGCTGGGGAGGATGTGAAGAGGGAACCCTTGTGCACCGTTGGCAGGATTGCACACTGGTGCAGCCGCTTATACCAAAACATATATTGCTCCCTTAAAAAATTAAGACTAGAGCTATCACACGACTCAGCCATTCCATTTCTGGATATTTATGCAAAGGAAAGGAAAAAAGTTACTCGAAAGGCTATTCACACCCCTACATTCATTGTAGCATTACTTGGCAATAACCGGGACATAGAAGCAACCTATCTTGATGATCAGAAGTGATGACCTGTGGATGAATGGCTAAAGAAGATCTGGGGATAAACAACGGAATATCATTTGTCCTTAAAAAAAGGAAGGGGGAAAAAAAGAAGGAAAAGAAAAAGGAAGGAAATCCTGCCATTTGCCACAACATGGATGGACCTTTTTCCCCCCAATACTTTATTTATTTATTTGACAGAGAGAGCGTGCACAAGCAGGGAGAGCACCAGGCAGAGAGGAAGAAGCTGACACCCCACTGAGCAGGGAGCCCAATGTGGGACTCGATCCCAGGACTCTGGGATCAAGACCTGAGCCTAACCGACTGAGCCACCCAGGCGCCCCAACATGGATGGACATTGAGGGCATTATGCTAAGTGAAATAAGTCAGAGAAAGAAAATACATTGTGCTCTCTCTTATATTTGGAATCCAAAACAAGACAAAACAAAACAAAAAAATGAACTCACAGATCTAGAGAACGGAGGGGTGGTTGCCAGAGGTGGTGGGGGTGAGGAGAGGAATGTGGAGGGGGGATTTCCTTTCCCAGCCAGGAAGTGGGCCCCACCCCTCAGGCTGGGCTCTGGCAGCCCCTTTGTCCTGCCCAAGATGAGGGCCTGTGCCCCACCATCTCCTTTAGCCACATGGCTTTAGATTCTGTCCGCATGCTAAAGAGGTCCGAATGTGTTTCTCCGATCCTGACACCACCCCTGAGCTCAGGACTCAGACACAGAGCTGTCTCTCTGATGGTCCCACACGGCTGGCTGATGAGCTCATTAGGGCCTCACCAGCTTCTGGTCTCCCTCCCACCAAACACGCTCCTCCTGGAGCCTCCGCATTTCTCCCTTCCAGTCCCGCAGACCCCAAACCAGGACTTGACTTCAACCCTTCTCTGGCTTTTACATCCAAACCTGCCAGCTCCACCTTCGACACCACCCAGAATCTGCCCATTTCGTGCCACGTTCACAGTTCCCACCATCTGGTATCTGGACCAATGCCTCCCGGTCCGCAGGATCCCGCGCCCTCCACACACACACAGGCTGTTCCTCTCACGGCCGCCAGAGGGTGCCCGTGAACGCAGCATCAGGTCCCGCCCCTTTCTGCTCCGGGGAAATCCTCCAGGATCCCACCAGGCTCAGGGCAAAAGCCCAACTCCCAGCAGCCCACGATACCCTGTAAATGTGCCCCTATCACCAACCTGCCCCTCGCTTCGCCCCCACACTGGCCCCCTCTCCGTTCCCTGAATCACACTCCCATCTCGCGGAGGGTAGTTCCTTCTCTGCCTGGTGTGCTCTTCCCCCAGATCCTTGCATGGCTCCTTCCTTACCTCCTCATTCAGCTCTGACCACCTTAACTTAGAAGACAACAGACCTTTGCCTGTTCAGGACTCACCAGTCAAAGCTCCATAAAAGTTTTTCTTTTGAACGAATGATTGAACCTATGCCAGGCCGGCCTCGCCCTTAGATAGCTGCCCCACTCACCGCTCTCTGCAGCATCTCCTTCTCAGCCTGGATGGCCTGCAGGGAGGTCCGCACACGAATCAGTTCCTCCTCTCGGCTGCCCCAGGCCAATCGCAGCCAGTCATTCCTTTCTGCTAGGCGGGCTGCCTCCCTCTGGCAACCCCCTACGCCCTCCTGCTCCAAGCAGGGTCTGGGTCCCACCCCGCTTCCGTCTCCTGCCTCCACCGGCTCTGGACAGCTTGGGGGTCGGTGGCGCCAGGCAGCAGCCGCTGCCTCCAGTGAGCTCAGAGCATGCTGGAGAGTCTGAAACACGTCAGAGGCTTCAGGCCTGGGGGGGACAGTCTTCCCATCCGGTGGGGCTACATCAGCAGCCTGCTGGCCTTCCTCGGCAGGCTTGCAGGGTCCCTCGGGAGATGGGGCCAGTCCTCTGCTAGAGTCCCCTTCAGCCTCTGTGTTGGTCCTGTGGTGAGGTAAGAGATGGAAGGTTCTGGAAATGGGGTCATCCGTGGACTCTGGCTCATTAGGGGGCTGCATTAGCCGGGGTTTGAAAAGGTGGGCTGAGGAAGGCAATGGGAAGCTACGGGGCGTGTGTGAGCAAGGGAGGAACACAGGTGCATCTGTGGGTAGGAAAGATACACCGGGGCTGGAGTGGGGAGCACAGACCAAGCGGGCCTTACCTGCTCCCCAGGCCCTGCCTATTGGCCTCGGCCTCTGGCCCCGGGCTCTCCTGAGATGGCACAGGACCCAGCTCAGAACTCCCGCCGGCTGCCTCAACCTCCTCGGAACTCTCTGCCACAGGATCGAGCTCCCCCTGAAAATGACCCACAGGGCCAAGCTCTGAGCCTGGTAGGGCTGTGAGTGGCACCAAAGAACTGGGTGCAGCAGGCAGGGGGGCACTTACAGGCGGAGCGTGCCTCCCTCGCCGGCTTCGGGGACGTGTGGCCCGAGCACTCATTGCTGTCCAGAAATCAGTCTTCTGAATCTTCCTCCTAAAACCACAGCCTGATCTCAGCTCTTGTCTCTCTTGTCTTTGTTGTCCCTGTTGACGGCCTTAATATCTTCTTCTGTGAAATGGGCATTGATCCCCTCCCTCTGGAAGGGATCTTGAACTATCAGTGTGGATTTGGTACATTTTGATGTCCCTCTTGACAGGCAGCTCACTATCTCGAAAAATTGTTCTGATCTCCCAGTCTCCTCTGCCTCCTTTATCTTTCACTACCTCTGTGCTTCCCTCTGTCCCCAGTCTGGGCCTGGCTCGAGGACGTCAAGAGTCACTTCTCTTCCCCAGGGTCCTCTTGAGTCAGAGGCCCCAATCTTGGGGTTGGGGACCCCCAGCCTTCTCTACCTCTAGGAGTACCTTGGTCAGCGGCCCAAATCCCTGGACACTCTTAGGGTAGCTCTGGCCACTGCCTGCTTAGCCCTGGGCTGTCCAAGGCTGGCTTGGGAGGGGCCAGGAAACAGGAAGCCCCCCCCCCCCGGTCATGTGACTTGTTATTGTTCTGTTTCCTCCTCAAGGACATCAGCTTCCTGGGGTGGGGGGGGGGACACGTGTCCAGCTCCTGAGATGTCCGTCCTTCCTCACCTCAGCCTCTGATCTCATGTCTCTTCCATCTCTGAGCCTCAGTTTCCTTATCTGTAAAACAGGGGGAGGGGTAATTATAGCATTTTTCTACAGTGTCATGGGAATTTCAACAAGGAATTTGTTAAAATCCATCCAGGATTTTATAACAGGCCCCTCTTGTTCCCTACCTCTCTGACCCTCCTCTACCAGCTGCTATTTCTCCTGTGTAAATGCAGGATTCCTCAGAGCCCAGATCGTCCCTACATCCTGCCCATTTTTCCTCCATCCATCTCCAAAAGGCTTCCTCAACTCCATCCATAACAGCCCAAGTCTCTCCCCTCCCACCTGGATGCCAGCCCAGCTCTCTCCCTGGACCTACAGGCACCTCTTTACTCTCTTCTCCACCCAGGCCCCTGAGAGAGAGACCTCATTGTTCACCTCCTCTGCTCATGTACCCTCCATGACTCCCCATTGCCCTTGGGAAACATTTCAAGCTCTTCCACCTGGCATTCAAGGGCCTTAAAAATTATGTCTGCTGCCTGCACCCACATATACTCCTTGCTTTAGCCACAATGATCCCCTTCGTGTTGCCTGGAACACCCTTTCCTTGTTTCTGTGCTTGGTTTAAACTGTGCAGAGTCTGGAGTCGCCCAAATCTTCCTCATTCCACTGTCAGACACTAGGAGGCTGAATCTTCTTGTTTCTGTGTCCCCAAAGGCAGTAAGGAAAGAAGTTGCAATTCTCTGACTTGTAGGCACCCAGGTACATTGAAATCCGCACTCTTAGCTTCTGCTCCAGCCATATTAACCTGTTAAGGTCTCCACCACTCCAAGGCTCTTGCAAGCCTCTAGACCTTTGCCAAGGCCGTTCCTTCTTTCTGGAATGCCTTTCATTCTCTTGTTTTTCTGGCAAGTCCTCCATCCTTGAATATGCAGCTTACATAGCTCCTCCTGGCTGTCAATGACCAGAGCCTGGCTCATGAGGGCTGGATTTAACTGATCCTCTTACAAATAAAGAAACTGAGGGTGGTTAGCTTGGGTTTTAAATGGTTAGGGGGTGAGAGGAGAAGTGTGCATGAAAAAGAAAACGTGGTCTAAAATAGTTTTGGCTTAGTCTTTTTGGGTTTTGCAAATATGTGAAAAATAAGGAGCGGAATTAAGTAACTGGGCGGGGTCTGGGGAGTGGGCCACGCCCACCTCAGTCCGCAAATCTAGCCCCTCACAGAGGGCCAGGTCAGCTACACCAATCACCAATCAGCCCTACCTCTTCTTCTAAGTCCCGCCCAAGTCGCTCGCATTCAGTTTATCGCACTGCAAGTGAGGCCTTCTCCATCCCCTTAAGCCTATTCCATAGAAAGGTCCACTCCACGAGGCCCCGTCCCAGCCTATCAGGGTTGAAGCACTGACCACTGTCTTCCGATTCGGCCAGAAACATCAAAGCGCCAGCTATTCTTGCTTTAACCAATCACATTCCAAACCCCACCCCCTAGCGCAGTCCCAGCCTATCCGCTTTCAAGACTCTCCAGCCGTCCCCTGTTCGGCTGTCCGCTTGCCTTACTGCTTGCTGAACTACATTTCCCAGCAGGCGTCGCGTCCTCGCCGCAGCACTTCCGGGCTGCGAAAGATGGCGGCTTCCTAGTGAGTTCTCGACTGAGTTGGAGTGAGGCACAAGCTACGGTGAGAATAGGTTGGGTGGTTGCGGTCCCGTCCCGAGAGGTCCAGCCCCTAGCCTTCCCTGGGGATCCCGTTTTCCACCCTGGTTTCACCTGCAGTCTAGCCTTCATCCCTCTTGCTGAAGCCAAATCATTGTTTTCCTTAGAGATTGAGGGGGTTACAAGCCGTTCAGAGACCATCCCCCGAAGCCCACACTCCAACCCAGATTGGCAAACTGTTGGCGTCCTCTCTTTTTTCCAAGGGACCTTTAACACGTAGATTCGTGCCCGCTCCTTTGCGCAGACACCTTCTAGGCAGCCCAGTGCCCCGCTGGGGAGAATCCCAGAGCTAGTCTTTTTTTTTTTTTCTTTTTTTTTTTTTTTCTTATTTTTAAGCAATCCGTACACCCAAGGTGGGGTTCGAACTCACAACCCCAAGAACAAGTGTCGCATGCTCTACGACTGAGGCAGCCAGGCACCCCAGCTAATTATTCTGTTAACCTTAAAACTAAAACTGTCATTTTTACCAGCAGAGAAGAGTTTTGTTTGGGAATAGCAGAGAATTACAGTTCAGGATGCACAAGCTGTATAACAAAACCTTAGGCAAGTCCAGAACAAAGGAGAGGAGTGCTCTTTTATAGAGGAAGGGGAGTTGGGACGGGCTGTTATAAACCTAAAGCCTATTGGAGTAAATTGGGAATTGAAGTTTAGTGGCTTTTAACTGGCTGAGTTGTGACAGTCTGTCATTGGTTGGGCTGTTGCCAGGCAAGAAGAAAATCTTTCATTTCCTTGCTGGGTTAGTATAGTCTTCTTTCTTTTGGTACTGCAATGTCTGTTTTCCTGTTAGGGTCTGCCACTGTGTAGAGGGTGAGAGTTCCCCTTTTGGCCTCCTGATTCCATTTTAACCCACTGAGCCACCCAGGCACCCTGCTCCCGATTCCATTTTAAATGAGGTTTCCTTTATTGGTTTCAGGCATAGCTGGATCCAGGTGCACAGAGGTCTAGCTGCTGTTTTCTGGGTGAGCATCACTTCAAGCAGGGTTTCTTTCCCCTCTTGGAGGCAAAGAGGCTCCTGACAGCTCTTGACTTCTATCCTCCCAGCTCTGCAAGTCTGAGGAGACCCTCTTCCCTAATGGCACTATCAGAAGCCCCAGAACTGCCCCTCACTGACCTGTATTGGGTTATGCCACATCTTTCAAGCATTCCTAGTGGCTTGATTTGTTCATTGGCCAAGGGAAAGGGTGCGTGGGTTAAGCGCTACAGGAAAAAAAAATGGGATGCCAGGCACCCATTCTGCAGATAAGGAAACTGAGGCCGGGAAAGAAGTGATTTTTACAGTCATTAGGTTGTTCATGCTCTGTCCTGTCCAGTAACCAGATGTTTTTAAAGCCCATAAGGGGAGGATCCTGGCTTCCCCCAGCCCTGCTCCATCCAGCCACTTAGGGGCCATGGAAGTGGCAGAACCCAGCAGCCCCACTGAGGAAGAGGAGGAGGAGGAGGAGGAGGAAGAAGAGGAAGAGGAGCAGTCAGCTGAGCCCAGGCCCCGAACACGCTCCAACCCTGAGGGGGCTGAGGACCGGGCACTGGGAGCCCAGGCCAGTGTGGGCAGCCGCAGCGAGGGTGAGGGCGAGGCGGCCAGTGCTGACGATGGGACCCCCAATCCTCCAGGAGCTGGCCCCAAGCCCTGGCAGGTGCCCCCAACAGCTCCTGAAGTCCAGGTGCGGACACCAAGGGTCAACTGTCCAGAGAAGGTGGTAAGTGAGGGCTTGGCCTGTGGCCATGAGGTGCTGGGAAACCTTACGTTTAACGTTCTTGCTTTTTGGGATTCACTCTGCAGTGACTTCGTAGGAGTTTTCTAGGACTACCACAACAAATTAGGGGATCAGAGGTCAGGCCCGACTGCTGGCTTAAAACAACAAAAATTCATTGTCTCACTCTTCTGGAGGCCAGAAGTCTGAAATCAAAGTATGGGCAGGGCCGTGGTCCCTCTGGAGGTTGTACAGAAAGATCCTTCCTTGCATTTTTTGGCCCGAGGCGGGTACCACATATCCTTGGCTTGTAGCCCTATCACCCCGATCTCTGCCTCTGTCTTCACATGGCCTTCTTGTCTGTGTCTCTGAACCTTCTTTCTCTTATAAGGATACTTGTTATTGGATCAGGGTTTTTTGTTTGTTTGTTTGTTTGTTTGTTTGTTTTTAAGGTTTATTTATTTATTTGAGAGAGAGCATGAGCCGGCTGGGAGTGGTGGGGAGAGGGTCTTGGGAGGGCCAGAGGGAGAGGGAGAATACCAGGCAGACTCCAGGCTGAGCAGGAAGCCTGATGGAGGGCTGGATCTCATGACCCTGAGACCATGGCACGAACTGAAATCACGAGTTTGATGCAGGGGGGTGCCTGGGTAGCTCAGTGGGGTAACCGTCTGCCTTTGGCTCAGGGGTCCTGGGATTGAGTTACGCATTGGGCTCCCTGCACACAGGGAGCCTGCTTCTTCCTCTCTCTCTGCCTGCCACTCCCCCTACTTGCGCACGCATGCTCTCTCTCTCTGACAAATAAGTAAATAAAATCTTTGAGGGGCGCCTGGGTGGCTCAGTGGGTTAAAGCCTCTGCCTTCAGCTCAGGTCATGATCCCAGGGTCCTGGGATCGAGCCCCGCATTGGGGTCTCTGCTCATCGGGGAGCCTGCTTCCCTTCCTCTCCCTCTGCCTGCCTCTCTGCCTACTTGGGATCTCTGTCTTTCAAATAAATAAATAAAATTTTAAAAATAAAATCTTTGAAAAAACAAAAAAGAGTTGGATTCTCCTGTCTACTGAGCCACCCAGGCATCTCCAGATCAGGATCTTTATCTTATCTCAAGATCTTTCTCTTAATTCCATCAACAAATTCCCTAATTCCAAAAAAGTCACATTCTGATGTTCCCGGTGGGCATGTCTGTGGGGGGGCCGGGGCACAATTCAACCCACTGGACCTTTGTTTTCCTGTTTCTGTGTCAGTCATTCTCTGGCTCCTTTATTCACTTGCAATCCTGGACTCCTGATCTAGTGCTCTTTTCCCTGAACCGCTGTCTTCCAAAGTAGGTTTCTTGGCTGGGACTTGGGGGTCACCCTGATAACCACCTTTGCAGGCAGAGCTGAGGGCCGCCAGAGTGCAGTGGGGGCCGGTGTCAGTGTCTGCGTGCTGGGCACTGCCAGCCACGGTGCCCTCACCTCCCTCGGACCTTCTTGCAGATCATCTGCCTGGACCTGTCAGAGGAAATGTCCCTGTCAAAGCTGGAGTCATTCAATGGGTGAGGGGAACATTCGGGGGCTTGAATATGCAGCCATGGCTTGGGGTGGGGTTGGGGGGTGGGTAGACAGCTCAAAAAACTCAGGGCTCTCTCTCTCTCTGAGACTCCCAGTGCTTGGCCTGGCCTGGCTTGGGGACTGGGGCCTGGCGCTGTCATAGTAGCAATGGCAACCGATTCTGAAAAAGCTGTGACCCGCCAAGGCTCTGATCCAAGCCTGTGAGAGCTGCCATGTACCTCCCACAGCACAGCAGTGACTCAGAAACTCTTGAGAGGTGAAGTGACTTGCCCAGGGCCTCACAGTGGATAGGCAGAGCCAGAACTCAGACCCAGGCCTAGCTGACCCTGAAGCCGCTGCCCTGAACAGCTGATTCTCTGTGGAGTTGGTGACTGGGCCTGGATAGGGTCCAGGGAGCTCTGGGGGATGCTGAGGACAAGCCCGCCTTCCCCTTGCTGCCACCTCTAGCCATCTGTGGGTGAATGAAGGCCTGGGGGAGACCTCCTGGGGATCAGCTGTGAGACCCAGGCTGGCCAGAAGAACCCCATTTGGCGAGGGAAAAGCCGGGGCAGTGGGGGCGCTGGGCTTTGCCATCTCCCCACTGCATGACCTGACCTGGGCCTGCAGTGCCTAATCCTGAGGCTAGTGGAGGGCTCCCCGGGATTGGCAGATGAAGAGACACCCTCCAGGCTGGGAGGCCTTACCTTAACCACCCCCCTCACCTTCTCTCCCTCCCCAGCTCCAAAACCAACGCCCTCAACGTCTCCCAGAAGATGATCGAAATGTTTGTACGGACAAAACATAAGATCGACAAGAGCCACGAGTTTGCGCTGGTGGTGGTGAATGATGATATCGCCTGGGTGAGGCTGGGGCAGGGCTCGGGTGCTGAGGGGTTCTGTTGAGGCGGGGAGGCGCCTCGCTGAGGCTTGTGCTTCCCCATAGCTGTCTGGCCTGACCTCTGATCCCCGCGAACTCTGCAGCTGCCTCTATGACCTGGAGACGGCTTCCTGCTCTACCTTCAGTATCCTTCCAGGCAGGGGCGCCATGTGGAGGGGCCTGGGCTGTCCTGGCACCCCAGAAGCCTGAGCCGTGGAGGGGGCTGGCTGAGCCTGACTCAGGTCCAGATCCCTGTTCTGCTGTGACAAACTTGGGCAAGTCCCCTCTTTGAACCTGTTTCTTCATCTGTGAGAGGGGAGGCACAAAACCTCCTTCCCCAGGGGGTTGCTGTTAAGATCAAGTCCTGGTGCAGAAACAAAACCAGCTGATTTGGACTCTAGATGTCAAAACCACTCACATGGGGAGCATTCTGTGCAGGGCCAAGTATACAGTTGGTGCTCAATAAATGGCAATATGGGACTGAGGAGTTATAATCACTGCTACAGCCCCTGCACATTTTATGCTAATGTGAACACAAAAGGCTCACGTGCAGCCCAAAACTTAGATGGAAAATGATGCTTGTGAGTTACAAAACACTTCTGAGTGTCGGGGGGTAGGGGACTGGGACACCTGTGGCTCTTGCATTGTGAAGACTGCTGCCCTGGCTGTGAGAGAAAGGGGAGCTTTGAGCCACCAAGTGTTTTCAGGGCACCTGGTGCCAGCCCCCTGTTTTGTGATGTATACTGAGGGAAAACAGGCTCAGACAGGGCAAGCAACTGGGCCAGGGTCACACAGCGCGTCTCCTGCACCGGGCGTGAAGGTGCCTGGGCTCTCCCGGCATCAGGATGAGGGAAGCCTCCTGCTGCTTCCTACCCGTGCTCTGCCACCAGCCTTCTCCTTAGCATCTCCGCCAGATCTGGAAGGTCTCTTCAGCCTCATGTAAGTCCCAGCTTTGCTGCAACTCCCCTTTCTTGTCAGTCCTGTGACCGCCCTGAGGTCCCGCACTCCATTTTTTTTTTTTTTAACATAAGACTTAAAAACATTTAAACACATATGTTTTTATTTATTTATTTGACAGACTGAGATCACAAGTAGGCAGAGAGGTAGGCAGAGAGAGAGAGGAGGGGAAGCAGGCTCCCTGCTGAGCAGAGATCCTGATGCGGGGCTCGATCCCAGGACCCTGGGATAATGACCTGAGCTGAAGGCAGAGACTTTAACCCACTGAGCCACCCAGGTGCCCCCCCCAACTCCATTGTTTTAACCCACGGGGCAGCACACTTTTTCTGTAAAGAGCTGGGCAGTAAATATTTCTGGCTTTGCAGGCCATATGGCCTCTGTCTTGATGACTGGATCCTGCCTGAGTCACTTGAAGGCAGTCACAAACCATCCCTGTGCATGGGGCTGTGTCCCCAACAAAACGTTCTTGATAAACACAGAAACTTGAATTTCATATCCTTTCCGCATGTCACAAAATGTTCTTTTGATTTTCTTCCCCCAACCATTTAAAAAAATGTAAAAACCATTCTTAGCTTCGGGGCCCTAGTAGTCCAACCTCTGTTTTTACCTGCCCCCTAATGGTGGACACGGATCCTGTTTTGCTTTTTCCATCATGATTAGCCCGGTACAGTGGTTCTGGCAAATTTTGCAAGTGAATCCATCCTGTAAATTCCCAGTGGAAGACATGCTGGGCCAAGGGGGTGTGTATTTTTAACCTGCTAGACTTTGCCAGAACACTGTCACCGGAAACCAACCCTGCGTACCTCTCCCCACACCAGGGTTCTTCATGCTGCCGAAGGTTCTGGCTGTCTGGTAGAGGCTAGCAGCCACCTGTTCCTTTCACTGTGCTTTTCTTGGAGCCCTTTTTATTCATTTGTAAACCATTCAGTATTCCTGCAGTGATTTGTCCGTTTGTCCCCTTTGCCTGTGTTTATAAGGAGATAGTGGCTTTTTTCTTATTGATGATCAGATTTGCTTTTCACATATTAAAGACCTTCGCCCTGTCTGCCCAGTGCTCTCTGCTAATGTGAGATCCAGCCATGGCCATTTGGGGACATGGGTGCTAACTTATCAAATAAGATCACGTTCCAGCCTTAGATTCTTCTGGCCTGGGGGACATGTCCAAGTCAGGTCAATGATGGGGGATATTTAGGATGCTGAGGGTGGTCAGAGTGGGCTCCACCTTTGGAGTCTGCAGAGTCCCCCTGATAGAGCAGGAGAGGTCAGGCAGAAGGGTGAGGCTGGGGAGGCAGTCTGGGCAGAGGGAACGGCATAGGGGGAGGCTCAGAGGGAGCAGTCATGTGGGCTTTGCGTGCCCAGTGAAGGCCCAGGCTCTCTGAGGGTGACAAGAGCAGGGGATCCCGGGAGCGTGCTCTGACCTGTCCCCCTCCACTACGCAGCCAGCAGAAGACTGAGCTGCCCGTCACCGAGAACGTGCGGACAATTCCACCCCCGTACGTGGTCCGCACCATCCTAGTCTATAGCCGTCCACCCTGCCAGCCCCAGTTCTCCCTGACGGAGCCCATGAAGGTGAGTGAGGCTGGAGAAGGGGAGGGATAGCTGCAGCCAGCAGAATGGCTGCCTAGACACCAGGAGGGATTTCCTGATCACAAGAGCTGGGGTGCCTAAGGGCAGGTTCCCAGAGTCCGACGCAGAAGCTGGGGAATTACGGTCATGGGGGCATGGGGTGACTCACGCCCCAGAGGCTGGCATTCTTTCCCTGCAGAAAATGTTCCAGTGCCCATACTTTTTCTTCGATGTTGTTTACATCCACAATGGCGCTGATGAGAAGGAAGAGGAAATGAGCTGGAAGGTGAGAGGCTGCTGTGCGTGTGGGTGGCAGGGGGGTGTAGGTGCGGTATCTCGGAAGCTGCCTCCATTTTGCACCCCTGAAGCCCTCGCCCTGCTGGATCATGGTCCTGAGCTCATTCAACAATCATCTCTACGTGTCTGCCTTGAGCTAGTGGGGGCTTCTCTCCGTCTGCCTTTGCTTTCACCGTGCCCTCTGCTTGGAGTGCCCTTCCTGCCTTGCCTCCCCAGGCCCTGCTGGTCCTTCATATCATAGTCCAGACTTAGCTAAAGAACGTTGATTAGGCCACTTACCTCCAAGCCTCAGTTTACCCAACTGTGAACAGGGAGAGTTGAGATTGGCTCCTCCTCCTACCTCAGCACCCAAACCATCTACCCCAGATCGTCCTCAGGGATGATTAGCATGGGGGCGGGGGGTCGTCTGTATCTGACTGTGTCTCCAGACTAGGGGCTCCAGGACTGAGATTTCTAGGGGTCCGTACCCCTGGGTGGGTGTCGGAATATTTGCTAAACACGGGACTGTTTCTTTCTGGAAAACTCCTCTTCATCCTTCAGAACCCACCCCTGGTGCCCTCTCCTCTGGGAAGCCTTCCAGGGGCGGAGAGGGTCCATCAGGGGACCCTCTGGCTGAACAGCCCCTCCCCGGCCCCACAGGACATGTTTGCCTTCATGGGCAGCCTGGATACCAAGGGCACCAGCTACAAGTATGAGGTGGCGCTGGCTGGGCCGGCCCTTGAGCTGCACAACTGTATGGCCAAGCTGCTGGCTCATCCACTGCAGCGGCCCTGCCAGAGTCATGCCTCCTACAGCCTGCTGGAGGAGGACGACGAAGCCACTGAGGTCGAAGCCACCGTCTGAACCATCCCTATACATCCCCACCTTCTCGTGCAGTGGAGCCCTTGGCTAAGAGAATGGTTCTCAAACTGGGTTCCGTGGCACCCTGGTGGGGGAGGGTTCCAGGAGGCTCCTGGGACCCTGAGCACCCATTCCCTAAGTTTTCCGGCCCACCTCCCACTGCTGGTTTGTTTACTGTAAGTTTTGTTCTTTGTGTGCTTCTTGTCCTCAGAATAAAAATCTGAGAATCCCTGACCCACGTCGACAACAGTTACGTTGTGTTAATTAGGATCATTTTGGTTGCAAGTGACAGAAAACCTACCAGCTGAACAGAAAGGGAAATGGTTTCGTTCTTGTGGATGAAAAGCGAAAGGCAGCTTCAGGCTTGGCTGTATTCAGTTACTCAGGCAATAATGCCATTGGGGTGGGCTGAAGTATCTTGTGTGATTGGTGTTCAGCATGCCCTGCTTTTCTCCCAAACCATGGGAGAACTGTGATCACTCCTCAGACTACAGCCCAGGGAAGGGAGGGCCCCCACATACAACAGGCCTTGCCTGGTCATTGGGCCAGTCATGGGCCAGAGTTGTGGGATGGTCTGATCCACCAGGACTTGATCAAGCCTCTCATCCAGGAAGGGATTACAGCTCTTTCAGAAAATAGTATGGGTTTTCCCCAGAGGAAGGGAGACCAGAGACAGATACAACAGGTGTACCATTCAGCTATCTTCCTGGATGATGAGCGATTGTGCAAAAAGTTTGGCAACTAGATTCTATTTATAACACAGAAACAGCTTTATTTTCCTCCCTATGAGCATTTATTGGGCACTTATGTGCCAGGCCCTTGTGAAACTCGTTCCATTTCACACCAGCCCGGAAGAGATGATTCTCCCATTTTGTAGATGGGAAAATTAAGGCCTTCGGCGGCCCAGAGCTCCAAAGTAGTGGACTCCCGTTTCCCTGGGAGTGGAAACGGGCCACACAGAAATGGAGGGGGGAGCTGTTAATTGAAGCTTTACGCAGTGTCCAGGCTGTGCCCGTCCACGGAAGCCCCCTTGGGCAAAACACTCTGGGAGACGTAATACCCTGTGGGCACCTCCGGGCCCTGGGAGGCAGCGCCACACCCTCCTTCAGGGTGAGTTCGCATTTCCCCGCTTTTGACAAGAGATAGTGACACACTGAGCCTCCACCCGCCCGGGGCCTTATCGGTGGCCCCAGGCCTGCTTGAGCGCCACTCGGTGTCATGGGTCCCCGCAGGCACTAGAGTTCGTGAACCCCGATGTGGACACCCGTGCGGCGCAGGTCCGCTTGGCTGGGGACACTGCGCGGCGCCGTCCCACGGACACCCGAGGCAGGGGGTGGGGCGGCGCGTGCGCACAAGGCCGCGGCGGGAAATTGGAACTCGGCGGGCAGGGCCGCGGGGCTCCCGGACAGACCCGGCATGGACGCGGCGGCCTGCTCGGCCCAGCGGCTTCGGGCAGCCTTGCGGGAGACGGAGCCGCGGTGAGGGAGGTGGGGGGCCAGGCCGGGCCAGAGACGGGGCGAAGGTCGCGGTCCACTCTGACCTCCCACTCCGTAGGGCCGTGGAGGAGCTGCTGAGACGCGGCGCCGACCCCAACCTGCTGCTCGCGGATGGCGCGGCAGCCGTGCACCTGGCGGCCAGAGCCCGCCACCCGCGCGGTCTGCAGTGCCTAGAAGCCCTGCTGAGCCGAGGCGGGGACGCCAACGCTCGGTGAGGTGGGGCCAGGACCCGGGGCGGAGTGAGTCGCGCAGGGGAGGGGTCTCCCGAGTCCGAGGGCCTCGGCTGTCCACTGGGAGAGGGCATCCCACAGCCCAGGGGCGGAGACTCGGTGTCCAAGGGTAGGGCTTGGGGATCTGGGGGCGGTTCCTGAGGATCAAAGGGCGAGGGGCTAGGGTCCCAGACCGAGGCTGGGATGTGAGGTTTGGATTTGGCCGAGGACGCAGTGTCTAGGATCCAGGGATGGTGTCTCAGGTTGGAGGGTGTCCATAGGAGCCCGAGAGCCAAGGTTCCGGGGTGTGGAGGCGGCGATCACATTCCCTCTTCTCCTGACCCCTCCTCCGCTCCTGTCCCAGTTCGGTCGAGGCACTGACGCCGCTGCACGTGGCTGCCGCCTGGGGCTGTCGCCGTGGCCTGGAGCTATTGCTGGGCCACGGAGCGGACCCCGCGCTGCGAGACCAGGTGGGAGTCCCGCTCCTGTAGTAGCAGGGCGAACCTGGAGGGAGCGAGGGAGGGAGGGAAGGGAGGGAAGAGGGCCTCGGGTGCCCCCTGCTGACCGCGCCGCTACAGGACGGATTGCGGCCGCTGGACCTGGCAGAACAGCAGGGGCACCAGGATTGCGCGCGACTCCTTCGGGAGTTCCAGACTCCGACCCAGACCTCGACCGCGACCCGGACAGAGAGCCAGGAGCCTGAACCTGAGCCCGAGCCTGACGGTACGTGGGGCCAGCGCGTACTCGGGGGCTTAACCTCTGATCCAGATTTGAGTGTCCCTCTGATGTCCACTCTGGCTCTGTCTCAGGTGCATTGTCTCTGGTAAGCTGTCTGCCTCTGACTCTTTCCCTCCTCCTGCGACTCCAGCTGCCTCCTTCTGTCTGGTCCAACCCCCATCTCTGTCTCTGGTTCTCTTCACTCCCCTCTGACTCACTCTCATTCCTTACTTTAGGCCCAGACCCCTGGGGAAAGGGGTTGGATGCCAGGCCCTCTGGACCTCCCAGTGTGACGCCGGGCTCCACAGCACTGGGCGGAAGTGATGGCAGGGACATGGGCCTGGAAGCCAGCCCCAGACTCCCCAGCCTCCTTGCCCCCCCTGAGATTGCTGACCAGGATAGCGGCTTGGAGCACCCCCCAGGACAATGGGACTGCAGCTCAGATACCTCCTTTGTCACTGCGATTGAAGCTTCTGGAACTGAAGACCCAGCCCCACATACCTCCTCCTGGGCTAGGTCATTACCTCAGACCAAGCAGGGACTCCTGCCTGGTATTCGACCTTCCCAGAGGATGCCCAGGTCTCCAGGTACCTCTCCACGGGTGCATCGAACTGCCAGAGCAGACAGGGAGGCGGAACTAAATACTCGTCTGCAGGCCCTGACTCTGACCTCTCCAGATGCCTTCCTCTCCCCCATATCCCACCCGGATGGGAGCCCTGCCTCAAGCTCCCCTCGGGAATCACCGCCAGGACTCCCCGACTCCCCCTTCCTAAAAGACAGAGAGGTGTCCCTCGACAGTGATGTGGCTGCCCTCTGGCTGACAGAGGATGAGGGGAGCTCCGCAGGTGACAGGGACCCCATGCCCTCTTGCTGGTGCCCTCCGGTCCCTGCCGTTTCTGACCTGGATTTGCTGCGAGGGCTCCGAGCGCTTGGCGAGAGCCCTGGCCCCATCACACCCTTCACTCGGCCGTACTACCTCCGGCGGCTGGAGGAAACCCGTGCTGCTGCTCCCGGTTAGTCTGTTTGGGGCATCCAGAGTACAAGGAGCCTCTGGGAATTCCCGGAGAACCCTGTCTCTCAGTCCTGCTCCTTTTACTCTTTGTCTCTGGGGGAACAGCCCCTTCTTCTGCCTGCCTTGACTCAGTCCTCCCGCCTCCCCAACCTGGGGCTCAGACTTTGCAGGGCACAGCCCAGAGCTGGCCGAAGCCCTGCGGACAGGCTGTATCCCAGATGCCCAGGCAGACGAGGATGTACTGGCCCAGCAGTTTGAGCGGCCAGATCCCAAGAGCAGGTGGCGGGAGGGGCTCACGAAGTCCAGTTTCACGTATCTGCTATTGGACCCCAGGTACTTGGGGCAGGGATGACTCAGAGGTGGGAGCTGGAAAATTCGGGGATTGGTTCTTATTTGCTTTGTATCTTTAAAAGGGGGACTGGCCCTGTGTGGATACAACCTTCTGTATATAGAAAAGATTGGTTAGACCCAGTTCAAGCTGCTGAGTATTCCTGGGGAGCATCCGCCACCTCTGCCTTAGAAAATGGGGCTCACTGGACATGGATTCCAGTTGCACTGTGAACTTAGAAACTGTCTCCGGGGCAACTGTCCTCTCTGAGCAACTTCCCTCATCCAGGGAGACTCAGGACCTGCCAGCTCGTGCCTTCTCACTGACTCCGGCTGAACGCCTTCAGACCTTTGTCCGTGCCATCTTCTATGTGGGGAAAGGGATGCGGGCCCGGCCAGATGTCCACCTCTGGGAGGCCCTCAGGCTCCGTTGGCAGCCAGGAAAGCAGGTGCAGGGCTAAAGAGCAGGGGGCAGCTGGGCCATGGGGAAGTGAAGGGAGGAGGGGATTGGAGGGCAGACCCCTGACCCCACCCTGGTCCCCTAGGCCTGCCCCAAAGTGCGCCAGATCTTGGACATTTGGGCCAGTGGCCGTGGTGTGGTCTCCCTGCATTGCTTCCAACACGTGGTTGCTGTGGAGGCTTATACTCGAGAGGCTTGTCTCGTGGCTGCTCTAGGTAGGTGCCTGGCCCATGGGGCAGGGGGAGGGGGTCACACGAGGGACATTTGATCTACTGATTACCTCATCCCTCTCCACTCAGAGCTGCTCATTCATTCATCCAATGAACAATTATTACATATACATCCAATTACATCCAATGTACCTGCACACGTACATATTTTGTTTGCTCTATTGGTTTGTCCCTGCTTAAGAGCAATACGCAGTGGGGGTTGCTGTCACATTTGCCAGCAGTTTTCGAGGATGCCTGACCCCTCCTCTCTCTAGGGATCCAGACACTGACGAACCAGAAACAAGGACACTGCTACGGAGTCGTGGCGGGCTGGCCAGCCACCCGGCGCCGCCGCTTGGGGGTACACCTGCTGCACCGCGCCCTCCTGATCTTCTTGGCTGAGGGTGAGCGAGAGCTGCGGCCTCAGGACATCCAGGCGCGTGGCTGAGTCCCGGGGAGCTGGGCCCTAGCCTAGGTAGAGATCAGGGTGTTTGAATGTCTGCCCCGTGGTGATGCAGCCACCCATCTCCAGAAGGCTGCCAGGGGGTAAGGGGTGGGCGGGCAGCGGCCTGTATCTTCCCCTCCAGCTGAGGGAGGACTTTGTTACAGATGGAACTTCTGGAGCTTCCCGTCATGGGAGAACAAGTAGGGAACCCAAGCATCTCTGGAACATTCCAGGGCTTCAGGAGGTGCTAGTGCTTTGGCAGTTTGGTCCTGTCTTTTTCATCCACTTTTATCTCCCAGACACGGGGACTCACCTGTGGGATGGGCTGGGGAAATTGGCCAAGCTCAAGAGCGAGATTTCTCCCCTTCCCAGCTATGGGACCGCGGACCAATAACGTGTCTTTCTGAGACTCCGTTTCCTTAGCTGTACAGTGGGGACAGGGACAAGTCCTACCTCAGGGGGTCATGGGGGAGACGGGAGTAAACAAAGGCAGGAAATACAGTGTGGGGCGCAGAACCCTGCAGGTGGAAAATCTCCCGGGAGGGAGGCGCCCTTGACGCTGTTGAGGGACCGACTGTGTGTGGTGAGCTGTGGGCAAAGCCCGGGAGGGCGAGTGGGGTATGGGTGGGCGAGCAGCTCTCTTCAGGATAGCAGTGCTACTCGGTTCTCCCTTGCTTCTCTAAGACTGTTTCTTCCCGCTATAAGAGGCAATAAATAACCGCGATTTCCTGGGGCTGCTATGCGATTTCAGACTTCCCATATGTTAAAGAGCTTTAGTAAATGCCAAGCTGCCATCCTGGTGAGGTGTTGACGGGATCGTTTTATTTTCTGGAAGTTGCTTCTTCAAAGCATTTAGTGTATTTAGAGATTTAGGAGGATCCGCCGTCTCATTGGGTTGACCATCTGCCCATCATCGTGGCTCAGCCAACCAGGTCCTGCAGGGGGCGGGGTGTAGCCCTGGCTCCTTCCACCAGCTTCAGTTCCTGGAGGCGGAGCTCCTGGCTATTCTTTGGGAATGGCTGGTATGGTAATTAGGGGCCAGGCCTCTGGAGTGGGTCTGGGCTCTACCATTTTATTTATTTATTTTTCAAAGATTTTATTTGTTTATTTAAAGAGAGAGAGCGCACGCTAGCTGTGGGAGGGACAGAAGGACAGAGAGAATTTCAAGCTGACTCTGTGTTGAACGGGAGACCCCCCTGGGGTCTGATGCCAGGACCCTGAGATCATGGCTTGAGCTGAAATGAAGAGTCTGACACTTAACCGACAGATCCACCCATGAGCCTCTGGGTTCTACCATTTTGACCAAACTGAGGACACTTCTCTGAACTTCCCTTTCCTCATGTATAAGACTGGGAGGCCTCCCAGACACCAAGTCTCTTGATAAAGTGATAGCAATTAAAAGTGTGCCACGTGCCCAGGAATTCACAGAGAAGTCACTGGAAAGGAATCCAGAGACAACCCTCCAACACACACACACACAAAAGAGATGAGATTTGTCCAACAGAATTTCCCAGTGTGGACTGTACTGACGTTTGAGGCCAAATTATTCTTTGAGGTAGGGGCCGTCCTGTGCGTTGTACACTGTCTGGGCAGCATCCCTGGGCTCCACCCACTAGATGCCAGTGGGCTCTGCCCACTTCCTCCCACCCCCCAGTTGCCACAATTAAAAATGTCTCCAGAATTGGCTAGTGAAGGGCGCCTGGGTGGCTCAGTCCATTAAGTGTCTGACTTTGGTCCAGGTCTTGATCTGAGGGTCTGGGGATAGAGTCCCCCTCAGGCTCCCTGCTGAGCAGGGAGCCTGCTTCTCCCTCTGCCCACCCCCCCCCTTCATGTGCCGCACTCTCAAATAAACAAATGCAGTATTTTTTTAAAAAAGAATTTGCTAGTGGAAAACAGTGCCACCACCAGAACTCCGGTCTAAACTAAAAGTGGGTTTACAAACCAGTGCGGAGAGGACCAAAGAGGTAGTAACTTAAAGGGACGATGCTCTCTCCCCACTGTTCACACAAGCCAGAGGTGTACCCTTGAGATACAGACATTAGAAAATACAGAGTAAGAGCATGGCTGTAGGGCAGGAAATTCTTCTGCCAGACAAGAAAGGCAGACTCGTTGGCTTCAAAAAACCCAAAACAACAACAACAAAAACAGAACAAAAACTATCTTCATGGCAAAAGCGACCTTAAACTAGGTTGAAAGCTACAATGGGATAGTAAGAGGTACCGACTTGCTGCGTGGTGAGGCATAAAAGGGATTCAATGAACAGATGGCGTCAGGCACTTGGCACAGGGCTTTGTATACAGGTGACCCTCCATTATGGCTGCTCCAGCCCATGCAACGTCTGCTGATGCTCACCTTAACCCCTGTATGAACCTCAGCTGGACAGCCTCCCGCCTTCCAGGGACCTGGAGCTCACCATCTGCCTCTGTTCTGGGAATACTGCCCAAGCAGCCCCTGCATTCTGAGGAGGGAGGGAGAGCTCGGGAAGCAAGTCTGGACGGCCAACGCCCTCACTTCTCTGCAAGTTAGCCGTGAGGGGGTGGCGCCTGCCTCAGCCCAGTCTGCAGACGGGGAAACTGAGGCTCAGGACGACTCAGCCCTGCCATCACCCAGCACAGGTCCTCCAGAGACTCAGATTGTCACTTCTTTTTATTGAGTTACAAGTTGAGATGTGCAGGTTCGGTGGTGCCAGCCCCCCACTTGGGCAACAACAGCTCCCAGCGCCAAGAAATGGGGGGTGGGGAGGGTCTCGGGCAATGAGGCGGGGCCCCGAGGGTCCCAGGATCAAGCACGGCTGACACGGAAGACAGAGAGCGGCGTTGAGGGGCAGGGGCTTCTGTACAAGGTCATCCTCCACGGGGGTTCCGGCTCCGGCCCCAAAACACCGATGGGTCCGGCAGGATGGGAGCGGAGAGCGGTGTACCCACTTGGCTCCCGAGAATGCCACGCCCTACCCAGCCGGCCTGGGGGCGTCTCCCTGACCTGACTCCGCCCACCGGAGCGAACAGCCCGCCCAGGTGGTCCGCACTGCGGACGTGGGGGCGGCCCCTGGCTTCCTCCTGCTCCTCGGCTTACCAAGCGATGCCCGGCAGACCCCGCGGCTACTTCTCTTCTGGGGGCGCAGGCAGGGGCTCGGGCAGGGCCTTGGGCGAGGGCTCGGGCTCCCAGAGCAGGAATTCGTGGAGCAGCGTGTTGACCGTCTCTGGACACTCCAGCATCACCATGTGGCTGCCTTCATCGATGAGCTTCAGGAAGGCCAGCAACAGGATCTGTGGGTGGGGTAGGGGGGTGGGCACAGGTTCAGGGTGGCAAAGCCAGGCTGCCCTGGTACACCCCAGCCCATCCACACCAGGCCTGCAGTCTTAGGAAGTCCCTCCTGTGGTCTACCCTTCATCCCTCTACTTCCACCCAAGGCGGAGGTGGAGGATAGCCTGCTGACCTCAGTATTCATTCAACATTTACGAAGCGGCTACAGTACATCCAGAGAAGAATTTCTCAATCCCAGCACTACTGACACACAGGGTGGGACGATTCTCTGTGGTGGGGGGGGGGGGGGGGGGGAGGTGTCCCATGTACTGTAGGATGTTGGGCAGCAGTCCTGGCCCGGACCTACCAGATGCCAGTGGTAGTGTCCCACGCCCCCCACCCCACAGGGGGACAGCTTACACTGTCTCCAGACACTGCCCAATATCCCTGGGGAGGAAATTCACCGCTGGGTGAGAATCACCGAGATAGAAAGACTAGGTCTCTCAAGCCAAGTCAAGGTCTCTCGTGCCAGGCTTCTCAACCTTAGCATTACTGACACGTGGGGTGGGAACATTGCTGTGGAGCCATTCTGTTGGCTACAGGGCGCTGAGCAGCTTCTGTGGCCTCCCCGCACCAGACATCAGAAGCCCCTCCTCCCCACTCATGACAACCAAAAAAAAGTCTGTAGATATTTCCAGTGTCTCCCGGGGCTCAGAATCCCTGCTGGCTAAGAACTGCTGGTCCAGAGCTAGTCCCAGTGCTGAGGATCCCAAGACATTTTCTCGGTAGGCTCTGATCTGAAGATCCCCCGGCCTGACCTCTCAGAATTACATATGGCGTCCCTGGTCACTTATACAAATCCCAGCTGGGCAGGGCACCAGGGCAACCCCATGTTTTGGATCACACTCTCAATCTAACCTCTCCCTTCCCTGGGGTTGGAGCACAGGGCAGAATCCCCCTGGGGCGCGCATGATGGCTCGGGAGCCAAGGCCCTACCTCGGCCATGCGCTGGTCTTCCTCCACTGGCACGAACTTGTCGTGCATGCCGTGAACGAGCAGGACGGGCACAGTGAGCTCAGCATGGTAGACCTCGTCACCTTCAGGCCAGTACTGGCCACTCATCATGGCTCGCAGGACGAAGGATGACACGTTGAACGCGTTGCCCTCCTTCAGCAGCTGCTTCTCTTTGGCTCCTTGGCGCGCGAAGCCAGCCCTGGTGGTGAGGACGCACTCCTGGAGGCCTTGTGCCAGCTCGGCCACCAGGGGCACCTCTGATGCCCCTCCTGGCAGCAATACAGCCTCCCCTCCTCCCAACTCAGGGAGATGCCAGGGTTCCCTGGGGCCAGGGTGACTCACTTGAGAAAGCTCCAAGCCAGGCAGGGTGATAGGCAGTGCAGGACGCACGTGGGCATGTTGAAGATGGAACAGAAGCTGGGTTCCAAGGCTGTGGGGCCACCGCCGTTGATCATGATGACCTTGTGCACCAGGTCTGGGTATTCATGAGCCAGGAACGTGCAGAAGGAGACACTGTGGGTGCGTAGGTGGGTAGGTGGGTGGCAGGGAGGGTTGGAGGGAGTTGGTCAGCAGGATACAGGTAGTGAGGGAGGTAATGCCCTCCCTTCACCCAGAGACAGGTCCTTGAAGGCTAACATTCTTCCCCTGGGGCCCACGGGCACTGGACAGGAGGGAGGGATGGGGAGGGGGAGGCGTCTTAAGTGCCTCTAACCTATAAGACTATGTGTGTATTGAGAGTGAATTTTTTCCCCTTCTTTTTACAGAACTTTCATCAGATCCTCAAAGCAGCCATGACCCCCAAGGTGGTAAGAATGACTTATCGCCAAGTGTTAAGAAAGCATTCCGATTACGCTGCTACTCTTTGGTTTCCCAGAGAAGGTCCCTGTTTCTTGTCCTTTCCCTGTGAGGATCCTCTGTCCCCAGTCTTTGGGCATGGCACATCCGCCTGCCTTATGCAGGCTGGAAGGGTACAGCCTGCAGAGCCCCCACAGTCCAGCTCCTCACTTCCTCAAAAGCCAGGTTCCTTGGGCCAATGATGGCCTGTGGGCTAGCCATTTGTTTTGGTAAACTAAGTTTACCATTTTGTAAATTTGTAAGTTATTTAGTAAATAAAGTTTTATTGGAACACAGCCACGCCCATTTGTTTACCATTATGGCTGCTGTTTTGCTCTGACAGTAGAGTTGTGAGGCTCCAAAAGAGATAACCGTCTGTCCTAGGAACCTAAGATATTTACTATCTGGTCTATTAAGAAAAGGTTTGCAGACCCTAGCTGTAAAGAGGAACAGGATGCAAGCAAGAGTCAGTTGGCCTTCACTGTACCAGTGACTCCCTGTGTGCCCTTGGGGAGATTGCCTAACCTCTCTGAACTTCGTCTCCACATCTGCGAAATAGTAACTGGGCTTTCCTCGTAGCATTGTTATGAGGTCACAGGAACTACTGCAGATGGGTGCTCATTTAATCAAAGGAAACATTTAGCATAAACATCCAGTTTTGGGGGTGTTCTCATATAAACAAACAGGAGCTATGTTACTTCCCAGCCTGGCTTCCTTTCATTCAGAAACATATGGAACGTTTCTTTGTCTTGTCTCATTGCATGGGCCACACTGCTAAAACAGTGGTTCTCAAACTAGCCGGCTCATCAGATCCTGCCTTTCCTCCTGGGTAAAGGCGAGTAAAGGTACCACCTGGCAGTGATCAGGCACCCAGGCCCAGTCTTTGATGAGTGGGCACTCACCTTGATGCTGGATGGTATCATGCATCACTCCTTTAGTGGGAGTGAATTACAGGAACCTGTGCCATTGTAAAAAGACTGTATAGGATTCTAATTACCCTTTCCTTGGAAGGGATCTCCAGAGCAACTGATTTTGGAACTTAAAGACAATGGTTCTCAGCCAGGGATGATTCTGACTGCCAGGGAACCTATTATTTGAAGACACCTTTTTTTTTTTGGAAGACACTTGATGGTCTTGACCATCACTGGGCCACTGTGCCTGTGGCAACCAGTGGGCAGAGGCTAAGGAAGCCTGCGAAACATCCTACAGTGCACATGAAAGCCCCTCGAAGAGAGGAATGACCTGATCCAAATGTCACTAGTGCTGGGACTGCGAAACACTGCTTTGAAAGGACAGGAATCAACAGCAGTGGAGGCGGGCATCACTATCTTGTTATAGCCGTAAATGAGAGTCTTCAAGGAGAGAAGTCCGTGTCGGGCGGATGCGTCTCCAGTCCCTGTGACACTCCCCCACCGCTCCCCTCCATCCCCACCGCAGCACTGGCTCACCCGTATGAATGCCCAATAAGCACGTTTCGCTTCTTGGCATAACGCTTGAAGATGGCACGCATGTCCTCTGCCAGCGCATAGAAGGTGTAGGCTGCGGCCACCTGGGGTGCCGAGCTGGCCCCATGACCGGCCAGATCGGGTGCCACCACCTCATAGCCCAGGCGCACAAAGAAGTCCAGCTGCTCCTTCCAGATGGCCAGGGAGCCGCCCACACCGTGGATGAAGAAAAGCACCACGTCGGCCTGAGCACCTTTGCAGCTCGTGATGCGCTTTTCACAGTCAATGTGGATGGTGCGCTTGGGGCGCCGGGCTCGCCGCCGTCGCCCACCACTGCCACTCCCCGCGCTGCCTGAGCCCGAGCGGCCATCACTGCCTGCTGGGTCGGCCAGCTCCACCTCTAGGGCGGCCGGCGGCTCCCCGGAGCCATTCTGCCCATGGAGGAGGTCAGCTCGAGGTGCCCGGCCCAAGTTCTCCACCAGTAGCCGCCCGTTGCGGTAAACGGTAATTCGGCGCTGGCAGCGGACCAAGCCAGACCGGTCCCCCTGGGCAGCATCTGGCGGCAGTGGAGGTGGGTTGGGGGCTGGAGCAGGCCCCGCGTGCTTCACCCGCAGCACACGGCCAGGCTTGACCTCCACAAAGGTGTAGCCATCACTGGACTCGACGCTCTCCAGCGGCCCCACGGCGTTGGGCGGTGCGCCTAGCAGGCAGCAGAAGATCCCGTCGGTCACCCCAGTCAGCATGGTGTGTCCTGCAAGTGGGGGCACAGCCATCTCAGGGGCTGTCTAAATGGCCAGAGCCAGCCAAGCACCAAGATGTTTTGTCTGTCTAGTCAGTACCTGCATGGGGGGCGGCCACCCTCCTGGGCTAGGCTAGGCTGTCCTAGAGAGAAGGACCTGGCTATGGCTGACCCCAAGAGGTGTCCACAGGGAAGGTGGTATAATCCAGGGCTGCTTCTTGGAGGAGGGGACATTGTGGCAAATGAGGACCATCACCCCCACCCCTCCACCCCCGTTCAGGGTTACAGCAGCTATGGCTTCCATAACCCATTCATTCATTCATCCATCCATCCATCCACCCATCCATTCATGCACACATTCTCATTAACTTACTTTTACCAAATGGGCACATTCTGACTGCCTCTGAAGGCATCTAAAAAGGTGCAGATTCCAACGAGCCCCCATCCAGGCCTCTGAACCTGGCTCCTGAAAGGTGAGGCCCTGGGGGAGGGGGTTAGGGACTGAGCTCCAGAAGGCCTTGCCCAGACCCCAGACTGGATCTGTATTGCAGAGAAGCCCAGACAGTCTGTACCCCCATCAGTACCCTGGCTTCCGGGGGTCTGACACACAATCCCCAAAGGTGGAGATGAGGATGGACAAGGTGAAGCCCTCTCTGGGGGCCTCCGGCCCTCTATCCTGCTCCCTGGGCCACCCCCCTCCGTGTCCATGGCAACTACAGTCAGTTACATAACTCAAGGGGGATACCCGTGCAGCGCACCCCATTGTCTAGGGCCTAGAGATGGGACCAACCCCTCCCCCGTCTCCATCCTGGGCGCCTCGAGGATAAGACGCGCTGAAGGCACGGCCTCCGATGGCCCATACTTGCTGATAGAAGGGAAGCGGGCCGCGCCACCCCATTCTAGTGGAATCCTAACCCCGGATTGCGGAGGGGGACACAGTTGCGCCACGCCAGGTCCCCTCCCCAGAGCCAGATCCCTGCCTCTCAGGTGCTAGTAAGCCCTACGGCGGGGTCGAAGCCACTGGGGCTCCGCGGCTTCCTAAGAGCCCGATTGCTGGCTTTGTGCACACCCCCTTCCGATGTCGAAGCCCCGGGGACCTCGATGTCCCCCTCCCAGAGCCCACTCCCAGCTCACCTCATCTAGGGCCCTGTAGCCCGGGGCAGGGCTGAGGGGATCCCAGGCGGAGAAGCCAGCGTCCGCCTGTGGCGCCGTTTTACATGGTGGCACGGGGTCGTTCCAGGCGCGTCTACGCGGGCGGGTTCGGGCCCACGGCGGTCAGCGCGGGGGCATCCCCGGCCGCCGAGAGAGCCGGCCCTTTAAGTCTCTCCCCAGGGGGAGGGGCCGTGTGCTGACGGACTGGCGTCTAGACCATTCAGAGCTACGAAATGACCTGGCCTAGTTAGACTGCCAATCATAGGCGGTATCTTGGGGATGAAGGCGGGCTCAGGAAGCAGCAGCCCCACCCCCTTAAGGAGTTTACCGAGGAGGGAAGGAGGGAGGAGGGAAGGAGGGGGGAGGGAGGGAGGGATTGGGCCTGGCACAGGGCCCAGAAGGGGTTCCGAACTGGGGTCTGCGGAACTCCGGGGAGGTAGCCTCAGGAGCCCTTAACTGCGAATAGGATCCCCTCGTCTAGCCCCTGCCTCTAAACAGCTTTGTAGCCTCTGAATGGGGCCCCCATGCTCCTCTCTCGTACTGACCTTTCCGTTCTAGAGACTCCCAGATCTTTCTTTCCAATTCAGGGTGAGGAAACTGAGGCTCATAAATGGCACAAAGTCACAAAGCAAGATGGGGGCTTCGCGGCAGATGTGGTATTTAAAACCACGGCTGTGTGATATCAAGTCCTGGAAATTGTTATTCAATAAACCTTTAAACAGACCACTTAAAGCTATGAGTAATTGCGGGATTGGAGTTTCACAGACAGGCCAGTTTAACCGTTGGTCAGTCTAACTGGTGACTCTGTGGTCCCAGCTGGAGTCAAAGATCCCAGGGTTCAAATCCAGCCTCTGCCCTTTGTTGATAAGTGACCTTGGGCAAGCCACTTCTCTGAGACTCCACTCATTTCTCTATGAAATTAATCCCCTCATGAGTTTGCGCTGCAGGTAAAAACACCCAGAAGGGTAAGTGTTCAATACGTTATTGACATTATTATTGTACTGGTTTAGTAGTGTAATACTGTACAGGTTTGCTAAGTGATGGTGCAGGTAGGATGGGCTTCAGAGGACAAGGGGTTAACCATTCCTTGCCCACTCCCATCTCCTGGAATTTGCTGCCAGAGCTGGATTAGGTCCTTCCTCCCACTCTTGCCCACTCAGGGTGCTCCTGGGAAGACTACAGTGGATTCATGCAGTAAACAGTCCCCTTCCCTGACCCTGTCCCCCACCCCGGCCTCCAAGCTGGGAGATTCTGGGGTGTCCCCAGGGACTCAGCCAGCAGCCTGGCCCTTGAGGAACTGTTGGGCTTTGGGGAGAGTCTGGGGAGAATCATATGGGGACATGGTTGGGCCAAAGGGAGGGATGGAGCTGGGGGAGAGGAAAATATCAGAAGACGTTCAAAGTTAATGGGGGGGGGGGAGAAGGATGGAGATGAATAGAACATCAGGCATAGGCGGGGTGTGGCTGAAATTTAGAGGGTGTATGTGTGTGCGTGCGTGTGTGTGTGTGTGTGTGTGTGTGTGTGTGTGTTTGGAGGGCTTCATTTGCTTGCCAGAAGAGCTGAATATTTTCCCTGGGGCAACGAGCACCATAGAGGCTGTGAGAGAAGGGAAGAGGGTCATATCTGAGTATAGAAATTTTTTTTCTTGGATCAGAATGGAGGTACCACCATGGACAAGCTTAAAACACATGAGTTTTAGATTGAGAAACTGAATCCCCGAGAGGAGCAGGGACCACCCCAAGGCCATCCAGGCAACTCCAACTTAGGTCTCCTGGGCTCCCCGCCAAGGAACAGAGATTGGCTGGGCCCAGAGAAAAGCTGCCAGCCAGCTGTGTGCCATCTGCCCGCCTCCTGCTGGGGGAAGGAGGATGAACCAGCCGTTTCCTGGGGCTGCCACCAGCTGCGCCACAGTCACCACCGGGCACCCTCTGCCGGTGGACAAGAGAAGGAACCACAGCTCCCAGCGGACCCCGGAACACAACGTCTTGTACGCACGCGCATGCCAAAGAGGCGCCGTTCGCCTGCCACCTGCTGGTCCATATGAGGAACTACAGCCCCTTGCCTGTAAGGACGCTCTTGAGGATGGGACGCAGGCGCAGAAATACTACTCCAGGACGACCCGGAGGCCACGCGGCCTCCGCAGTAGGAGAAACTACATTTCCCAGAAGTTTTCATACAGCGGCTGCAGAGCCTATTCGCTTTGGAATAGCCGGCGTGGGGACGTCGCGACCGGCGGCTGGACATGGCTTTCTTGGTCGGATCCGTAAGTCGCCAGTTGGGTCGCGTCAGGTGAGTCCTCACGGGGACCCTTCCCCAAATCTGGAAATAAGGGCGGTGTCGGGGGCTGGTGTCAGCTATTTGGTGACAACACGACTTGCCAACGGCTTGCGCTTTGATGGAGTGCTTCTTGCAACCAGGCGCCGGCCCGGCCCGGATAGGGGAGCCGAGGCTCAGAGTGGTTGAGCGTCACGCCGAAGGCACAGAGCGCCCCCTCTGACCTTCCTCGCCATCTCTTTCCCTCCCGCAGGTGGCTGCAGCCTCGCGCCTGGCTGGGGCTCCCCGATGCCTGGGGACTTCTCGCCACACTGCAGAACCGAGGAAAGGCGCGTGGAAATGAGTATCAGCCGAGCAACATCAAACGCAAGCACAAACACGGCTGGATCCGGCGCCTGAGCACACCGGCCGGCGTCCAAGTCATCCTTCGCCGCATGCACAAAGGCCGCAAGTCGCTGAGCCATTGAGGAGCGCTAAACTGCCGGCAGGGCCCCCATTAGAGCGTTTCTCTGACCTGGGACCTCTCCTGTCATTGTTTTTATGGGGAGCCGGGACAACTCAGACATAAGCCCTCCTCAAATTGTGGAGTCGGCCCCCGGAGGGGGGAAGTCTGAGGTTGGACTGAGAGTGGGAGTAGGAAGTCAGACCTCACCTAGTCCCTTTCTACGCTATTGAATTAGGAAGAATTTCGAACATACAATAGTCCACAGTGAACCCTGTGTACTCAGTACACAGCTTTAACCACCAATTACCCACAACCCACCTGACCCCTCCAGTGTTATTTGGGAGCAAATCTCAGGCATTGGGTTATTTCTTATTTCAGAATGCATCTCTCCAAGAAAAGGGCTCTTTAAAACCTAATCACAGAACTTTTCACACCTAAAAAATGGTTAACAATTCCATAGTATTGTCTAATAAATGTCCAAATTTATATTTGTCTTATATATGTCATTATTTTTCACAGGTCTGGAAAGGTTTCTGGGGAGTTAGGGCTTGAATTCTCAAACCCTAGGATGGGTTTGTGGGAATAGGCTGTGTGACCTTGAGCAAGGCCTTAGCCCTCTGAGGGTCATTTGACTCCTACGAAATGAGGTGCTTATTTCTCCTTTGCTGCATTGTTGGAATAATAATACTCAGTAGCTTCCTTTAGTACTACTGAGTACTTCTGTGTGTACTGGGTGCCAAGTCCTTGTCTGGTGGGCAGGGTAAGGGCACTTGATTTGTACCCAGGCAGTCTGGAGACAGCGGAGTCAGGACTAAGAGGAGGATCTAAGGGCTGTGGGAGCCCGGAGAAGTTTCGCCTGGCTTGGACTTGGGAAGAATGTGGTCAGAAAAGTCTTCCTGAAAGATGTAGCAGGGCCTGGGAGGGCCCAAAGGGAGAAAGGATTAGACTCAGAGGTCAGGATAAAAGGTGGATAAGAGAGAGGCAGGAGGGTCTCAAAATTCCGGGCCAAGGGTATAGAACTGGATCCTTAGGGGACTGGAGACCGACGGGGGCATATGAATAAGAGAATCTAAAGATAGGAAGCAGCAAGTGCAGAGCCGTTTAGATATGCCGAAACCTAAGGTTAGGACCCTGGAGAGGATGCTGGGGGTGTTACGGCAGGTCCCTCTCCGGGACTGCTGTGAAAACTCCATGAAACACCATATTAAAAAGTGAAGTAAGCAGTAGAAAAAGAAGAGACCTGCGGAACCTCCCGGAGTTATGGACTACAAATCCCAAGAGGCTTCAAGGGCACGGCCTCCGCCCACTTCCGGATTTTGCTGCCTTTGCTTTCAATTCCCGGGCGGGGTTTTGCTTCATCAACCGAACTTGACCACGAAAGGAGGAGGTGTGTTGGCCAATGGACGCATGACTTAGCCAGGACTGGCCAATGGGAGCGCGCAGAGGCCCCTACTCTAGGGGCGGGGCTAGAGGGCAGGCCAATGAGCAGGGGGCGGCGGCGCCATCAGTGTGGGCTGTGCCGTGGTTGGAAGTTACTGTGCGGCGGCGGCTAAGAAGGCGGCTGTGGTGGCGGTGGCGGCGGCTGAGGCGGTAGCTGAGGCAGCGACGGAGGAGACAGAAGATGGTGAGAGAGGCTGCCGGGCCCGTACTCCCCGTCCGTTCGACAAAATGGCGCCGCGGGCCCACCCACCTCTAGTAATCCCTGAAGCCCCTCACCTCCCTGCCCGGCCCCCTCAGGCCCCGCCCCGCCCCTCGCTCTGCCCTATAACCTTCAACCTCGGGACCCTGCTGTGAGCTTCCTGCTGACCCCGCCCCGGCTCTTTCTCTCCGACCCCTGACCCTATCTAGGCGTCCAGGCCCTGACAACCCATTCATTTCCGGGTCGCTGCTCCCCCGGAAATGGGTGGGGGCGGGGGTGGGGTCCCCCGAGACCCCCATTTCAGGCCTTGTTCTCGGCTTGCCCGACCTGGATCTCTCCAGTTCAGGACGGTTTGGAAGCGCGTCTTGGGCGTTGGGGCGGGGGAGGGGGCTTGACATCGTGACATGTGGGGCTTTGTCGCCAAAGGAAGTGCGACATCACAGACTGCCCAGGTCCCCCAGAGCCCTGATCCCACCCCCAGCATTTCGGCCCCGACCGGCTCTAGAACATAGCAACTTCATCTCTCCTGTCCCCGGTCCCCTTCCCTGTTAAATGAAAGTATCAATAGTCCAGACCTGATAGGGTAGTGGCAGTTCAGAGAACTGATGTCATGAAGGGCTTAGGACAGTGAACGCTCAACAGATGAGCTGGGTGACTTGGGGCTGGTGGCATCTTTTCCCAGCTGGCTTCTCAGCTTTAAGTGGGAATAATGCCAACTGGTTGGGCCATTTGCTCATCCTGGGATTTGACTATAATGGTTCTTTGGGGTTCTCTCCCGGACCCTGTAAAGTGGGATGGTGACTTGGCATCAGAATTGTACTCAAGCCCCCCCCCCCCCCACCATCCCTCACTATTTGGCCTCACCAGAACTGGCCAGGGGTGATGGAAGCTTTTGTCAGGGCATGTCAAAACCCCATTGTCGCTGGACCCAGGGTCCCAGCCCACCACAGCCCATAGCTCATGAGATGTGGTGGGGGATAGACAAAAGAAGGAGATGAGAAAGTGGGTTCTTAGCATGTGGGTCCCTAAGCCTGGGTGTTGTCTTTGATTCATCACTGCATTCTCATCTTCCATGTCCTGTCCATGAGAAGTTTTGATGGCTTTGCCTCTAGAACACATGGTGAATTCATCTACATTCGCCCATATTGGTCCAGGCACTGCCCTCTCCTGCCTGGATGCCTGTCCCAGCCACCTCCCTGGTCTCCTTACCTCCCTCCTGCCCTGCTGGCAGTCTGTAATTCACCCAGAACCAGAGGGAGCTTGTAATTTAAAGTGTAAATCTCATTAGACCACTTTCGAGCAAATGAGATGCTCTAGGGGCTTTTTGTAACCCAGATGAAACCCCACCTTCTCCCTCAGCCCCCATGGCCCCTGTCCACCTCTATGACCTCATCTCTACCCTCTTCACTCCTCCCTCTGCAAGCTTCAGCCATACTGGCCTTGTTTTCATGCCCTCACACTCTTAAGTCCCTTCTACCCAGGGCCTTTGCACTTGCTGCTCCTTCTGCCTGGAATGTTCTTCCTATGAACATCACCTCCTCAGAAGAGCCCTTCCTGACTTCGGGAGGCCCTTTGTCTCTTCTCTCTTGGCACACCTTATCTTTTCATCTCCCTTTGGATGGATCACTTGTGGGCTCCCTGTGTAGGGATGGCATGCACTTATTCAGTGACTGCTGAGGCAGTGGACAGCTTCTGGGCCCAGCTGTGGCTAGGATTTGTCTGGCTGGAGGGAGGATTTCTCCCCTGTGACTCAGGCCTTGTTTTCCTGCTTAGCTGACAGGAAGTACTGGTCATACCATCTTCATTCATTTATCAGCACAAATGCATTGATGCTAATAGCTTGCCTTCCAGGGAGCTCTGTGAGAAGCTTCTTCGAGGCTAGGAGGTCCCTTCCCCCCAGGTCACACAGCCAGTGAGGGACCCAGCCAGGATTGAGGGCGGGTGTGGGTCTTCCGCACGTCTCACCACTCTGCCGCCTGGCTCCATGTGCGCCCTGCCAAGGGTCCAGGATTGACACAGCCCTGCCCTGCCTTCTGCCCTCTGGGAGGAGCCAGTCCAGCAAGGGAGGTGGACGTGTAAACAGATGACCTCGCTGGGGTGTGAGTTTGGCTCTGGCAGAGGTTTCCAAAGTGTGGAGAGAGGAAAGGGGCCAAGGAGGGATTTGAGCTGCGTGGAGAGGTTGGTGGCTTTTTCCCACAGGGGAAGAGGACGGGCATTCTGGGAGGATGGCCCAGCACTAGCTGGGACGGACAGGGTTTATGGCAGGAGGGCAGCATGAGCCAAGTGGAGCTGGGCCTGTGAAGGGACAGGAGCCCCTCCTCACCCTTCAGGTCTCTGTGCCTGCATCAGACCTTCAGGTCTCTGTACCTCTGCGCAGCCCTTCCTGGTCCTCCCAGTCAGCCACGTCTTTCCCCAGGGCTGTCCTGGGTCTCACGTCACCTCACAGCACCCTGTCTTCAGAGCCACTCTGTATTCCCTACACAGCTCTTGGATGCACACCTGTGTCTTTGTGTGCGGGGTGCTTCCCGGGGCCAAGAGCAGCTCCGCTGTGGCTTACCCCAGGGCCCTGGTGCCTGGTGCTGAGCCCATGACCTAGTAGGAGTCTGAGGAAAGCCAGCTGGGTGGGTGAAGCTGGCCGCATAGTCTGGGGCAGTTGGGGCAGGGGTCCTGGGTTGGAGGAGGCACGTTGGGGGGGCTTTGAGCTGGCTCCAGAGCAGATATAGAGCAGCCAGATGTGACGGCCGCTTCCTGGGTGATAGTGGGAGGCCCATCCACATTCCAGGTTCCCTTGCTGGTCCATACTGCCAAGGTCTTGCTAGGACCTGGTAGAGGAAGGGCTGGGCCCCGCAGAGTTGAGGACACCTGTTTCCACTTGCCCTAGAGGGTGGTAGCGGAGCACCTGAAGGGCTGCTTCCCTGAGGTTGCTTAGCTTGGGCTCAGGTATGCAGATGGGTCTCCCAAAGCAGGGTTACTCTAGCCTGCAGGGGCTCTGGGCCCTTGGTTTTCAGGCAGGGAAGCTTAGGCACTGGCATGGCATGTAACATAAAGAGCTTGGTCTCTGAGGTTGGGTGAACTTGGGTTCAGTCTGCTTCCTTGTTTTCTTGTTGGGGCTGGGTGATCTCGGACAAGTACCATGTGACCCTTCTGCCTCAGCTTCCTCATCTTTAGTATGAGGTGACTCTGGCCCCTGGCGGGCCATGTGGGGAACCCCTCCCCAGCTGCCCCACTCCAGACCTGATGACGGCGTTGCCCTCTTCTTCTGGTGAGGAGTCACTCCTTACCCCAAGTTGGCAGCCACCATCCCTCCCTGAGCATTTCTCTGGCTCTTGTGCCTCAGTTTCCTAAGGTGGACGTGGCTCTCATTGGCCTCTCTTGCCCCCATCTTACGGCTGAGAGTCACCTCAGACGTCCCAGAGTCAGAGTCTTTCCCCTCCAGAAACCTCTCCCTTTCTTGCCCAGCTCATACCAGACGGTCAGGGGAAAAAGGACTTCCGACGAGTCAGGGCTGTGAGGGAATTCTGTTGCTGGCTCCTGGCAGCTGCATGGGCCTGAGAATCCGGCCCTCCTCGTGAGAGGCCAGGCTCCGCACCAGGCACAGGGCGTTCTCCCTTCGCAGAGCAACCTCTGCGTCAGGGAGCCCCAGGAGCAGCCCCTGAGCGGACCTCTGTTCACAGACCTGTTTGCTTTGGTCCACACAGCATTTTCTAAAAAGCCCAGCCAACTTAAAACACCTCGTGATGGCGTGTGAAGACTTGGATTTCTGAGTTTTCTTCTAACTTGGGAGCGCACTTGCCCCTGGGCTCTGGTTTCTGTAGAGCCGCAGCCTGTGTCCTGACCACCCTCTCCCCTTCACTCAGGCCCCTGCTCCCTCACCCCTGTTTCTTGTCACTCTGGCCCACAGGGTTTTTTGGGGTAGATGAGTCTTTCCCCATGCCAGGTCTCTCTCAAGGCGGATAAACGGAAACTAGGCCAGGAGTTTAATATTCAGCAAGCGTAGAGGGCAGGTCTGGGCCCGGGTCTGACCTCCCACCCTGCTGCTTGCTCCTGACTTTAACCAAATGGCCTGCCCTCACTGAGCCTCAGTTGAGAATGCTCACTTCTCCCAGGGCTAGTGACTCTTTCCTGGTCATCCCAGTGTGCGCATCAGGTAGCCAGCTTACAGGTACGTTCTGGAAGACTTAACAGAAGAACACAAAGATGGAAACTGGACGTCACGGGGAAGCCCAGTCTCCCAGGAACTCGAGGGGCCACCTGGCCTACTGCCTGGTCTCACTTACCGTCTTCCCTGTCTTCTAGGCAGATTTTTTGAAAGGACTGCCTGTCTACAACAAAAGCAATTTTAGTCGATTTCATGCGGACTCTGTGTGCAAAGCTTCGGTGAGTGCGTGCTCTGGGTACTGGACGTGGTTGGGGAGTTGCCGGGGGGGAAGAGGGGTGATGTGTACACCCCATTGGGGTCTCACCAGGAACAGAGGCTGGTCTTTAAGCCCAGGCCCACCTGACACCTTTGCATGCTGTTCTGCCTTCCTTGCAGGGTATGTGCCCAGTCGAGGGTGAGGGGGGCCCCCGTTAACCTACTGGCTCTCCTCACCCATGTCTTCCCAACTCTCTTGCAGAACCGACGTCCCTCAGTCTACCTGCCCACGCGGGAGTACCCATCTGAACAGAGTAAGTGCCTCTGTCAGTCTGTCTCAACCTGGCTGCTGAGGGGAGGGGCCGCAGGGCAGTGCAGGTGGTGAGCCGTGGGGTAGTGGGAAGCCCACACGCTGGCGCCCACATCCAGCCCCAGCGGGGTCCGCAGTAGCCCTCAGCTGCTGCTCACCAGCCCTCTCCCCTTTGTCTCCCGTAAGTGTGGGTGTCCCCTGCCACCACTATGTCACAGACCCCGAAACGACTGTACTGTGGGAGGGGATCCTGCCCAGCCTCGGGTATGCAGCTCAGGGAGGTTGGCGCATCCAGGCAGAGGGGGGTTGTCTGCCAAGAAAGGTGCAGAGCCTGCTGAGCAGGAGGACCCAGCATTATTGTGGTTTTGGTTTTTTATTTTCACGGTGCTTTCTATGGTGCTTTATTTTTTTTTTTTTTTTTTTTTTTTTTTTTAAAGATTTATTTATTTGACAGATAGAGATTACAAGTAGGCAGAGAGGCAGGCAGAGAGAGAGAGAGAGGAGGAAGCAGGCTCCCAGCCAAGCAGAGAGCCCGATGCGGGGCTCGATCCCAGGACCCTGGGATCATGACCTGAGCTGAAGGCAGAGGCTTTAACCCGCTGAGCCACCCAGGCGCCCCTCTATGGTGCTTTAATGGTGCTATTTAAAGAAGCTACGTGGACCCTGCATGGCGGGTTCTGTGGTCACTGGGGCACAGCTGTATAGATCTGTGTTCCTGGCCTGCCTGGACCGTGTGCTGGGGCTCATTCACCCGCTGGGGCTGGACTTCCACATGTGGCAGAAGCTTTGGTCTCTCCCAAGAAAGCAGGGGCCCAGGTGGAGCAGCTGGCTTGGGCCCCTGGTAGTAGCAGTGTACTTGGGAGCAGAAGCACTAGGCTTCCCGAAATCTCCTGTGCTGGGGATGCAGACTTGGAGCCACGGCCAGGGCACGCAGGGCAGAGAAGGGCGGGAGACCATGGAGGGATGAGTGCCTGTCCTGGGAGGGGCAGTGCAGGCCTGGGTGGAGGCTGGGTCATCTGAGGCTTCTGCCTGCAACTTCCTCTGCCTTTTCTCCTCAGTCATTGTGACAGAAAAGACAAACATCCTTTTGCGTTATTTACATCAGCAATGGGACAAAAAGGTAAGGCATGTGGGGTCAGGTGCTAGAACTTGTGGGGACTGTGGTGGCCAGCAGGGGGGCGCTGCGTGGGGGAAGGACACAGGTGACTGGGAGACCAGGTGTTTGATGGCAGAACTGACTTGGCCAGGCCCCAGGGGAGGGAAGAGCGTTTCAGAGGAGTGTGTGGCTGAGCGGAGGCTGTGGGGTTCTGGTGCTCAGGGATGGGCTGGGGCTTGTCCGGTGGCACTTGGGCCCGGAGAGCACTGAGGCTTGGCTGCCCACAGCCTGCCCGTGCGGCCTTGGCAGTGAGTGGACCTGCGCGTTGTTACCTAGAGTCTTTGTTCAGTGCTGGAACGTCCACGTGGTGACAATTCTAGGGGATCCAGATGGGGGTAGAGGCAGTGAGAAGCCGTACCCCCATCCCCCCTCTCAGGCTGCCTTTCTGACACACGACATTTTTTCATTGTGTTTCTTTTTTCTTTTTTAAAGATTTTACGTTTTTATGTGAGAGAGAGGGAAAGCGAGAGACAGCATGAGGGGGACAGGGGCAGAGGGAGAAGGAGAAGCAGGCTCCCTGCTGAGCAGAGAGTTGAGTGCTGGGCTCAATCCCAGGACCCTGAGATCATGACCTGAGCTGAAGGCAGAGGCTTAACCGACTGAGCCACCCAGGCACCCCCATTTTTTCTTTTTCTTGAATGGAGATGTGTGTATGTTCCACATCATAGTCAGTTTGGGGGTTTTTTGCCTAACATTGAACGTCAGGCAGTGACCTGCTTTGGGCCAGGCTGGAGGGGGTCTCCATGATGAAGTGACTGCTGAGCCTTCCTTGTCCTCCTGCCCCACCCCCACAGACCTTGCTTCCCACCGGCGGGTAGAGGGGGTAGTTTCCAACACAAGCTCTTCTTTGGCGATGCACGTCTCCCCTGGGTGGCTCCTGAGTGCTTTTTACCACCACCCCCCAGCCCCAGCAGGGCAGCTTTCTTCTCCAGGCATTTTGGATGGTGTGTGGGTTGTTGCCAGCAGTGGGGACACCTCACGGTGCCCAGGAAGTGCCTGGCAGTCCCAGGCCAGCGGCCCCAAAGACTGTGGCTGAGCCCGGGGGGTCTGGCAGGCAGGGGGGCCCCGGGGTTGACTGCCCCACTCCAGGCCCAGCAACAGGATTTCACCCAAGTGAAAACAGACACCCTCTCTCCTTCCCCTTCCTCACAGAACGCCGCCAAGAAGAGAGACCAGGAGCAAGTGGACCTTGAGGGTGAGAGCTCGGCGCCCCCCCGCAAGGTCGCACGGACCGACAGCCCGGACATGCACGAGGACACTTAAGACTCTCACTCCCCCACAGGCGCCTCCTGTCTTGTCTGCTCCTCGCCCGCCCGCCTTGTGTAAGCGCCCCCGCCCTGCCCCCACTGCCCACCCACACCCGACCATCCACACCACTTCCAGCCTCACAGGAGCCGATGTATTTATTTTCCTCGAGTTTTTATTTATGCTGTAAAATGTACCAAGCGATGGGAAAAGGGGACGTCAGACCCAGTAGTGTGATGTTGGTAGATGCTTTTTAAAAAACATTGTTATTCACAACCCCACTCCCCCCCAGATTCCCCTTTCTCCCCCCAACCCCCTCCACCCCAATTCTCCTCCGGAAAAACCAGAGCGTGTCTGCACGGGTCTAGAGCCGGGGCCCTGCTATAGCCTGGCAGCATGGGTGGGAGCCCTTCTCCCCGCTCCTACTGTCCAGTCCGGGCCTTGAAGACTCGGCTGGGACCTATTCCGTGCCCAGGCTTTGCTCTGAAATGTGTGCCAGGGGGAGAAGTCGGCATTTCCGGATCTTTCTCTTAAGTCATTTTATCATGGACTAGTGCGCGCTCCGTGTCACCCCAATAAAAGGATCTTTCCTATTCGACCTCGCGTCTTTGCTCCGTGTGCCTCAGCCCCAGAGGACGGAGCTACTGAGAGTCGTCTCGTCATCACCAAGAGGAGCCAAGAAGGGCCCCCCACGTGCCAGGGCCCTGCGACCCACTGGATTCTCTCCTGGGCTTGCTGTGGCCACCTCACTCAGAGCCAAGACCTGCCCGGACCCACCCCCATGCCTCACCTGTCAAGGTGTCCCGGAGGACCAGGACACCCCTGAGATGGTCCATGTCGCCAAGGACATAGCTCTGGTCAACCCCACGCCCTGGATGCCTTGGGTCAGGGTGGCATGCCCACCAGCCCCCGTGGAGACAGCCCAGGTGGCCCGGCCTCAAGTGCCCCTGGTTCACAGACAGGCACGTGGAGCTGCAAGGAACACCCGGCCCAGAGGCTGTTGTTCAGCGAGTTACACAGCCACTTGTGGGCTGTCAGCTAGGCTGGGTTTGGGCCCGAGTTTGGAGACGTAGGGGGCGTTCAGGCTCCAGGAAGAAGGTTTGTGCCTTCAGACACTGGGCCTGGGGTCAGGGGGAACACTGCTCCCCCTGCACCAGCCCCAAGTGGGGGCCGTGGTCTGGGAGCTGAGTGCTGTGGCTTTGGGGATCTAGGGGGGTTGGGCCATAGAGCTGGAAGGAACACCAGGCCTTAGGGGGCGCCAAGCCCAGATTATCACTGTGGAGCTCCCTGCCTGAGCAAGACTGCTCTGGCCTGGGCCACCCAGCACCTCCCAGGGTAGAAAGTTCTGTCATTCACCACCTAACTGTGCTGTGGGGCCAAGGGGCTTTTCCTCCCAGCTGTGGGTGGCATTTACACCTGTGTTGAGTCCCTGTGGTCACAAGGCAGATGCTCGTGAAATACAAGCTGACCTCCTGGTGCTGTGGTGGGCTGAGTCCCCAGAGGCTCTCAGACGCTTTGGAATCCTCAGTCCCAGAGGCTGGTCTGCCCTTCGGCAGGCATGTGATGTCACTGATGATGAGTGAGTACACTTCAGCTTCAAAGGCCACAGGACAGTGGGAGCAGGGAGCAGGTGACACCCCTGCCCTCGTCTCTCCGGCCCTGGTCTCCCCTTGAGGCACTGAGTTTATCTGTCAGGGACATCCATGACTCAGGCAGGGGTCCCATGGTCAGGGCCCACTGAGGTCTCCTGAGAGCCAGCCTTTGCCCACCTCTCCTGCCTTTAGGCCTGCCCCCTTATTCCTCTGCTCCTTCAGACGCCAAACTCCGCCTTCCCACACCTCTGTGCCTTTGCACAGGCTGCTCTCCTGCCTCCAGTGAACCCTGGTTTCTCTTTCACAGCCCTCCGAAGTGCCCCTTCCTCGCACCTGCTCCCTTGGGCTCCTCCAGTCACGGGGCTGGGCCTATCGGCTTCTGAGCCTTGGGCTGTGGATGTGCTTGAGAGGGGGAGGGGCTGCGTCCCACTCCTGAGCACACAACAAGGAGTCCCAGCAACTCAGGTCTGGGGTCTGATAGCGGTCCCACCGCTGGGCATCCCAGCCACTCCCCAGTGACATCCCTGAAAGTGCCGTCCCCTCAACATCCAGACTCCGGTGCCAGGTGCCTTCTGATTTTCATACCCCAAGTTTTTTCCACCGCGTGTGACTCTGGGCGGGGGTGGGGGGGACAGTTATGCTGGAAAGTCGGGCAGAAAGGACTGTCACCTCAATCACCCTGCAGGGCCAAGGCCAATTCAGGACTCAGGCCCCGCACCCAAACTGCTACATCTTTTCAACACTTGGAGATTTCTTCCTTTGTCTAGGAGGCTGAAGCCAGGGCCTGAGGCTCTGTGGCTCCTCCCAGGGGCCCCAGGCCTGGAGTTGGCCCCCAAATCTGGGCCGACTCAGAGTTGGTGCGGTCTGGTCTGTAGTTTTCCATCTGTGGCCTCAAGACCCAGTTTTTAGGAGGAGGCCCCTAAGGGTCAGAGGATGGGAGGGGCACCCACCCTAGGCCTGCTAGGTCCCCCAAAACCCAGCACCAACTACAGTCACTGGGCCCCCTCGATACCCCTTCCACTGCTCTGTCCTCGGGCACTGTTGAAATATACTTTTTATTGCATTTCTGCCGTTTTACAAAAATATGACAAAATAAATTAAAAACAAATAAATAATCGCCTATTCTGTGTGTTTTCTGTTGGTTTTTTGGGGTTTCCTTTCGTTTTCCCCATCCGGGTCGAAAGGAAAACGGCAGATGGGGGGGCCCGGCCCCCAGCCCTGCCCCAGGAGATCAGCCAATACTGGGGGCCGTTGGGCCCAAGCGCGTTTTCTGGGTGGCGGCCGCCGCCCCGGTCCACGGACTGATATTGCATATGAGAACAGGAAGGCAGGGCGGGCGGGTGGAGCTAATGCCAGCCGCTGGGCCAGCACACGGCCTGGGGACTGGGGCTGGGCGAGGGCGCCGGGGGCTCGGTGGGCTCGGAGGTGGGCGGCGGGGGCGGGAGGCTGTAGAAACTGGCGTCCCCGGGCAGGGGCTGCGGGGCGGGCGGGGGCCCGGCGAGGGCGCAGGGCGGGCACTCGGCGGCGACGGGGGCGGGGGCCTGGCGGGGGTCGGTGCCCTCGCCCCCGCAGCCCCAGGGCCCGTCCCACTGCCAGCAGCCTGCGGGTGGCGTCGGGGGCCGGGGCAGCGGCGTTGGCGGTGGCGCGGGGCTCCGGCTGCGGCGTGTGCGGAGGGCAGGGGCGCCCACGGGGGCCAGCGCTGTCCCTGCGGAGGCGAGAGGGGCCGTTCCGGGGGGGTGCCGCCCCCGCCGCCGGACCCCGCTCAGACCCTGCCCGCGCTCCCTCCCGGGCTTCCAGGCACATCGAGGGCCTTATTGCTTCTGATCAGTGACAAGGGGTGGGCGTCTTCGGGTGCATCCCCTGCCTCTGGGCACTGGGCCCCTCCCCATCATGGGGAGAGGACGGTCTGAGGAAGTCCCTCTGATTTCTGACCTGCGTCCCTGGTGCTGCAGCTGCCACCTCTTGGGCTCCCTGGGGGATGAGCTGCTGGAGCCTGGGGCTGGGTGGGGCTGGGGTGGGGACCCGCAAGGTGGGGGTGGGGGGCGTGAGGCTGGCACCTCTGCTCAGCACGGATATGGGTGCAGCCTGTGGCCGAGCACCCCAAGCTCCCCAAGGGGGCAGCTCCAGCCCCCACCTCCAAGGAAGGCCTCCTTGAACAGCTGGGCTGCAGGGTGAGGACTTGCATAGAGGCCTGGGCGGGGGGTCCAGTCCCCCCCCCCCCAGAGGGGTATGGGGGTCTCATAGGGGCAGGAGAGGAGGCTGGGCCAGGTGGTGAAGAAGCCCCTTTCATCTCCTCTCCTGGCCCCAGAGCACGGTGGGCAGGGTGCCCTGGGAGGGGCACGGGGCCAGGGGGCTTTGGCTGTCCGGGACCTGGAGACACCGAGCAGGCTTTGACTTGAGAGGCTCCACGTACCACATACCCAGGCTCCCAACCGGTACCAGAGACCGGGCCTCCTCTGTCCCCTTCAGCCCCTCTCCCCAGGCCTGGCCACCCCCTCCCTCCCCGCAAAGCCCGGCCCAGAGTCCCCACCCCCGAGTTAAAGCTTGTGACCTGAGCCTTCCTCTTCAGGCCGGGGGGCGTCCGGCTCCTCAGCCACAGCCTCGTCTGCCGGCCCATTCCGCTGGGCTCGGCCTCCGCCGCCGCTGCCTCCAGGGATCCCGTCCAGCCGGGCCTGCCCACCTGCCCCGTTGGACCCGGTGTCAGCCCGGGCCCCGCCAAAAGGGAAGAGCTTGCCAGCGTGGAAGGCCTTGGGCGGTGAGTGGCTGCGCTCTGGGTCCCGCCGGGTCTCAGGCGACTTGAGGAACTTGAAGCTGAGGAAGGCTGGCAGGCGGGTGTCGCTCCCCGTGGGTGACTGGGCAGGGGGTGGCCGGGCGGCAGGGCCGGCCCCCGCACTGGCCAGTGAGGATGTCGCCCCAGACGACAGGAACTTGCCCTGCAGCGGGATGATCTGCTTCAGCTTCATGACGTTGTTGGGTGCCAGCAAGGACCCCGGGCGCTTGGGCCGCTCTTGCCCGTGGCCACCCGCCCCGCTGCCCTTGGCCTTGGTGGAGGCCTTCTCAGGGGCAGCGGGGTCCAGCCCAGAGCCTTCGGGCCGGGCCTCCTCCCGGCCACCGGCATCGCGCTCTCGCCGGGCGTGGTGCTCGGCATGGCGCTGGCGCTCCTCCTCCTCCCTCCTCCGCCGCTGCTGCTGCTGGTAGCGGTGCTGGGCCTGGCGTTCGTGTCTCTGCGGGCAGAGCAGAGCCATTATGGGGACTGGGTAGAGAGGGTGTGTGAGCCGGAGCCAGCTGCGGCTCCAGACCCCCCCGGGTGCTCTCTGCAGGAGTCGGGAGACGTCCAAACACATATTGGGCACCAGCCGCACCCCTGGGCCCACCCGGGGGCTCTCTGAGAAAGTAGGGAGACATCTAACCACTTATTAGGCACCAAATGCATTCCTGGATCATGCCAGTATTTTCTGAGAACCGAGAAGAGAACGGGGACATTACTGGCCACCAAATCTGTCCCCAGCCATGTGTGAGGGCACAGTCTTAAGAACTGGGAGAATGTAAACACATCTTGGGCCTCAACAGTTCTCCACTTTCTGGAGAACCAGTGACAGATCGAGTCATGACTGACGCATACCAGAGTCCGCCCTGGCCAGTCGAGGAGCCACGCGTGGCTTTGTCAATGCCAATTTAAGTAATTAAAATGAAATAAAATAAGACTTCCGTCTCTCGGTTGTACCAGCCCCATCTCAAGTGGCCAACGCCCGCCCCGAGCAAGGAGCCACAGCGCAGACACAGAACGTTTCCATGACCACGGAGAGCGCCGCCTGGCGCTGGTGAGCTCCTTGGCCCACTCTGCAGCTTTCTGGGGAATGTGGCAGAAGCTGGGCTTCTAGGAAGCATCAGTCTTGTCCCTGGCCCTAAACAGGGCACTGCCGGCGAGCTGGCAATGACTAAGGGTTCACAAGTGCCAGCCCGGTGCTGGATGCCACCAGGGATCCCGGGGATGGAGCGGCTCCGGCGGCATGCTCATTATTCCCCGCAGCTCCGCCCCTCTTCCCCTTTAGCTCAGCAGCTGGCGGCTGGCAGCCAGCCAGGCAAGGCCAGCCCCGGCAAGGCCGAGAAGCCCCACTGAGAGCCGGCAGCAACCCAGCCCAGTCCCACACCCGCGTACCTTGAAGGCTTCCCGGCGCTGGTACTCAAGCTTGGCCATCTCCTCAGCCACCCAGCCTGGGATGTCAGGGATGGCCACGTGGATGAGATACTTGAGGAGCAGGGCGAAGTGCTGAGGCGACAGAGGGGGAGGCTGCAGGCTCGGGGACGCCCTGCTGCCCCCCAGCTCCTCCACCCAGCCACCAGCCCCACCTCAAGCACCACCACGGACACGATGGCCGCCTCCGGGCTGAGCCAGGGGAAGAGGCGCTGCAGCTGCCCGCACTGGCCGATCAGGTAGCAGTTGACCACAATGGCCAGGACGCCCATGGCCTCCATCACCTTCTGCAGGGGCACACCGGGAGTGGGGCGGGGCAGGGGGCGGGGCTCAGGTGGGGTCCGGCCACCCTGCCTGGGCCTCCTGCTTCTCCCCAGCAACCCCCCGGGACTCCCTCGGGGCCTGGGCTCTGGCGCTCCCCACACCTGCCACTGGCCGATGCTCTCCACCCGCTGCCCGAAGGGCCGCTGCAGCCCTGTGCACAGCTTGAGGGCGTCGCTCCGGATCTCGATAAGGTTGTTGACCAGGGCGCACAGAGCAGCCAGGGGGAAGGCAGACGAGAAGAGGACAACGTAGCCGAACTGCACGAACATCTCCTGGTAGTCCTGGAAGGTGTCCTGCAGGCGGGTGCCTGGGTGTGGCCTTGGTCTCCCTCCCTCAGACCCAGATGGCTCCTACCTGCTACTACCTTCTCTCAAGCCCGCCTCCCGCTCTCCAATTCTCCTGAAGGGACCCAGAGCTCCCCATCCAGCAAGTTCCCAACCACATCGAGGGCCCCATTTTATCACGCCCCCAGGTCACCCCTCAGACCACGTGCCCTGCCCCCCCCATGGGCCTGGCCTTGGGCCCCCGATACCCCCTCCTCACCTCGTACTTCTTCATACAGCTCTCAAGCTCGGCCTGGGTGAGCTGGGGTGAGTGCTCCTCCTCGGGTGGGTCAATCCAAGACGACCGATTCTGCCGCCGCTGCCTCCGGCCTGAGTCACCCGAGCCCGGCTCTGGGTCTGGGCCCCCATCTGGCCCCTGATCACGGCCCTCGCCCCCAGCCCGGCGGAGCAGGATGGCCGGGGGCTCCCGCTCAGGACTGCTGGGAGCCCCTTCAGCCTCATCGTCTTCTTCGGCCAGCGTGAATACTCCCGGCTCCAGCCCCTTCTCCACCATAGTGGGGCTCCCCTCCTCCAGGAGGGCCTCGGGGCCAGGCCGCCGCCGCCCGGCCCCTCGTTCAGCAAAGCTGACCTTCTTCAGCCGGAGCCCGCAGTCCAGGAGGCTGCTCTCCTCGCCCTCCTCCTCGTCATCTTCCTCCTCCTCCTCTTCCTCCTCCTCCTCGTCCTCATCCTCCTTGCCCCCCCGAGACCCATCCCCCACCTCCCCACCTTCCCCTGCGGGCCTCCGCTCCACTGGTGCCTCCTCCTCCTCCTCGGGGGCCCCACAGCCCCCACTGAGACACCTACGGCCCCCGCCACCACCACCGCCACCCCCCTCTTCAGCCTGGGGTTCAAGGCGACGGGGTGCTGGGCGCTGGAGGCTCAGCAGGCCGAGCAGGGCACGGGCCAGCTCCCAGGCTGCCTGCAGGCCCAGCTCGCCGCGGCCCAGCCGCCGGTACAGGTGTGGCTGCAGGACCTCGCGCACGTTCTGGAGGAACTGGCGGGTGATCAGCAGAGTGGCCAGCATCTGGGGGCAGGAAGGGGGAGGAGAGAGGCCACGTGGGGCGCGGGCAGGGTCTGGGGCACTGGGGGCAGGCTGCGGGGACTAGGGAGCCACCTTCCAGGAGCAAGTTGCCAGACACATGCCCCGAACCCAATTGCTGCCTCCACCCCATTTTATGAGGTCCCTGGACATGGCGGCCCCAGCAGCAACCTCTGCAGCCTCTCCCTCCAACTGGAGCCCGGCAGGCCACAGTGCTCCGAGCCAACCTCCTGGGGTTGCAATGCATGTTTCCACCCTGCTGGGGCTCAGGGTCCCCCTGCTTGGAGCACTGCCCAGGAGCTCAGCTGGGGCCCAGGGCCTCGAGGGACCCCTGCCATCCGCACCCCATCAGCAGAGCCCGCCCCTTGGAACATGCACCCTTGGCTCAGGCAGCGCAAGGCCCCAAGCACAGCCACACTGCCCGCCCTGGCGAGGCCCTGTGGGCTCGCCATCTGCCCATACTTTGGCCTGGGCCACGAGCAGGAGGCCCCGGAGGGAGAGGAGGAGCAGGCGGAACCGCAGGGCCGCGAGCGGGACCAGCACCGCCCGAAGCTGCCGCTCGAGGCTCTGGGACAGGGACAGGACGAGCAGGAGCTGTGGAGGGACCGACGGACAGGTGGACGGACAGATGGGGGGATGACAGGCAGAGAGAGGACACATGGACAAACGGACGGACGGACAGAGAGAGAAGGATGGAGGGGGGGGGAGGGGCTGGAGAGCCCGTGGACCCCTTGGGTGGACAAGTCCAGCCCCCCTTGGCTGCCACTGTGGTGGGGGGCACTGCCTTGGGCTGGGGTCTCACCTCTTTCAAGCGCTCCATGTCCTTGAGGTAGAAGCCAATGTAGAAGAGGCTCAGGTAGGAGTTGACAAATTGGAACTGTGGGAAGGAAGCAGGAGGGCAGTCCCTCTGCCACCCACGTCCCCAGGAGGCCCTCCTATGCCCCACACAGAGCCCTCGCTGCCTGCCTGCTGGCTGCCACTCACCAGGACGACTTTGATAATGAGGTGCTTCTCATAGGCGCTCTCCAGCCGGTAATTCTCTGGGGGCCGAGGGGGTGAGTGAGGAGGCGGCCCGGGCCCCCTGAAGGCAGCGGGGGCCCTGAAGGGCAGTAGGGACCTTCCTCCCCAGGGCGGCAGGCCCTCCCCTTGCAGGGCGTACCCATGTCGTTGAGCCAGATGGCGAGCTTCTTATAGCCCTCAGCACTGGCGCTGACCAGCAGGGCCAGCACAACCTTGGGCAGGAAGCGAGCAAGACGGGGCAGCCCTTTCACGCTCAGCACCAGCTCCTGTAGGGACGGGGGTTCACTGGTCACCCTGGCATCTGGGCGCAGTCCGGAGTGGTCCTGGGCCAGTGGCGGCCAGGTCAGGGCCAAGGCCAGGGCTGGACCGGAGGTCACCTGCAGCTGGAGGCAGCCGAGCATGAGCAGGAACGCGCAGGCCAGGCAGCTGAGGCACAAGGGGAGGCTCACGAGCAGCTGGAAGAGCAACCGCTTCCAGGGCGGGTAGTAGAACTCCTCAGCCCTTGTCACGGGGCTAATGCGCCGGACACCCTGGCAGAGGGTGGGGGTGGGGCACAGCGTGAGGCCAGAGGGGCTGCCCCTGTCCCCACACAGCCTTCCTGAGGCCTCTGAGTTCTGTTTCCCTCTACCATGCCTCTGCTTTTGGGGTGCCCCCCAGGCCACCTTCCCCAGTCCCTCAAATGCAGTTTCCCACACCTCTTCTTCGGGGCATGCAGAGCCCCCCCACCCGGCGTACCCTCTCTGATGCTGTAGCCCTATTTTACACCTTGTCTTTGCCCCTGCGGTGCCCCCCACCCTCTGCCTCCCCCTCTTATTCTTGGAGTCCTTGGACTCACGCCACCGACTGACCCTGAACTGAGGTCGTGGTTCCTCCACAGCTTCCCCAGGTGAGTCCAGCGTCCCCCACTTGTAGGCCAGCTCTGCCCCCCTCCGTTTCCATTCCTCCAAGAACAGGGTTGACCAGACCACGTTGAAGAGGGCAAAAACCACACACGATACATCCCGGCTTGTCTGGGGATGGTGGAAGGCTGAGCTGTTGGCCAGGTTGGCCCAGGGAGGAGGGTGTCTCAGGCACTCCGACCCCAGCCCAGCCCACCCCCAGCACCTGGTCAGCCTCCGTAAATGTGTACAGGACGGAGCCAAAGACGGCTGGATATACCATCGCTGATGTGTAGAAGCCCAGCCAGGCAAAGTACATGGCAATCTTCACTCCAAAGTAGTCACAGATCTCATCTGCCAGGAGCACAAGGGGGTCCCGGTCAGCCCTGCCCACTTCCTGAGACTCCCGCACACCCCCAATCTGGGGCCACACCTAGAGGCTGGTTTTCACACACAGCTTGCACCCATGACTTCATGAGGCGGTTCAAGATACGCTGCTCGTGGACCGGGAACACCTGCTGGATGATCCCACGGGCCGCCAGCTCAGGGACTGTTGGGGGACAAAAGGAGTTGAGCCCCACCCTTCTGCCTGGGCCTGGCCTGGCCAGTTCTCCACCCTCAGCCCCCGCCCTGGCCGAAACCCAAGTCACAGTTTTCCCCTGCTTTTCAATCGTCAGAGGCTCTTCCCAGGGGAGGAATTCTAAGTGGGAAGGATATCTGGTTCTCCTTCAGAACTTCGGAGGTGCAGAGGCAGGCAGGAGGGGGTGCAGGAATCCACCTGGGAGGGTGGGGTCCCAGTGTGGAACCTCGTTTTTAAATAAAGCCATTTGGCCTCAGTTCACTGCTCTGAACCTCTGAAGAATGGTGCAAAGCCGGCATCAGAAGGTGAACTTGCAGCAGCTGGTCTCTTGGAGAGGAAACTGAGGCTCAGGGCCTCACTACACAGGGCGTGAAGTGCTGTCCATGGTCCTGCCCCTACCTAATCCCAGACCCAGACAGCGGTTTCTCTTGGAAGGGCTTCCGGGGAGTAAGCCCCACCCCTAGGCTAAGGCCACACCCCCCCTCACCACATTGATTGATGTCTCCAGGCCCCACCCAACTCTTCACAAGCTTTTTTGGTTGTCTCTAGGCTCCACCCTCTCGCACTGATAGGCTGTATTCTAAGAGCCCCACCCAACTCCCCACTTGTGATTGGAGATTGGTCCCGCCTACTTACTGATTGGCTGGTCCTCCAGGAAGCGCACATTGTGCAGTGCCTCACCCTGCTTCGCGCGTAGGTTCTGCAGCCAAAATCGGATGATGCTCTGGCGTTCCTGCGGGGGACAGGGCAGGGCTTGAGCACGGGGAGCAGCAGCCCAGGCGCTAGAGGTGCGCACTGGGAGCCAGAGCTGGCCGCACCTGGGAGGTGAAGAAGCGCAGCTCACTCTCCACATTCTCGTAGATGAAGTCCTCCTCGCAAGAGAAGCCTCGGGTGCCTCCGCCAAACTCGGCCTTCACCGCTTTGCGCAAACCCAGCTCGTCGGCTCCTCGAAGTAGGCTGCCGGGAAGACACGGAGGTGGGGTCATGGGGAGACCCTGGCTCACCATCCTGGAGCTAGGGATGGTGTACTCGGCGGCCACCTGGGACAAATGCAGGGCGCTACACCTCACAGTTGATGCTTGGAAAGGCGGGAGCTGGGTAGCAGGGTCAGCGAGAGTCCAGGGACAGAGACTCGCCTCTCATACGTGGCGGTGACGAAGAAGGCATAGGCACGCGTGTGGCGGTGGTGGCGGACTTGCACGATGAGCTCAGGGATGCCCACGCGGATGTGGTTCAGCAGCCATAGCAGCGTGTGGTCATCAGTCGTGTCTGCCAAGGGGCACAGGGACTGATGGCCCTTGCCACAAGAGGTCTGAGGCCTCTTACAGACTCCTACTCAGGGGAGCCCAGTTCAAGGGAGCCTATCTGGGCACTGGGCAGGCGGCGGGCACAGGTACCTGGAAAGGTCATCAGCACGTCGCAGTTCTCCGTAGGCACTGTCTTCATCCACGCCTTGTGAGATACCAGGTAGCGACCAGCCTGCAGGAGCCGCTTCCCAAAAAGCTTATCTAGGGGGCAGGCATGGCAGGGCCCAGGTCAGGCCGCTCCCAGACCAAGACCCCAGCCTCTAGTGTAGTCCCTCCAGTCCTAACCCCTGCTTGCACGCACACTTGCCACGGCTCCTCCGCACTGAGTCTGGCATCTAGGGACCTGCAAGGTTTGGCCTCAGCTTGTTTCCTTCCCTCCACGTCCTTGCACCAGCCAGGCCCTCCTCCAGGAATGCCCTTCCCCCAGGTCCTCCCTTACAAATCTTACTCATTCTTGAGGCCCAGCTCCGCCTCCAAACCCACAATCGATGGGGCGCTCACTAGCAGCCCCGAGCGAGCCAGCGAGCGCTTCACCACATCATGTCAGCGCGTCCTCATAGCTGGGCGCGGTTCTTACCCCCATTTCACAGGTGAGGAAACTGAGGACCAGGGCGTTTAAGTCACGCACCCAAGGTCACACAGGCGAGCTGGTATTCGAACCCGGGACCGTATGATTCCGTATCCTCTGCGGAGAGGCTCTCTCACGCGCATCCCTGCCGGGCTGCGATCCGGTAACCCAAAGGGGTGATTGAGCTCAGCCCCGAGCCGGGGCTCTCCGAGGGGCGTGTCCAAGTCTCTGCGCTGGGACCCCCGCCCCCTGTACCGTCCCAGCCGCGCTGGCCCCGCCGCAGCCGCAGTGCCGGGAGAAGCCGGCCCCTCGACTGGACTCCAGGCCCGGGACGGCTGAGCCCAATCCCACTCCGCGTCCAGCCGCCGCGCGCACCACAGGCACCTGCAACCCTGTCAGCTCCAGCCGCCGCACACATACCCAGAACTCCAGATGCCGGGGCTGCAGGCTCGCCCTCAGGCGGGGGCCTCTTGCCGCGCTCGCCCTCCAGGGACGTGCCCCCGGCGCTGGAAGTGGCTTCGGCCATGGCGAGCGCAGGCCAGGTCAGGGGCTGCGGGCGGCCGGAGCGCCTGGGGGCCGCGGGCTCATCGGGCCGGTGCAGCCGCGGAGCGAGCTGGAGGTGGAGACAAAGGCCGCGCCCGCCCGCGCCGGCCGCCGTCCCCGCGTGCCCGAGCGCTGCTTCTCGTCTCCGCCCGCGCGGAACCTCGATTCTCCTTCTCGTCCCCGCGCACGTCGCTCTCGGGTTCTCGACTCCGCCCGTGTTGTCTTCTAGATTCCGTTCTCGCCCGCCCACTTCGCTTTCTGGTGCTCGTCTCCGCCCGCATCGAAGATGCAGTCACCAAGGATGTGTCCCCGCCCGCGTCGAATTCTGGGTCTCGTCCCCGCCCGTCCCGGGTCTGGATTCTCCGCTTCTAGCCTTAGTGTTCCCCATCTACAAAGGCGCGGTTTGGAATCTTGTGTTGGGCGTGATTTGACTAGGGCAAGACGTGGGAGGGGGAGGGCCTGGTTGGGGGAGATTCCAGGTAGCAATAACTTCACAGCTAGAATACAAATTAATAAATAAAGCACGTCCTGCCTCAGGGCCTTAGCATGTGCACTCCTCACGCCCTCTCCGTCCTGTTAATCCCGTCTCCCCTCAGGATGTAACCTCCTCAGAGAGGACCGCATAGAGCTTCCAAGTTTAGCAAATAAAAGTACAGCCCTCCCACCGTATTAATGAATTTCAGACCAACTTTTAGGGTGTCCAAATATTACATGGGACATAGTTACACCAAAACCTTATTTATTGTGTATCCGAAATTCACAGTTAACTGGGCGTTCTGTATTTCATCTGCACGCAGACCCCTGACCGTCCTGAGTAGCCTTTTCTGTTAGACTGAGAGCCCAGAGGCGCCGGGAGCCCCTTCTGGTTCTTAGCGCACACAGTAGGCACCTGATGTATACTTATGACCGATAGAACAATTCGGAGAAGGCGAGTTTCCGCGTCTGTCACTCTCTGACAAATGAAAAACTTGAGCGGGTCGAGACAGGGATTAGAACTCCAGCGGGTCCGACAGATTCTTCCCCAAGCGCAAGTGCGTCGCCCGCCCGCTCCGTCCAAGAACCAGAGAATTGTCCGTGCGAAAGCGCCCGCGGAGACCCCGCCCAGCCAGTGTCGGGAAGGCCACCATCAGCGCTTTATTCCGCTATTCTGCGCTGTCCTGGGTTAACCTGAAAGAAATCCCTGAGACTCCCCTTTCTGGCTTTCGGGGAGCCAGAGACAGACCGGACACTCAGCTCTGCAGGAGCGGGCCTGGGCCAGGAAAGGCCAGAGGGCAGAGAGGGCTGTGCTGGGGGATTCCAGAAAGGTGTCCTGTCCGAGGGGACCTTGGAGCTAGGTCCTGAGGATGAGTTTGTCAAATAAAGAAGAGTATCCGGGGAGGAGGGAACGGCGGGAGGGAAAGCTGGGGGAGGGGCAAGAAACAGGGAGAGTTCTGGGAACACAGGTAGGAATCTTCCCAAAAATTTGGACAAGATTTTACTAGGGCCAGGGCGTGGGTCTCCCGGAACTCATCCCTCTCCGCCCCTGAGATGCTCTTGCTGCGCCTAAAGCTACGAAGCGGCCAGATGGAAAATACGGGGCTGGAACCCTCGCCTCGGTGTAATTTCCACGGCCCTGGGCCAAGCCAGGTTCTTCCTCCCACCCCTCATTTCCGGTGTCTGGGATACCCGCGGTTCTAGGATCCTAAAAATTCGGTCTAATGTTGCCGGGGGAACGCCATTTCGCTGCACCCCCGCGTCCAGCCCCTTCCCCGCCTCTTTCCCTGCCACTGGCCAATAGAAACGAAGATCTTCAGAAGGTGGGCCGTACGCCTCCTTAGGAGCCCAATGATAATCGAGAGTCGTTAAGCCCTTTACCAGTCACGGCGCGGAGTGGGTGGAGCCTCCTGTCAGGACTAGAAGCCACCCAGGCAGAGCGGGTAGGCGGGTCGCTGGTTGTGAATCCATGTGGCGGGGGTTGTGGACCCTAGTAGCCCGGGCCGCACGTGGGCCTCGCAGGTGGGGCGATACGGGAAACGGGCGTGACAGCGTGGGGTGCTGCTTGGGCTTCAAATCCCCTCCCTGGGATCTGGGTCCCAGTTCCCTGGGGGCAGAGCCACCTTTCACATTAAGCCCCAATCTGTTCATCCCTCTGCCGCAGAACCCACATCTGGGTCATATGATGACCTCAGAGTACCCATTCGGATCACATTTAGACATCAGCGTCCTCACCCTCACAATATATCCATCCCCCTGTCGCAGGCCCACATCTGGGTCAATTCTGCTCCCGGAGACCTCAATCGGGTCACCGTCTGGCCTCAGACGCTCCAATCTGCCCATCCCCCAGCTCAGAACCTCCACCGGGGCCATCTTCCGAACATCCAGCGCTCTATCCACGTGCCACTCGGCAACTGAGCCTCCCAGAGGCACTGATTCTTCCCCTCTCCATTCCCAGATCGTGCACGCGCCAGGGCAGCGGCGCCCCGGCCCCCGGTTCCGGGGCCACTATCTTCGCGCTGAGCTCTGGCCAAGGCCGCTGCGGCATCGCGGTGATCCGGACCAGCGGTCCCGCCAGCGGCCACGCCCTCCGGAGCCTCACGGCGCCCCGGGACTTGCCCCCGGCTCGCAGCGCTTGCCTGCGCCTGCTCAGCCATCCCCGTTCCGGGGAGCCGTTGGACCGCGCGCTGGTGCTCTGGTTCCCAGGTGAGGGGTTCCAGATCCCGAACCTACTGTAGCTCTCATGACCCAGTTTCCTCTCCCCCACCCCCCAGGCGTTTGCCTAGCTGTACTCTCCTGACTCCCATCTCGCCGTACTAGGTCCCCAAAGTTTCACCGGGGAGGACTGCGCGGAGTTCCACGTGCATGGAGGCCCAGCGGTAGTGAGTGGCGTCCTGCAGGCCCTGGGTGAGTCTGTAGCCTTGGGTTCGAAGTCTGGCCCTGCCAGTGGACCTGGATGGGGGCCGGGGAGCTCAGGACCCAGTACCTTCCCGCAGGCAGTGTGCCAGGGCTGCGGCCGGCCGAGGCTGGTGAGTTCACCAGGCGGGCATTCGCTCACGGGAAGCTGAGCCTGACCGAGGTGGAGGGGCTGGCAGATCTAATTCACGCAGAAACCGAGGCACAGCGGCGGCAGGCGCTGAGGCAGCTGGACGGGGAACTGGGCCACCTCTGCCATGGCTGGGCCGAGACTCTCACTAAGGCAAGCCCCCTCTTTGCCCATTCCCTGCCTCAGAGACCTCACCTGCCCATTCGGTGCGTGGGAGCTTCCTGTGCATGCGCCTCCAGTCTGGTCCCTTGGGTCAGGTTCGACCTGGGCCCATGGGGGGGTGGGTTCCTGGGTTACCCCATCACCACCTCCGCCTGCTCCCCCCCAACCCCCCAGGCTCTGGCTCATGTGGAGGCCTATATCGACTTTGGTGAGGATGACAACCTGGAGGAGGGCGTCCTGGAGCGAGGTGGGTCCTCCTAGGGGTTGGGGACTCCTGGCATCATAGTCCTCGGAGTCCCCACTCCTTCCCCTCCCTTTCTTCCATTCACAGCTGACAGCCAAGTGCGGGAGCTGGAGCTGGCACTGAGCGCACATCTTCGAGATGCCAGGCGCGGGCAGAGGCTTCGCTCAGGAGCGCACGTAGTGGTCGCAGGACCCCCCAACGCTGGCAAGAGCAGCCTGGTGAACATACTCAGTGCGTGGGAGGCGGGCGGAGGCGGGGCCTAGCGTCGGGGGCGGGGCCGGGAGGAGTAAGGAGGATGAAAACTTAGTTCAGCAGGGAGGCTCCATGGTTTCCACCCCGCTCTCTTCGTGATAATATCCACCCCCAATCCTGTCCCAGGCCGGAAGCCTGTGTCCATAGTATCCCCGGAGCCGGGGACCACCCGCGACGTGCTGGAGATCCCCGTGGACCTGGCCGGATTCCCGGCGCTGCTGAGCGACACGGCGGGGTTGCGTGAGGGCGTGGGGCCCGTGGAGCAGGAGGGCGTGCGCCGTGCCAGGGAGAGGTAGGCTGATAGGGTGGTGGGATGGGGAAACGGCCCTTCCACTTCCATTTCGCCTTGCTGCAATTATTTTGTGTCCCTGCTGAATCAGGAAAAGCTGCTGAGGCCTCTTGAGTGGGGGCTCTGATGTGGGGGAGAGCCGAGGTTTAAATTCAGCCCCTGTTCCTGCCCCTCCCCTCTTGGCTTGCCCCGCCCCCATGTACCAAGCCCCACCCATCTTGTCCCACCCCACCACGTACCAAGCCCCGCTCCCACCCACATGCCAAGCCCCGCCCCTCTGGTCACCCCCCAACCCCCATGCCTTTACTCAAATCTGGGGTCACTTGGTTGGTTTTCCCTGTTCCCCCAGGCTGGAGCAGGCTGACCTCATTCTGGCGGTGCTGGATGCTTCTGACCTCGCCTCTCCGTCCAGCTGCAACTTCCTGGATACCGTTGTCGCCCCCGCAGGCGCTGGGAGCCCCAATGAGAGCAGCCAGCGCCTCCTGCTGGTGCTGAACAAATCGGACTTACTGCCTCCAGGGGGCCCAGAGCCCAGTGCCAACCTGCCCCCGCACCTGCTGCTGTCCTGCTTGACTGGAGAGGGCTTGGATGGTCTCCTGGAGGCACTGAGGAAGGAGCTGGCTGAAGTGTGAGCGGCTCCCCCGCCCCACCTCCGCCCGTCCCATTCCCTCAGCCTGCTTCAACCCAAGTTCAAGTCAGGGCTGAGCCACTGGCTTGGGCTGCCTACCCGCCCCCCAAGGCTCATTTTCTGGATCTACAAAATGCAAGTGATGATCTCCCTTCAATGGTAGTTGAGAAAGAACGCATCCTTTTTCCCTTCCAGATGTGGGGACCCGTCCACAGGCCCACCGCTTCTGACGCGTGCAAGGCACCAACATCATCTCCAGGGCTGCCTGGATGCCCTTGGCCACTACAGGCAGACAAAAGACCTAGCCCTGGCTGCTGAGGCGCTGCGACTCGCCCGGGGTCACCTGGGCCGCATCACCGGCGGAGGTGGCACCGAGGAGATCTTGGACATCATCTTCCGGGACTTCTGCGTGGGCAAGTGAGAAGCCCTGAGGCATGTGGAAATAGCTTAGACCAAGTGAGAATCTCATCTCCAGGAGGAAACTTGACCCCAGAACCATGAACCAAAATGCTGCCTTGAGAGGTGGTGAGCTCCCTGTTGCTGGCAGTAACTAAGCTATGGCCAGCCGTGCTAGGGGTTCCAGCCCTGGAGTGGAGCTCAACGGAGGTCCCTTTGGCTTCCTGTGCTGGGGGAGTAGGAGTGGACGATTGGGATGGGGTGGGAGGGCCTCAGGGATCTTTGTTTTGCATTTTTAAATTTATTTTGCAAATACTAGAGGAATATAAAAAATTCAGGTGAGGGGTGCCTGTGTGACTCAGTGGGTTAAAGCCTCTGAGTCCTGGAATCAAGCCCCGCATTAGGCTCTCTGGCCTCCTCCTCTCTCTCTGCCTGCCTCTCTGCCTACTTGTGATCTCTGTCTGTCAAATAAATAAATAAAATCTTGAAAAAAAAATTCAGGTGATTCAGAAATGCTTAAACATGGAAATCTCCCTTCCCCCATCTCTTGGGGTCGCAGTTTGTGTTGGTCCAGAATTCTCTTTGCTCTTTGCTTGTTTGTGAACACACCTGTAAAATATGTTTTGTCTTGTATTTTGTCCATAAAGTGTGTCTTTATTGTTCTGTAAGTTGCCGTTCCCTTTTTTGGTACTAATCTTGAGGTTTTGCCTCTTATGTTTGAGACTTGGAAGATCCTGGGCCCCTGTGGCCTCCAAGCTTACGCAGTCATTCTGTCATACCTACCAAGCACCTGCTATGTGCTAGAATCACACACATCGTTTTATTGAGTTTTCATAAGAGCACAATGCAGTAAGTATCTTGTTACAGTTTTACAGATGAGGAAACTAGGGCTCAGAGAATTAGTTAGTTGCTGGACGACCCCAGCTTTGGGATTTGCACATGGGTTTGTTCAGCCTTCCATTCTGAGTTTGCCATAGGCCTTCTGTGCAACAGGCCAAGTGCAGGATGCTGGGGACTCAGAGGGGACCAATAGTCACAGGTGCTGCCCCTGCCCCCTTTAGAGACCTAGGACCTGATGGTGAGGTCGAATGGCTGTTGTGTGAGCTTATGATGAAGAGGAGACCTCTCAGGGATGTGAGGGCAGGTTGCCTTGCAGAGGTGATGTTGGTACTGAGAGCCAAATGGTGAGAAGGAAGCCAGATGGAGGAGGTTGGTGAAAGTGTCCCAGGCAGAGGGCACTGCATGTGCAAAGGTCCTGAGGTGGGAACATCATGATGTATTCAAGGAATATCGAATATGTAGGGGTGAAGCAGTGAGGGTGGGGAAGAGAAGAGGGAGATGGGTGGAGGAAGAGAGGGAAGATCTTTTTTTTTTTTTTTTTAAGATTTTATTTATTTATTCGACAGAGAGAGATCATAAGCAGACAGAGAGGCAGGCAGAGAGAGAGAGAGGGAAGCAGGCTTGCCGCTGAGCAGAGAGCCTGATGCGGGACCCGATCCCAGGACCCTGAGACCATGACCTGAGCCGAAGGCAGCGGCTTAACCCACTGAGCCACTCAGGCGCCCGAGAGGGAAGATCTTGATTAATAGGACTTTGATTCTTTTTTTTTTTGGATGCTTTCTTTCATTCAGTTTTTTATGTTAATTCCAGTATAGTTTAACATACAACATTATGTTAGTTTCAGGTGTACAATATAGTGATTCAACATTTCCATACATTACTCAGCGCTCATCATGACAAGTGCACCCCTTAATCCCCATCACGTATTTCACCCATCCCCCCACCCACCTCCCCTCCTGTAACCAGCCCTTTGTTCTCTATAGTTAAGTCTGTTTCTTGGGGACGCCTGGGTGCCTCAGTTGGTTAAGCAGCTACCTTCGGCTCAGGTCATGATCCCGGGGTCCTGGGATTGAATCCTGCGTCGGGCTCCTTGCTCAGCAGGGAGTCTGCTTCTCCCTCTGCCTTCCGCTCCCCCTGCTTGTGCTCTCTTTCTCTCTCTCTGACAAAATCTAAAAAAAAAAAAAAAAAAAAAGAAGAAGAAAGAAAAAGCCCATTTCTTGATTTCTCTCTTTCTTTTTTCCTTTGCTCATTTGTTTCGTTTCTTAAATTCCACATATGACTGAAATCATGCGGTACTGGTCTTTCTCTGACTTATTTCGCTTAGCCTTATACACTCTAGCTCCATCCATGTCATTGCAAATGGCAAGGTTTCATTCTTTTTCGCGGTCGAATAATATTCCACTGTGTATATCTTCTTCATCTTCTTCATTCATCTGTTGGCGGACACTTGGGGTGCTTTCATGATTTGGGTATTGTAGATCATACTGCTGTGAACACAGGAGTGCATGTGTCCTTTTGAATTAGTGTTGACGCCTTGGATTCTGAGACTCACGGGCGCCTGATATGTTGGTGATGAACCAGCAGAGGGCGCCCTCCTCTAACAAAAGAAGGTCCCGGCAGCTCCCATGAAAGCTCCGCCCTCTATGGACCCTGGGATCCAGGCTTCCACACCCACCTGGCAGTTGGTGAATGGTTAACGTCCCTTGCCACAGGCAGAAAGTCTTTTTTTTTTTTTTTAAGATTTTATTTATTTGGCCGAGAGAGAGAGAGAGAGAGAGAGAGAGAGAGAGAGAGAGAGAGAGAGCGAACACAGGCAGGGGAAGCAACAGGGAAAAAGAGAAACAGGCCTTCTGCCAAGCAGGGAGCCTATGCGGGTCTTGATCCCAAGACCGCAAGATCATGACCCAAACCGAAGGCAGATGCTTAACGGACTGAGCCACTCAGGCACCCCCAGAAACAATCTTAAATAGGGTCAGAATCCCTCCCAGAAAAAGAGTCCTACCTCCAATGATCAAAGATACAAGCTCTCAGGTTTTAGGGCACCTGTGAGCAGAGGCTAGGAGGTATCCAGAGCCAACAAAAGGTATGAAGAGAATGTTCAGGAGGCATCTAGAATACCACCCCCCCCCGAACCAAAGGGGGGCTCCTGAGCCTGCGTCTTCAAGGACCTCATTGCAATAAATCACTACCGATAAATCACTGCTTGTTCAGCAGCTGGGGCTGATGCAGCATGGAGGGCTCCTGGAGGGAAAGGGTCACTCGGTGAGCTGAGCCCATGAACATTGTTATTATATCTATTTCTCGGGAATACAAACAGGCCCAGAGGAGAGACGCAATTCCATAGGTTTAGTGGGGCTGGCTGTCCAGTTGTTCTCCACATCAGGAGGGTTCAGAGGGCTTTGGGGAGGGGTGAGGAGCGTCTGGGTGGGGAGAGAGACGCTCTTGGGGTAGGATGCCTGGGCCCCATCCGCCTCCCCTGGGCCTTGGCCCACAGCTGGACTGAGGTCCTTGGCTAAGTTCCCTTTTTTCCAAGAAGGGTGAGGTGGTTTGTGGGAAGCAGCCATGGGGATTATTTATAGAGGTCACAGGAAATCCCTAAAGAGTCAGACCTCACCCGGTGGCTGGGCCACAAGGTCAGGGAGGTGGTCTGTCAATTGCCCCCTGGACAGGTACTCAGTCCCTGCTTGCCCCCAGGGGAGCCACCAATCTGGGGGAGTCAGAGATACGTGGTCAGGGGTGGAGATGGGGATGCCCCCTGCAGGAGCAAGGACAATATCTGGGGCAATCAAGAGGGCTGCCTGGAGGAGGGATCTCTGGGGTCGGGCCTTGGAGGAAGAAGAAAAAGGCATTCTAGTCTGAGAGCACAAATTAAGAGATAGTTTTTAGCCAGAGATTTAAAGGTCCAAGACAGCTGGAGGCAAGAGCTGCACTGGAGGTGGGGCAGCAGGGTGGGGGGGGGGTGGCAGCAGGCGGACACAAGAGAGCTGAGGAACTGGACTTTGTTTCCAGGGTAATGGGGAGCCACAGCGGGTGTGTGAACCAGAGAGGGACATGGTCAGATCCTATGATGGAAAGGTCTTCCTGGGCCAGCAGGGCTGGTCATGGGGGGCAGCTGGAGGGATGATATCCTGGGACACTCTGAAAGGAAGAGACCAACCAAAAGTCACACCCATGCCCACGAGTCCAGAAAGTGTAGAACGATTATTTCTCGGATGAGAAAATGGAGGCTGAAACCAACTGAGTCAAGATTTGGATTCAGAGAGGTTTGTCTCCTGAACCCAAAACTCAGACATCCTGTGGTTGCTGGGACGCACTGGTGTCATCCTGCTTTCCAAATCTCCAGTTGCCCAGCCAGTAGGCTGAGGGTCAGGGATGTCCTTGCTTCCTTGGGGCCTGCAGACTGGTCCGTCTGGGCGGCCTGGCCTGGCTGACCCCCTTGCCCTGGCTTGGCGGGGCCCCAGCCGAGTGTTTCCTGCAGCAGGCGTCTCTCACCCGAGTTTCCGTATCCAGGAAATATCGCTCCTTTGTCCCTCCTGACTAGCCTGCTTTAAGCGTGGCGTTGCCAGCCCTGGATCCTTGTGAGTCATCCCCTGCCTGTCTAGGGTCCCGGGGGATGGGCTGGAAGGGAATCAAGGCTGGGGCAGTGGGGAAGGTGAGGGGTTTGGGGTGGAGACAGCAAATGACAAGCTAAAATTCTAGATAATAATTTTTAGGCCACTTTTCTACTGATGGGCATTTGCTTTATTTCTTGGAGTTCTTACTTCTCAGGAATAAAATCCCAGAAATGGGGTTGCTGAGTTGAAGGATTTGTGCACATTTACTTTAATGAAATATCACCAAACTAATTTCCAGAAGGGTTACGATGAGATTTGTGTTTTTACCAGTCCTGTAGGAAAATGCCCTTTCTCTACATCTTCACCAGCAGTAGGTATTATGGCTTTTTAAACTTTTTTCTTTTTCCTGGTCTAATGGGTTTAATGGGATTTTCCTGTATTCCTCTAATGCACTTTTTCCTGTTTTTCCCCACAAATTTAGTGATCAGTATGTTGAAGCAGTTCCCAGCTGGACCCTGGTGCCCTTTCTGACATCTCATCTCACCACAAAACAAAAGAAGACAAAACAAGTGCCCCGAGCCTTTAGTGACACTGTTCCTGGAGCCGTTCTGGAGAGGAGGTGTTCCTCTAGTCCATGACAGGCTGTCTTGCCTCAGCAAGTGCTGGGGGGAAATCGTCGCAAACCTTAGGAAGATGAAAGCCACAGATGGACAACCTGTTTTCTAAGAAACTGCTTTTTTTTTTTTTTTTAAGATTTTATTTATTTGTCCGAGAGAGAGCACAAGCAGGGGGAGCAACAGAGGCAGAGGGAGAAGCAGGCTCCCCACTGAGTAAGGAGCCCGATGTGGGACTTGATCCCAGGACCCTGGGATCACGACCTGGGCCGAAGGTAACCTCTTAACAGAAGGAGCCATCCAGGTGCCCCAAATAGCAGTTATTTAAAAAGTGGTTTCAGGGGTGCCTGGGTGGCTCAGTGGGTTAAAGCCTCTGCCTTCAGCTCAGGTCATGATCCCAGGGTCCTGGGATGGAGCCCTGCATCACGCTCTCTGCTCAGCAGGGAACCTGCTCCCCCCCCCCCCCCCCGTCTGCCTCTCTGCCTACTTGTGATCTGTCTCTCTGTCAAATAAATAAATAAAATCTTTTAAAAAAATAAATAAAAATAAAAAAATAAAAAGTGGTTTCAGAGCTTTGAGGGAAGCTGGTGTCTCTGAGGGCTCTGTCCAGGCTGCAGGCTCTTCTGGCCCCAGGGGCATGCTGGGGGTAGGGGGAAGGGTCTTAGCTTTTAAGGTCCTCTCTCCCGCACTGCGAGGACCTGTCTTTTCAAAGCAGAAATCACCACTCTTGGGGCGCCTGGGTGGCTCAGTGGGTTAAAGCCTCTGCCTTCAGCTCAGGTCATGATCCCAGGGTCCTGGGATCGAGCCCCACATCGCGCTCTCTGCTCAGCATGGAGCCCGTTTCCCCCGTCTCTCTCTCTGCTTCCCTCTCTGCCTACTTGTGATCTGTCTGTCAAATTAAAAAAAAAAAAACTTAAAAAAAAAAAAAAAAGAAATCACCACTCTGGAGTCTTTGAAAGGATTCAGTATTTATTCAGTGCCACTAACATTAATACAGGCCACAGGCAGGGCTGGGTGTGGGGGAGAGGGCCAGGGGCTGCCGCCCTCACCGGCTATGCTGGGGTCAGTGGGTGACATTTGCCCTGGTTTGGGTGCGGTCTGGCTGGGGAGCCTGGAGACTCTCCTGGGGGCCGGGGGGGATGGGCGATGGAGGCTAATGTCTTCCCGTTTCCACTTCCCTAGGCCCCAGATGGAGATGAGGAGTCGGAAGATCAGAAGATTGGAGGGCGGTTGTGGCGGGGGCATGGGTTGGGCGGATGGGTGGGATGCTGTGAGCGCCCCGGCCCCTGCGTGCAGGAGGACTGTGACGTCGGGCAAGGGCTGGGCAGAGGGTGTGTCCGTGTGTGTGCGTGATGTCGGTGCTCGGTATCTGTGGACGACATGTTCCCGGCGCAGTGTAGCATCACCGCCATGTTTTTGTGAAATGCCATCGCCTCATCCGTGTGTGACGTCACGGCTATGTCTGTGGGACGTCACTGCGTCCACAGGGGACATCACTGCGGTGTCTGTGGATGAGGGATTGCATGGTGCAGGTGTGGGCCTGTGAGAGAGCATCAGAGGGGGTGGTGGGATGCGGGGAAGGACGAGTGTGGGGTGCAGGCCAAGGGCACCCACTTTGGCGAGTGTGTGGGAGTTTGGCCGGCCGTGGCCATGGCCCTGGCTGCTGGTCCGCGCCATGGGCGTCTTGTCCACACCGTGTCGGCAGACTGGCCGGTCGGGGCCACACCTCGGTCCTCAGGGCCTGGAGCCTCCTCAGCCACTAGGGCAGGAAGGAGATGGTAATGGTCAGTCAGACAGACGAAAGGACAAAACTTGCCTGGGCCTGCTTCCTCCCACCCCACGCCCCTTGTTGCCACCGAGGACTCTTTGGCTCTTTTGGGGGCAGCCTTCCCCTTAGACTCCTACTTGTTGAACCTCCCTGTGAGGGTGGGACTGAGATGTGGGCCTCCTCGGTACACAGATGAAGAGACAGTGGTCAGAGTGGCCACCTGCTATGTTCCAGACCTTGGCTGCAGCCTGTCCAACTTTTACCTTTGCTTCCCCAAGCCCTGGGGATCCTGGGAGCTTGCCCCAAAGCCCCTGTCCATACCCCCACCCCCACCTCTCAGACAGGGCCTCAGTTTCCCTCCTTTGTCTCCACAGAACTAGCCACCCCCCCACACCCCCCCCCCCCCGCCCAGGGCTAGCCCCTCACTCATTTCCAGGAGGGTTTTTCCAAGGAGTCTGTCTCTCCTCACACACTCTCCCTGGCTCCCCAGTGCCCTTCAGACAAGCCAGATCCATTCTACCAGGCGTGCAAGGCTCCACCGGCTCTGTCGCTACCAGTCCTCCTCATCAGAGACTCAAGTCCTGCCAGAGTCCTCCAGGACTTCGGGAGGCCTCGCTTGGCTTCCCGCCTCCCCCCAGTCTCTGCAGGAGCCAGCGGGCCGTCTGGAATGCCCTTCCCCCTCCTTGGCCTCGCAAAGGTTCCCGTGAGGGGTCAGGGGTTGGCTCAGACGCTGTTTCCTGGTGGGGAGGAGGGGGCCTCAGCCAAGCGCTGCTTCCGCCGGCCCCCTCCCTTCCTTCCCCGGCTCTTCCCTGGGGCCGAGCGGCCTCACGTTCCTTGGCTGGCTCTGGCCCCCCCTTGCCTGGCTCTGGTCCCCCGTTGCCGGCTCCAGCCTCCAGACCAGGACTCACCCGGCTCCTGCCCTGTCGTATATCCATCCTGCACCCACTCCTGCCCGCCAGACAAGGGAGAGTGGTCCCTGGCCGGTTCTCAGAGACCAGGCTCCTAAGGCCCCATCATCATCTGCCTGGACCAGCACAGTTGCCCTCGGCCTAGTCTTTGGCTGTGGCCTTCACCCCCCAACAGCGACTAGAGGGTGCCCTGAGTCCTTCATGTCCTTCCCTGCTCACTGCTGTCCCAAAGCTCCCAAAGTGGTCACCGTAGCCACAGGCCCTGTGTGACCCGCACCCCCCCGGGAACCCCCACTTCCTACTCACCCCCTGGATCGCTCTGCCCAAGCCACACTGCCTCCTCACAAGGCAGGCCCTGTCTCAGGGCCTTGGCTTGGGCTGTGCTCTCCACCTGGTACGCCCTTCCAGGGACACCCCAGCCCCACAACCCCTCCCTCTAGTTCTCTGCCCCAGCCCCGTGTCACCCTCATGCAGGACAGAGAAGCCTGCCTGGACGCCTGTGGAAAATTCTATCCTCCTCACACTGCCTCATCCCTTTTCTGCTTCGCCCACCGGCAAGGGGCCCTACAACAAGAGCTCAGGCATCTGGTCTACCCTCCGTCTGCCCCACTAGACCAGGAGCCCCACTAGACCTCTGCCCATTCCTCCTGCTGTCCTCAGCACCCAGCAGCTGCTCCAGACACAAATGGGATGAATAAAGGAACCAAATCACAATCGTGGTGGCAATGAGCTTGAGTGACACTCGCTGTGTGCCCGGCTCAGAGTCAGGGCCGGACTCCCCATCTGCAAACTTCCCCACTGCAGCTGTTGAGAGAAGGCTGGCTGAGGACAAAGTACCAGCGGGACACCCTGCCACCGCCCCTGCCCCCCAGCTCCTGGGTGGAGCCTGTGGGACCTTCTTCCAGAAAGCTGCCCAGCTCTCTAAATGTGAATGCTTTGCCACAGGGAAAGTCAACCTTGGCGTGATAATGGCCAGGCCTCCGGGATCCTGGGGTCCTCTCTAGCACATGAAAATCCTCCTGAAACCTCCCTTTTCCTGACCTCCCCCAGCTGTCAAGTATATGACCAGCCACCCCTCTCCATCCTGGTACAGCCGCTATTTCTGCTCGGGGATCCTGTCTCCCTGTTTTTTTTTTTTTTAATTTTTAAATTATTTATTTATTTATTTAATTTATTTGATAGAGATTACAACTAGGCAGAGAGGCAGGCAGAGAGAGGGGGAAGCAGGCTCCCTGCTGAGCAGAGAGCTCGGATGCAGGGCTCGATCCCAGGACCCTGGGATTATGACCTGAGCTGAAGGCAGAGGCTTTAACCCATTGAGCTACCCAGGCACCCCTGTCCCCCTGTTTTAATAAAACCACCATTTTGCACCAAAGACATCTCAAGAATTCTTTCTTTGGGGTGCCCGGATGGATCAGTGGGTCCATCTACCTTTGGCTCGGGTTATGGTCCCGGGATCCCGGGGTCCCCGGATCAAGCCCCGCATCGGCCTCTCTGCCTGGCGGGGCTGCCTGCTTCCCCTCTCCCTCTGCCTGCCTCTCTGCCTACTTGGGATCTCTTCTGTCAAATAAATAAATCTTTAAAAAAAAAAAAAAAGAATTCTTTCTTGGCTGGCGGCTCCGGACCTCACTCCACCGAAGAACCTCACCTATATTCCAAAACTGCCTCACAACTTTTGCCTTATCCAGCCCCCAGGCCCCGAAACCAGTATTTCCTTATTTGTCTTTACGTTAATTGTGTGTGTTTAACTTAAAGAAATGGATATCCACAGGACACGGTCTTGTCAGGGAAAAAGGAAATCTAGTGCACTTGCCATCAAGAAAAAATGACTTAGGGGCACCTGGGTGGCTCAGTGGGTTAAAGCCTCTGCCTTCAGCTCAGGTCATGATCCCAGGATCCTGGGATTGAGCCCCACATCGGGCTCTCCGCTCAGCAGGGAGCCTGCTTCCTCCTCTCTCTCTGCCTGCCTCTCTGCCTACTTGTGATCTCTATCTGTCAAATAAATAAATAAAATCTTAAAAAAAAGGAAAAGAAAAGAAAAAATGACTTAAAAGGGTCCACGGGAAAACCAAGACTTTGTGTTCTGGTCCAGCTGATGGGAGGGTTCTGGGTTGGCCCTGGTCCTGGCTTTGAGATCGCGGCGACAGCTGCAAGTGGGAGCGTGTTAGCAGCTCAGAGACTGTGTCAAGGTCCAGAAGGAGTAAGAGTGGAAAAGGAAGGCCGTCTCCTGATCAGAGGGTGTGGGGGTTGCTGAGTGATTGGGGCTGGACCTCAGCCCTGGCCCCTGACCGGAGGCATGTAAAATTCCGATGTGGTGATTCTGCAGCCTGTGGTTTGCCTAGGCTATAGCCCATCCAGGAGTTGGCCTCGCTGGGACTCCAAGCCAGAGCTGATGGCCGCTTTCTCAGGGGGAAACTGAATCAAGGCTGGAGCACAGAGGGTCAGAGCCCCTTCCTGAGACCTGGCAGAGAGAAACAGGAGTGGCCCTGCTTTAAGTACTCATTGTTTTCTCTGTGGAGGGACGTCTTTGGGGGTAAACAATGTCAAGAGCTTCCCCTTTCTCCGCCTGGGACTGGTCTGGGCTGGGAGCCTGGCTCTGGCCCTGACTCACTGACGCATGACCCCAGGCTGGTCACTTCCCTGGGGCCTCAGTTCCCTCCTCTGAAAAGTGGGGATAATAATAGAACCTCCTTCCTTGCCATGTTGGCTTTGGGCCAAGATGGAGAGAGGAAAACTGCTTGGAGCAGGGTCTTCTCTCCACCCTCCTGCTTCCCTCCCTGCGGGCTGCCTGAGGCGGAGGGATTTCTCCCAGACAGAGCCATCCAGAACGGAAGGGACAAGTGCTGTGAGGAGGTGAGCTCCCCGTCAGAGGGCGTATGTAAGAGGAGCCATAGAGGAAATGGAGCTGGATGTGGAGGACCGCCCCTCCCCGGGATTTGAAGACAACCCTCTGGAAGTCAATTTGTCCCCAGGCTGAGATAGACCAGGCTGTCCACAGCCTTGCTGGCAGAGCCATGGGAGAGGCACAGGCTTGGGGTCGGCGGAATTTGACTTAAAATTCCCAGTGTCGCCCAGAGCCCTGGGTCCTAAACTGTGAATGGCAGTGCCCATCCCAGACTCCTTGCCCAGCGATATGGTCCTGCGCGGGGACCGTAGCCACCACCTGGGAGGGAAGAACAGGATGTTCTCGAGCCGGTGGCCTGAGTCACCTTCCCTGTGATGCACAGGGTGTACTCTGGGAGGGGGGCGGGGGGGGCAGGGTACAGACACGGAGCCCTGACCTGAGTGTGTGCACAGGTGCCTTGATGCGCCCCACTGCAAACCCCAGCCCCTGGCTTTACGCGTCAGTGGACAGCACTTCACAGTAAGCAAAGAGTTTCCATGCCCTTGGTTTCAGAGACCTCCGTTTTTGTAGCGGAAAGAAAGGCTCAGAGGGGTCTCCGCGCTGCTGCTGCTCTCCCTCCTCCCTTCCTTAGCTCCAGCCACCCCCCCATCCCCCAGCCTGGCCTCTGAGCCTTTACCCTGGCTCTTCTCGTCGTCCAGAGCGCTGTACCTTCTGCCCTTTCCCAGACCCGCTCGGCGCCGGCCTCCAGCTCAAAGGCCTCCTCCTCACTGAAGCCCTCTCTTGCCAGGCCGGGAGTCCAAGAGCCTGGGTTCGAGTCCCCAGCTCTGCCACTCCCCGGCTGTGTTACCCGGGCCACGGCGCACACCTTCTCTGTGCCTCATTTTCCTCGCCTGGAAAGCGGGAGGCGATAACAGCGGCTCGCTCCCTGATTAGGGTTGTGAGGGTTCAGCGAGTTAAGCTGGCAAAGTGCTTCCGACTGTGCCGAACTCACAGTCAGCCGGCTCATAACTATAGGCTCTCGGTTTCTCTTTTCACGGCTCCTTCACTGTTTCTTTCACCCCTTAATGAGGGAGTTCCGTGAATGGGTCTGCATGGGTCTTAGTCATGACTGTGTCCCCAGGACCCAGCATGGGGCCTGGTAGACAGCCAGCACTCCATCAAGGAAGCACCTAGTGCGAGATGAGCCTCCCTCCACCCCTAGTCGCCTTCCCAGCCTCCTTGGAAGCCCTGAGACTGAACCGTCTCAGTCTGCTCCGTGCCTTACCTGGGTGGGGCTACAGCGTTGCCTGCGGGCCTCTGGGATTCTAGGATCCTTCTCTTGAACTCCTCCAGCACAGCTGGGTCTGCGGCGAGAGGGAGGGGTCAGGTCCAACCAACCGCCCCAACCCTGGGCTAGGGGTGGCGCAGCAGCCCCAATAGCGGGGCTGAGATGGGAGAAGAAGCAGAAAGGACCATCCCCGATCGATCGCCTTCCTGGCCCTGCTTTCTGTCACTCACCGATGGGCTGGCGGTTGGGGGCAGGGGCCACAGGTCTTGGCATAGGCATCGGCTGCGACTGTGGGAAGGAAGATGGAGGGAGGTTGGCAGAAGTCAGGATCCCTGAACCAGAGTCCCATGAAGGCTCCTGCTCCTTTATGCCCTCGGATGCCTGGGTCAGAGTTCCTTCCAGGGTGGGGAAACAGACCCGGGAGACAGACACCCGTATTAACGCATGCACAATTACGTGCACCCACCTGCCCTTAAGGGACTGGGAACTCTGGAAGCTGGCTTTCCTTGGAAGCCTCCCAGAGAGCTTGCTGGGGCCTGCCTCGGTCTCCCCTACAATCTTAGTTCCAACTCGACCCCAATTCATGACCCCAACTGAATCCATCCACCCAACACTGGACCCAGCCCCACTCCAAGATTAGCCCCTGTGCAGTTTCTACTCTACACCCAGCCCTGACCCTCCCCCCTCCCCAGGTCTCCCTACCCTAACTCAGGGTCACCCTGAGTTAACTCAAACCAACCCTGAACACGGTGGTCCCTAAGAACTCACCTTCACCTAAACACAAGCCCTGATCCACCTCACGCCTTCCTCTAGACCAGCCTTACTCTTCAGCCTCACTGCCAACCCCCACTCCATGGCCCCTGATCTGTCAACTCAGACACATCCCCAACCCAACACCAACCCTCCGTGAATGCCCCGTCCTTACTCAGAACCAATCTGGAGGCCCACTAGGCACCCTAAACTCAATCCCAATCCTTAATCCTTTCTCCATGTTCTTCCAAACTCCACCCCAATCCTGTGTCAGTGACGCTCTCAAGTGCGGTAAGTGACCAGACCTAGACTGGGAAGCTCACCTCAACGCCCTGAGACATCGCCACCAACACGGCCCCCAGACCTGACCCCAGTGCAACCTGAGTCCGGGGCCCTCTAGCCCACCTTGGCCTTGATGCAGGTGTCCAGGGCGGAGTTGCTGACGGCCAGCTGCATTTTGAGCTGCTCTGCCTCCCGTTTCTTCTCCTCCAGCTCCTTGGCCAGGTTGTCCCGCTCCTTCCGCAGTGCTGCCTTCTCCTCCAGGGCGAGCTGTGTCTGCCGGGCGCATTCGGCCTGGAGCTTGGCCTCCCGGGCCTGGGCCTCCTTCTGCACCTTCTCCTTGGCCTCCTGACTGGCCCGCAGGGCCTCCTCGACCTCCAGCTTCTGGCGCTGGATGTCCGAGTTCTCGCGGGCCACGCGCTCTATGCCGGCCCGCAGGCTCCGGGCCAGCTCCTCCACCTTGGTGCTCATGAGGGCGGGCATGTGGTCGCAGCTTCTCCGGGCGGAGGCTATTTCCGAGCCGAGGGGATGGTACAGGTTATAGCCCATCGAGTCCAGGGTGCGGGGGATAATGGAGTCCCTCCAGAGGTTACGCAGCTCGATCTCAAACTTGTCCTTGTCCAGCGGGAGGCAGAGGGCCTGCACCTTCTGCAGGCGGTCCTCGGCCAGCTGTCGCTCCTGCTGCTGCTGCTTCTGGATCTTGCCACACTCAGCCAGCTTCTCCTCCACCACTCCCTTGCTCATCGCCAGACCCTGCTTGTCTTTGGTGCATACTTCCTTCTCCTTGGCCAACTCTACCTCCAGCGTCTTGGCCTTATGGTTCAGCATGAGGAGCAAAGCTACAGGGACATGACAAGACATCTCTGAAAGGTTGGGGGTTGCCAGGAGACTTGGCACACTGGCGCCCTACTACCCAGACCAGACCACTCACCATCGCAGCTCTTGTTAGTCTCCTTAAGTTGCTCTTGGCATTGCTTCTCGCTCAAGATGATGGCCGCCATGTATGGCTGGTTGCTCACATAGGTCATCTAACGGAATGGGATATAAGACAGAGCTCACCGTCCAGCACCCGTGGGTCCCCCTTGCTCCTGGTTTGCCCAGACCCTCTGGGCTGGGGCCCCAGATCCCACCCGGTTGGCCTGGGTTGGCCCAGTTTACAAGGGCATGACTCCTATATAGGGGACGCTGGTTGGATCTTTAAAAGTTGTTATAGTCAATACTATATATTAATAATACTTTATTTTTTTTAATTTTTAAAGATTTTATTTATTTATTTGACAGAGAGAGAGAGCCCAAACAGGGGGAAGGACAGAGGGAGAGGGAGAAGCGGCTCTCTGTTGAGCAGGGAAACAGATGCGGGGCTTGATCCCAAGACCCTGGGATCATGACCTGAACTGAAGGCAGATGCATTACCAACTGAGCTACCCAGGCGTCCCTGGTCAACTTCTTTTTGACAAGGATGCTGTTAGGAACTGAATTGTGTCTCCCCATTCATAAATGGAAGCACCAACCCCTGGTACCTCAGAATATGACTGTATTTGGAGATAGCATCTTTAACGATGTGAATAAGTTAACATAGGTCATTAGGGTGGGCCCTCATCCAATATGACCGGTGTCCTTATAGGAGGACATTTGGACACCCAGAAATCCACAGAGGGAAGATGACACAAAGACACAGTGAGAAGGTGGCCATCTGTAAGGCAGGGAGTGCCACTCCTAGAACCAATTCTTCCCTCCTAACCCTCCAAAGGAATTCACATCTTGACCTCATTTATGTGCAAAAATAAATTTCCATTGTTTCAGCCACCCAATTTGTGGTACTTTGTTAATAAGGCAGCCCTAGAAAATTAACAGAGGTTGCAAAATCATTCCATGGGGGAAATAAAGAGTCTTTTCTTTTTTTTTTTTTTTAAAGATTTTATTTATTTATTTGACAGACAGAGATCGCAAGTAGATAGAGAGGCAGGCAGAGAGAGAGAGAGAGAGAGAGGGAGGGAAGCAGGCTCCCTGCTGAGCAGAGAGCCCGATGCGGGACTCGATCCCAGGACCCTGAGATCATGACCTGAGCCGAAGGCAGCGGCTTAACCCACTGAGCCACCCAGGCGCCCCATAAAGAGTCTTTTCAACAAATGGTGCTGGCATAGCTAGACTGCCACATGTTAAGGAATGAATTTGGACCCCTACCTCACACCATATACGAAAAATTTACTCAGAAATTACAGGGAAATTACAGGGAAAAGACAACCCATAGATGGGAGAAAATATTTGCAAAGAATGTATTTGATGATAGGACTAGTATCCAGAATATATAAAAGTAAATTCTTTTTTTTTTAAAGATTTTATTTATTTATTTGACAGAGAGAGAGATCACAAGTAGGCAGAGAGGCAGGCAGAGAGAGAGAGAGAGAGAGAGGGAGGGAAGCAAGCTCCCTGCTGAGCAGAGAGCCCGATGCGGGGCTCGATCCCAGGACCCTGAGATCATGACCTGAGCCGAAGGCAGCGGCTTAATCCACTGAGCCACCCAGGCGCCCCATAAAAGTAAATTCTTATTGATCAATATAAAGAGATAACTTGGGGCACCTGGGTGGCTCAGTTGGTTAAACATCTGCCCTCGGCTCAGGTCATGATTCCAGGGTCCTGGGATCAAGCCCTGCATGGGGCTCCCTGCTCAGCGGGGAGCCTGCTTCTCCCTCTCCCACTCCCCCTGCTTGTGCATGCTTTCTCTCTCTCTCTCTCTTTCTGTCAAATGAATAAGTAAATAAAATCTTTTTAAAAAAGAGATAACTTAATTGGAAAAAGGTCAAAGCATCTGAAACATTTCTTTTTTTTTTTTTGCATCTGAAACATTTCTTCAAAGAAGATACACACGCTGTTGACAAGCACATCAAAAAGTATTCATCATCACTACACATCAGGGAAATGCAAACAAAAACCATCAGGAGATACTGCCTTCTGACCATTAGGATGGTTATAAATGAAGGGAGGAAACAAGAGCAGAGAGTAACAAGCGTTGGTGGGGATGAAGAGAAATGAGAAATCCCAGATGGTACTGGTTGGAATGTAAAATGGGCAGCCACTTTGGAGAGCAGTCTGGCAGTTCCTCAAAATGTCACGCATAGAATTCTTATGTGACCTAGCAATTCCACTCTTGGGTGGCGACCTGAGAGAAATTGAAGCACGGGTCCACACAAAAACTTTCATATGCACGTTTATAGCAATCACTGAGGGGTAGAAACAATCAACGGTCCATCAACGGATGAATGAACAAAATGAGGTCTATCCACAGAATGGAATATTACTCAGCCATAAAAAGGAACAAACCCCTGACACATGCTACAATGTGGGCAAACCTTCAAAATGTCATTTAGAAACAAGATGGGATCAGGAGGGGGACAAACTCTAAGAGACTCTTAATCTCACAAAACAAACTGAGGGTTGTTGGAAGGAGGGGGTAGGAAGAGGGTGGTGGGGTTATGGACATTGGGGACGGTATGTGCTATGGTGAGTGCTGTGAAGTGTGTAAACCTGGTGATTCACAGACCTGTACCCCTGGGGCTAATAATACATTATATGTTAATATAAATAAAAAATTAAGTTAAAAAACACAACAAAACAAAAAACGTCATTTAGTATGACTCCTGTTGTAGGATTCCATTTATATGAAACGTCCACAACAGGCAAATTCATAAAGACAGAAAACAGTGGTTACCAGAGGCTGGGGAAGGGGGAGGCTAGGGAGTGACTGCTCATGGGGACGGGGTTTCTTTTCCAGAGTGAAGGAATGTTCTAAAATCAACTGTGAATCACTCTGTGAAGGTGCTCAAAATTATTGAACTATACCCTTTTAATTGGGTGAGCTGTAGAGCATATGAATTATATCTCCATAAAGCTGTTTTTCCTTTAAAGATTTTATTTATTTATTTGACAGAGAGAGTGAATGAGAGAGAGAATACGAGTGGGGAGAGGAACAGAGGTAGAGAGAGAAGCAGACTCTCCACTGAGCAGGAAACCCGACTTGGGGCTTGATCCCAGGACCCTGGGTTCATGAAGCAAGCCAAAGGCAGACGCGTAACAACTCAGCCACCCAGGTGCCCTTGTGTCTTCCCTGGGCTTGACTGATTGAGCCACCCAGGTGTCCCTCAATAAAGCTGTTTTTTTAAGGAAGCTCTTGCAATGCAACAAGGTGTGCTTTCCAAGCTTTGGAACAGAACCTGTTCTGTTCTGCAGTGGGCCTCTGGGTGGCTCAGTCAGTTAAGTGTCTGCCTTAGGCTCAGGTCATGATCCCAGGGTCCTGGGATTGCGTCCCACATCAGGATCCTTGCTCAGCTGGGAACCTGCTTTTCCCTCTGCCTGCCGCTCCCCCTGGTTGTGCTCTCTCTCTTTCTCTGTCAAATTAATTCATTCATTAATTAATATCTTCAAAACAAAAGCAAAAACCCTCTGCAGAAATATAACAGGTAAAGCAGTGAAGAATGTGGAGGGTTTGTCTTTCTGGCATTCCTTGTCCTTATTCCTTTGGAAGCTGGTTGTGTGCTAATGCGCTGGGCTCAGGGGGAAGGGAGGAATAGCTCTGGACGTTCTAGTGACTTTTGCTTTCAAAAAGCCACAGAAGAAGAAGATCTGGAGGTTTTGACAACATGCGTTGGATCCAAAAATGAAATGAGAAAGAGGCTTTCTTCCAGTTGGAGGAAGTGAAAAGAGGAGGTCTCCGGGTGCTACTTCCGGACCCCAAGTGCCAGGTGAGGGTCCCAGCAGCTTGACCCAGGCAGGGTGGGCCAGACCCTAAAAATATCACTGAGTTTGGGGCGCCTGGGTGGCTCAGTGGGTTAAGCCTCTGCCTTTGGCTCAGGTCATGATCTCAGAGTCCTGGGATTGAGTCCCACATCGGGCTCTCTGCTCGGCAGGAAGCCTGCTTCTTCCTCTCTCTCTCTGCCTGCCTCTCTGCCTACTTGTGATCTCTCTTTGTCAAATAAATAAATAAAAATCTAAAAAAAAATTTTTTTAAATAAAAATATCACTGAGTTAGAGGCGCCTGGGTGGCTCAGTCATTAAGCATCTGCCTTCGGCTTGGGTCATGATCCTAGGGTCCTGGGATCAAGCCCCACATCAGGCTCCCTGCTCAGTGGGAAGCCTGCTTCTCCCTCTCCCACTCCCCCTGCTTGTGTTCCCTCTCTCACTGTGTCTCTCTGTCAAATAAATAAATAAAATCTTTAAAAAAAAATCACTGAGTTAAATTCTCTTTTCACTTCCAGGATCTCGGGACCAGAAGTGCAGTTGCCCCAGCACAGAATTTAAGAAAAATCACTTTTCTTAGCATGGCCAGGACCGGGGAAGACCAAGATTCACCGGCTACCTTTGGACACTTGGGGCTGCCATGGCGCGGGCAGGAGTAGGGGGTACTCCCCGGGTGGGGAGCATGCACCCTGAAACTAGAGAACTCCCAGCGGCCTTGGAGAAAATCCCAAGAGGTTCCAGCCCAGAGAAATTTGTCAACACGAAGGAGAAAAAACAACAAACAAACAAACAAACTGTGATTTTCAAATGCTGTATTTGTAAAGATGCAGATTCTTGGGTTTCTAAAATTCTATGATGGGGAGAGTTTAGGGTCCTGGGATGTGTGTGAGTATCTAAAACTTTATGATCCTAGAATTCCTGATAGCCCCTGGACCAGACCCCTGTGTGTCTCCTGGAAGATACAAATGGGCCAATTCCTGGGGAACTGGGAAGTCTGAGGGGCACGTCCTGGCCTGGAGGCTGGTTCACAGGGATACACAGCTCCGTCCTGGGAGCCAAGGGGGGACCTGACTCATTCTGGGGACCTGAGGGGGACCCACCTTGCCCTGGGATCTGAGATAGGGAGACATAGACTTTCTCTGGGCAGGTGTGAGGGGTCTGAGCACATCTTTCCTGGACAGTAGGGAGGGCTGAGTGGTCTGAGGCCCCAGCAGAGGCTTTTTCTTCCTTCCATGGCCCCCTACCCTCCACCTCAGCCAGCCTGTGGGGGAAACTGAGGCTGCCTCCATCCAGTCTTCCCCCTCTGGCCCTCGCATAGCTCACCCCATTCTGCTGAGGCCCAAGGAATGTGGCCCCAGCCCAAGGTCTCCCGGAGGAAGCACACGTGTGAGAAAGCGGGAGATTGTCTTGCCAGGGGCATAGGGCATGAGCTGGGGGAGCAAAAAGGTGGCAGTCTCCTCTAGATGCCCAGGAGTGCCACCAGGACCCTTCCCTGGGGCTGCCCGTCTCTGCCCTGCCCCCCCCCCCAAGCTGCCTTCCCCAACTCAGGCTTTCACTTCCCCCTCCTCAAAAGGGTTTGGAACTTCTCCTTACCTCAAGGGACTCAATGATGAGATATTTCTAAAGCGGACACCCAGCGTAAGGCAAATGGGAACTGTTCATACTTCTTACTCAGTAAGCACCGAAAGTGCTGAGTTTTTGTTTAGCTGGTTCTTAATCTTGCTGGATGTGCGGGCACATTCTGAACGCTTTATGTGTATGAGGTCATGGGCCCAGGGGTGCTGCCAATCCACAGCCAGGATGCCCAGTGAAACTTAAGTTCCAGATAGAGGGGCGCCTGGGTGGCTCAGTGGGTTAAGCCTCTGCCTTCGGCTCAGGTCATGGACTTGGGGTCCTGGGATCGAGCCCCGCATCGGGCTCTCTGCTCAGCGGGGAGCCTGCTCCCCCCCCCTTTCTGCCTGCCTCTCTGCCTACTTGTGATCTCTCTCTGTCAAATAAATAAATAAAATCTTTAAAAAAATAAGTTGCAGATAGATAGTGAATACAGGGGTGCCTGGGTGGCTCAGCGGGTTAAGCCTCTGCCTTCAGCTCAGGTCACGATCCCAGGGTCCTGAGATCAAGCCCTGCATTGGGCTCCCTGTTCAGAGGGAAGTCTGCTTCTCTCTCTCCCTCCTGCTTGTGCTCTCTCTCTCTCTCTATCAAATAAATAAATAAAACCTTAAAAAAAAAAGATAGTAACTACATTCTTTTAGGATAAGTGTATCCCCAATATCGAATGGGACATACTTGTACTAACGAACTACGCATGGCCTATCCACATGGGCTCCTCACATGACATAGAGAGTCTATGACTGTCTCTGGCTCCCGAACGAAGGGACCAGAGCTCAGACTGGGGAGGGGGACCTGCCCAGAGCGCCCAGGGCAGGCGTCTGGCCCGCGGCCTTACCAGGTCAGCCTGGCACTGGCGGAAGCTGGCGTTGATCCTGTCCAGGTCGCGGCGGGCGTGCAGCAGCATCTGCATGATGGTGTCCTTGGCGCGGGAGGTCAGGTTGAGCTCCTTGGACAGGTTGGCCTGGGAGGCCGTGAGCCCCACGACCTGGTTGTACAGGCCCTCGGCCCGGCGCTCGGTGGCCTGTAGGTTGGATTCCGTGCTCACGTGCACGTTGCCGTAGACCATGAAGAGGACGAGGCCCAGGATGATCAGAAACTGGATGAGTGACACAAAGAGGAAGAAGTAGCGCAGGTAGTACCAGCAGCCCCTCGGGCTGCCCCCTGCCCGCGAGTAGGCTCCTCCGTGGTCCATTGCCAAGCCCATCTCTGCCCCGGCCCGCGGCGCTGTTCCGCTGGTTGGCCTGTGCTGGGTGGCGGCCGCTGCCCCTGCGCTCCCCTGCCACGGAGCGGGGGGAGTGTTTATATTACTCCTCTTAATACTTCCTCTGCCTGGCTCCTTCCTGACCAGGAGGAAATGGGGGCTGTGGGTTATCACAACACTCCCACCCTGGCTGTGAAGGGAGGGGCTGTGGCGCTGCTGGGTTTCTGATAGTCCCTGGGTGGGGCACCCGCTGGGTGACGGGGTTGGGAGGCTTCTTTGGCCCCTCGGAGCCTCAGTTTCCCCACCTGCCCTTGCTCCGTGCCAAGCACTATCCTCCCTATTCTCAGCACTGGCTGCATACTGTCTCCTGTCATCGACCCCTGTGGTGTGGAGGAGGAAACTGAGGCATAGGGAGGCGAAGGGACCGTCCCTGGGTCTCTCGCTGTGAGTTCACAGAGCCGGGCTTCCCTCTCGGTGGACTGGCTACGGATGTGCATCCGCCTAATGAGCTAAATCAGGTGGAGTGCTTGGCCCAGAGCTGGGCATACAGTAGGTGCTCATCAGGGCTTCCCAGAGGGCTGACCTGTGGATGGCCATGGCCCAGGCTCTCTGAGCTGCCACCCGCGGCCCTGCTCACACAGGTGCTGCGTAAGTACTCCGGGAGCAGTGTAGGCGGCCGTGAACTTGGAGCTGGCCTAGCGGGCTTGACCCAGCTGAGCTCAAGGGAGGGGATTCTTTTTTTTTTTTTTAAGATTTTATTTATTTGACAGACAGAGATCACAAGTAGGCAGAGAGGCAGGCAGAGAGAGAGGAGGAAGCAGGCTCCCCACTAAGCAGAGAGTGCGATGTGGGGCTTGATCCCAGGACCCTGAGATCATGACCTGAGCTGAAGGCAGAGGCTTTAACCTACTGAGCCACCCAGGCGCCCCAAGAGAGAGGATTCTCCTGTCTGTTCTCAGTTTCCCATTCCGTGAGATGGGTATCCCTGTGCTGTTCCCGGGACAGGGCCAGGGAGGGGGCCCGTAAGAGAGGGTTTGCGGTTTGTTATTACTATCATTTCCTGCTGGAAGTGTTATTTTGGGACTCTGTGAGATGGTGAATGGGAAGTGCTAGATGGTGGGGTTGAACTGCACGTTGGGTCACACCCAGGTGGGTGTGAAGGGATTTTGGGGACCAAAGAGCAAAGGATTTTGGGTGCACCCTCTTCTGCCTATCCCCTGAGAACCAGGAGCACCAGAAAAACCCTCCATGCTGGATGAGGTGTCAGCCTCAGACCTGGCCATAAGGGACCCTTAGTCTTAGGGAGACAGAGTGGGACACAGCCCCCAGCTCCATGAGGTCAAGGCTGGGAGGAATGGGGGCTAAGGGGGAAAGGGAGCTAAGGGGAAAGGGCCCAGCAGATGGAAATGATGCTGGACGAGAACACCATTACTGTACACTGCTTGTGTGGGGCACAGCAGGGTGAAGGGTGCTGCTTGGGGACTCACCCCCCCCCCTCAACCAGGGTAATGGAGTGGGGGGTGGTTGACAGCGGGGAGGGGGTCCTCTAGGATGGCGTTCATCACAGGGGCAGGAGTTGGGTTGGGAAGGAGGAAGTTCCCAGGGGTAGGCAGGAAACCCCTGTCTGACCTTTGGCCTTTGCAGCTACCCAGCCGATTCCTGATTCCGGACCCTTCCCAGAGGCTTGTTGCAGGGAGGAGGGTTGGGGGCTGCAAGTGGTGCCCAACCAGCTATTTCTCTAGGTTGGCCAGGCCCACCCAGCGTCCCCAGAGCAGGGTGGGGGGAGGACATCTTGCATCTTTGTTAACGGGGGCCGCGCAGGCAGAGTGAATACATAATTTCAACATAGGCTCTGGATTTAAGCTCTGGCTGTGTTACCAACCCCTGGGTGATCTCAGACAAATGATTTTCCTTCCTTAACTAAGCCACAGTTTTCTTTTGTCGGAAGTGGAGGCGACATAGCCGGTCGTGAAACACTTGTCACGGCGGCTGGCACACACTTAGCCTTCGTAAATGAGGACAATTTTTTAAGGTGAGAGAGGCTGGATCATGTGTGGCTTCTGATGCCAGGATGAGAAATCGATATACGGGGGAGGGACACTGCTTCCAAGTAGTGTGCTTGGGGCCCATGGATAACCTGGGTCCAGTGGAGACACACAGACACAGGGGCAGTGCCTGGGCCAGCACCGGTAGGTGTGACATCTTGGTTTGCACTTAAGATCCTGGCTGTTCTTCACGATATATCGAAGGTGTTGCATGTATGTGTATGTGAGCATGACATCTGCTGTCAAGGAAAAAGAAAGGCAACCATAAATTCCCAGAAAATCAAAAAGCCACCCTAGATCCAATAGTAAAATTTTGAGTGTCACAGTGTAAGGAACAGTTTTATTATTTATTTTAAAAAGATTTATTTATTTGATAAAAGATTTATTTGAGAGAGAGAGAGTGAGAGAGAGCATGCACACACAGAGAGATTGGGAGAAGCAGTCTCCCTGCTGAGCAGGGAGCTTAATGGGAGGCATGGCTTGATCCCAGAATCCTGAGATCATGCCCTGAGCCCCAGGTAGATGGTCAACTGACTGAGCCACCTGTGTGGTCCTATTTTATTTATTTAAAGTATAAGCTTTCTTTTTTTTTTTAAGATTTTATTTATTCATTTGACAGGTAGAGATCACAAGTAGGCAGAGAGGCAGGCAGAGAAAGCAGAGGAAGCAGGCTCCCTGCTGAGCCAGGAGCCCAACACGGGGCTTGATCCCAGGACCCTGAGATCATGACCTGAGCCAAAGGCAGAAGCTTAACCGACTGAGCCACCCAGGTGCTCCTTATTTTTTAATGAATTAATTAATTAGAGAGAGTTCATTTGCCTGAGTGGGGGTCGGGGGCTGGATGGGGCAGAGAGAGAAGGAGAGAGAGAATCACAGGCTCCACGTGTGGGGCTAAATCTCATGATCCTGAGATCATGACCTGAGCTGAAATCAAGAATCAGACCTTTAAAGGACTGAGCCACACAGGTGCCCTAGAAGCAGGGGTTTGAATATACAGCCTAACATCGTTCATATCAAGCTCAAAAGCAACATTCTATCTCTTTTTGGTAATTTGATCTCATATCTTAGATTAGCAGTGTTTCTTTTTTGAATAATTTGTTTTATTAGCTAGTTTTTTTTAATGGAAAAAATAATGAAACTTTGTCTTTTTGCTTAACATGATGTCTTTAAGATTTGTTGATTCCTTTTGCCTGATGCTGAGGTTTTCACCACAGACATTACCGCAACAATTATCAGTGGGCATTTAGACAGTTTCTAAATGTTTTGTTTCGCTGAATAAAATCAGAGTTGATATGAAATCCCCACAAATGAAACCGCTGGGTTCCAAAGCATTTTTATCTTAGATTTTGACAGCTGGTCACCAGTTTGTCCTCCAGAGGTGGTTTCCTTCAACACTCCTGCCAGCAGTGTCTAAAATCTCTAAAAACAGACTTTCCGATCACATTTTGCCTGTGTCCCTGGCCACAAAAATCCCTGAGGGAGGAAGCCAATGACAGGTCTTTGGATTCACATGAGGTCAAATGCATTGGTCCTGATGTGAGCACTTGGGTTTTTCCTGAAAACTGTTTGTCATGGTCACAGGAAATTTTGCACATGAACCCCTCTGAATTCCCTTGGAGGGTGATCACAAAATCAGGCTTTGATTTTAAACTTTTTTGTGTTGGTATGTTCTCTAAATTAAAAACCATCAGTTTGGTTTTATTTGTTTGTTTGTACAGAGAAGGGAAAAGTATTATGAGGAAGTTAACTTTGTGTCACTCCCTAAAACTGACACTGAAATTCTCAAGAAGACATAAGATTTTTTTATTTCTTATTTTTTTATAAACATATAATGTATTTTTATCCCCAGGGGTACAGGTCTGTGAATCGCCAGGTTTACACACTTCACAGCACTCACCATAGCACATACCCTCCCCAATGTCCATAACCCCACTCCCCCTCTCCCAACCCCCCCTCCCCCCAGCAACCCTCAGTTTGTTTTGTGAGATTAAGAGTCACTTATGGTTTGTCTCCCTCCCAATCCCATCTTGTTTCATTTATTCTTCTCCTATCCCCCTAACCCCCCATGTTGCATCTCCACGTCCTCATATCAGGGAGATCATATGATAGTAAGAAGACATAAGATTTTTAAAAGCTCTCACAGAGGGGCGCCCGGCTGCCTCAGTGCAGTTAAATGTTTGCCTTTGGGTCAGGTCATGATCGCAGGGTCCTGGGATGGAGCCTAGCTCTCTATCTAAAATAAATAAATAAAATCTTTAAACATTTATTTATTTATTTTTAAAGATTTTATTTATCCATTTGAGTGAGCGAGAGAAAGAGAAAGAGCGCACAGTCAGGGCAGGGAGGGAGGGGCAGAGGGAGAAGCAGTTCCCCACTTGGCAGGGAGCCCAAAGCCAAGCTTGGGATTGGGACCCCAGCCAAGCTGAAGGCAGACACTTAAGGACTGAGCCACCCAAGTGCCTGTCTGGCAAACCATTTCCTTACTTGAGATTGGGGGTGCTGGCGGGCTCAGGCTGCCGCTGTCCCAGGTGCTCTCTGGCTACAACTGTGTCACACTTCCCCTTTCTTTCTTTCTCTGTTTCTTTCTTTCTTTCTCTCTCTCTCTCTCTTTCTTCCTTCCTCCCTCCCTCCCTCCCATCCTTCCTCCCCCCCCCCCTTTTTAAAGATTTTATTCATCTATTTGACAGAGAGAGAGAGATCACAAGTAGGCAGAGAGGCAGGCAGAGAGAGAGGCAGAAAAGCAGGTTCTCCACCCAGCAGAGAGTCTGATGCGGGGCTGGATCCCAGGACCCTGAGATCATGACCCAAGACGAAGTCAGAGGCTCAACCCACTGAGCCACCCAGGCGCCCCACGTACTTCCCATTTCTGTCCCTCCTTTTGTTACTGCAGCCATGGGATGGGGGCGACAGGGTGACAAGGATAGGGGAAACCAGGGCAGGGACCTAGGAGGGTATGGCGGGGGTCGGGGTGGAGACAGATAAAGAGAGACAGAGACTTAGAGAGAGACAGAGACTTTGAGTAATAGAGAGTGGGAGACAGAACAGAGTAAGGGCAGGCCAAAGGCTGGCCCTATGAGGTGGGAACAGGCGGGGTCCAGGAGGAGGTCCCACCAAGGAGTGCTATTTACTTCCCTGAGCAGCTGAGGGAACCTCAGAGCAAAGGGGGGAGGGGAATGTGGGGGGTGATGTGGGGGGGGCACCTGCTCTTGTTCTCTGTAGGTCACCCTCAGTCCCCACCTACTTACTACCTGTCCTATGGTCTCCCTGGAGGATCAAAGCCCTCAGTCTGTGCCCTCTCTTCCTAATTCTTTCTGACACCAGATCTAACTGTGCCCCTCCTGCTCACACACCTGCCTTGGCTTCCTTTTTCCCTCCAACCCCAAAATTGATTTTCAGGGGTACGGTGGTATGGCCAAGATGAAGCCACCAGAGTGAATGGATAATGATAATGTTTTACATCGCATTTACAACCCTGAGCCCAGCCCTTTTACCCTCGGACCCCAAGAGGTCTTTTTTTGTTTGTTTTGTTTTTAAGATTTTATTTTATTTATTTGACAGAGAGAAAGACAGCAAGAGAGGGAACACAGCAGGGGAAGAAGCAGACTCGCCACTGAGCAGAGAGCCTGATGCAGGGATTGATCCCCCGATGCTGGCATCATGACCCCAGCCAAAGGCAGACATTTAAGACAGCGCCACCCAGGCGCCCTCCAAGAGGTCTTAAGTCAGACAAAGCAGGGTCAGTCTCTTGGTCTCCAGCTTTGGCTGACTCCAAGAAGGAGAAGCCACTTCCTGCTCACTTCTGGATTGACGCCAGAGTTGGGGGTAGGGGTGGGGGTAGGTTTCACACAAACGCTTAACCTTTCCAGCTCTGAGTGAGCCCTTAACCGGCGGCAACCGGGTGGCAAGTTGGGGCGACCCCTGGTGGCTGTCAGGAGAACTAAGCAGTTAGACATTCCTCCCCTCAGCCTCACTTACTCCTTGGGAGTTGGCCCTCCAGTTCCCCCTCCAGGTGGGTCCCTCCCAGGTAAAGGCCTAGATCTGGTGCCTCCAAGGCCTGGGGTGAGGGGGTGGGGGAGTGTTAGTGGGGATGTTGAACAGGACTGGATGAGGTGTGGGAAAGAGGTCCAAGGGGGCTTCCACTGCCCTCAAACACCAGCTTCTTAGGAATTTTTAGAAACAAATTTTAATTATTTTAAAGGTAATACATAAGCATGATTTAAAATGCAGACTTTACAAAACGATATACAAACATGAGACAGCACCCCACCCCACCCCCCCAGTTCCTGCCCCGGAAGCCACAGCCCTGACCAGTGTTTCCTTCAGAGACATTTGGGTAAAAGTCTCTTCCGTCCCTGCATTTTGAAAAATGCACACAAATCATCACTTTCCTGCTTTTTACATTAATGTTCTCAGAGAAATTTGCTTTGGCCCCTTTAACAGTCATGTGGGTATTTCCGCCGTGGGGACAGATACTGTGGGGACAGATGGACACTCACTGAAACAGTCCCCAAGTGGAGGACACTGAGGTGGTTTCCAGTTTTTCGTACTTAACGCGATGTGATAATAAATCTCATCCTCTCCCCTCCCCTTACCCTTTGCCTCTTTTTTAGAAGTAAACTTTTTATTTTGGAATAATTGTAGATTTAGAGAAAAGTTGCAGAAATAGCACAGGGGCCTTGAATAGCCCTCATCCACCTTCTTCCATGGTTAAGCTCTTTTCCACCGTGGCTCACTCGTCAAAACTAAGAAACTAACTGCAGTACCTTAAATTAATTATACTCGGGACTGCACGCGATCTTCTTACTAAGGGGTTCTCTGTTCCAGGATCCAACCCAGGGTTCCGCATTGCATTTGGTCCATCGTTTTGTTTTGTTTTGTTTCTTTCTTTTTAAAAATATGTTATTTATTTATTTGACAGAAAGCAAGAGAAAGCACAAGCAGAGGGAGCAGCAGAGGGAGAGGGAGAAGCAGGCTTCCCATGGAGCAGGGATTCTAGGCTCCATCCCAGGACCCTCAGATCATGACCTGAGCTGAAAGCAGATGCTTAACCAACTGAGCCACCCAGGTGCCCCATCTTTTTTTTTTTTTTTTTAAGTGTATTTGAGAGAGAGAGCGTGCAAGAGAGAGCAAAAGCAGGCAGAGGGAGAGAGAGAAGCAAGCTCCCCACAGAGCAGGGAGCCTGGATGCCAGCTGGATCCCAGCTGAAGGCGGCTGCTTAACCACCTGAGCCATCCAGGTGCCCCTCTTTTTTTTTTCTCACAATTTTATTTATTTATTTCAGAGAGAGAGCAGGGGGAGGAGCAGAGGGAGAGCGACAAGCAGACTGCACTGAGTGCAGAGCCCCACGTGGGGCTCGATCTCAGGACCCCGAGATCATGACCTGAATTGAAATCAAGAGTTGGGTGCTTAATGAGCCACCCACCAACTCCTATTTATTTAGTTTTATGTAGGCCCTGCCCCCCCACCCATGTGGATCTTGAAATTGCCACCTTGACATCAAGAGTTGCATACACTATGGACTGAGCCAGCCAGGCATCCCTGGTCCATCATTTTGTACACATGTAAATGTGGTTGTAGGAAAATTATAGAAGAGGAATTGATGAAGCAAAGGATATATGCACTTTCAATTTTCTAGAAAATTGCCCTTCCAAGTGGTCGTACCAAGGAGCAGTTTCACCAGCACCCTGTGGGATTACTTTTTTCGCCATGGTATTGCCAGCACAGCATACATTGTGATTTGTTTTTGTTTTTATCTTGGCTGGACTCATGGGTACAAAGTGGTATCACATTGATTCAATTAGCATTTCTTTTTGAGGAGTGAGGTTGGGCATATTTTTTTCTTATATTTCTATGAGTTGACTGTCTACATTCATTGCTCATTTTTTTCTACCAAACTGTTTTTGTTTTTAAAGATTTTATTTATTTATTTGACAGAGAGAGAGAGATCACAAGTAGGCAGAGAGGCAGGCAGAGAGAGAGAGGGAAGCCGGCTCCCTACCAAGCAGAGAGCTGGATTTGGGGCTTGATCCCAGGACCCTGGGATCATGACCTAAGCCGAAGGCAGAGGCTTAACCTGATGAGCCACTCAGACACCCCTCGAACTGTTTTTTGAAAAATTAATTTATAAGATCTCCTTATGTAATAAGGAAATTAATTTATTCCTGGGTATAACTATTTATATGAAATCAATTTAGGAAAGCTTCGGTTAATTCTTCTGGGTTTTCTATATATAAAATCATACTGCCAGAAGATCATAACATTAGGCTGAATTGTTTATGAGGCTTTCCTGCCCAAAATGCCAACTTAAAACTAACCTTACAGAAATAACACACAAACCCAGACTTGGATTCCAAAAAATGACTGTCCCAGGCCTCTAAAAAATGCCAATGTTATGAAAGGCAAAGACAGACTGAGAAATGTTCCAGATTAAAAAAGATGAAAGGCTTGCCAAATACAATGTATGAGCCGGGATGTTCTTCCGGGATGTTCTTTTGTTATAAAAGATATTATGAGAACAGTTGGCAAAGTCTGATTAAAGTCTGTAGATGAGATAGTAGTGTTTTATCAATCAATGTCCTTTTTTTTTTTTAGATTTTATTTATTTATTTGACAGAGAGATCACAAGTAGGCAGAGAGGCAGGCAGAGAGAGAGAGAGGAGGAAGCAGGCTCCCTGCTGAGCAGAGAGCCCGATGCGGGACTCGATCCCAGGACCCTGAGATCGTGACCTGAGCTGAAGGCAGAGGCTTAACCCACTGAGCCACCCAGGCGCCCCTCAATGTCCATTTTCTGATGTTCGTGATTGTACTATAATTATGTAGGAGAATGCCCTTGTTTTTAGGAAATGCATACTCACATGTTATGGGTAACAAGACATCATTTCAGCAAGTTTTTCATAAAAGGTTCAGAGAAGGAGAGAGAGAGAGAAAGAATAAAGCAAAGGAGGTAAAATTTGTGGACTCTGGAGGAAGAGTATCCAGGAATTCTTTGTACTAATCTTCCAACTTTTCTGTAAATCTGAAGTTATGTCAAATATAAGTTAAAAGACAAAATTAATGTGAAATTGAGCCATATGAAATTGTTGGGATTTCTATTATTTTTTACCTACATAAACAGTGCTTACATATGATCCAAACTATAAATTCCCTACTGCTTTCCTAATATTCATACCTCTTCTTTCTTTTCCTTGTCTAAGTGCATAGGCTACTACCTCTAGAACAATATTAAATACTTGACAGTGGTCATCCTCACCTTGGCCCTCATTTTGATGGCCTTTTCAGAACTTTTCTTTTCTTTTCTTTATTTATTTGACAGAGAGACAGAGAGCACAAGTAGGCAGAGCGGCAGGCAGAGGGAGAGAGAGAAGCAGGCTCTCTGCTGAACAGGAGCCCCTTGTGGGACTCGATCCCAGAACCCTGGGATCATGACCTGAGCTGAAGGCAGCCGCTTAACTGACTGAGCCACCCAGGCGCCCCCAGAACTTTTCTTATTGATCCATTAGTGTGGTGAAATCTATTAGCAGACTTGTGAATATTGAGTCATCCCTGCATCTCAGACCTAAGTCCCCTCTGTTGTGATGTATTTTAAAAATCTGTTGCTTAATTCTTTTTGCTAAAATTTCATTTGGGAGTTTCATACCCTCCTCATAGGAAGAGGACTCTGTAGTTTTCCCGTCATGCCATCTTGGTCAGTTTTTGTTGTCAAAGATAGGCTGGCTTGCTAAATATGATTCCAAACACTCAATTTACAGACAAGGTAAACTGAGGCCCACAGAGGAGAAGTGACCCTTCCAGGTCACTCTTGAGCCAGGGCTGGACCCTAAGTCTTCATGTCTGTGGGATGAATCAACGCTGTCGTTAGAAGGGGCTTTAAGTCCCAAAACACTTATCTTATTGTGTTAGCAAATGGGTCTCAGTTCCCCGCCTGTAAAATACACACTAGAAGGTTGGGGAGAGAGGGTCGAGTCTCCTTTCTGTAGTTTCCGTTCAGAGTGGTTTCTGGATCTAAAGCTGAGCGTTGATGGGTGTCGACGGGGCATCTTATCCAGCGGGGGCACCTCTCTACATGTTCCAGCCACAGTGTGCGCCCTCCTGGCCTCAGAGCCCTCATCCTGCTGGGGGCCGACTCACCCTCGTGCGCGCCGCGCTGGCCTCCGGCAGCCCCCAGAAGGTCCTGGGCGAGAGCGCGAACGGGGGCTGGGTCGGGGTCGTAACACCGAGCGGGATCGGGGTTGCGGCACTTTGCGCTGGGGGCCCAACTCGGCTTCCAGGGCTTTCCTGACAAAGGTGGGGAGAAGCGCCTCAGCACCTGGACCTCCGTCCTCCCTCCCCTCCCCCCAGTACTCTTCCATCTTTCCTGAGAACCCCCACTCCCCAGGATCCCCTGTCCTTTCTTACCCCCAGCCATTCCTGGGACTCCTCCTCAGCGACTCCCAGCTCCTTTTCTAGGAGCTCCACCTCCAGATCCCGTCCTCTCTCTCAATACCTTTTCCTTACATCCTTTCCCGCTCCTTGCCCTTCCCCAGGGCCCTCCATGTAAGTCCGACCCCAGGGACAAAGGTATCCAGAGTACCCGCCCCCACGAGGAGATTCTCGCCCCCAGAGAGCTACATCCTTCTCCACCCCTAGGTTCCAACTCTAGGATCGCCTCTTTGACCCTCTCATCTCAACTTTCCAAAGCCCCGCCCACAAGGCCCCACCCCTTCTCCATCCCCAGGCCCCGCCCTTCACTCACGCGCGTTCGCTCAGCGTTGCCTCCCGGGCTGCGCAGGCTTCGGCTTCGGCCTCGGCCGCGCGTGCGCGTTGCTGTGCCTCCTCCAGCCTCCGCGCAGACTCCACGGCTGCAGCCTCCCAGTGCGCCAGGGCTTCTGCGGGCGCCGGGAGCGGGGTCAGCTCTGACGCCTCGAGACCTCGCCCCTACCCCACTAACAGTTTATAGTCTGCATACTATTTGCAGCTTTGCCTTATTTGAATTAAAATTGTGTGCTGTTTGCAAGACCTTTACGTGTCATTTGCAGAGCTTTTCATAGGTTTGTATTGCTTTCAGGAGTCTTGTACGTGGCGTTTGCATATTTTGTTGTATTTGCGTTGTTTGTGTGACATTTGCTTGGTCTTTGAGTGTTACGTGCATTTCTTTCATAACTTTTCGCGTTTATTGGCATGTCCTTTACGTTTGCACCCAAGCGTGTCATTTGCATAACCAGGAACATTTTAGGCTCCTCCCACCCCAGCTCTGGTCCCGTCTTGCTCCCCAACGCACCTGTGAGCGCCCCGTTCTCAGCCCCCATCTGGGTCCCCTCTGCCTTGGCCTCTTCAATCTCAGTCTTCAGGGTCATCAGTTGGGTTTGAAGCCGGCTCTGAGAAGCGGAGGGGAAGTGAGGAGTGTAGAGGGGTGGGAAGGGGCGGGGAGAGAAGAAGTGAAGTCTCCCCTCTTTCCCTTAACTTTATTTGGAATGGCCTTTGGGAGTCCTGTGGTTGGAAAGCACACAAGTGGCCTGCCGTACCCAGCGGTGACCGCTGCCCCCTACTCCAAGCCACCGGATGTGGAAACGGTTTAGCTCTGCGGTCAGACTGCGGTTCCAATTCCAGCTACGTCTATACTCACTGACTAGGGTTTCAGACCAATACAGGCCAGTTTGGTGGTTGGCAATGATTGCGTTTCAGAAGTATGCTCCCTCAGCTATGGGAGACATGGTTCAAAACAATGGGCCTGGCCTCAGAATATCTTCCACGGAAGGGCAGAGTCAGAATTTGAACCCAGAGCAGGCTACTCTTAACCTCAGTGGCCTCAGGCCCTTCTCTTAGGCAGGCACGTAAAGGGTAGAGGTCTGTTTTGGTTCTAAAATTCACACCGCTCAGCCCCTGCTGGGCCTGGTACACAGAGATAGAGAATAGTTGCTAAATGAAAGATTGGGACTTTGAGGATGGTTCTTTTGCAAGGCCCAGGGCTGGGAAGGGTTAAGAAAGAGTTTGAAGGGGTGGCCAGAGGAAAAGGGAGGACCTGGCCAGTACCTCCCCCAAGAGGCCAACTTTAGCCTCCTAATTACAGGTGACGTGAATGTCCCCTCTCGAAATAGGGCCGCTGGACACTGGCTGGGGGAGATTGTGTGGGCACCCGAAGGAGAGGGTTAGCACAGGGCCTCCCCAGGTGGGCTCAGGGGTCTGGGGCTTCCCTAAGCATCACCAGCTATTAGGCAGAGAGAACCGTGGGGACCTTCTTGGTCAGAAGGTGGACTCCAGGGGGAACTGGTATTATAGATTTGGAAGGGACTATGGTGCTATTGTCATTTGCCCCCCTCAGTTGAAGAATTAGGGAAACCAATGCACGGGGTGGGGGGGTGGGGGGCAGCCCTAGGGATGTGAGTGCATGCCCTCTCCCAATTCTGGATTCCCCAGCCCACCATCCTGCCCACCTACCTGACGGCCCTGACAGGCCCTTAGTGCCTCCTCCAGCTCCCGTCCGACTCGGTTGGCCTGGTCCAGCTGTCTCGCCAGAGCCTCCTTGTGCTGGATAGCCTCTGCCAGCCGTCGCCGCAGTTCTTCGAGCTCAGGCGCCAGGTCCTCGGGGGGCGCCGTGGCATTGGCCCCTGGCTCTGGGCAGCGAGGTCCCCGGGAGGTCGAGGAGGCCAAGTTCCAGGCCAGCAGGGCCGCCCCAGCTGCTGCTGCCGCCAGGAACACCGCAGCCCCGCACAGGGCTAGCACCCGCCACGCGCGTCCCGGCTCTGGCCCCAGCTCGGCCATGCCGCCGTCCACAGCTCTGGCCCCAGACAGCCACGAGTATTTAATTGGCACCTTGGGGCGCCAGGGACACCCACGGTTCCGCCCCGCCCGCCGTGGCTTCCCGAGTCCGTTGGGAGGGGCTGGACCCCCGCCAGAGGCCAGCCTAGGCTACAGGAGGCCAGGACAGGATTGTGTGTGTGTGTGTGTGTGTGTGTTGGGGGGTGGTCCTTGGTTCCACCCCTGCCTCTACACCCCATGTTCTGTCCTCCTAGCCTCAGGGTCTCCCCCACTGTGAAGTGGAGTGGGAACCATGTGAGCACAACTTTGCAAAGCACCCATCTGCCTTGGGGGTACTCGCCAAGGCCCCTCATTGTGTTCATGGAAAAACTGAGACTACAAGACAGGAGGCTACCGACCGACAGAGGTCGGCCTAGCTAAGGCTGTCACGCTTCCTGTGACTGGCCGTGAGGGTCAGTGGGCAGACGCGGGAACGGATCGGTCCCGTCTCCCTGCCCGTTCTCCACTACGCCGCCAGGGGGCGAACTTACATCGCGAATCAGATCCAGGTCAGTCTAGACTCGCGATTTCCCTACCGCTCGGAAGTGAATCTCCTCCTCCCCCTTCCTCCTCCCCCTGCTCTTCTTCCTCCCATCCTCCCCTTCCTCTCCCTTCTCTTCCCCCTTCCCTTCCTCCTCCTCCTCTTTTCATCTCCTCCAGGCCCTCCTCCATTTCCTTCTCCCCTTCTTCCCCCTCTTCCTTCTTTCTACTTCTGCCCTTTTCTTCTCCTTCCCTTCTGTTCCCTCTCCCCCTACTTCCCCCTCCTCTTCCTCTTTCCCTTGCGTTAGGGTGACTCCTTGCTGGCCTCTGAGAATTGCACAAAGAGTAGAGCAACAAGCAGGACAGAGTTCATTCATGCTCCAAGTGGGGAGAGGGGCCCGACGTCAAGAGAGATGTCCTCCCGAGTTTCTGTCCAGCTGGGCCTTTTAGGGGCTTTTAAGGATGTGAGAGCTTTGCAGTTGTGCGCATGGGGGAGGGTGTGTGAGGAGGGGGTCGACGCTTGGTCCCGTAGAGCAGAAGGTGACAAGTTTCTGGGGGCTGTGTGTGTGGGGGGGCGGGCTCTGTGCAGGCTTGTCTAGGATGTGGGTTGTGGTCTTGCTAGAGAAGAATGTGTTTTGTAGTGGTGGTCTGTTTTCCGGGAATGAGGGGCACCCTGGAAAGACAGAGTCAGGGCCAAATACAGACACCTGTGAGCTTTGTCTGTAAACTTGGCTGGGGAGGGGGCTTTGAATAAGACTCTTTCATTCCTTCCTCTCTTTATTTGAAATTATTCTTGATTTGGGGAAATGGGAAAAGGTCATTCTTCCTTTTTTTTTTTTTTTAAGATTTTATTTATTTATTTGACAGAGAGAGAGCACAGTCCGTGTTAGGGGTGGGAGGGCTGGTGAGTCGGGAAGGTGTTGGTCAGGAATTAGGTACATGATGGCACAGTGCCCCTTCTAAGTGGGGGGTTTGCCAAAGAGGAAGTAGGTTCGAGAGTTAGGCTCCGTGCAGGGCGATATGGTGAGTTGTCCCCGTGTGAGCAAAAATCCTAGGTGTGGGACAGATTGTTGATTAGGATGGGCTTTGGAAAGGGAGACTCCATAACCGTTGTTGTTTAGGAAGGCGAGGACGGTGATGGTGTCAGAAATAGAAGGTGGACTCAGCAGGACTGAAGAGGAGGCCATCCACAGGTGGGAGAGGGCTGCGAATTGGAAGGGAGAGGTTGCAGAGATCTGATGCCGGAGCTGGTCTGTGGAAGTGGGGGCTAGCCCTGAGACCCGTGGGAGAAGCGTCCAAGTTAACTGTTTCATGCTAAGGCGAAAAGGTCTCGGGGTCCTAGGGGAGATGGAAATACTGAAAAACGCATCTTTAAGATCTAAGACAGTGAAGTACGTGAAGGAGGGTGGCATGGTGGGGAAAGGACTGGCTTGGGGAGGGAGGACTGTCTCATTGACAGTTCTGAGATCCTGAACTAGTCTCTAGCACTGGTTTTTTGTCAGAAGGGATTGGAGTATTGTAAGGAGAGTTAGTAGGCTTTAATACATTTGAGGAAAGACAGGCGCCTGGTTGGCTCAGTCCTTAGGCCTCTGCCTTTGGCTCCGGTTGGTCGGTTGGTCGTGATCCCAGAGTCCTGGGATCTGAGCCCTGAGGGGGGGCTCCCTGCTCGGCGGGAAGCCTGCTTCTCCCTCTCCCACTCCCCCTGCTTGTGTTCCCTCTCTTGCTGTCTCTGTCAAACAAACAAACAAACAAACAAATAAATAAAATCTTTTAAAAAATACATTTGAGGAAAGGAATTTGGAAACGAGGGGCTGCAAGCCTGAGGTTTGAGAGGATACTGGGGTTTGGAAGGGGAAAAAGTAGGCTCCTTGAGGTGTATGGTGATGGGGGTGAGGTGAGTAGCCTTGACAGGTTGGGAGGTGTCCTGTATGGATGAGGGACTGGGAGTCATAACTGGAGAGAATGAAGTGGAAGGGATGTGTAGGTTCAGTAAGGACTCCCAAGAATTGGGATTGGGTGTGTGCGGGGTGCAGAGAAAAGCGAGTCTCTAGTTTGGTCATGATGTCTCATCCTGGATGGGGGAGAGGAGATTTGATCTCCCAGGGCACATGGCAAGAGCTGGGTAGCTGAAAGGGTGAGAAAGAACACCATGAGCCCCAGCAACAGAGATGGGGGAGGGAGAAGAGGGTCCTGAAAATCCAGGGAGATCCTGGGGGGTGTTGGTCCATATCCTAAAGAAGTCCCAAGAGATCGCCAGGGATGGGGCTGACCCTCTCCCCTGTTTGGGATCTGAAGACAGGTTTTGGGAGGTGCCCACCCCCTACTTTGAGGATGGGGTCATCACTCTTCAGGCAGGGCAAGAAGTTTTGGGTGGCCCTTTTCTGCTTTTGCTTTTTTTTTTTTTTTTTTTTTAATTGGGACATGGTTTGGACCAGTGGCCAGGCTTACCGCAAGTGTAACAAGCTCCTGGAGGGGACTTGCTGAATGTTTGGGTCAAGCCAGCAGAGTAAGACTTTTCTAGAATAGCTCCAGTAAGGGCAGTAGGCAGGAGTTGATAAACCTGAGATCGTTTTTTTAATCCCTTCCTCATTTCCTCTTTGATTTCCTCCTCTCTGCTGTTAAAAACTTTGCAGGCTGGGTCTAGTGCTTTGGATTGAGGTGTTTGTGGGCTTTATCTAATTTTGTCTTGTTTTGTTTTTCTAGTATCTGGGGCTGACTGGGAGATGAAATGCATAGCTAGGTTCAGTTTTCCTGCATGAGAGTTATTAGGTTCAAGGTCGGTGAGTTTTTGAAGAGCCTCAGTGAGGAAAAAAGGAAAAGAGCAGGATTTTTATCTGATCTCTGGGTGGTCTCCCTGTCCCATTCCTAATTGTATAGGTCCCTCTACGATACATCCGGAGGAGAGAGTGAATTATTCAGATTCCTTAGTGAACCTGGCAGGATGGGTTGAAAAAGAGCCAAGCTTACATCTTATAAGAGAAAGATCTGGTGAGCAGAAGGGAAGATAGACCCGAACCATGGCATGCCCTCTGAGGGAATTGGGGGGGGGGGGTTGGGAAGGGCGGCCAGAACAAGTGTGGGCGGAAGGATCCAGACCTGGAGGCAAGCGCTGAAGGGGACGGGGTCTTGAGGAGAAGGAGAGGGGGCTGGGGAGGAGCCAAGGGAGGATCACCTGCGGGTGGGTGGGAAGGCAGAGGCCGGTCAGCAGAGCTGAAATCTGAGTGGGGAGAACTGGGGAGAGGGAGGGGGTCTCTGGGGAGATAGGAGTATAGGGCAAATAGTGGGAAGCCCAGGATGACCAGTAAGTTCAAAGAAAGCTTTGAAATGATGTTAAGGTGGCCGGTGTGCTGGGTGGCAAAGAATTACACAGAGATTAGAGCCCTAAGCAGGACAGAATTTACTCACTCTCCAAAGGAGGAGAGGGGCCAGACATCAAGAGAGATGTCTGTTGGGTGAGTTTCCGTAAGGCTGGGCCTTTTAAAGGCTTTTAAGGGTGTGAGAGGGTTGCAGCTGAGCCTCTGGGGGAGGGTGAGTGGGGAGAGGGGATGTCGATGTTTGCTTGGCCCCATAGGGCAGGAAGTGACAAGTTTCTTTCTGGGGCTCATCCGGGATGTGGGTTCCCACTAGAAAAGAATGTGATTTGTCGTTAGAAAAGAATATGCTTCGTTGTTAGAAAAGAACATGCTTCGTGGTGGTGGTCTATTTTTTCTTTTTTAAAGATTTTATTTATTTATCAGAGAGAGAAAGCACGAGAAGGGGGAGCGGGGGAGCCGCAAGGAGAGGGAGAGGGAGAAGCGGGCTTCCTGCTGAGCAGAGCCATGTGGGGGCTCAATTCCAGGATCCCACGATCATGACCTGAGCTCAAGGTAGACGCTTCGCCTCACCGCCTCACCGATTGAGCCACGCAGGCATCCCGTGGTGGTCTCTTTTCTGAAAATGAGGGGCACCATGACCTAGAAAAGGAGAGAGTCAGGGCCAGGTCAGAAGCCTGTGAGTTTTCTCTGTGAGCTTGGCTGGAGAGGGGCTTTGAATAAAACACTTTCACTTTAGGAGTCTCCTCCTCCTTTAGACATGCTAATTTTTGGTGGCTTATTAAAATTTTTTAAATTTTTTTAAAGATTTTATTTATTTGGGGCGTCTGGGTGGCAACGTTGTTAAGCATCTGCCTTCTGCTCAGGTCATGATCCCAGGGTCCGGGGTTTGAGCCCCCGCATTGGGCTCCCTGCTCAGCGGGGAGCCTGCTTCTCTCTCTCCAGTTTCCCGTGGTTGTGTTCCCTCTCTTGCTATCTCTCTCTGTCATAAATAAATAAAATCTTAAGATTTTAAATTTTAAGATCTTTAAGATCTTTAATTTTAGATCTTAATTTTTAATTAAGATTAATTTTAATCTTAATTAAAATCTTTAATTTTAAGATCTTAAATTTTTAAATTTAAGGTTTTAATTCTTAAAAAGATTTTATTTATTTATTTGTAAAAGAGAGAGAGAGCCTGAGTGGAGGGGAGGGGCAGAGGGAGAGGGACAGGGAGACTCTCTGCTGAGCAGGGAGCCCTCATCCCAGGACTTTGGGATTATGACTTGAGCCGAAGGCAAGCAGACGTTTAACCAACTGAGCCAGCCAGGCGCCCTTGTTTTATTTTTTTAATCAGAATATTTGATTTTTTTAAAGTAGGCTCTATGCCCAACGTGGGGCTTGAACTCATGATCCTGAGATCAAAAGTCACATGCTCTACAGACTGAGCCATCCAGGTGCCCCTTGACTGTCTTTTTTACTCATTATAGTCTTCATGCCAAAGCGGCCCATCCTTGGCCCCTACAGGGGCATTTCTAGAAAGGAGAGAAGTTTCTACTCAGCTAAGTGTGGGGGCTTGGGAAGAGAAGCTAAACAGTTTGAATCCATCATATTGGGCAAACCTGTCCCCCATCACCATGGGAACACAGCCTAGGCATGGGCCAGGGGTGGGGGGGGGGTAGGGGCGTGACGGGTTGGGGGGGGCAGCACTGTTTGGGACAGTCTGGTAGCCGAGCTGGGAGAGGGGGTTGAGGATGGTGGGGGAGGTGAAGCCCCCTTGGCCCCTCTGACCGGTCTAGCAGTCGCTAAGTTTTAGCAAGCACCTTTACCCCGAGTGATTGATGCACTAAACCTTTCTTTGTGTATTTATGGATCCTGCATTCTTTCCTGGAAAGAACAGAGCATGCCGGGGAGGGGGGGGGGGGCACGAAGGACCCAGAATCCCGTACACGAGCTGTGAGCGCCATAATTACGTCCATAGTGGGCACCATCAAGACTGCATGTAATCAAGAATTATCTCAGGCCACTGCCTCCCCTAACTGATTAACTGCCCTAGATCCCTTGAAAAATCTCTGGGCCAGCCAGAAACCTTGGAGCTGGCTCTTGGAAGAGAGTCCGCCTTCTCCCCAGGTGGCCAGCCTCCTGAACAGAGCTCCTGTTCCTTTCCAGTCAGAACCCAGCTCTGGAATACCTGCCTTTCCAGCTTCAAGGAACAGGTTGGGGGGCCAGGATGGGGGGTGCGGGGCCGGACTGAGGGAGGTCACGTGAGAAGGGTTTGTTTCTGGGAATCAGAAGTTTCAATTCCCTGAGCAGCTCAGAAGCCCTGATTAAGTCCAGGAACTTTTCTGGATTTCAGTTTCCCTATTGGTGAGGCAGGGCGGGGAGAAGAGGGGGGCTGTTCCTAGGGGGTGAAATGACTCTGTCATCCTAAAGCAGCCCCACGAACTCCTCCTGAGCGCTCTGGCAAACTGGGGAAAGTGAGGAAAACTGGGAAGCTCTGCCTGGAGAGCAGAGGTTCTCACAGGAAGTGAACCTGCTGCCCCTCCCCCCCCCCATGGCAGACTTGGTAATGTCTGTGGTTTTTTTTTTTAATTGTCACAATGTGGTGGTGGGGCAGTATACAGGCATCAGGTGCCCTGAGGCCAGGGAAGTTGCTCAGGATCCTGTAGCACCCAGGGCAGAATGTCCTCGTCCTCCTAGAGCCCAATCCCACTCACAAGTCAACAGTACCAACAAACACTATGGTCCCCACCCCAGGGCGACAGCAGGAAGTAGCCTGGACAATAGCCAGCAGGAAGTAGCCTGGACAATAGCTGGGATTCCAGAACGGCTTGGAGAAAGAGAGATAACAGAGGAGGAAGGATTGATGGAGGCTGGGAGGATCCGTGAAAGTCGACCTAGTGTCTATCGAGACAGCAGCTCTGAATTTTGAAGAAGCAGAGAGACTCTTGGGAGAAGGGGTTCCCAGAGCTGGGGTACCACGGGAGGAATGAGTTTGGGCTGGGGTGGGGAGGAACACCCTGACAAGGGCCTGGCCTGTGTGTGTCTGCAGATCCAGGTTTGAATCCCAGTCCCAAATGGTCTGTGGGATGGAATTGGGAACTACGATGGGATGTCCCCCCTGCCATAGCCTGGGTTTCCCCCCACTGGACCAGGCATCAGGGGATGCAGTGAGGACAGGAGATGAGAGTACATGACTAGAATGCTTGGCACACGGTGAGTGCTGAAGGAGGGTGTAGAGTCCTGTGTGATGAGCCCAGTGAAGAGGGCCAGAGAGGCAGAAGGATGGTTCCCGCCCAAACCCCAAGGGTCCCTGGGAACACTCTGGAGCGGGGAAGCTTGGGTGTGGATGTCAGTCAGTCTGCCCCCAGCTGCAGGGGAGGCCCCGGGTGCACGGAGATGACACAATGGCATTCACTCCAGGAACTTAAGAGTATGGTCTCCCCCCCACCAAGGGGTGTCTACTTTTTGGAGTTCAAAGGCTTCAGAAGCCAGTGAGCTTCTGGAAACCAAGAAACCAAGAAATAGGTACTCCCCACCCCATGCCCTGCCCTGCTCTGGGGGCAGGCGAAGTCAGGCGCGGGGGTGGGGGAGGAGGCAGCCCTGGGCCAAGTGCCCTGTTGCTCCATCCCAGAGGAGGCTCCTTGTCCTTCCCCGTCCCCACACACCACTGTCTTGCCCACCTCCCCCTAACCATGCAGCCATGTGGCTCCCTCAGAACTGGTCTGGTCAGGGAAGCCTTGAAGGGGAAAGTCCAGGCTGTGAGCTAAGGAGACATCCTAAGGGGGACTTAGGGTGGCCTGGAGGGGAATGGAAGATGGCCCTGCCCCATTCCAGGCCGGCTCCCCACTCAGGGAGCCCTCTCTCCCTCCGCTCTCCCTCTCTGTGCCCTGCCAACTACCCTGTAGGCAGGTCCCCCCCCCCCAGACCCTGACCTATCCTAGAATCCCTCCCTCCCTCCCGACCCCAGCTTTCTTCTACCCCAGGCCATCTTTCTTACCAGCAGTCCTCAGGCCAGCAGAGCAGTGAGGCCCAGGAACAGGCACACGGGGACCATCAAGGGGCTGAGCAATTTCGAGGAGCTGCCGAAGCTGGTTTCCCCTTGCTTGCTCCAGGCCTCCTTCTCTTTTCTGGGGGAAGATGCGGGAACACCTGAGGCAGCTGCCAGGGCCTGCACCGGGTCTGGCCTTGTCGCCCTTCAGAATCTCCCCTCCTCCCCGACCAAGTCAGTGGGGAAGAGAGTGGGGCTGTGGCCTCTCAAGGCTCGCGTGACCAGAGGGACAAGGCTGGGATTCAAACTCTGTGCCCTGAGCAATGGGAACTTTGCAGGCAAAGGGCGTCCTGGGTCTTGGGATGGGACAGGTGTGGTGAAAGGGGCACAATCAGGGGCTGGGGTTCAGACCTTAGTCGCTCTGCCTCCTCCGAAGCCTTCTGCAGCTTCTCCTTCAATTTCTCAACCTCTCCTAAGGTGGGGGAGAATCGGGGCCGTGTCAGCACAGTGGTACGGTGGCCGGACAAGGCGTGACAAGTGGCCACATTTTCTGCCTGGCTCCATCCCGGGATCCGACACCACCTTCAGTCCTATCCTCACGCCACCCCACCTTGGAAACCTGGGGTACTACTTTCCCACCCTTCACTGGATTCTGACCACTCCCTGGTGACCCCAACCTGGGACTTCCTCCCGCCCCCCCCGCCCCCCCTTGTTCCCTGCCCCTTCCTCCCTCCCCCGCCCCTCCTCCTCTGGGGTTCAGCTCTTGACCTGCTCCTCCCAGTCCCCCTCCGAAGAACCCTGGCTTTATGCTTTCTTACTCTGAAGCTCCTCTCTTCTGGTGAGATGCTCCAGACCCCGGGCCTTCTCCATTTCCAGGGAAGTGGAAAGGTTCACCTGGGACAGAGGGGAGGGTCAGAGACTGGTCTTCTGGCCTGCGGAGTGGGGGTAGCGGCTGCTGGGGGGCCCTGGACCTCTCCCCCAGGCCCTGTGGTCAGAGGGGCCCGGGTCCAAAGCCCTTTCAGGTTTCCCTCCAACCCTCCCTGCACTCTGGTCTCCCGCCTCTAAGAATGGCCACAACCTCCCACCCTCCCAGGGCACCTAAGGATGTGATCCCTGAAATAGAGGATTTGAGGCTCCCCACATGGGAATTTGGAGGATCCTATGCTCAAGCCCTCGAGGAAACTCTCAGACCTCATGGGCTCTTGCCCAAGACTTAGATGTCCTCCCCTAAACCCAGAACATAGGGATTTCCGAGCCCAAGTTAGATGTCATGGGGAGTTTCAAGGTCCCCCATATCAGGACCCGCGTGAACATTTCAAAGTCTCCCAGGGATGGGGTGGGTGTATTCGGAGCCCCACCCTTCTTTTGGACGCGGTGAAGTCTCCATCCCAACCTTAGATGGGATTTCTGCTGCCCAAGACTGGTGCAGAGAGCAGCCGCTAGCTCTCCCAAAACAGGTTGGAGACTCTTCCCACATTTTAGTGGGGATTTGGGTGCTCTGGGGGTGTTTAAAGCCCTGCTCTAGACCAGCACCGCTGAGAAAGTTTAGAGGTCCCCCAAACCCTAGCGGCAAAACCCAACTTCCGACACGGGGGCCCAGAATTTCTCCATCCCCATCTAGACCTGTGGGGGCCGTGCAACCACAGGGCCCTCTCCCGAAGTCCCGGCCGCTTACCACAGTCTGGTTGCAGGTGGCAGCCTCGCCCATCGCCCCTACTAAGTCTTGCCGGGTTTGGGCTAGCTGGAGCTCCAAGAGGCGGGTGACAGTACGACACTCCTGCTCTGCCAGGAGGCCCTCCTTGCAGGCTTTGCTGTTGGCTCGGACAGCAAAGATGATCAGGGGCACAAGCAGACCCAGCACCACCAAGATCAGGCCAAAGCTCAGACACTTCCACCCCCAACACTGACTTTGCACCATTGACCCTGATTTTTCAGTCACGGGCTCCGGCCAACGATGGTAAAAAGTCGGTGCCATCTAGATCTGCCCGCAGGGTGCTCGCTTCGGCAGCACAGATAGATCTGCCCGCAGGAAGTAGGACGTTGGGACCTTCTGCTGGCTGGGGCTACCCCCTTATTAGCATAGGGGCCGTCCTGACTAATGACAAGTTCGGACACGATCCTCCGACCTAGAGGCTTGAATGGGGGCATCTGTAGGCAAAAACCAGTTTGGGCTTTCAGTTTCGATTTCCCAGGAAAAAGGTGGGTTGTTTGCTGTCAATTGAAACCTTGAGCTTTTCCGGTTTGGCAGGGGTCTGGGGGGAGGGGAGCTGGAGCAGCCTGGGTCTGGCCACTGAAGTTCCCGCCCCTCTCCCGCTTGGAACTGAGGGTGACAGCTGCTGTTACTGAACGTCTCATGCTGGTCAGCCTCATGTTCGTGGGTTCCAGGACCTGAAGAGATCGTGGCTGTCGTTGGCTCAGCTCCAAGCTGGGGAAACTGAGGCTGAGAGGGGGAGTGGTGGACTGGGGGGCGGGGCCTGACTCGAACCCCAGAGGCCAGGTTTTGTGTTTAAGGTTCTCCATGGTGGTCACGTAGCATCCCTGCACCCACACAGGGGACCATGGAGGATGTCTGAGGAGGGACTGAAGGCTGGAGAAGCTCTGCTTGGGACCCCAGGACGCAGGCTGCAGTTCCCCCACTTGGCCACCAGGGCCACCCTAGCCCTCAAAATACGGTCTCCCAGATCCGGTCCTGGCTCCCGCAGGGAATAGGCTCTTACTTCTAGAATCTGCCTCTGCCATCCCAGTGATGAAGTTCTAGAACCTAGGTGAGGTTCGGTGGGGTGAGGTCCGGAGCCGATGACCAAGAAAGAATTCTTGAGACATCTCTGGTGCAAAATGGTGGTTTATTAAAGCACGGGGACAGGACCCGTGGGCAGAAAGAGCTGCTGCCCCGGGGTTGTGAGGAATGGCAGGTTCTGTACCCTGCGGCTGGGGGAAGATGAGGGGAAGGGAGGTTTCAACGGAGCTTTCATATGCTAAAGAGGGCCTACAAGGTACCGGGGTACTGGAGGTCTTGCGGCTTGATCCATGTTGTCTTTTCCCTTTGGGCAAGGCATTAACATGAAGATACTGGGGGAGATTCCCAAAGAATGTCACATTTGTCCCACCTGGGAGTGGTGGGGGTGAGGGGGAGACTGCGAGGTGTCATCCTTTTGCTTTGTCCTCAGTCAGCCTTCTGCTCCCTCATCACCAGGACCCCAAGCAAACCCTCTGAACCTCAGTTTTCCCACCTGCAAAGTGGGGGCAATAGCAGGCGCAGCCTCAAGGGGGAGAGGGTGCTGGTGAGTTTCTAGGAAAGGGCTTTGGCATCCAGTAGGCGCTCAACAGATGCGCGGGCCAGGGCAGGACGGAGGAAAGGCAAAAAACACAGAAATACTGTCATGGAGAGAGGAGCACATTTTGAGGAAAGACACTCCAGTCCATTTGGGATACGCTGGACCCAAAGAGCCTGGGGAGTGCCCAGGAAGAGGCCTCAGAACGGGGCTGAACCCTGGAGGGAGGCCCGAGAGGACTCAGACTGCCCCGGCCTCCTCTGCAATGTGGCCAAGGGAGCCAGAGCTTCCTGCTGGACATCAGTCTGACGAGAGGCTCCCACCAGGCTGCCTGGGACGGCTGGAAGGTTGTCATGTGCGTGTCCTGTGGCTTCTTCAGCTCCAGCGTCCCCACAGCCCAGACTCCAACCCAGGTTCTGTTGGGTCGGCCATTTCTAGGATTTGTGGTGAGCTGGGCCAGAGGGCGGGCAGGGCCACAGTCAGAGGCCCAGGCCTCCCAGAAGGCCTGGAGAAGCATCTCTAGGCACCCAGTTGGACATGCTCCACCTAGAAGTCCCCACAAAAGCCACTCAGCTCCCAAAGTACAAGGGATGAGGGATGCCCGCGCTGAAGAGGCCGGGGGTGGGGGAGACTGTGTGTCCCTAGAGAAGAGCCCTCCCTCCCTAGCCAGGACCCCAGGGGCAAACACAAGACTGTCGGCAAAGCTGACTTCGCCCTGTACTGGCCTTCAAACTTTGGGGTGCGTTTGGGCCCACAGTTGCAGGTCAGAGGCCAAGGCTGTGTACGAATAGCCCTCCCTCTTGTAGGACCTGGATGAGAAGTTTCCTCTCAGCCTCGGTTTCTGGAGCTGTAAATTGGGGATGATAAAAATGAAACCGGTGCACCCCCAAATTCTGCCACTGCAGAGAGTGCCTTACTCAACCTCGCTCTAGTCCCAGCCCTGCAAACAAAAAGTTTTTCTGTAAGATTTTACTTATTTATTTGAGCAAGAGCGAGCACAAGCAGGGAGCGGGGCGGAGGCAGAGGGAGAAGCAGACTCCCTGCTGTGCAGAGAGCCAGATTCGAGCCCAGAACCCTGGGATCATGACCTGAGCTGAAGGCAGAGGCTTAACCAACTGAGCCACCCAGGTGCCCCCGTCAGTTTTTCTTTTTCTTTTTTTTTCCCAAAGATTTTATTTATTTATTTATTTGACACACACACAGAGAGAGAGAGAGAGAGAGATCACAAGTAGGCAGAGAGACAGGCAGAGAGAGAGGGGAAGCAGGTTCTCTGCTGAACAGAGAGTCTGATGCGGGACCTGATCCCAGGACCCCAAGACCATGACCCAAGCTGAAGGCAGAGGCTTTAAGCCACTGAGCCATCCAGGCGCCCCTGTCAGTTTTTCTTTTTCTTTTTTTAAGATTTTATTTATTTATTTGACAGATAGAGATCACAAGTAGGGAGAGAGGCAGGCAGAGAGAGAGAGGAGGAAGCAGGCTCCCTGCCAAGCAGAGAGCCCGATGCGGGGCTCGATCCCAGGACTCTGGGATCATGACCTGAGCGAAAGGCAGAGTCTTTAACCCACTGAGCCACCCAGGCGCCCCCCTATCAGTTTTTCTTAATGTCCTTTTTATGACCGAGGACCCCGCGTTACTTTTGGTGGTCACATCTCCTTGGGCCCTTCTGGGAGGAGACAGTTTCTCGGACTTTCTTGCTGTTGATAACCTGGGCAGTGTTGAGGAGAACTGGTCAGGTGTGTTGTGGGAAATTGCCCAGCTGTGACTTCTCTGGTGTTTTTCCAAGGATGGATTGGGGGTGACAGGTTTTGGGGGAAGACCACAGAGGTGAAGCGACCGGCTCGGCACATGGGGTCCAGGGCACATGCCATCAGCGTGGCATTTCACAGTGGTGTTGACCTGGATCACCTGGCTGAGATGGGCTCTGTCGGGTGTCTCCACCAGAAGTCACTCTCCTCCCCCGGTCGGTTCGGTGGGGTGCGCTGGGGAAGGAAGTCAGTGGGCGCAGCCACACCTCAGCCTACATCTGGGGCAGGACAGGAAGAGCACGCTCGGGGCTTTTTCCTTTTGTGGTTCATCTTGAGAGGATAATGTAGGGACACCACAGAAACTTCTTAAAGTTCAAAATGTCACCCACAATCCTGCTCCCTTCACTCAGGTCTTTTATCTGTTTCTTGTTGTTAAACTACACACGCATTTCGTTGTGTTGACCAAACGCCTTGTTGTGTAATGTCTTACTCCTGAGATGTTTTCAGTAGTGCATGGCCCTGGGTGGGTGACAGAGGTCATCTCCAGGCTTGTAGGAAGGCGCTGGAGCGAGGGTTCTCAGTCAGGGGTGGTTCTGTCCCCAGGAGATACCTGGAGACAGCTTCCTTCCTTCCTTTCTTCCCTTCCTTCCCGCCCGTCTCTCTCCTTCCCTCCCTTCCTTCTTCCTTCCCTCCCTCTTTCTTTCTTTCCTTCTTTCTCTTTCTTTCTTTCTTCCTTCCTTTCTTTCCCTCCCTTCCTCCCTCCCTCCTTCCCTTCCTTTTTCTTCCTTCCTTCTCTCTTTCCTTTTTTCTTTCTCCCTCCCTCCCTTTCTTTCTTTTTCTCTCCCTCCCTCCCTTTCTTTCTCCCTTTCTCTCTCTCCCTTCCTTCCTCCCTCTTTCTCTCCCTCCTTCCTCCCTTCCCCTTCCTTCCTTCCCTCTCTCCCTCCCTCTTTCCTTCCCTTCCCTCTCCTTCCCTTCCCTTCCTCTTTCCTCCCCTCCCCTCCTTTCCCCTTTCCTCTTTCTCTGTCCACAGGGAATATCTGGAGAGAGCTTCCTTCCTCGCTTTCTTCCTTCCATCCTTCCTTCTTTCTTTCCTTTCCCTTCCCTTCCCTTCCCTTCATTTTAACAATTTACTTACTTATTTGAGAGAGAGAGCACAAACAAGAGGGGAAGAGGGAATCTCAAGTACCAAGGAAAGCAGGGGCAGCCCCCCGTTCCAGAAATGCACAAGATAAGAAAATCTGTTCCTGCTGAGCTTATCAATATGGGGGGCCAAGTCCCCGCGAAAGGCCAGGGAAATTATCCAGGCAAGCGCAGTGCCCCCTATGGGATCCAGACGATGTTGTTTCTCTTCCTGGGCAGGAGGCCGAGAAAATGAGCAGCACCAGCGCACAACCCACCCTCTGAGAGCACCTGCGTGGGCCTCAAGGTATTCGCTGCCTTATAGAGTGGATTCTTCTAGCCTTCAGGGAGGCTTGGTCCAATGAGGAGGACCCCTGAGCACGCGGCCCTGGAAATCGATAGAAAAGGTACAGCAAATTCTTCCTTTTAAAGATTTTATTTATTAGAGAGAGAGACAGAGATAGAGCAGGAGCAGGGAGGAGAGGGAGAAGCAGGCTCCCCTCTGAGCAGGGGGCCCTGATATGGGGCTCGATCCCAGGACCCTGTGGACATACCCTGAGCCGAAGGCAGATGCTTAACCAACTGAGCTGCCCAGGCGCCCCAAGAATATGGAGAATTGGAGGGTTTTCCTTCTCCAGTACCAGAGAACATGCTGGGCACAGACATCCTACGAGGCCTAAGTCTGCAAACCTCTAATGGTGAATTCTGGAGCCCAGTCATTGCCACGAAAGAAGGGTACTGTCAAATGTTATAATTGCCCGGGGCGCCTGGGTGGCTCGGTGGGTTGAGGCCTCTACCTTCGGCTCGGGTCGTGATCCCAGGGTCCTGGGATCGAGCCCCGCATCGGGCTCTCTGCTCCGCGGGGAGCCTGCTTCCTCCTCTCTCTCTGCCTGCCTCTCTGCCTAGTTGTGATTTCTCTCTGTCAAATTAATAAAAAAAATAAGAAAAAAAATGTTATAATTGCCCAAGGGGTCTAAAGAAAGAGGAGAGATGAGTCAAGCACTGCACCAAGTTGGTATGGGACACCTTTTGCCCCTGGTGCTTTCAACAGCTCAGTATGGCCTGTAGAGAAAAGAGATGGCTCCTGGCGGATGACTGAGACTTGAACAAATTGTGGTCCCCAACCACGTGGCGGCGCTCAACACTGCCACCATCTTGCATACCCTGCCCGTGGCCCGAGGAGCGTATCATGCTGGGCAGGACTTGGCAAATGCCTTTTCCAATACACCCCTGGCCACAAGACGCAAGCGCAATTTGCCTTCATGTGGGGGGGACCCCAGTGGACCTCTCAACTGCTTCCCAAGGCTACCTGCCAGCCCCACTGTATGTCACGTGAATGGATGGTAGCCCAAGACTGGCCCCCGTCCTCCCCCCCCCCCCACATCCGTAACATGGGCCCATTACACCGATGACATGATGCCGACATGTAAAGACCTGTCTCTGTTCAGGGACGCTCTGCAGACTTTGCTGGGATGTCTGGGGGTGGGAGGGTGTGCGGTGAACCTGCGGCAGACTCAAGACCCAGGCACCGCCATGCAGGTTGAGCCGCTCACGAAGGGAGGGCATACATATCCTGGTAAGAACTTCTCTGCGGGGGCAAGGGGTGGGTTGAGAGCCTGTCCCATTGACTCACCCCTGCCCTGGTTCGAAATCCCACTTTGACTAAGGCGTGCTGACTTGTGGCAATGGGACACCCTACCTACCAGCCCACGGCATCTAGAAAGGTAGAGCCTCCAAAGATCCCTGCCCCTATTCCAGTGGGGAGCCTCCGTGGCCCACAGAGAGCCAGGGGCACTTTTCTGCTGATGCCTGGCGCGCAGAATGTTCTAGTCGAGGTAGCCTACCCTTGTGAGCTACCATCGTTAGGCAGTTTCACACTGACACCATCTGGACGGAAAAAGGAACAAACCACAGCCTCCAGTGGGTTCTGCTCAGAGCTGGTTTGGCCTATCACTCAGAAGCCAGGTTAACCCTTTGCACTGATAGTTGGGCTGTTTTAAAAGGATGAACCCCAGGGCTTAGACAACGAAAGCTGAGAGGTGGGCGATCATGGACAAGCCTTTGTGAGGTCAGGGTATGTGGGAGGACATTTGCAAGTTCACCTGCAGGAGACAGAGGTGTCCTCATTACCTTCCAGGTGCTGAACCCCGGGCTCCCAGAATTCAGAGAGCTGATGCCCCAGCCCGGGGAGGAGGCCTGGCTGCCATTCTTTCAGCAGATACCACAGACTGGCTACATAGGAAGAGTGGCCGCTGTGGCACCAGGGCGGGGCGGTGTATGCCAAGGACTGTCCTTGAAATCCAGTGGCTTGATTAATGGGATACCACGTCCTCTATGGTCTAGAACAACACCCCAGGTAACTGCCAAAGGAGTCGTTGGGGGCCATCCACCGGAGTTCCCAACCAGCAAGGCGTTGCCAAGTTTATTATGTTGTCTCTTTCCCACTGACGGTTCTTTTTTTTTTTTTTTTAAGTTCATTTATTAAGTCATCTCCACACCCAGAGCGGGACTTGAATTCACGACCCTGAGATCCAAAGTCACACGCTGTACTGACTGAGCCACTGAGGCACCCCTGAGCGAGGGCTCTAATTATGGTTTGGTTTGTGAGGTCCATGCATCTGGCCCCACCCAAGCTTTCCCCTGTCACTGAGGTGCAAAGCAGGCTGCCTCCATTAAGGGATTAGAGACACTGAGTATGATGTATGGAAATCCTCATCAAGCGGACAGTGATTGGGGTCACGTTTTAAGGGTCGTGGTGTGCAAGACGGGGCAGAAGAACAGGGAATGGAGGCTCCATCTCCCCGCTCAGCCATGAGCAGCCCGGTTGGGAGAAAGGAAGAATGGACTATTAAAGCAGCAGGTTAAATTGCTAACAGGTAAAGCCAGCTTGGCAGGGTGGACAAAGGGACTGTCGCAGGCTTAAGGCATTGGAATGATCAACCCACCACCCCATCTGCCAGCCTGGGGACCCGTGGCAAGGCACCCAATCCCTCAAAGCTGTTGGGAGTCTCCGGAGACAGCGATGGCCCTGATTCTCGCTGCTGTGCTGTTGAGGACCCTAAGCCCCATCCCACTGGAGAGAGGCGTTATCTACTGGAACTGATAATGGGACTTCCCGCTGCGATGGGTGAGTTACTTCAGTCTTCAGTCTCCACTGGGATCCTGTTGTCCTGCTATTAAGCCCAATCTGTGGAATCCCACTAAACCTGGAATGGACCACACACCCCAGAAAGAGGGGAGAACACACAGATCCTGAGCCTGTCCTGCCCCTCATGCTGTCTCTTCACATCTCCCCCGGCCAACAGGTCAGGTCTAGTACGTACAACCCGGCCAGGTTCCTAAGGCGGCAGCCACATTAACAAGACTTCCCTGTACAAGTTTCTACTACATAGCTGTCTTTTTGGCCTTAGACTTCGGCTGCCCCGGGGGGTGTCTGGTCATGGGATGGGCACCCGAGGGAACTACCTTTCTACTGAGGACCCCCTTGTGTGCCTGGCAAAGGAGTCAAGCCACACTGGTGGGGATTCGGGCAGCCGTCCCTCTTTAGCTTGTCAGGATTGCTGTGGTGGGTACCACTCCTCCAAGGAGGGAGCTAGGACAGGTGCTCCTAATTCATCGGATATTACCAATACTGATCCAGAAATCTGGCCTATGGCACATCTCTCAATAACACTGAGCATGGGGGGAGGCGCCCAGGTGGTTCAGTCGTTGGGCGTCTGCTTTCAGCGCAGGTCATGATCCCAGGGTCCTAGGATTGAGCCCCGCATTGGGCTCCCTATTCAGCAGGAAGCCTGCTTCTCCCTCTCCCACTCCTTCTGCTTGTGTTCCCTCTCTCGCCATGTCTCTCTCTGTCAAATAAATAAATAAAATCTTAAAAAACAACAAAACATTGGGCACTTGGTATTCTTTTTCTGTTGATTGAATAAAACAGGCAGCCCATCCAAAGGTCCTAAAACTACCACTATCAGAGCCATAGGTGGCTTCACTCCAATTTGGGATGGGTTCATGTGGCTTTCCCTGGATTACAGACAGTAGAGGACGCACGTACCTCAATGTGGGGAACAGAAAAAAAAACAAAACAAAACGCTCTAAATGGAACCAACCCAGGTACACCAGGGATATGGGACGATGTCACTGTAACGTAAATCTAAATGGGACCTAATGATGGTGTGGCTCAAATCTTTGGCTTGTCTTCCACGTGGGTTGTTGGGCCAGTTCACCCTGGGTTCTCGCAGCAATCTTCTCTGTAGTAACAAAGGTTGACCATCTCCCTCTCCTTGAGGCCAGATGGGCACGTTTTCCACTGGTATGATCGCTGGGCCACCATGTTTGTTCCCTCCATTGGGCTGGAGGAAGTTATAGCGCACAGAGATGCCCTTACTAAGTTCACCTTGTAAAGCCTTAAATGATAACTAACAAAGCCTGTCCTACTAAACCCTGAAATATCTCTAATGAGAAAAGCAGTCTGCCAAATTAGGATGGACTTGGATTTATGACCGCCTTGCATGGAAGCACATGCCCCATTAACTAAGTTCATTCCTGGTGAGTCTGCTGATGTGTCATCTTCATTAAAGCACAGGAGGACACAAGTGAATGTCCTGAGTGATCCCACCCCCGGCCTAAGGACTTAATAAATGAGCAGTTTGGATCATGGGAGTCCTGGTAGAAAAAAATGGTTACTTATTTTGGGAGTCATTATCTCAATTTGTGTGGTTTTTTTTTTTTAAGATTTTATTTATTTGACAGACATCACAGGTAGGCAGAGAGACAGGCAGAGAGAGAGGAGGAAGCAGGCTCCCTGCTGAGCATAGAGTCTGATGTGGGACTCGATCCCAGGATCCTGGGATCATGACCTGAGCCAAAGGTCGAGGCTTAACCCACTTAGCCACCCAGGCGCCCCTCAATTTGTGTTTTGTCTTGCATGTGCTTAGAATGCTGCTGTGGCATCTGCCTCCAGTGTAGCCGGACAGCCACGAAGCAGGCCACCTCCATGCTAACTGAAACCCCCTTCTCTTTTTGGTTCATCTTTTCCAGGACGTTTGTTTCTTTTTCTTTTCTTTTTCTTTTTTTTTTTAAGATTTTATTTATTTGTCAGAGAGAGAAAGAGAGAGGGAGAGCACAAGCAGGGGGAGCAGCAGGCAGAGGGAGAAGCAGGCTTCCTGCTGAGCAGGGAGTCCGACCGGCTGGATCCCAGGATCCTGGGATCATGACCTGAGCTGAATTCAGGCAGACACTTCACCAACTGAGCCACCCAGGCGTCCCGGGACATCTTATAGCCATTGATATTTGAATGTTCTATACTTTTCACATGTCACTAAGAACCCTTTTGATTCCCTGCCCCTTTCAACCATTGACACATATAATAACCTTTTTTTAGGTCACAGGTTGTATAAAAGCCAGACAGTAGGCCAATCCAGGATATTACAGAAAATGGAAAAATATAGACGAGTAGACAATACTCTGTTCCCTAATTTTTCGTATTTTCCCCTGTGGGGTATAAAAGCATGTTACCATATTAAGTACTTTCTTTTTTTTTTTTTTTTTTTTTTTTTTTTTTTTTTTTTTTTTTTTTTTTAAAGATTTTATTTATTTATTTGACAGAGAGAGATCACAAGTAGGCAGAGAGGCAGGCAGAGAGAGAGGAGGAAGCAGGCTCCCTGTGGAGCAGAGAGCCCGATGCGGGGCTCGATCCCAGGACCCTGAGATCATGACCTGAGCCGAAGGCAGCGGCTCAATCCACTGAGCCACCCAGGCGCCCCTTAAGTACTTTCTATCTCATTTTAAAAAACCGTGTCTGAGAATGATGGAGTAGGCAGCTATTAGACCTGAGCTGGAGGCAAGGGTGGCGACAAATAAGTCACACACTAGCAGCCCGGTGGCTTTCTTTGTGGCTTTGTGGCAGCAGGCTAGTCGACCGAGAACCACGGGTGCAGAACCTGTGGTCTCCTCTCCAATCCGTGCTTCAGGGTGACTGCCTGGGTTCATTATAATATATTTACATTGTGGCTTTGACCCCCACCTCCTACCCCACTGTGGGGGAAGATGGCCACGACACTTCCGGCAAGACCCAGAAGAGTCAAAAACTCCCCTTCCCGGGGCGCCTGGGTGGCTCAGTGGGTTAAGCCGCTGCCTTCGGCTCAGGTCATGATCTCAGGGTCCTGGGATCGAGTCCCGCGTCGGGCTCTCTGCTCGGCAGGGAGCCTGCTTCCCTCTCTCTCTCTCTGCCTGCCTCTCTATCTACTTGTGATCTCTCTCTGTCAAACAAATAAATAAAATCTTTAAAAACAAAAACAAAAAAAACTCCCCTTCCCAACCGGTAGGAGGAATCCCTTAGTTGGAAACCTCAATGGCAGACCACCGTAGCTATGCTCCTAGACATAAAAGGAAAGACGCCCCTAGCCTCAGGTCGCGATCCCTGGACCTGGCCGCTCTCCCACGTCGAGTGTGCGGTTCTTAACAAATTGCTGTGCTTGCTACCTTCCTTTTGGCTGTCTTCACTCCAGCGCGGGTCCTCGGTTAAATCTTTGGTGGGGAATCCAAGAACCGAGACCTCCATTCACACAACGCGGTCCCTCACCCCCGCCACCCGGTAGCATGAACAAGTCTTCGATTTATTGGCTAATGGTGGTCTGTATTTTTTGTTATTTAAAGTAATCGCTGCATAACCCATAAAAGTTTACTTTAGGATGACTTTCTAGAATTAGAATTGCTTTTTTTCACTTTTCTCCCCTAAAAGTCCGCGCGTGTCTCTGGAGGGGCTGATGCCGCAAGGGTGTCTGGGGAGCGTAGTTCCGGTTTAGGGTAAGCCTAGACTTCTGGCGCAGAGCTGCTATATTTCTGGCGGAAGTCGCTGGGGGAGAGAAGGAAGCTACGCAATTTTCCGTAAACGTCGCTCACGGGCGCGCCTGCGCGACGCACGGGGACGTGGCTGCACTTTCCCACACGATTGGCCAGCTGTCTTCCGGGCACGCGCAATCGGCTCTTTTGACCCCGCCTTCCTTACGGTAGTCTGGGATTTGTAGTTCAGACTCCTACCTGAATTCCGCGGCGGTTCGGCCGCTGGGAGTTGAGAAGTCGTCCCCGCCTTCGGCTCTTGTCTGGGAGGATGGATCCAGGACCCGGGACCGATACGGCGCCGCTGACTGGACTGGCCTGGTCGTCGGCCTCCGCGCCTCCCCCGCGGGGATTCAGTGCGGTGAGCTACGTCGGGGGCCCGGGGATTCGTGGGGGCAGAGGCGGCCGAGTCGGGGTAGGAGCCTGATGCTGACTCCGGTCCCCGCCGTAGATCTCCTGCACCGCGGAAGGGACGCCCGCCAGCTTTGGCAAGAGCTTCGCGCAGAAATCTGGCTACTTTCTGTGCCTCAGTTCTTTGGGCAGCCTAGAGGTAAGGGGCGCCGTCCTTCGGCATCCCCCGGGTACGCCCACTCCCCCGTCCTCTTGCGGGGCCCTACGCCAGGCGCGCTGTCCCCGCTGCAGAGTGACTGTCGCTGTGTCCTCCCCCTTCCTCCCCCTCAGAATCCGCAGGAGAATGTGGTGGCCGATATCCAGGTCCTGGTGGACAAGAGCCCCCTCCCACCGGGCTTTTCCCCGGTCTGCGACCCCCTGGACTCCAGTGAGGCCCGCGTCCGAGGCTGGGGGTGGGATGGGGGGCCGCGTTCGGGTCCCCGTGGGTAGGACCAGGGAAGGGTGGAGGGACGACAGGTGCTTGTTTTCCGAGCCACGACCGCGCACTGGGTGATGACAGACAGGGCTCGCTGTGGAGTCGAGCCCTGTTCTGGGGCGGGGCCACATGCCCTGCCCTGCGTAAAAATGTGCGGTTGGCACAGCCTCTGACCTAGACCAAGAATTGTGACCCGTTTCATTACTGTTTCTGCTACATCTTACACCTTAGTCAAGCCGAACCACAGGTCATTGCCAAGCCTTTTCCTTTCCAGGCTTTTGCACACGGTTTCCTCTGCCTGGAGCACCCTTCTGGGACTCTTCTCCCTAGCTAATACTTGGTTCTCCCCCAGGTCTTTGGTTAGCTCTCCCCACCCCTCTCCTCTGGCTCCTATAGCTGGGGCTGTCCTCCCAGCCCTGACCCTCTGCTGCTTTCCAACCACCTGGCTCCCCCTGCCTCTCGCTGTGACTTGTCACGTGTATTTGACTCTCAGGATGTATCTATGGATATTGGAGTTGGCAAACTTTTTCTGTTCAGGTGGAGATAGTAGATATTTTAGGCTTTGCAGGCCAGATAGTGCTGTTGCCTCCCCGCTCCCTCTCCCTAATCCTTTAAAAACATGAAAACCATTCTTAGCTCATAAGCCCTGTAAAAGCAGATTTTGGATGTCTTTTGGCTCATGGGCTGGAGTTTGCTGACCCCTGGATTAGAGGACGAAGGAAAAGTGAGGTTTGCAGGCCAGGATGGGCATTCAGTTCTGTCTGATTTCATAGCTGTCCACCCTTGCTGTAGGTGCCCATGGTCACCCCATGAATGCTTCTCCATGTCACCAGCTCCTAGAGGCTACATGGAGTCCCCTCCTTTGGCTGTACCCTTCATGATTTAACCATTGTCCTAAAGCTCTCCAAGGAGCTGCCTTTAACAGTGCCCTGGCTAGCATCATCCTGGAGCCATCTTTGGACCCCCTTCACTGCTTCTTCTCTCTTCTTACACCCTTGCCCCCCCCCACTCCCAGAGGCCTCTGTGTCCAAGAAGAAACGCATGTGTGTGAAGCTGGTGCCACTGGGGGCTGCAGACATGGCTGTGTTCGATGTCCGGCTGAGCGGGAAGACCAAGACGGTGCCTGGATACCTGCGAGTAGGGTACGGCCACCCCTAGCCTCTGGCCTCCTTTGCCCTCCAGCTCCCATATCTGCCCTGCTGACCCTCAGGAACTCTCCTGAGACTTCCTGTGCCTTCCGTCACTTCCGTGTGCCTCAGTTTCCACAGGTTAAATCCGGGCTAATTGTATCAGTCTTGTAGGGTTCTTGTGAGGGGTGAGTTGATGAGTCTAAAGCTCATAGTACGTGCTCAGACCGAGCAATATTAATTTGGAATGTTGCTCAGGGTGTGGGCTAAGACAGAAGGCAAATCCCCCAAAGGTCTGGGGTCATCCTCTTGGGCCAGGACCCCTCCCTACTTCTCTCTCCTTCTAGGGACATGGGGGGCTTTGCCATTTGGTGCAGGAAGGCCAAGGCCCCTAGGCCGGTGCCCAAGCCCCGAGCTCTCAGCCAGGACATGCGGGGCCTCTCCCTGGACCCACCTGCCCAGCCCAGGTGAGTCCTCAGGCTTGGGGATGGGGTGGCCATGGGGGGAATTAGAGCTGACCTGTGCTGTCCTGCCCCCATCAGTAAGAGTGGCTTTCCAGAGCGGACCCTCTCCAGGTTAGGCTCTCGGACATCTACACTGCGGCGGAGCGACTCCATCTATGAGGCCTCCAACCTCTACGGGATCTCAGGTGAGCGCCGTGCAAGAAACCGAGGCACTGGGGCGGGGTAAGACTGGCTCGAGGTGGGCTAGCCGGGCGGGGGTGGGGTCAGGGTGGGAAGCCGGCTTGGGCCTCCACAGTTTTTTGCAAAGACTGCAGAGAGCCTGGGGCTTGGGAAAGGGCCTCTCTGGCTGGGGGTGGACCACAGGCAGGCCGCACCCTCCTCGTGTCTCAGCCCCTACCCTTACCTGCCTTCCTCAGCCATGGATGGTGTTCCCTTCACCCTGCACCCCCGGTTTGAGGGCAAGAGCTGTGGCCCCCTGGTGAGTCTCTGCTGGGGGATCCTGGGTCTGCGCCTGCCAGTTGCCTTCCTAGGGATTCAGGATGCAGGGAGGGAAGGAGGGTCATCTGTGTACGCAGTGGCCCAGCACAGAGGCCCGTGTTTCTGGGTTGGAGGAGGCTGGAAGCCAGAGGGTCTTAGTCCCAGAATGGGGAATCAAGTGGGACAACTGGATGCTGGTGGCAGGAGGCTGTGGCAGGAAGGATGAGGGGATGTTCAGGCAAATACTGGGGGGCGGCCCTCCTTGAGGATGAGGGAATGGGATTCCAGGAGGTTAGGGTCCCTCCCGCAAGACTGACCCACGTCTGCCCACCAGGCCTTCTCTGCCTTTGCTGATCTGACAATCAAGTCGCTGGCGGATATTGAAGAGGAGGTGGGTGTGGGGCCCAGGATGGGGTGCTGGGGGACCCCCGCCTTCCTGCTACCTCAGTTTCCCCCAGTCACCCCATCTCCTGAGAGCTGGAGCTCACTAAGCCCCTAATTGTCTTCACCCCCTCACCATTCCTCAGGCACCACTATGCCCCCCTCACTCACTCTGTTCTCCCTTTCCCCCTGCTCTGCTGCCCCCCAGTATAACTACGGCTTTGTGGTAGAGAAGACTGCGGCCGCACGCCTGCCCCCCAGCGTCTCGTAGCTCTCGGTCAGCCCCAGGACAGAGCCCCCCCCCCCCCCGCCCGCCACCCCAGGACCGGCCGCCGCCCTGCCCCACAGCATCTTGGGAACCTTGGCAGGGCGTTCTAGACCCTCAGCCACCCAGGGGAGCCACAGCCCTGGAGAAGGAGCAAGACGGGTCTGCTTGGTGATGGGCTCTCTCGACCCCTGGGCCCTGCTGGGCAGGTGTGGGGGCTGGACGGAAACCAGTGCCTTCAAGTCATTTGTGTCAAAACTCTCTGGCGCCTGGAGGCCATGCGGGCATCCTCCCGGCAATAAACACCACCCCGTGCCCACCGTCTGGAGTCCCGATCCTGGCTGCCGGTCCTCTGTGGCTCACCGTCTTTGCCATGCGCACCCAGCACAAGACAGGGCAGATGCCCACTCAGTAAGCAAAATCGAGGAGAGGCAGCAGCACCGCTGCCACGGCCAGAATATTCCACAGGGGCGGGGAACAGGCTTAGCGAGTGACTGAGCGGGGCCTGTAGATCAGAGAAGGCCCGATCCGCCCCTCTGACACTGCGCGTAGCAGGAGTAACAGTTTGAGTTACGTCTGGATCGTGGGGAGGAGATCAGATCCCAAACACCCGATGTACAGTGTCTCATTTGGTGTTCCCACACCCCAAGAGGAAGCCCTAGTTTTGGCATCTTACAGATAGGGAAACTGAGGCCGGGGCAGCTGAGGTCACAGCTGAGATGTTCTTTTTTTAAAGATTTTATTGGAGAGAGAGCGGGCAGGGGCAAAGGGGCAAGCAGACTCTCTTCAGAGCACAGAGCTGGATGCAGGGCTCGATCCCAGGACCCTGAGATCCTGACCTGGATCTCAGCCGAAGGCATATGCTTAACCAACCGAGCCACACAGGCGCCCGCACAGCTGAGATTTGAACCCAGAGCCTACTGTCCTCATCTTCAAGCTCTTCTGTGTGTCTTTTTGCTCTGCTCTGCGGTGGATCCATTCAGTCAATTCTCCTGATTCGCGGTAGTTACGTTCTGTAACATTGCAGTGAACACTGAGTTAGGGAATACTGGATTCCACAGCGAATACAGAGGTAGGTTCCTGCAAGCCTTTAGTCACCTTTTTGTTGAGCAATCAGTACGTGACCTTGTTTGGTGTGTGTTTCAAGACACCGTGTTTAATACATTCAGCTAACTGGTTAACATTGAACTCCCACCTGTCCACGCTCTAACTCAAGCCTGAACAAAGTCGTCTAACACACATTTTCTCCAGGAGGCACATCCCAGCCCTCTTGCATTTGGGGACACTAGACAGCACTAAGCACTGTGCTTGGAGACGTTTTTCTTTCTTTCTTTTTTTTTTTTTTTAGATTTTATTTATTTACTTGAGAGAGAGAGCGTGCGCACCAGCAGGGGAGAGGGGCAGAGGGAAAGGGAGAAGCAGACTCCCTGCTGAGCAGGGAGCCCAACGTGGTGCTCTATCCCAGGACCCTGAGACCACGACCCAGGCCAAAGGCAGCTGCTCAGTTGAGACCATGACCCAGGCCAAAGGCAGCTGCTCAATTGACTGAGCCACCCACATGCCCCTGGAGACCTTTTTTTTTTTTTTTTTTAAGATTTTATTTATTTGAGAAAGAGACAGTGAGAGAGAGCATGAGAGGAGAGAAGGTCAGAGGGAGAAGCAGACTCCCCGTGCAGCTGGGAGCCGCACGTGGGACTTGATCCCAGGACTCCGGGACCACGACCCGAGCCAAAGACAGTTGCTCAACCAGTTGAGCCACCCAGGTGTGCCTGGAGACCTTTTTTTAAAAAAAGATTTTATTTATTTGACAGACAGAGGTCACAGGTAGGCAGAGAGGCAGGCAGAGAGATGGGAAAGCGGGCTCGATCCCAGGACCCCGAGATTATGACCTGGGCGAAGGCAGAGGCCTAACCCGCTGAGCCACCTAGGTGCCCCCGGAAACCTTTTTAAGTAGGAAAACTGCCATGCAAAAATGTGGAAAATGTGCTGCTAGATGGACCGTAAAAAAGTCACCTGTTCACAGTCCAAGTAGAAGCAAGATGGCGTCCCACTTCAACAGGGGCCATGTTCCTCGGTGATTCACATTTCCGGAACCCTGCTCTGTGCGTGTCCCTGAGCGACCAGGAAGTGCTACAAGCCTTGGTTTGAAGGTGGCAAATCAGTCTCGGCCAGCAGAACTTAACAAATGGGATCTGCGCATAATGGGGTGGGCCGATTTGTAAATGAATGATCCCAGGCTCACACCATTTTTCTCCCACACCTGCATTTCTTCCTTTCCTGCTCTGTCTGCCGTAGGTCCCCCTAGCGTCAGGGTGGCCCAGGTTCTGCTAATGTCAGGAACATCCCCATATCTCTGTGGCTTAGAAAGGCTAAGGCTTCTTTCTCTTTTGTACTGGGTGCCCATGGTGGGGCAGCAACAGGCTGTTGGTGGGTCTCTGGGACCCACCCAAAGGGGCTGCCCCTTCTCTGCTGTGACAGCAGGGCCAGACTCAGGAAGCTCTTGCCCTATCAGTGAGATACCCTGGATCAGAAATGCCTCGTCACAGCTCTGCTCACAGATCACCGGCCAGAACTCGCCCCACTCGGTCCCCCGCAGGGGTGTACCACCCACCCAGCCACTTGTGGCCTGTCCTGGTCAGGGATCAGAGGGAAACAGAATGGTCCTGTCCTGGAAGTCTGAGGGGAGAGACAGCAAGCTGTCCTGGACGGCGGGGAGGGGGCAAGGGGAAACTGAAAATATGCCCCCTCCCCCATATAGCTCAGCTGCCTCGGGAAAACTAGGCCTTTGGTGCTGAGACATCTCCCCACCTCTCCGCTCTCTGGGTGCCTGTTGGGTCCCGCCCAGGCTGCTCTGGCGCCGGCCATGGAATCTGATCTGGCTGAGAAGCAAAGGCTGTTTGTTCTCCCTGGTCACCCTTTTGGCCACCCTGAAACCAGCTCTGGATCACTTTCCAGGGCATCCGTGGGTGACCAGGGGCCCCCAGATGAACCGTCCTGGCCCCGGATCTGACTGGACTTGCTGGTATTGCTAGGCTGATGACCCAGCAAAATCCCAACCCTCTGAGCCCCCCGGGGCCTGAGGACAGCGTAGGGAAGTGCGTGAGGGTCACCTTGGAGCCCACTCACGCACCCCCGTCCTGGGCCACATCAACCCTGACTCCTGTGGCTTTTACACCACCTTGGGCTACAGAGGAGGGGCCAAAGCTTTGTCCCTCCTGCCTTTGGCTTGCTCCCACCTGAGACAGGTGTCATAGAGCGAGATGAGGTCCCACCTCCCCTGCTAACTCACCGGTGACCCTGAGCTGTGGCTTAGCCTCTCCATACCTCAGTTTCTTCATCTTTATAATGGGAATCTCAATGGACCTTACCTCAGTGCAGCTCTGAGGGAGAACGCATGCATCCCTCCATGGCTCTACTGACTTGCAGAAACACTTCGCAGCTTCAAAAGTTCTGCCCAGCTGAACGGTTTCTGGAGCGCAAAGTCCAAGCAGGTGCAGGAGGGATGCAACCCCCAGCAGCCTCTGCTAGTGCAAAATCCATGCTTCCTGTATTCAAATGTTGCTGAGCTCAGCTGTGGCCCCTACTGCTCTCTCCACCCCATCAGAGCACCCACCTGGGCCAGATTCAAACACCCCTTTGCCACCCGCCTTGAAGCCCTCTGAAGCTACTGGGTTCTACCTCATCAGTCATCCTACCGGCTCTTGAACTTGAGAGAATTGTAATGCCCTCCTGAGTTCTCTTCTGAGTCTGGCTAATTCTGTTCAATATTCCGTCTCTGACATTTATCTAGGGTGTCGCCTGTATGAGTCATTTCTTTTTTTCCATTGACTGAGTCTATTGCATGGATGTACCAGTCTGTTCCCCTGCACCCCTGCTGATAAACATCTGGGATGTCTTCCATCCGCGACCACTGAACAAAGCCACTCTGGGCACTCTTGTACATGTCTTTGGAGGAACACGCACCCGCTCCTGTTGTGTAAATGCCCCGAGTGGCGATTGTGGGTAGCAGGCAAGGCCTGTGTTCAGCTCTCAGAGTTGTAGCCAAGCAGATTTCCAAGGCTGTTATACCAGTTTACGCTCCCGCCCCCAGTGAATGAGTTTCAGCGACTATGTGTCTTCACCAACACTTGGCATCGCAATTGTGTTAATTCTGGCCATTGGTCTCACCAGAGTTTGAATTCCTTAGCTGTTCTGTAGTCTTGGCGGCTTAGAGATCCTAACTGAAAACAGCGGATTTGTGCTGTATGGAAAACACCCCTTTCTCATCTTGCTCAGACACCTGCCCTTTTTAATTGTCTTCGGGCAGAGCCTGAAGAGATTTACGAGACATTCAGTAGCTTCTGAGTTGGTCCCCAAAGACCATAGTGTCCTGGTGTTCAGACCCCTGTAATCCCCTCCCTTGGGTATGGGCTGGACCTAGCAACTCACTTCTAACCTACCGAACCCAGCAAGGGTGGCTTCCGTCTGGTTGCAGACTCTCTTGCTGGTTTTGCTAAAGCAGACTGGCTTATAATGAGGCCCATGTATCCTGGAACTGAGGGCAGCCTCTTACCAACAGCCAGAAAGGAACCAAGGCCCTCAGTTCCGCAGCTTGTAGGGAATGGATGGACCCCTGCCAACAACCCCGAAGTGGGCTTGGAAGCAGATTCCACCCCTGTTGAACCCAGATTGCAGTCTGAAGGGGAGGTCTCAGTTGAGCCATGCCCAGATTCCTGACCCCCAGAAACTGTCAGATAGTAAATGTGTGTCCTTTTGAGCAGCTAACTTTGGAGGATGATTTGCAGCAAGAGCTAACAGATACAAACTCAAGGGATATTGAAGTTAGAACGAAAGAGTGCTGGATTTTCAGAAAGTATTTTTGTGATTATTGCTCCATTTATCCCAATAAACTCAGTTTTGCATCTTGGGTGGTCTTCTGAGCCTTCTGAACTCTTCTGAGCCTAAGGTCCAATTTGCACTGTACCTAGAACCGTGCTGAGATGGAGGGCTCATGAGGTCTTTTCAAAACTCTTATTTCAGGGGCGCCTGGGTGGCTCAGTGGGTTAAGCCTCTGCCTTCGGCTCAGGTCATGATCTCAGGGTCCTGGGATCTAGCCCCACATCAGCTCTCTGCTCAGTGGGGAGGCTGCTTCCCCCCTCTCTCTGCCTGCCTCTCTGCCTACTTGTGATCTCTGACTGTCAAATAAATAAATAAAATTTTAAAAAAACCACTCTTATTTCACCCAAAATATGTTTTAAAGTGTGTTCATAAAGTGTTTCTCTGGGGAGTGTGTGTGTGTGGGGAATATGCCCCTTGTCATGCAGAGCAATTTCCTTCAAGGTGGCATCTGGCTTTCCATTCTAAATGTCACAAGCACAGAGGACCCCAGCTCTGTCCTGCCACTTTTAGTAGATTGCATGTGCAGAACTAAAGAGAAACCAGTTGGATCAAGGGGACAACAACAGTGATGTTTGTGTGAGTTAGTCAGGGTATCTGAGCCATGGTGGGCAGCCAAAACTCAATCGTTCTTCTCAACCAGAAATAGTGTGGTTAAGTGTTTTCAGTATCCCCCACTATGCCTGCTGTTGCAAAAATGCAACACAGCTGGAACAGACACCGTCTGCCCCCCATTCCCCTTCACCCTCTTCATGTTTATCTCTCCCTGATGAATGTCGTTCACAGAAAATACCTTCAACCCTTCCTGGGCCCTCCTTTGGCCACAAGAGTGCATCCAGCTGGTGCACAGGGAAGACCAGAAGTGTGAGGGGTTAATCTCTCTAGAAGCAGCTCTCAGCCAATACCTGATGGGGTTCAGAGGATAAACACCCCAGGCCCAAGCCCCTGTGTGGGGACCACTCTGCTGTGTGTGCTTTATGCTGTTTCCCAGAGGTCCCCAACAGCATGGAGCCTCAGTTGCCCACAGTACTATCTGCTCATTGGTGTCCCTGAAGGGCTCTGGGGTTCCTGGGGTAATCTGCATATAGACAAACCACATCCCTCAAATCGTCTCAAGGTCTAGCTCTTCTTTTCTTTTTTCTTTTTTTTTTTAAAGATTTTATTTATTTCTTTGACAGTGAGAAAGATCACAAGAGGCAGACAGAGAGAGAGGGGGGAAGCAGGCTCCCTACCGAGCAGAGATCCAGAGGCAGGGCTTGATCCCAGGACCCTGAGATCATGACCCGAGCCAAAGGCAGAAGCTCAACCCCCTGAGCCACCCAGGTGCCCCTCAAGGTCTAGTTCTGATGATCCCAATCCAAGGCAACATCTTTGAGAGATGTCGTCCACTCTCTAATCGCTGACAGCTGCTGGTTTTTGCATGGCTCATGGAATTAATGGAGACGTCGATATCCTTTCTGATTTGGTCCTCATAGCTGTGTTTGGTGGAGTGGGGGAGGTTACCTTATTTTGTAAAGGAAACTAAAGTGGCAGGTCACATGACTGTTTCCTGAGCCAGGTCTGTCCCAACTCCTGGAGAACACAGAGCGACCTGAGCCTTTGGCTCCAGCCCCAGGATCAGCCTCATCCCCTCTCACCTGATTCTGGCCGAGATATGAGGATGCTCGGTGTCCCTTCCAGGGCAGAGCCAGCAAGGCGGGGCAGGTTTCGACTGAGCTATGGGCAGCACTCTCAGCTGGCCTTCCAAGCTGGAACCTTGCATAGTTTTCAGGGCTCCTGTCCTGGGTCCCACGAGGATGAGCAAGGGTCAGATGAGAGTGAGGCTAGTGAGCTTGAGAGGTACAACATTTAAGGAGCTCATTCTAGTTCAGGAGCCCATCTGTACCTGCAGGAGCCTGAGAACAAGTGCCTCCTTAAACTTGTCTTGATTAAGGTGAAATTCACATAACACAGAATTCACCACTTTAAAGTGCACAATTCAGCAGCATTTAGTGCACTGACAATGTGGTGCAAACATTACTCCTGTCTAATTCCAGAACGTTTCTATCACCCAGAAAGGAAAGCCCGTCCTCATGAGCAGTCACTTCCCATCCCCCCATCCCCCCCCCCACCCCAACCCCTGGCAGCCACTGATCTGCCCCTTCTCTATGGATCGACCTGTTCTGGACGTTTCTTATACGTGGAATCACACACTATGTGGCCTTTTGTGTGTGACTTCTTTCACTCGGCATGATGTTTTCGAACTTCATCCATATGTAGCGTAGGTCAGTGCTTTGTCCCTTCTCATGGCTGAGTTAATATTCCTATTGTATGGATTCATCACATTTTTAAAAAGATTTTATTTATTTATTTGACAGACAGAGATCACAAGTAGGCAGAGAGGCAGGCAGAGAGAGAGGAGGAAGCAGGCTTCCTGCTGAGCAGAGAGCCCGATGCGGGACTCGATCCCAGGACCCTGGGATCATGACCTGAGCCGAAGGCAGAGGCTTTAACCCACTGAGCCACCCAGGCACCCCGATTCATCACATTTTTTATCCGCTTACCTGTTGATGGCCATTTGGGTTGTTTCCACCTTTTGGCGGGTGTGACTAGTGCTGCTACGAACATGTCTGTCGACGAATTTGTTTGAAGACCTGTTTTCAATTCTTCTAGGTCTCCAATTTTGTACCTGCACCCTAGGCCTGGCCCTGGAGATGAGGCTGAGGGGTCCAGCTTCTGGTTTCCCTGCCCAGTCCAGGAGACGAGGTGCTGCTCGCTGGCAGACAGCCATGGTCCTTCCTCCTCATTCTCCTCTCCCACACCCCAGAGTCCCAGGGGACTGCCCTGTTCCAGGGGAGTCTCAGAAATGACAATTCCCAGTGTTTCTCCGGCACCTGCTGTGTCCTAGAACCCTCTGTGGTGGGGTAATGAGGTTCCAGCCATGGCCACCATGTGGCCTTATTTCCTGGGTCTCAGTTTCCCCACTATAAGTGGGGCTGTCCCAAAGATAAACCGAGGCTAGGAAAGTGCCTGGCACGTGCCTGCAGAACCAGGCATATGATAATGATGTAACACTTATTTACTTCTTTCTTTCTTTCTTTTTTTTTTTTTACTTATTTATTTCTAAAAGTAAGTTCTACACCCAACATGGGGCTTGAACTCATGGCCCTGACTGAGGTCAAGAGTCACACGCTCTACTGTCTGAGCCAGCCAGGTCCCCTGACATTTATTCTTTTTTTTTTTAAGATTTTATTTATTTATTTGACAGACAGAGATCACAAGTAGGCAGAGAGGCAGGCAGAGAGAGAGGAGGAAGCAAGCTCCCTGCAGAGCAGAGAGCCCGATGCAGGGCTCGATCCCAGGACTCTGGGATCATGACCTGAGCTGAAGGCAGAGGCTTTAACCCACTGAGCCACCCAGGTGCCCCCCCTGATATTTATTCTTATTTGATCTTTTTCATTGATATTTATTGTGGTCCCCGAGAACCCATGCTTACTGGGTGCCCCCACATGTCAGGCGCCATGTGGGACCTTCATGTGTGTTCTGTCTTCACTCCATTCCACCAGCCAGGAGGTCTATGCAGCTTCCCAGCAGCTCTGGGAGGAGGCAGCTGGAGTTGGAGTTGGTGGGCCACTCAGGTCTGGGTGTATCAGATCAGCAGGATCCCTGCCAGGGTCAGGCTTGAGGGACCAGCCCCCCCCTCCCCGAATGCTGTCACCTCTCTGTTGGAAAGGGTCCTAGGGGGGCTTGAAATCACTTTGTGGCTGAGCAGTCTCCTCTCCCTGGGCCTCAGAGTGCCTGTGTGGCTCAGGAAGGGACACACTAGGAGAATTCTGGGGACATCTGTCCATTTGGGGTGAGAGTGGAGGCCAGGCATCCCCACCCCCAGTGAAATTTATGCGCATGAAGATTTTTGGGACATGGCTCCCCAACTAGGGTCTACAAGGAATAGACCCTTGCCCCCCACTTCTGCCTCCCCACCCCACTCCTGTCATCCCACCCATCACCCCAGGCCTGGGCTTGACCACACAACATGTTTGGATGCAACTCGAGTGACAAGGGAGATAGCGAGGGTCAGAGTTTATTTGAGGGCTGCATGAGATGGGAGTGGGGCCAGGGCCGCCGGAGATCCCTGGGGCTCTGAGTCATCCACTCTAAGCCTTGGCAGTTTTGTGAGCCCCAGAAAGTGGCCATCAGCCCACCTTCTCCTGACACCAGGGCACCCGACTGACGACGGTACAGGTTGACATGCACCGAGGATCTACTGTGCACAGGCACCTGGACTGGCTTACACCGAGTCTCACAGGAGCCCTAGGAGGGGGAACTGCTTCTGGCCACATTTTATAAACAAGGAAACTGAGACACCGAGCAGCGAAGCCCACAGCCAGAAGGCTGGATCCAGTCGTCCATGTGCACCTGGGGCCCTAGGGTGCTCTGAGCTCAGCACACACAGATTTCAAATGCTCACAGCCTGGAAGAAGTTGCAGAGTCTGAGACTTGCACTGTCAGCAGCATGAGGGTTACAGAAACCCGGTTCGAATCCTGACTCTGATGCTCAGTACTGGCCATGGGACTCCTGGTGAGTCACTGCCCTTCTTTGGATCTCGGTTTCCTCATCTGTAAAATGGATGGAGACATTTAGAGAACCACTGTTTAAGCCCTCCCCTCCCCTCCTGCATCTAACATCTGGACAGCTACATTTTCCAGCCTCCTTTGCCCAGAGATGTGGCCATGTGACTCTGTTCTCGCCAGTGAGGTATAAGCAGGAGGGTCCCAAGGCCTCCCAGGAAGATTTCCAGGTGCTGAGTGCCCCCTGGTCTCTGCCTTTCCCTCTGAGAGAGGAGGTGAAGGCTGGAGCCGTGGCAGCCATTTTGTGACATGAAGCCACCTTGAAGACACAAGGCACGGATGCTGAGAAATCAAGTCATACTGCTACTGTGGCTGAGCCTGGACCTATCTTTACAGAGTCCTCTTCCTGCTGCCTGACAGCAGGTCTCTATCCCTGATCCCTGGGTTCACACCAGTGTAGAGTCCTTCCCTGAGCCCCGTGACCGGTGGCCCAGCATGCTACGCATCTCATGGGTGACCCCTTCCCAGTGGCCCCTACCAGCCGACAGTGTTCGGTGCAAGCGGGATAAAGGCAGTCTGCTCTCCTGGCCTCCCCCCATGGCTGCAGGTGCTGTAGCAGTGACTGTGGGTCTGAGGGGGTCCCCAGGTTCTGGGCAGGATGAGTAGGGGGTCTGGTGGTGGGTACCCTGCTGGGGCTGAGCCCTGGGGCTGGCCTTGGAGACTTCAGCAGGGCGGACAGGGTCGTCTTCAAAGTGTGGTGGGGACAGTTCATGGAGGCCACGGCGGGTGGCCCGGGCAGCTCGGAGCAGAGTGTGGGTCAGCGCCGCCACCAGGACCAGAGCACCCACTCCGAGGATGGAGGCGGCTGCTGCACCTGTCTCGATCTCAAAGAGCAGCAGGGCGTAGATGGACAGTGCTGGGGAAAGAAATGGCTCTCATTTACTTAGTCAACAAATGTTTGCTCCCCAAGCTCTGGGAGAGCTCCCCTAAACAGAAGGCAGTCACAGAAACTTGTACATGATAGACACATAGCTTAACTATCTAATTCTCTTACACCATCATCACATGCATTTTACTGTAAAATGGTGAATTTTATGTTATATGTACTTGACCACAACTAAAACAACCCAGATCTCAGGCTTTCTGAATCCTATGATTTAACTTTGAGTGAATCACAGTCCCTCTCTGGCCTGTTTGCTGGTCTCAACAAGATGGTTTGTGACCTGACCTTGAGGACCGATCTGCACTAGCTTGTTGACTTGTCCAGCACCCAGTTGGCACCATTCTTTTTGATGAGGACTGCCCTGTGGACTGTAGGATATTTAGCAGCTTCTACCCACTTGATGCAGTAGCATTCTCCCCCTTCCCTGTCATGACAACCAAAAATGTCTCCAGATATTGGCAAATGTCCCCTGGATCAGCAGAACCTGTTCCCATTTAGAACCACCAGCCCAGTCCCTACCTTCACCCAGATCGTTAATGTAGGAGCACTGACCCGCCTCTCTGACATCATTGATGGGTACGGTGCTAGGCTTGGCCAATCAGAGCATTCCTTCCCCTGGTTGTACTGATTGGTGCAGGGCTATCACATGACCCAACCAATCAGAGCGAGCCCTGGGGCTTTTGACTGGGCTGTGGGTAGGGAGGAATTTTCTTACTGCTGCAGTGGGGGAATTGGTCCAGGAGAAGCCCAGAGTGGGCTGGAAGCCTTCTTGGCACTTTGCTGTCTGTCTTTATGCTTTCTCCGGCTCTGTACTGTTTGCTTTTAAGATGCCACATAGCATCATGTTCGACATATTAAAGTGAGGCCAATGACTTCTTTTGCTCTAAACATTTTTGAAAAGGTTTTTTAAATTATTCTTTTGGCTCCGGCTAGCAACAAATGGATGATTGGATGATTGGCTGGATGTGCTCGGGCATTCTTGCTGAGTGAGGTAATCTAACCTCAAAAGGAATCTAAATGGGAGCTCAACAAATTCTTAATTTAACACTTAGTGAGGCTGACACAGTTACCTTTTTTCCCTCTTTGTGAGTTTTCTTGTGTATTAGAATGAGGATATCTTATTCTCCAAGTCTCCAACAATTTTTTTTCTTTTTTTTTTTTAGCCAGCCTGGAAAAGGACTCAAGGTTGTAGGCCTTGTGTTGAAAGCACTTACAGATACAGGCATCTTTCCCAGGGGATAGCAGGTGAAGAGGTGAAACAAGAGGTGTTTCTGATTACCTTGTGGAGCACCTAGATCCAGCTGCACCTGACGCAAACCAGCCCCAATCTTTACAGTTACCTGCGTCACCCCCTCCACTCTCCTTTTTAAAAAACTCACAGCTGGAGCATTTTATTAAGTCTAACAGCAAAAGTTATGCAGAGTTCCCTGCACTTTATATATCCATATATACCCTTACAGTTCCATAATGATCCTAGGCTCACATCTCACAAATAAATAATTTAAATGTATCTTCTAAACTTCTATTTCTCTGTTGTAGGAATGAAAAAAAAAAAAAACCACAAACAGACAGTAATAGCAAACCCCTTGTTTTTCATTCAGCTGAATATTTTTTTCTTCTAGTAAAACAGGCTGTTTATAGGACTGCCAGTGGTCTGTGTATGTTTCAGCCCTGAGCCTTCAGCACCATCAATGCATTTTCCAAGATTAGAATGATATATAAGATGTTAGGATGCTTGATGCTTTGATTACTTTACTGGCAAGTGTGGGTGAGAGGATGTTGATCTAAGAAAAGTTGTCACGAGTCAGGGAAGGAAAGACCATGAGCTGTGTCCTTCTGGCACCCACATTTTTAGTTTTTGTTCTGTTTCATGTTTTGGGATTTACAACTGCATTTCTGGTTTATAAAGCATTTTTTTTTTTAACCTAAGCCATTCTTGAGCTGGAGGTTCTGATATTTGTAACCAGCAGCTTTTTACTAAGACCAACCCATGAAACACTATCTCCAAAAAACCACCAAGGACATGAAAACTTTTGTTCAAACCAAAGGTAGGAAACTGAAGAATCAAAAATGTTCTGAAGACCACTACGACTTATGAAACCCCTACTGAGGTCAGATGTCATTCACAGGCTTTCTCAGGGATTAACCTGGAATCCCCTTAGTAACTCCAGAAGGCAGGGAACTATGTAACCCCTCTGTACTGATGAGGAAACCGGGACACAAAGGGCATCTGCCCAAGGTCCCAGAGCAAGAAAGTGTCAGAGCCAAGAGTTGAACACGGGCAGACTGGCGGTGGAGCTGACTTCCGTGACGGGGCCATGACCCTTGGCCACCCCAGCCCAGGGCTCTACACCCAACATTCTAGCCCCCAGCACGCACCTGCTAAGTAGACAGAGACCCCACAGCAGAAAAGGCCAAGGGCCACGTGTCTGAGGAGGCGGCAGTCATAGAGAAACCAGTCAGACCTGAGGGGGCAGCAGGAAGAGAATGGGCTCAGGGGTTGGAGCTGGTGGGGGAAGGCCAGGGAGGCCCGAGATCTATGTAAGGACCCGTCCATGCATCCATCCATCCATCCATGCATCCATGCATCCATCCACCCATCCACCCATCCATCCATCTCTCTATCTATCTACCCATTCATCCATCCTTCCAGGTACCACTACTGTCTACCATCTACACATCCCCATCGATTATTCAACCATACAGCCATCCATCCATTCAACCGGACCCTATTCATCCATCCAACCACTTACTGAAACAGCCACCATCTGTCCATCCATCCATTTGCCATTCACCACCATCTACCCATCCGTCCTTCCATCCGCCCTTTCATCCTTCACCCACCCATCCATCCACCGCCCATCTCCCCCTCACCATCCATTGATCCAACCAACTATCCATCTGTCCATTCATCCATTCCTCATTCACCGCTCCTCCACCCACCATCCTTTCCCCCTCTTCTATGGCCCATCTGTATACATCAGTCCATTCAAACATGCAACACTCATGAGGCAGCTATTATGCCCAGACACTAGCTGTGCACCTGACTTCCATTATTTTACAGACCATAAGCTCATTTGGGAAGTAAAGAAACCAGGGCTAACTTGTTTATCAGACATGGTAGAAACAGAGATTCCCAAGAGCTGAGACTGACTGAAGTCTTCCTTTTGAGCCTGGCACCATGCTGAGTGCTTCTGTTGTGTGCGCTCTCCCTTCCCCCCTCCTGGAGGCTTAAGAAACAGAGGCTCTGAGAGCTTCCATTACTGCTCATCTCCCACTGGTACAGCAGAAGTGGCCTCCTCCCCAGTTTCTCCACCACCTGACCTCATGCCTCCTTTTCCCACAGTGGCCGGAGGGGTTATTCCAAACTGAAGTCAGATCATTCCCCTCCTTTCTCACAACTCTCTCAGGCAGAGTAACCCCCAAAGTGTTCACCACAGCACAAGAAGAGCTACATGGTCCAGTTCCTGATTTCTCTGCCCTTATCTCCCTGATGTCTCCCTGCGGCCACATCAATCACCTTGATCTCCCTCTAACACCCCAAGCTCATTCCTGCCCCAGGTCCTTTGCATATGGTGTTCCTCCTGCCTGGATCACAGTCCTCCAGATCTTCCGCCTCCTTCCCTTCTTCAAGTCTCCGCTCAAGCCTCTGCTGATGGTCCCATTTCAAGCCCCATTCTGCCCTCTTTCTTGGCATCACCCCATTTTCCTCCTTTCCCAGCATTCAACCTCACTTAACGTTATTTGTCTTGTCTCTATTGTCTACCCCATGAGGACAGGTCTGGGTCCACCTGGTTCCTGCTGTGTCTTCTACTCCTGGTGCTGGGCTCAGCCCCCTGAAGACACCCAACACATATTTGTTGACTGATACATAAGTGCATTTCAGCCTCCCCTTGAGCTATGGAATGGATAGCGCACACTTTAGGTGAGATCAACCCCAGTGGTGGAAATTCCTATCCATTCAAAATCAAGGAATCAGGGACCCTGATTCTGGCTCCCCTCTCCCAGCATCCTGAAGGGGAACACTGGGAAGGTTCTTCGCTCCATTCCCTGTCGCCTGACACCTGCTTCCCCCAGTGTCCATGTTCCTGAGCTCAGCTGCCTGAGGAAGGATCCCCACCCAGGACCAGAGCACAGGCTCTGGCTCTACCAGAAGGAAGTTCAAATCTCCTCCACCCTCTTCCAAACCAGGCAGTCTAAAAGAGATCAGCCTCCCCTGTGTAAGGGAGGCAGGAACACCAGCCTCACAGGGGTCGCGGGCCTTCACTTGGTTAGTCCACAGAATGCGAAAAGCACATAGAGCTTAGGGTTCCCTCAATGAAAAGCGCTGTCAACACCAGGGCCACCCGGCCCTGGGTCCCCAATGACTGCAGTTTCCACCTCTGTAAAACGGTGGGTTTGGGGGAGGGGGGGTTGTGCGGCAGTCGGTGCACTCCCGGTGGAGGGAGGGATGGAGGGAGGGAGAGATGATAACGGGAGTAGGGGGATGGAGAGGGGAGGAAGAGAGGACGGGAAGGAAGCAAGGAAGAAGGGAGAGGGGACGCTCTCCCCCAACCTGAGGTCCCGACAGGGGCAGCGGCTCGCCTGGGCTTGCCCAGCCCCCAGCCGGGCCTCGGGGCGGAGGGGCCTGTCCTACCTGCCGGGGCCGGGCCCCCGCGCCAGCTCGGCGCCCAGGTGGCCGCAGAGCGCCGCGAGCAGAAGGCAGGTGAGGCCAAACACCAGGGCGAGCGCGGCGAGCGCGGCGGCCAGCGGCAGCAGCGCCCCGGCCGCGTCCTCGGGCAGCCCGGGACCGGCGCCCAGCTCCCCGTCGGCGCGCAGTCCCCGAAGCTCGGCGCGGCCCGCCTGCAGCTGGAACAGCAGCTGCGCTCCCAGCGCCGCCAGCACGGCCGCCGGGATGCCCAGCAAGGTCATCGCGGCCAGGACCCGGCCGCCGTACGACCGGGCCATGACTGGGGGTCTGTGAGCCGGGTGGGGGTGGGGGGCGGTCGAGGAATAAAAGAGATTTTAGCAGGGCAGGAGTGTTGGGCGGGCGTCCAAAGGTCCCCAGGAGTTCCGAAGGGGGCGGGACCGCAAGGGGTATCTGAAAGTTGAGGGGCCGTAGAGGGATTGGTGTGCAGATCGCCGTGGGGATGAGGAAACTCTGCGAAAACTTGGGTCAAAGTCTTTCTCCTCCCTCCAGGGACCCTGCGGGCGCCCCCTCCCGGCCTCCAGGTCCTGGCCGGGCGGGGCCGACGCGGAGCGGGGCAAAGAAGGGACAGAGGCGGCCCCAAGACAGGAATGGGCTCGGTGGCTGGATCCGGGGAGCCCCACAAGCCCCTAAACTCATTAAAGGGACCGCCACACCGCCCACTGCCCGAAGCACCTGTTTCATTGCTAAAAAAACAAAAAAAAAAAAAAAAAAAAAACTTGAACCAATTTTTAAATAATTCACTTTGATACTCGGTCTCTTTACCTGTGGACCTTGCAGTTGGCTGCGATTTCCCCCCTCCGTTGGACCTTCTTTTAAAGCTTTGCCGAAATGTCGCCTCCTGGGCGAGGACCTTTGGCGGCCCCGGCTTGAGCAGACACCCCTGTCTTTTGCTGTTTGACTTTGTTCTTCCCATGGCCCATATTTTTGGTTATTACCTATTCTTTTTTTAAATTTTAAACATTGAGGTGAGACTTACATGACCTAAAAGAAACCATCCCGACGTGAACAGTCCAGTGGTATTTAGTACATACATAGTGTTGTGCAAACAGCATCTTTGTCTGGTTCTGGAACATTTTCATCATCCCCAAAGGAGACCCCATCCTCCTCCCCTAAGCCCTGGCAACCGCTCACTGATCTGCTTTCTGTCTCTGGATTTGCCTGTTCTGGACATTTTATATAAATGGAGCCAGAACCTATATGACTTCCTGTGTCCCGTTTCTTTCACTGACGTTCATCTACATTGTACCGTGTATCAGTTCTCCGTTCCTTTTAGGGTCTGAAGAGTATCCCACTGATGGATGGACCACATTGTGTTTATGCGTTTGTCTGTTGAGGGGCATTTGGGTTTTTTCCCATCTTTTAGCTGTTGTGAATAGTGTTGCTGTGAACACGCACACGGTTATTTGTTTGAGTCCCTATTTCTTTTGGGGTTTATACCTGGAGTGGAATTGCTGGTAATTACCGTTATTCTGTATTTATCTTAGGGAGGAACCTCAGATTGCTTTCCAGAGCAACCTGCTCCCTTTTACCGTCCCACCAGCAATGCCCGAGGGCTCCACTCTCCTCAGTTCCCTGCTAACACTCATTAGGCGCTGGGTTTTGATTATAGCCATCCCGCTGGGCATGAAGTGGGATCTCACCGTGCTTTTCTCTCTCTCTCTCTTTTTTAAGATTTTATTTATTTATTTGACAGACAGAGATCACAAGTAGGCAGAGAGGCAGGCGGTGGGGGTGGGGGCAGGAAGCAGGATCCCTGCCGAGCACAGAGCCCGATGCGGGGCTCGATCCCAGGACCCTGGGACCTGAGCCAAGGCAAAGGCTTAACCCACTGAGCCACCAGGCGCCCCTCACCGTGCTTTTGATTTGCATTTCCCTAAGTGCTAAGGAGGCTGAGCATCTTTTCGTGGGTTTGTTGGTCGTTTGTGCATCTTCTTTGGAGAAATGCCTCTTCAGGTCCTTTGCCTAGTTTTGAATGGGTTGCCTGTCTTCTTGCCGTCCGCCCCCGCCTCCCGCCCCGCTGCACTTTACATCTCTTGAAGCCCTGCTGGTGAGTCCGAGGGCCCCCTGCTGGGGGCTGGCGCTGCTCCCGGACGCCGCGATGTCCGCCTCGAGTGTCCCCTTCTGTGACGCCTTAGAGTCTGGGGCGGTAACTCCTCGGGAGGTCGCAGCCCCGAATCCCTACGCGCGAGTTCCCCGCGGGGGTCAGAAGAGCTCCCCGGCGCCGCCACCCTCCGCCCCGCCCTCCGGCTCCGGCGGGCTCCCGCTCCTGGGGCCGTGCTTGCCCCGGGCGGTACTTGCAGCGGCGCAGCGGCTCGGTGAGGCTCCGCGGCGCGGGGTCGTCCTGGTCTTCCGGCTGCAGGAAGCTGCGGTCCAGCAGCTCCGCCGCCTCCTGCCAGTTGGCGAAGCAGGCCGGGCCCAGGCGCCGGATCTCGTCGGTGGCGTCGCGGGTGAGGACGTCCCCGCCGGGCTTGAGCACCACGACAGCCGGCAGGCGCTCCACGGAGAAGCGGCGCCCGAGGTCCCTGCGGGGCGGGCGCGTCAGTCCGGTCGGAAGCCGGTCCCCGATCCCGAGCTGGGGAGTCACACACCCCTCCTCCCAGGACTCACGGAGCGCCTTCCGTGTGCCCGGTGTGCGCTGGGGGTGCCCGGGGACCTGGCCAGGCCGCAGTGGCCTCTGCGCTATGTCTCCAGTACCTCAGACAAGCTACCGCCTCATATATGTCATGTCATATCATGTCATATTATATATGTTATAACACATCACAACATGCACTATGTGGAACATACTTATGCTAAAAACGTATACTGGGGCGCCTGGGTGGTTCAGTTGGTTAAGCGTCTGCCTTCGGCTCAGGTCACGATCCCACTGGGATCCAGCCCAGTGCCCAGCGTTGGGCTCCCTGCTCAGCGACGCCTGCTTCTCCCTCTCCCATTCTCCCTGCTTATGTTCCCTCTCTCTGTCAAATAAATAAATAAAATCTTTTTAAAAAGATAAAAAAAGAAAAACATATACTAAAAAATGACTCATTTTTGATGCAAAATTTGTTTTTAACTGGGCATTGTGTATTTTATCTGGGAACTCTGTGTGTGTGTGTGTGTGTGTGTGTGTGTGTGTGTGTGTGTGTGTTCCTGTGTGTATAGGGTGGCAAGAAGGGGGGTAGGAAATCGCTCACTCTTTGTCCAGACACCTAAGCCACCCTGAGTAGGCTTTGTCCAGAGGACCCTGTGTCAAACGAGGTCAGCAGGTCCGAGTTTGGCTCTGACACCCTCACAGCTGACATTTCTACCCCAGGAAGGAAAATGTTGCCACTTTGCAGGAAAGATCCCCCTCAGCGGCAGAGAGGGCAGAAGGAGGGAGCAAGTGTCCTAACTGATAATGTTGGGTGGAGAATGAAGGTCTCTAGAAACTTCCAACTTGGGGAGCAAAATTAATGAAGTCAGAAAAGTGTCAGAAGCCTGTGACTCGCTTTCAAATGGTTCCTTGCAAACTTCCCATGTGTGTAGATAAAGCAAAAACATGGCCTGGTGCCAACGATTGCTGTGGATTTCATTGCATGCTTCTTCCAACTTGAGAGATCTTGGAAATCTTGATCACGAAAAGTTGAAATTTAAAAAGAAGGAAAGCCAGGGCACCTGGCTGGCTCAGTCGGAGGAGCGTGTGACTCTTGATTTCGGGGTTGTGAGTTCGAGCCCCATGCTGGGTGTAGAGATTACTTAAAAATAAAATGATAAAAAAAATTTAAAATCTAGGGGCGCCTGGGTGGCTCAGCGGGTTAAAGCCTCTGCCTTCAGCTCAGGTCATGATCCCAGGGTCCTGGGATCGAGCCCCGCATCGGGCTCTCTGCTTAGCTGGGAGCCTGCTTCCTCCTCTCTCTCTCTCTGCCTGCCTCTCTGCCTACTTGTAATCTCTATCTGTCAAATAAATAAATCTTTAAAAAAAAATTTTTTTAAAAACTAAAAAAAAAAAAAAAAAAAGGACACCTTCCTGCAGAAAAGGGGAGGGTTCTAAGATAGCCACGAGCTGTAGCATTGTCCATTGGGCAACTGGGTACACCACCTCTCTCTCAGCTCCGACGCCCTCCTGCCTGGCTCCCAGCTACTCTGAGGATATCCACTCCCGTTAAGATGGTGACCATGGTGCTGCTCCGCATAGTGCTTGCAGACCTCTCCCATCGCTTATTTTTTTTTAAAGATTTTATTTATTTATTTGTCAGAGAGAGAGAGAGAGAGAGAGCACAAGCAGGGAGAGCGAGAAGCAGACTCCCGGCTGAGCACAGAGCCCAGCATGGGACTTGATCCTAGGACCCTGGGATCGTGACCCCAGCCAAAGGCAGACGTTTAACCTGCTGAGCCACGCAGGCATCCCTCCCATCTGTGATTGCTTTCAGTTCCCTGAACTGCTGCTTTTTCTCTGATGGCCTCCCAGCCTTTATCTGTGCTGTGCTCTCTGCCTGGAAATCCTTCCCTCTCCTCACTCTTTCCTATCCTCCCTGGCCTTGGGGGTCTCTCTTTAAAACCAATTCTTCAGGGAACCATTCCCTGACCCCAAACCTCAGCAAAGTCTCCCCATTATATTTCCACACGGCATCCTCCCTTTGTCCTCTGGACCATTACTGCAGTTTCTTATTATATATGTATTTGAGTCTTTGTGTCACATCTGTCTCCCCAATTAGGTTGTAAGCTCCTTGGAAGCTAAATAGAAATGGGCATACAAAGCCCCTTGGGTGGTCCCCTCCCACCCCATCTGGGGACAGACTGGCACACAGGACATGCTCATTAATTCCAGCTGGAACAGAGGGAGCAATAAACAAAAACTTCACTTTCAGCAGAAATATCTCCTCCTCCAGGAAGCCCTCCCTGACCTCTTCTCCCACCTCACCTCCTTAGGTCATCCTCGAAGGGCAGGAAGAGCCACTTCTTCGGCATGTCCCTGAGGAACAGATCCTGCTGCTCCTCTGTGGGGTCCTGGGACACGTACACCAGAGCCAGCTGGGCTGCCCGCAGCACATAGAACTCATCTGTGAGCTTTACGAAGAAGTCCCTGAGGATAGGTGCAAAGGCTTGACATTGTGGGCAGGACCCAGAGCCGAAGAAGAGAAGCACCAGCCGGTTCTCCAGCCTGCGACTGAGCTCAGCCTCTGTGTCCAGCTCGTCCTGGTCACTGTTGTTGCGAATCAGGACGCGGCCGGAGAACAGGGAGGCCATGGCAGCCTTGGCTGGGAGCTGGGGACACGGCGGAGGGACTTTGTGTGGCCCTGGGTCTGCTGGCTGGTGGCTGGCCCAGGATTAGGTATCTTTAGGAGGCCAGTTTAGGACCTCACTAATCTGCTTAAACCGCGACCTGATTCTGTGCTGCCTCTGAGGGCTCCTTCCTGGAAGGAAGACAGCTAGAAATCCATTAAGAAAAAGTACAGGATTGCAAAGGAAAACAATAATCCTGACATATGGGTGTGAAAATATCTTATTAAGTTGTGATGTCAAATATACGAGCTTCTTCATGAATTCCATGTGTTAAGTAATTGTGGTTCACCAGGGCTCTACAAATGATTGTGATTTCTACTGTGATAAATGGTATTTTGAGGTGTCTGCCTGCAATGGCCAGGATGTGATGTGAAATTATCTTTGATTTCCACAGGAGTCAAAGTCACAGGGCTGGCTGATACCTGCTTTGACAGGACATGAAAAACACCCTACCTTCCAGTTAAGTGTAAAAGTTAATGGGAAGCTTGCTAAAATGGGCGTGGGAGGCCAGGAGGGGGAGCTCTCACCATATCAGCTGTCAGTTACAGGAAGAGGGGTCAGTTGCAGAACTTCAGTAGAAGAATCCAGAGGAAAGAACAATCAATTGCAGCTCCCAACAGGGAAAGAGGGACATTGCATCTCCTACAACAAGTCAACCAGCCCTGCAATTCAGCCAATTAGCCATCATCACCCTGAACTGCTTTTCTCTATTGGACTTTCCTTCAAAACAACCCCTCCCAACTTCCTCCCTTCTTCTCCATAAAATAACCTTCATCTTCTTTATTGAAAGAGCCTACGGTTTTTGCTGTACTTTGCTTTTCCCGAATCACAATTCTCTACCATTTCCAAATAAACCTATTTTTGCTAGCTGACTTTATTTTATTTTATTTTAAGATTTTATTTATTTATTTGACAGAGAGAGATCACAAGTAGATAGAGAGGCGGGGAGAGAGAGAGAGAGAGAGTTCGGAAGCAGGCTCTGCTCAGCAGAGAGCCCGATGCGGGACTCGATCCCAGGACCCCGAGATCATGACCTGAGCCGAAGGCAGCGACTTAACCCACTGAGCCACCCAGGTGCCCTAGCTGACTTTATTTTTAAGGTCAATAGAAGTTAATGAAAATAAATGTGTGGGGTTTTTTCCCTACACCCTCCTGAATTCAGTGGGGGAGAGCCCACCTTAAGATCCCTCGGTGTGTAAGGTTGAAAATCATGGCCACAAGCATTTGCAGTCCCCTCTCATCAAGAATTCGAAACTAGCTCCCCTTTCCTTGAATCTGGGCCGGCCTCGTGACTTGCTTTGACCAAGAGAATGTGGTGCGAGGTTTGAGTTTGGAGGATGAGTCTTAACCTCGCCTCTCATTTTCATTCTCTTAGAAGGCTGCCTCCAAAAGCCCTGTGTAAGGAAGCTGACCTAGCCCAGGGGTTGACAAAGCTTTTCTATAAAGGGTCAGGTAATAAATACTTTTGGATTTGTGGGCCATAGGGTCTCTTGCAATTTCGAATTCTGCCACTGTCTTGCAAAAGTAGCTCTGGACGATATGTATATGAATTTGTGTGTCTGGATTCCAATAAAACTCTATTTATAGACACTGAAGTTTGAATTTCATAAAATTTTCACAGGTCATGAAATATTACTCTTGATTTCCTTCAACCATTCCCAAATGTAAAAACTATTCTCAGCTTCTGGCAAGCCAGATCTGGCCAGTGAGTTGCATTTGCAGACCTCTGTTCTAGCCTATTGGATAAGCCACATGGAGGTGTTGACCTTTAAATTATGAGACTGACGCGCTACCTACTGCGCTAACGAGGCACCTTTGACCTTTAAATTAGAACAGTCAGGGGCTCCTGGGTGGCTCAGCGGGTTAAAAGCCTCTGCCTTCCGCTCAGGTCATGATCCCAGGGTCCTGGAATCGAGCCCCACGTCGGGCTCTCTGCTCTGTGGGGAGTCTGCTTCCTCCTCTCTCTCTGCCTGCCTCTCTGCCTAGTTGTGATTTCTCTCTGTCAAATAAATAAAATATTAAAAAAAAATTAGAACAGTCAATTATTTTACCAACAAAAAGGGGCTTGTTCAGGAATAGCAGAGAATTGCAATTCAGGGCAAGCAAATTATGGTAAAAACCATAGGCTTGTCCAACAAACAAAAGAGAGGATTTTATGGAGAAAGAGGAAGTTGGGAAGGGTTGTTTTGAAGGGAAGTCTGCTGGGGGGAACCAGGAGTTTGGGCTGATGATGATTTCTCATTGGCTGATGCTTGGATAGTCAATGTCTTATAGGAGATACAATGTCCACCTTTTCTGGTGGGTCTTATAAATGATAATTCCTTCCTGTTGATATCTCTGTTTAGGGTCTGTAATTGACATTTCTTCCTGTAATTGAAATGCGGTGGTATCCGCAGGAGAGCTCCCCCTTCTGGCCTTCAGCTGCATTTCAGGAAGACTTCCCTTCATTAATTTTCACCAAGGTGAGCTAGATGCTCGCAGGACAGCCAGCACCAACTGCTACACACCTGATCTTCCAGTCCAGCCACTGGCAGATTGTAGCAGATTGCCTGAGCCAGCCAAGTCCAGCAGAGGGACTGCCCAGGCAACCTATGGGGTCCCCAAAACAGTTGATCCCTGTTGTATACCCACTCCAGTTTGGGGTGATTTATTATGATTTGTTACACAGCAATAGCTAACTAGTACACCAGGTCTAGAGGATTTTTTCCAGGCCTAGGAAAACATGAGAGACTCTGAAAGAAACTTCACGTTGGCTTTAAACAATAAGAAAGAATGGGGCTCCCAGATGGCTCAGTAGGTTAGGCATCTGACTCTTGATTTCAATTCAGGTTTTGATCTCACGGTGGTGAGACTGAGCCCCATTTAGGGGTCTCTCTCTTTTTCTCTTCCTCTGCCCCTCCTGCTCATGCATGCATGCTCTTGCTCTCTCTCTCCAAAAAATAAGTAAAAAATAAAAATAGGGGCGCCTGGGTGACTCAGTGGATTAAGCCGCTGCCTTCGGCTCAGGTCATGATCTCGGGGTCCTGGGATCGAGTCCCGCATCGGGCTCTCTGCTCCGCAGGGAGCCTGCTTCCTCCTCTCTCTCTGCCTGCCTCTCTGCCTACTTGTGATCTCTCTCTCTGTCAAATAAATAAATAAAATCTTAAAAAAAATAAATAAGGGGCGCCTGGGTGGCTCAGTGGGTTAAGCTGCTGCCTTCAGCTCGGGTCATGATCTCAGGGTCCTGGGATCGAGTCCCGCATCGGGCTCTCTGCTCAGCGGAGAGCCTGCTTCCTTTCCCCTCTCTCTGCCTGCCTCTCTGCCTTCTTGTGCTCTCTCTGTGTCAAATAAATAAATAAAATCTTTAAAAATAAATAAATAAATAAAAATAAAAATAAATAAAATAAAAAGGAAATCACAAAATCCTTGTTCTCCAGATTTAATTCATGTTGTCAAGATTTTGTGAATGGGCTCATTCCTAATGTGTCCTTGTTACATTCTACTTAGAAATGATTTCCGGGTCAGATTTTCCTCAGCCTACCAGAACCCCAGGAAGTCCTGCCATGTTGTGAATGCAAGATGCCCTGGGAGCATAGTGATCTCAATAAGGGGGGACTCTCCTCTAATCTTTATGGGGTGCCAGGCTCCTGTTCTCAGAACAGCCCTACCAGGTTTGTGCGATTTGATTCCATTGTACAGGTGCAGCATAGAGCCTCAGAGAAACCGATTCTCAAAGCCAAGTCACCCAGTGAATGGTGTGTGGCGGGGGCGGGGCGGGGGAAGTCACCCAATGAGTGATGTGTGTGGGGTGGGTGGGGTGCTGCGGAGGTGGGGTTGGGTGCTGCGGAGCCAAGTCCAACTTGATTGGGGCTTTTGTTTCTCCAAGCATTTCCAAACTGCCGCATCCTTGACATTTGGGGCTAGATCATTGTTTGTGGTGCAGGCTGTCCTGTGTATTATGGGATGCTTAGGAACACCCCAGCCTTGATCTGCAAGATGCCAGCAGCAACCCTTCTTCCAACTGTGACAATTAAATATGACTCCAGACATGGCCCGGTGCCCCCAGGGGGCAGATGAGAGCTACTACTCTAACCCTTTGTTTTGTTGTAGTGGATTGAGTGGTGGCCCCCAAAGAGATATGTCCAAGTCCTAAACCCAGAACATGTGACTGTGACCTTATTTGGAAACAGGGCCTTTGCGGATGTAATTAGGAATCTCCAGACGAGGTCATCCTGGATTATCTAGGTAGGTCTTCAATCCAATGACAGTGTCCTTATAAGGGACAAAAGATGGGGCATCTGGGTGGCTCAGTCCTTAAGCATCTGCCTTTGGCTTAGTTCATGATCCCGGGGTCCTGGGATTGAGCCCCACATCGGGCTCCCTGCTTGGTGGGGAGCCTGCTTCTCCCTCTCCCTCTCCCACTGCTTGTGTTCCTCTCTTGCTGTGTCTGTCTCTATCAAATAAATAAAATCTCAAAAAAAAAAAAAGAGAGAGAGAGAGAGACCGAAGAGGAGACACACAGAGACAGAAGGCCATGTGGACATGGAAGCAGACACCGGAGTAATGTGGCCGTAGCCAAGGAACACGTGGATCCTCCCCTAGAATTACAGAAGGACTATGGCTGTTCACACTTGAATTTCAGACTTCTGGCCACCAGAATTGTGAGAGAATAAATTTCTGTTGTTTTAAGGCAGCTGGTTTGTGGTACTTCCTTAGGGCAGCAGAGGAAACTCACCCCTGCTTGTGGCAGGCACATGACTTGGCCAGAGAGACACTGATCACTTGTTCACTCCCACGGGGCTCATGCTCTCTTTACAGTGAAATCCCCAAGCTATGATCATCCTCTATTTTACTTTTAATGTATGCTTCATTTTTCTCCTTCCGGAAAGTCCTAAGAACTCCCTTTGCTGTGGCCTCCTGCCCCTTGTGGTTGCCCTGGGGAGGGAGATGCATGACTGCCTGTGCCCTTATTCCTAGCATGTGCCTGGCCCATTCATTCTGCAGATGCGAATTCTCTTGTCAACCGTGGCGCAGTGGTGATCAAGAAATATTTGTTGCACAGTGCTCTAGGAGGTGAGCAGGACCACCCAGAAGGCAACCAAGGTACAGAGGGGAGAGGGGACCTGCCCAAGGCCACCACCTGGAGGGTAGAACTTGAATGCCCCCCTCCCCCCCCCCCACGCCTCGGTGTCCAGGCCTCAGTTATCATGTCTATGAAGTGGGGATAAGACTGTGCTTCATCCAGAAAACCGGAGGACAGTTGCATTTCAGAATTGGGAGGTTTTTTTGGTGTCTTACGAAAGTAATCGAGTGTAAAAGTTGCTGTATATTGTGTGATGCCCCTGGGGGTCTAGGAACAGCCTTTAAGCAAAGGCATAAATAATGGATAAACAGGGATACAAAGGGGTAATTGACCACTGAAATGGACAGGGTCAGCTCAGGGGGAGGTGGTTCTTCTGCACCGGAAACTGGGTTCTCCTCCTGGTGTGAGTCTGGCTAGAAGACAACCAAGCCAAAGAGTGGGAAAAGGAAGGGTTTTATTCGCAACAAGTAGGGAGACCACAGAGGATATTTCCCAAAGCAGTGTTCTCTCCCTCCTTCCTACAATAAAACTGGGGAAGTTTTAAGCTAAGGATGCATGCATATTTATGAAGGGGCTTGGCAAAGGAAAGATCAGTAGAGAACTGGGGCAAAAGTCATCAGTGTTTGAGAGCTCAAAGGGGTTTAAATTCTGCAATGACTCAAGACTGTGTGTTGGGTCAACCTTTACTTCTAAAAAAGCGCTGGGAGTTTGACCCCTGATTTATTGTCTGAGATGGTAAGACTCGCCCCTGGCCTGGTAGTGGATGTTAGTTTTCAAGTTCTTTTGTTTCTTTTTTTTTAAGGTTTTATTTATTTATTTGGCACAGAGAGAGAGAGAGGAGAAAGGGAACACAAGCAGGGGGAGTGGGAAAGGGAGAAGCAGACTTCCCGCCGAACTAGGAGCCCAATGAGGGGCTTGATTCCAGGACCCTGGGATCATGACCTGAGCCGAAGGCAGATGCTTAGCGACTGAGCCACCCAGGCGCCCCCACGGTCTTTTGTTTCTTTAAAGTCATTAACTATTGAGTCCTATTTTTCTGCAATTTGAACATATCCCAGAAGTTCTGCAACTGGACGTGACAATGTGCTTGGGCAGCGAGGGCCCTTCAGGTGTAGATCACAAAGTGGCTGGGAACCTAAAATGACTTCTCTTACGTTAAGAAAGCTATGGCTCGTCTTTCTTTTTTGGGAACCCCTCACCCTACCTGCCTACACCTAAACTTGGAGTTCTGGTACCACCTGAAGAAAAAGTTGGGTATCCAGAGCTTTGGATTTGGGGATTTCAGACCGAGGACCCATAACAGTATCTTGAAGAGCTGTGGGCGGAATTGGAGAGTGATGGTCATGGGCACAATTTATTTATTTATTTATTTTACATGAAAAAAAAAAAATTTCTTTTCAGTGTTCCAGAAGTCATTATTTATGCACCACACCCAGTGCTCCATGCAATACATGCCCTCCTTAATACCCACCACCAGGCTCACCCAACCTCCCACCCCCTTCCCCTCCCAAACCTTCGGTTTGGTTCTCAGAGTTCATGGGCACTATTTAGGGAGGTCTCAGTAAACTTGGTAGGATGGAAGTGGGGAGGGAAGAAAGGGGGTAGGGGTAGGAGGAGGAGAGAAGAGGAAGAAACCGAGAGGAGGAGGGAAGCCAGGAGGGCAGGGGTGGGGGTAAGAGGAGGGGTGAAGAGGAGGAGGGATAAAGCGGAAGAGAAGTGGAAGGAAGTAGGTGGGGGGAGGAGCAAAGAAAGGGGAAAGTGGAGGAAAGGGGGAGGGGAGGAAGAAAGCTAAAGGCGGGGAGGAGAAGGGAAGGAGGAGGGGGAGGAAGTGGGGAAGAATGGAGGAATCGAGGTCAGAGGGGGGAGGTGGAGGAGAAGTTTAGGGAGGAAGGGGGGGGTAGGTGGAGGGAGGTGGGAGAGCAAGCCTCCAGCCCACATTTGTGAATGAGTGAATTTCAGCTCCAGCTCTTGTGACAGCTCCGGTCCTCTGTTTCTTTACCTGTAAAATGGGGTGAGCACAAGAGCGCAGCTGTGCTTACTGGTCATTGCTGACTCTGCTGATCCCTGGCCAAGAAAGTAGCCATCCAGTGGCTGGCTCTGGGCCTGTCCTCCAGATCTGCCCCCTTGCCCCCCATTCCACCAACCCTGGGCAACTACAGGGACCAATGGTAGCATGTGGGAGGGGTGGGAGCCTGCCCAGCCCTGTCCTCCAAATGGTGCTGGAAGCAGGCCCTGGCCGCCTCCCAAGGAGAGCGCTGAGAAGGTCGCCTCCCAAGGAGAGCGCTGAGAAGGTCGGCCAAAGCAAGGCAGAAAACAAGCTGGGGTGGAGTGGGCAGGGGGGCAAAGGAGGGGGAGCTTGGAGGGAGGGATCCAAGGCGGTGGCCTGCATGGGCACAGCACAGGCACAGCCGGGTCCGGGAGGCTGCAGAAATAGTGGTTCCAGAGGGCCTACACTCTCAGGCTAGGTTTGGAGTCCTCTGTCTTGGCCTCATCGTCCCTGCCTCAGCTTCTGGGAACCTACGAGGAAGCGGCTAAGACTGAGGGTCTGTGAACCGCTCCAGGTCAGCCAGGGTCCAGGGTGGTGGGCAGCTAGGCCAGCGCTGGCCCGTGCCTGATGAGGAGGGCTTTTGGGTCTCTGGGTGGGCATTTAGGACTTCGGGTGTGGCGGGTGGGAACCTGGCGTGTAGCTTTTGCCCTCCCTGGGCTCCTGGGGTGTTACACTGAGATTTAACTGACAAGACTTTGCGTTATGGATTGGGGATTAGTTGAGTCCTTGAAAGGTGTAATTAAGACTGAGGTGGGGTTTGGATTTGGAAGCTCCTGAGGCTCCTAGACTATGAGTTTAAGACTCTCCGGATCCCTGGACTGTGTAAGACCCAAGAGGCGTCGCTGCCTAGACTTAGGACAAACTGGGCGAGAACCCAGTACACACAGGCCCTGGATGTGAACCGAGACTTTCTGGTCCCCCGGGCTAGGAATCCGTTTGCCATCTAGTGCTCAGCCCTGAGCCACGCCCCTAGGCTGCTGGAGCACGTGTTTTCTAAAGGCCGCTCGGGGGCGAAAGGGGGGAGCAGTTTGGGCGTCTCCAAGACAGCGGCCGCCCTCTCTGGGCCGTTCTAGCCTCTGGTCTCGTTGGCCGTCGTCTCTCTGGCCTGGGGCCCCTCTCTATGGTCGTGGCCTTCCGAAAGGGGCGGGCCTTGGCTAAGCGGCTGCGGAGCTCGGAGCAGGACAGGTCGGAAGATAGCCTTGGGGCGGGCCTGGGCTGGCAGATGGGGAGGGGCCTAAGGCTCTAGGTGGGCCAGACGGAGGTCCAGAGGGTGACGATTGGGCCAAAGCCCGAGGGCGGGGCCAGCGGCCAGGGATGGAACCTGGGCCAGGGTTAGGGGCGGACCAGGGGAGGAGCCTAATTGGGAGTGGGCAGGGTGTAGGTTGTGGGCGGGACCAGAGGCCAATCTGGGGGCGGGGCCCAATGAGTGGCGGAGTAGAGATAGAAGCGGGCCCCAGACCTGTGGGTACTGGGTTGGATCCTGTAACCGAGGACGGCGTTAGATCACGGCAATGGAGGAAGGCTGATCAAGTGTCTGGGAAGGGCCTGTGTCTGTGGTAGGGACGAGGTGGAGCCCATGTTTGGGGCCAAGTCGTGAGGCTGGAGCTTGGGTTCGGAGCCCAGCCGCTAGGTCAAGACGTGGGGTAGGGCTTGACAGTGACTGGCGGAGTCTAAGAGCGTCTGAGGGCGTGGCCTGTGCTAAGAATTGGCAAAGACGCTCGAGTCGGTCTAAGAGGAGGAGGGAGGCCTGCGCCCAGCATGGGACGGGGCGGAGCCCTGATCCGGGGGCGGAGTCTGTCGGGACCCGGCCTGTTCCAGGCATGAGGGCGGGGCTCGAAGGGGGCGGCCTGGGCTTTCCGAGGAGGCGGAGCCGGGGGCCGGGGGAGGAGCTCATTCTGGGGGCGGGGCCCCAGCCGTCCTCGGCCTGAGAGCTCTGCGCCTCCCCAGGATGCAAGCTCCCGGTGCAGGGTCGGCCTCCGTGGTCTCGCTCGTGCTGCTGTGGCTGTTGGGGCTCCCGTGGACCTGGAGCGCAGCGGCGGCGCTCGGCGTGTACGTGGGCGGTGGCGGCTGGCGTTTCCTGCGCATCGTCTGCAAGACCGCAAGGCGGGACCTCTTGTGAGTGCAGTCGGGGCCTGGCCCCCGACCAGCTGCGCGTCTTCAGGGGTGATCAGAGCGGGGGTGTTGCAGGGGCGGAGTCGGGGGCTCAGAGGGCTTGGGGAGAGGGGTTTTGGAGACTGGGGGCGAGGCTTAGATGAGGGCAGGGCTAGGGGCGGGGCCGGGATCTGAAAGAATGACGGATCAGGGGTCTCTGAGAGGAACTGGAGGGAACAGCTAGAGGGTCTCTGGAGGGAGAGAGTAAGTTTCAAGATTCTAGAGGCTGTTTGGGAGACTTCAGGGGGCTGGGCGATAACTTGGGGATCTGTGGGCAGCTGGTAGGGGTTCCAGAGAGCTGGGGCTGATTGGGAGGCTTGGTTATTTGGGGGTCTCTGTGGGGACTTGGTGACGGTGAGAGGCTTCTAGGGGCTCTTCAGGGATTTTCGTAGGTCCCTAGGGGCCCACGGTGGCGACCCAGTGGTCTTTGGGGGCTTCAAAGATACTTTGGAGTTTTTTAGGGCTTTCTTGGTGGGCGAGGGATGAAGGAGCTTCTTGAGACATCTGTAAGAGACTTTCAGGGTTTCTGAAGGGTGTGTGTCTCCTGGGCGCCATTTACCGGTTTCTCTGTGGCCCGGGGTGCTCTTTGAAAGTTTGGGATCTGTACAGGATTTGAGGGGTTCAGAGTTTGTGGAGAAGTTGCTGCATATTCAAAGACTTGTTTGGGGATCTCCAAGAGAGTGATCTCTCACGAGGGAATTTTGGTGTCCTATGCGGGTTTCCTTGGAGATCTTTGGGGTGTCTCCAAGGAGCATGCTTGAAGAAGCTTTTGGGGATCCTCCTGGGGTAAAATAGGGGGTTCCCATCAGAATGAATCTTAATAACAACCCCCACATGGGAATGCCTGAGCACCTGCTGTGGGTCTGTGGAGCTGATCCTCTCAGATGAGGTGGGGGAACTAACCCACTGTGAGGGTAAAGAAACAGGCTCTGTGAGCAGCAGGGATGGGGTGAGTTGGGGAAAGTTCCACCGCCAATTGACTGGTTCCGAACCTTCTAGAACTCATCCTTTGCTCTCCATGCCCTGGCCCCTGCCTCTGCCTTTGGTCTTTCTGACCAGATTTGACCATGCTCTCTGTTCACACATCCTCCACAACCCCTATCCTCTGCAGGGGAAAGACTCAGCCTTCAGCTGGACACTAGGTTCTGTGACCTATGCCAGGATCTGCCCACTCGCCACTCCCCACCTTCCTAGATTTACCTGACCCTCACATCAGCATGCCTTGTCAGGCTCAGGATGTTCCCCCTCTGCCTGGAACATGCCGAGCCTCCTTTTGCCCGGTGATGCTTTATGATGTTGCTACACTGGCCTCCTTGCTGGCCCTCAACATGTACAGCCCCAGGACCCTTGTACTTGCTGCTGTCTCTGCCTGGATCACTCTTTCTCTGTTCTTCCTTTTCATCATGGCGTGGCCTGAATGTCACCCCAAGAGCCCTTTCCTGACACTGTGTCCCTGTATGCCCTCCCACCTTGTTGGCTTTTTGGCAGAATGGCCACAGTGCTCCCTCCATACCAAGGCTAAACATGACTTCTTTAAACGCTCCCAGCAACCCTGTGATGTGGGTACTCTCTTGTCCCCATCTAACTGATGAGCAAACTGAGGCACAGCACAGTCTGGTCCCTTGCCCAGAGTCTCACAGGGGACAAGTAGTGGGGACAGGATTAGAACGTAGGCAGCATGGCTCCAAAGCTTGACTTGGTGCCACTAGTAGCATCTGTCATTTGTAATTATCTGTTTTTAAATGCTTTCCAAAAAAAGATTTTATTTATTTATCTGAGAGAGAGCTTGAGCAGGGGGAGAGGCAGAGGGAGGAGCAGACTCCCTGCCGAGCAGGGAGCCCAATGCGAGGCTCGATCCCAGGACTTCGAGATGAGGACCTGAGCCGAAGGCAGCCGCTTAACTAACCGAGCCTCTCAGGCTGCCCCATCATTTGTAATTTTCTTATGTGTCTGATTTCTTGCCTTTTAATTCTTGAGTCTCTTTCTCCCGGCCAGGCGGGGGGCCCTGTGGGGGCACAAGGGAAGCTGTGTGGGGTCTTCATGCCACCTTGGATGAACTGGCTTCCACATAGGGTGGCACATGGCAGGAACAGGGGCTGTGTGTGTTGGCTGGCAGCCCTTCCCTGGCTACCGTGGGCTTGTCCAGGCCCCAGCTGTGCCTCACTGATCCTGAGTATCTGTGCCTGGCTGTGTTCCCCGCCCCCCGGGATGGAGTAAGAGCTGGGCCAACTACAACTCCCTGACCTTGGGCTTGACACACTTTTCTGTAGGAGACAGCCTCAAAGATGGCCCAACCACTTGGTCTTCAATTTCATAGGATCCTCCCCCCTGCTTTGAGTGTGGGCTGGATCTAGTGACTTGCTTGCCATGGATAGAATACAGCAAAAGTCCTAGGATATTATACCCAAGATTAGTAACAAAAACGAATGTGGTTTCCATCAGCAGTGCTCTCTCAGATCGCCCCCTCCAGGAAAAGCTGGCTTCCCTGATGCGAGGCAGCCCTTGTGAGTGAACTTGGAAGTGGATTCTGTCCCAGTGAAACCTTGAGATGACTCCAGCCCCAGCCAGCACATTGATTGCAGCCTCCCAACACACCTGGAGCCAGAACCACACAGCTAAGCCCCTCCTGGCTTCCTGACCCTCAGAAACTGGGAGATGAGAAATGTTTCCAACTGGTAATTGCGGAGGTGATTTGTTACACAGCAATAGCTAACTGATGCAGCTTGTGTAGCCCTCTCTAGGGACCCGGGTCACAGTCCTAGAAAGAAGGAATGCCTACTAACCTCACTTTACAGGCTGGTGTACCAAGGCACAGAGAGATGAGGTCACTGACCTAGAATGCACAGCCAAGGAGGACTCAGGGCACTGGGGTCCACTTTCCTAGCTACTGTGCTGTGCTGCGGGGTGGGGGGGGACCTGCACTGAGACCCGGGAATCTTATCCCACCTCATCCCATGTCCTGTATTTGTGGCCTGAAATCTGATCCCATTTATCGAGTTGGTTTCTTTCTGTTCTGGTGCTCCAGGGCTTGGGGTGAACACATGAGGGGGCAGAAGGAATAGAAGGGTGAGAAGAGGTCTCAGGAAGGGCTCAGAGGTGGACAGTGGCTTCTTTGTTTCGGGGTAGGGGTGGCTTGGGCTGCTGCCAGGTGGGGCGGCCCAGGCAAGCGGCTGGAGCTAAGAGCACTGGAGTCCACTGCCTGCCCACACAGGCGTGCTCCGGAGAAAACAGGGGCCAGGGCAGGACGGGACAGGTGGTGGTGAGGGCTGGGCCTCGCCCTGAGGGCTCACGTACCCTGATCATCACTAGCTCCGGCCTCAGTGCCTGTTTCCTGGAGTGTCACCTATGGATAGGGGCGGCAGGGGCGCTTCTAGGCAGGAGCTGCTTGCTCTGGTTCCCAGCCTTGCTGGTGGTCCTTTCCCCATGGCTATAAAAGTAGTGCCAGCTCCTGGGGTTCTTGGGGTGCTCTGTCAGGTTTATTCATGGCAAACTCTCAGAGGAGAGCTGGGTACCCAGTAGGCACCCAGATGCGTTTGTGCTGGCTGCCATCAGTTGGTCGGGAGGGTGCTCGCTTCGACAGCACATATACTAAAATTGGAAGTTGGTCGGGAGGGCCTTGGCGGCTCTGTGGGTTGGATGGTTGGGGGCTGGGTGGCCAGAGCCAGCGTGTCTAGCTGCGGACCTCAGCTGTGCCCCTTGCTGGCCCCAGGAGTCGTACCCTCTGAGTCTCACTGCCTCCCTCTGTAAAAATAGTCGTTGTGTGGTACTGTCTCTTCAAGAAGCATGCGTTGAACACCTGCGTGCAACACGGGCACTTGACCTGCCTCATGGTACGTGGTGAACGCTTTATTAATGCTTTGTGGCAAGCCTGTGGAGGAGCAGCGGGCTCCCCCTGCTGGGGCCTGGTTCTGGGCTACTCTGTCTTGACTTGCTGGCTGACCTTGCACAGGTGAATTCACCTCTCTGAGCACCCACCTCATCCCATCACCTGTCACGTGGAAATCTTAGGACCCTACTTTGGAGGGTGCCCATGAGGTTAGCTCAGTACCTGGTGCACAGTAGGTGCTCAATAAATGCCAAGGCTGCTCATCTTAGCTACTCTGTTCACTGTTGAATGGGTGAGATATCAGGATCTGACCAGGGAGGTGGGTGAATTTTTTTTTTTAATTTTGTTTTATTTTGTTTGTTTTTTATTTTGTTTTATTTTACTTTTTGTGTTTTGTTTTGTTTGTTTTATTATTTTGTCTTATTTTGTTTTTTTTTATTTTTTATTTTTGTTTTATTTTATTTCATTTTTTAAAGATTTTATCTATTTATTTGTCAGAGAGAGAGAGAGAGAGAGAGAGAGCGCGCGCGCGCGCGCCTGCGTGTGCACATACCGGCAGGGGGAGCGGGAGGCAGAGGGAGAAGCAGACTCCCTGCTGAGCAAGGATCTGGGTACGGGACTCGATCCCAGGACGGCAGGATCATGACTTGAGCCGAAGGCAGACACTTAACCGACTGAGTCACCCAGGCGTCCCGACAGGTGTCTTTTAATATTCTGTGTTTACTTGTTTTGTGTAATAGTCAATATATAACCCGTGGCACAAAATTCAAATTTTAGAGAGAGATTTGCAGTGAATGTTGTCCTCTCTGCTGCCCCCAGCCCTGCAGTTTCCTTCCTCAGAGGCATCTCCTGCCACTTTGCCAAGATACAGTTAGAAAACTCTGCACAGACCCACCTGTTCTTCGTGCCTACAGATGCCCTCATGTTCTCTGTCCTATTTCTCACCTGGTGCTTTCTTTCCATTTTTACTTGTAATTTTTAATTTTATTAAAGTCACCCGAGGGGCGCCTGGGTGGCTCAGTGGATTAAGCCGCTGCCTTCGGCTCAGGTCATGATCTCAAGGTCCTGGGATCGAGCCCCGCATCGGGCTCTCTGCTCCGCGGGGAGCCTGCTTCCTCCTCTCTCTCTGCCTCTCTCTCTGCCTGCGTCTCTACCTACTTGTGATCTCTCTCTGTCAAATAAATAAATAAAATCTTAAAAAAAAAAAAAAATAAAGTCACCCGAGCTTTGAGAGGAAAGCCTCTGAGCCTTCTACCTCTAGGGGCAGCTGCGTGCCCCATTTTTCCGGCCACACCCACACTTTTCCTTCCCCACCTGGAATGACTCTTATGTCTTGTCTGACTCTTTTGGGTTTTAACTCCGTGTCTCTAAATGGGTTATGTGATGATATCTGCATTTTTCATTTGGACACTTGATCAGTCGTCTCGCTCCGTGGAAGACAAGGATGTGGCACCCCTTTATCCCTCTTGTCCTCACGCTCTTCCTGTCCCTCTACATGCGTGTACGCCCCACTGCCCAACAGACACGTGGTTTTCCATACCTTCATGTCCCAATATTATTACAGTCGATTCTCATTATCTGCGGTAATTTAGTTTTATAAAGTCACTGCAAACATTGGATTAACTAATACTGAACCATCATTCCTGGGGCAAGTACAGGGTTAGGGTTCTGCAAACCTTTGGTCATAGCATTTTTATCAACCAAGCAATACATAACCTTGTTTTATGTTTGTTCTATTTAGAGACACCTCCCGGGGCGCCTGGGTGGCTCAGTGGGTTAAGCCTCTGCCTTGGGCTCAGGTCATGATCTCAGGGTCCTGGGATCGAGCCCCGAATTGGGCTCTCTGCTCAGTCAGGAGCCTGCTTCCCCACCCCCTCTCTGCCTGCCTCTCTGCCTACTTGTGATTTCTGTCTGTCAAATAAATATATAAAATCTTTAAAAAAATATATAGACACTTTATTTTATATATATTCCTTTTTTTTTTTTTTTTTCCAAAGCAAGCTCTGTGCCCAGTGTGGGGCTTGAACTCATGATCCCAAGATTCAGAGTTACATTTTCTACTGCCTGAGCCAGCCAGGTACCCCCATAGTCTTTTTATTTATCTATTTTTAAAAAAAGATTTTATTGATTTATTTGACAGAGATAGAGCACAAGCAGAGGGATCAGCAGGCAGAGAGAGAAGCAGGCTCCCCACCAAGCAGGGAGTCTGATGTGGGGCTCGATCCCAGGATCCTGGGATCATGACCTGAGCTGAAGGTGGATACTTAATGACTGAGCCACCCAGGCGCCCCCGCCCCCCTACCCCCACACCATAGTCTTTTATTTTATTTTATTTTATTTTATTTTATTTTATTTTATTTTATTTTATTTTATTTATTTTTAAAGATTTTATTTATTTATTTGACAGAGCGAGATCGCAAGTAGGAAGAGAGGCAGGCAGAGAGAAAGAGAGAGGAGGAAGCAGGCTCCCTGCCGAGGAGAGAGCGCAATGCGGGACTCGATCCCAGGACCCTGAGATCATGACCTGAGCCAAAGGCAGAGGCTTAACCCACTGAGCCACCCAGGTGCTCAGCACCATAGTCTTTTAAAAGAAACATATATTCTTGACTCATTACCAGTGAACTTATGGCCAGCAGCATTAAAACTCACATCTGAACAAAACTTTCTAAGTAAGGCACATCCCAGCCTTCTTGCCCTTAGAAAGACGAGAGAGCACTTTAGCATTATGCCTGGAGGCCCTTTTAAACAGCAAAATCACCAGGAAAAAGGACAAAAATGCAAAAAATGTGGCGCCAAATAGACTGCCAAAAGGATGCTTGTTTACAACATGAGCTGAAACAAGAAGGCCGAGTGTTGCCTTGTTAGACCTAACCTGGGAATGTGCACATTGGCAATGCAACTTATTTGCCACTCTGTGTGTGTCCTCGAATGGCTGTGAAAGTAATGCGAATGTTGATTTCGGGGTTACAAGTGTATTTCAGTGAGCAGGCAGATTTGCAATGAAGAAATCTGTGAATAATGAGAATTGACTATTACCCATTATCATAATTTGGTCAGGTCAGTAATTGGTGTTTACTTTTTTTTTAAGATTTTATTTATTTATTTGAAAGACAGAGAGGAGGAAGCAGGCTCCCTGCTGAGCAGAGAGCCCGATGCGGGGCTCGATCCCAGGACCCTGAGACCATGACCTGAGCCGAAGGCAGAGGCTTTAACCCACTGAGCCACCCAGGCGCCCCTTTACTTTTTTTTTTTAAGATTTTATTTATCTATTTGACAGAGAGATCACAAGTAGGCGTGGTGGGGGGAAGCAGTCTCCCTGCTGAGCAGAGAGCCCAATGTGGGGCTCGATCCTAGGACCCTGAGATCATGACCTGAGCCAAAGGCAGAGGCTTTAACCCCCTGAGCTACCCAGGCACCTCTAAATAAAATATTTTTTTAAAAGATTTTATTTGTTGGGCACCTGGGTGGCTCAGTTCATTAAGTAACTGCCTTGGGCTCTGGTCGTGGTCCTGGGGTCCTGGGATCGAGTCCCATGTCGGGCTCCCTGCTCAGCGGGGAGCCTGCTTGTCCTTCTCCCTCTGTCCTTCCCCCCACCCCCACACCAAATAAATAAAATCTCTAAAAAAAATAAAAGATGTTATTTGTTTATTCATGAGAGAGAGAGAGAGAGTAAGAAAGAGCGGCAGAGGGAGAAGCAGCCTCCCTGAGGAGCAGGGAGCCCAGTGTGGGACTCGATCCCAGAACCATGGGATCACAACGTGAGCTGAAGGCAAGTGCTTAGCCAACTGAGCTACCCTGGCGTCCCTAAATGAAGTATTTTTCTTTTCTTTTTAATTTTTTTTAAAGATTTTATTTATTTGACAGACAGAGATCACAAGTAGGCAGAGAGGCAGGCAGAGAGAGGAGGAAATAGGCTTCCTGCTGAGCAGAGAGCCCGATGCGGGGCTCGATCCCAGGACCCTGAGCTGAAGGCAGAGGCTTTAACCCACTGAGCCACCCAGGTGCCTCTGAAGTATTTTTCTGATTAAGATACATACATTGGTCTTTTAGACATAATGCTATCTATCGCACACTTAATAAATTAGAGTATAGCGTAAACATAACTTTTATATGCCATAGGAAACAAATTCATTTGATTTGCTTTGTGGTGCTGTTTGCTGTATTGTGGTGGTCTGGAACCAAACCCACAATATTTCTGAGGTATGCCTGTGCTCGCTTCCCGTGGCACAAACTGGCTGACCTAAGACACCCGAAATTAATTCTACTATAGCTATAGAGGCCAGAGTCGGGCTGTGGGCAGGGCTGGATCTTTCTGGAGGTCTGGGGGAGACTCCCCCATGCCTGTCTTCTGGCTTCCACTGACGGCTGGTGCTCCGTGGCAGTCCCTTGGTTTGAAGTTAGATCTACCCTGATCTCTGCCTCCGTTCTCACGTGGTCTTCTTCTCCGTGTCTGTGTCTCCTCTTCTTTATAAGGACATTTGCCATCAGCTTTAGTACTTACCTTACTTAGCCCAAGACGATCTCTTTAAGATCCTCAACTAATTAAGATCTACAAAGACCCTTTTCCTACATACGGTTTCTTTCACAAGCTCTGGAGGCCAGGACTTGGACATATCTTTTGGGGACTACCATTCACCCTGCTGTGCAGGGAGTGGGGCCTGGCCCAGAGCAGAGCCAGGAGACCAGGAAGACTGACTACGGTGCTGGTCCCATTGAGTCATGATGGGGCCCGGGCTGGGCTGCCAAGATGGTCAGATTCTGGCTAGTCTGCATTGGAGAAAGTCATTTGTTCTCTCCATCCCTGAGGACCTCCTAGGTGCCACACCCCATCTGGGTTTAGGGGACGCCATGTTCAGTGTGACATGCTGTGAATGTGTCTTAAGTACTCCTCCTGTCCAGTGGAGCTCACAGTCTAGTGAGAATAATCAAAAAGGCAATGAGGGGGGCACCTGGGTGGCTCAGAGGGTTAAGCCTCTGCCTTCGGCTCAGGTCATGATCTCAGGGTCCTGGGATCGAGCCCCACATCGGGCTCTCTGCTCAGCGGGGAGCCTGCTTCCCTCTCTCTCTGCCTGCCTCTCTGCCTACTTGTGATCTCTGTCTGTCAAAAAAAAAAAAAAAAATCTTAAAAAAAAAAAAAGGCAATGAGGACCTAGTAAAACATCCGAAATTGACAAAAAGGCTTGAACGTGTTGGGGGTGGGGCAGGGATCACTGGTGGCAACTTCAGACTTCAGCGAAGGTGATCACGGCAGGGCCTCTGGGGCAAGTAGGCAGATGAGAGGAAGCAACCTTGCAAAGATCTGGGGAAAGGAAGAGGGAAGAGCAGGTGCAAAGCGCAGAGGCAGGATCCCGCTGGGCAGAGGAACAACGGATCCCTCTTATTCAACCCTTCTTCTTGGCTGGGCACTTAACATGCTTGGCAGGTATTAGGCTGAGAATTGCATTGTTTGGGTGGCTGCTCTGGGCCCCACTTCCTGTTTGTAAATAGGGCAGTGGCAGGACCTACACTTTGCTGAGCTGGAGAACACCTTGGAGGTCGTGTGGTCCAGTCTTTGGACATTCCAAGTAAGGAAACTGAGGCCTGTAGGGAGGGCAGGGTCTGCCCAGGCCCCCACAGCTTGTAGGCAGTCAAGGAGGCTTTGAACTAAGACCGTGAACTCTAGGGCACTTTTTTTCCTGGGCTGTGCTGGGGCTCAGAGCTCCTGGCCAGATGCTTGAGAATCAGCTCCGACTCCTCCTTGGACCGTTTCCACTGGGGACTTCCCCGGCTGATCCCTGCTCTTTTTTTTTTTTTTTTTTTTAAGATTTTATTTATTTATTTGACAGAGAGAGATCACAAGTAGACAGAGAGGCAGGCAGAGAGAGAGAGAGAGGGAAGCAGGCTCGCCGCTGAGCAGAGAGCCCGATGCGGGACTCGATCCGAGGACCCTGAGATCATGACCTGAGCCTAAGGCAGCGGCTTAACCCACTGAGCCACCCAGGCGCCCCCTGATCCCTGCTCTTACAACTTGCTTGTTCCTCTCTTTTTTCCTTGCAGGGTGAATACGAGTGAATTTGCTGGCTAGATAAAGTGCTAATTCCGTTCTGATTTCTTACTCACCGTGCTTCCTTCCGTGGGGGAAAGGATAGCAACAGAGTTGGTTGGGAATATAGGATGTGCCAGGCCCCATCTTCAGCGATCTACCTCTGGCCTCTTTTCTTATTGTCCCCATTTGCCATGTCCTGGGACTGCTGTAACTGACCACAAACTTGTGGCTTAAAACCACAGAAATTTGTCTTCTTCTAAGTTCTGGCGACCAGAAGCCAGCCATGGAGGTGTTGGCATGTGTGCTCCCTTGGAGGGCTCTAGAGGGAATCCTCTCTTGCCTCTAACAGCTTCTGAGAGCTCCAGGTATTGTGAGGCTCATGGACGCCTCACTCCTGTCTCCTCCCCTGTGTTTCTGTGTTCTCCTTAAAAAGACACCTGTCATTGGACTTAGGTCCGGCCTGGGGAATCGGGATGACCTCATCTCATACGCACCTCAGTTACATCTATAAAGATCCTACTTCAGGATGAGGTCACGTCTGAGGTTTCAGGTGGACGTGAATTTTCAGGGATACTCTTCAACAGCCACAGTTGCGTACAGACGGAGGGTGGGGGGTGGGACTGTGTTTGCGTAGCGTGGTAGGACACCAGCATCATCCTGTGTTTCGTGCCAGCACTGTATCCCCAGACACAATAGATAGGATGCTTGCTCTCATAGAAATCAACTTAAAATGCCAGGAAACCCATAAAGGAAGCTGGTCATTTCCAATCGCTCTGAAGGGATAAAATGGGCTGGAAACCTAGCAGTTACCCATCAGTTTCATGGCTGCGTAACAAATTACCCCAGAACCTAGAGGCTTAACACAAGGCCCAGCATTATTTCCTGTGGCTTCTCTGGGTAAGGAAGTCAGATGTCACCAAGATGTCACCATTTTGTCTGCTCTGCCAAGTCTGGGGCTTCTGCTGGCTGACTCAGAATCCGGGACCGGAATTACCCGAAGTTTTGTTCACTCAGACATGTTGTTAGAACACCTGTACATGGGCTCTCCACATGGTCTGGGCTTCTTTGCAACTTGGTGCTGGGTTTTGAGGGCCACTGTCCCCAGAGAGTGTGAGAACATGAGTGTGCTTAGAGGAAGGGGGTGCTGTCTCTGTGCCCCCATCTCGGAAGTCACACAGCATCACTGATCTTATGTTTTCTTCATTAGAAGGGAGTCCCTGTGTCTGCCCCTTCCCAAGGGGCAGGGATTAGGACCTGCCTTTTGAAGCGAAGACTGTCAAGGAATTTGCAGGCAGGTTCTCAAACAGCCATAGTGATCCAAGCTGGGCAGGGCAAGGAAGACCTCTCCAGGCAGGAGACATGAGCTGAGAGGTAAAGGATGTGAAGGAAGCCTGATGAGACGTCTGGGGCAGAATATTCTAGCAGTGGCAACTGCATGGGCAAAGGCCCAGGGGCAGGAACCTTTGCTAGGCTGAAATCAGGGAAGGAGGTGAGAGGAAGCTAGAGGAATAGAGGGCAGGATGAAGTGGGCAGACAGGTCGGGGCTGGGGCAGGCGGGGCTTCACAGGCCCTTTGGAGGGTTAAAACATTTTTGTGGGGAGAGGGTGCCTGGATGGTGCAGCTGGTTAAGCATCCGTCTCCTGTTTTCAGCTCAGGTCACGATCTCAGGGTGGTGAGATCGAGTCCCATGTCTCAGCATGGAGCCTGCTTAAAATTCTCTTTCTCTGTCTCCCTCTGCCCCTTGCCCCTCCCTCTTAACAATAAAAAATAAAAATAAATAAAAGATTTTATTATGGAAGATTTCCTGCCTACGGAAGTGGAAAGAGTAATGTTTTGAGCCCATGTGTCCATTCCCCAACATCCATGACCTTCACTTACTCTTCCTCTGCTCTCGGAGTCCCACTGGCACATCCTTTCACCTGTTAGTTTTCTAGAGTCTATCTCTGGAAAGCAAAGACTCCTCCCCCTTTTTTAAAAAGATTTTATTTATTTATTTGACAGATGGAGATCACAAGTAGGCAGAGAGGCAGGCAGGGAGAGGGGGAAGCAGGCTCCCTGCTGAGCAGAGAGCCCGATGCGGGGCTCGATCCCAGGACCCTGAGATCATGACCTGAGCGGAAGGCAGACGCTTAACCCAGTGAGCCACCCAGGAGCCCCAAGACTTCCCCTTTTAACCTTGCTGCAAGATATTCTTCCTGAGTTGTCCTGTTCATTTTTATTGTAGTGAAGTGTGTATAAAATCTACCTTAGTGACATCGAGCACATTCACAGTTAGTAACCACCACCTCCATCTGGTTCCAGAACATTTCCATCACCCTAAAAGGAAACCCCAATCCCATTAGCAGTCATTTCCCCTCCCCGCAGCCCCTGGCAACTGCCAATCGGCTCTGTTTCCATGGGTTGTTTTTGAGGTATCACATAAAATGAAATATACCCGTGCTAAGTGTACGTTTGCAGTTTTCGATCTAGGTGACTACCACTATCAAGAAACAGAGTGTCCCCGTCTCCCCACAAGACTCCTCCTGCCCCTTTGCCATCAGATTCTCAGCCCCTTAGCGCTCAGTCTGGCCTCCCGCCCCCACCGATCTGCGTCTCCCACCTGATCAGCTTCACTTGCGCAAAGCAGGTGCTTGCTATGTGGGCATGAAGGAATCTGTGCCTCTGCGCTGGTCACCAGGGAGGGGCGGGCTCCTGGGCTCCAGATTCAGGGTCTTGAAAGGAGTCGTTCAACCTCTTTTTGCTAAGCGTCTACTGTGTGCCAGGCTCCTGGTGGGAGGCAGGCGTTCCTTCCCCTGGTCACTGCAAACAGGGGCTTGAATGAGCAGAACTCTGTGGTTAGAGGCCATCAGTCACCCTGAGAGTAATAGAGCAGGCACCCAGAGGGGACTGGTGGGCGGTAACTTGCTCAAGACCCTTTGCTTTTGGTCCTCACAGCTGTCCCCCTGCCTGTCCTGCCCCTCTTCACAGAGGTCTTGGCCTGGGACCTTGTCCCTCCTCTCACCAAAGATCTGGCCAGCCGTAAAGAGGTGGCTGCTTTTTTTTTGGGCTGTGGGGTTCAGGTCTGGCACGAGAGCTCTAATGCCTCTCTCTCTCTCCCTCCAACGATGTCCTGTGGGATTATTTGTGGCAGGCTCACTGCGCTCCAGGAGAGTGGGGCCTTGGTCTGTCTCCACGGCTGTCTCTCCAGGGCTTAGAACAAAAATAGACACAAGTGCCTGTCATCCAGAGCAGGGAGAGATAGCCCAGCAGCAAGATGGTAGGTCAGTAAACTGCACAGGGCATTTGACAGTGTAAGTGCCAAAATAAATAATAAACAAAGCAGGGAACCGGGGGTGGTGGTGGTGGTACCGTAACAGATGGGTGTCCGGGAATGGCCACCTGAAGAGGATGGCATTTGAGCTAAGACCTGATGGAAGTGGGGTAGGAGCTATGTGGATGTTGGTGGAAGAGTGGTCTAGGCAGAGAGCATGGCCTGTGCAAAGGCCCTGAGGTAGGAGTGTGCCGGGAGTGCTCAAGGAACAACAAGGAGGCCCCGTGGCTGGAGTGAGTGAGCAAGGGGGAGCTGGTAGGGGAAGCAGGATGGACAGGGAGGTAGAGCAGGAGAAAGTTGGAGGGGGAGAAGGGTCATGTGGGGGTCACCACTGGGTCTTGCCCGTTGGGGGCCTGGCACACAGGAGATGCTCATGATTTGGGAGATGAATGAAAGAGTCTGACTCTGTGCTGGCTGCTACCTCCAGGGATGGAGGGCACACTGAGGTCCAGGCTTGGGGACATGAGCACAGTCCGGCCTGTTTATTGGGCACCTAGTACGGGCCAGGCTCCTCAGCCAAACCAGATGTGACTTCCCCTTGGGTGCTCATGATCTAGGGGTACGGAGAACACCCGTTATCGAATGGCTTTGCATAGAGGCTTTGATGGAGAATAGGGGATAGGGAGAGCTTCCAAGGTGGGCAAGAGAGAGTTTTCTGAGCTGAGCCAGCACCTGCCCCAGTTTGGCCCCATTTGGGGGACTCTATACTTGATGGGGGAGCAGTAGGCATGTGCAGGGGCTGAGCCCTGGAAGTCTTCCTGGAGGAGGAGATAAGGACACCAGGTTGGGGTGGATGCAGCATGAGGAATCTAGGCTAAAGGTGGTGGTGGGGTCCATGGGAGGCTCTGGATGTTCCAGGAGAGAAAAAGGACAGGACTAGACCCTGGTTCCCTCAGAGTCACTGAGCTAGCCGGGGTGGAGAAGGACAGAGTCACTCTGATTTTCATGGCATGGCATGGCCAGCTTTGACCATCTGTGTACTTCAGGGTTGGCTGGCAAATTGCCCTTTCTATGCCCGTAGTACCCCCAAGAGACACAGTGACCACAAGGTCCTTATTGAACCTTTGCCTTCCTTGGGGGTGCAGGGACTTTTCCCTCTGCTTTCTCCAGATGGAGATGCTGAGGCTTGGAGAGGTCTCCTGGAGGCCAAGCAGGGCACCCAGTGACCCCATCCCCTCCATCCCCCGTCCCCCCAGCGGCCTCTTCGTGCTGATCCGTGTCCGTCTGGAGCTGCAGAGGCACCAACGCGCCCGCCACACCATCCCGCGGATCTTCCAGGTGGTGGCACGGCGGCAGCCGGATCGCCTGGCACTGGTGGACGCAGGCGGTGACGTGTGCTGGACCTTCGCGCAGCTGGACGCCTACTCCAATGCTGTGGCCAACCTCTTCTGCCAGCTGGGCTTCGCACCAGGTGACGTGGTGGCCATCTTCTTGGAGGGCCGGCCGGAGTTCGTGGGGCTCTGGCTGGGCCTGGCCAAGGTGGGCGTGGAAGCCGCTCTGCTCAACGTTAACCTACGGCGCGAGCCCCTGGCCTTCTGCCTGGGCACCTCAGGGGCCAAGGCCCTCATCTTCGGAGGGGAGCTGGCGGCAGGTGAGGTTGGGTGCACGCATCATCTTGGGTCAGGACTCCCGGGTTTCCAGGGCTGGGAGATGGTGTGGTGCATCCCAGGCCTTGGGCGGGGCCCTGGCCATCCTTGACCGTGATGTGTGTTCTGGGCTGCAGCGGTGGCCGAGGTGAGCGGACAGCTGGGGAAGAGCCTGGTCAAGTTCTGCTCCGGAGAACTGGGGCCTGAGGGCATCTTGCCAGACACCCAGCTCCTGGACCCGTTGCTGAAGGAGGCCTCCACAGCCCCCCCGGCACAGCCCCCTGACAAGGGCATGGACGGTGAGGCCAGGGTGGGACTCCCTTCTTCTGCCAGTGCCTAGCTACCCTGTCCCCTCCTTGCACCCATCCAGTCTCCGGTGCCCAACACACGCATCTCCTGCAGATCGCCTCTTCTATATCTACACCTCGGGGACCACAGGGCTGCCCAAGGCTGCCATTGTAGTGCACAGCAGGTAAGGGGCCCATGGGCCTTATCCCAGCTTTGGGGAGTGACTCCAGGTCGCCTCTATGGCTGACCCCTTCCCTCAATCTTGTTGGGATCTTGGGAAGATTTCTGTCTCAACCCAGTAAAACCCGCAGCCCATCTTGGGACAGTGGTGCTCTGTGTCCCTCCTTGGTCTCTTGCTCCTGCTCCTGCCCCTAATGGCCCTGTTCCCCTCAGTGGTCACAGCAGGGTTTAAAATCCTAAACCAGACCCCCCCTATGCCAGACTTCCCTGTACCTGCCTTGGCCCTCAGAGTAAAATCCATGGTCGCGTTGTGCAACGCCTGCCAATTCTCTCTGCTGTCCTCTTCCTTCTCTCCACCCCTCACTCCTAGCCTTTCAGCTCCTTACACTTCCTCAGATCCACCAGTGTCCTTCTGGCCTCAGGGCCTTTGCACATGCTGTGCCCTCCACCTGGCCGCTCTTCCCCGGCCCTCCCCGGGCCCCCACCATGGCTCCTTCTCACCAGGTCTCAGCTCAGGTGTCACCTCCCCACACAGGATCCCCCAGCCTCTCTGGCTGAGTCACCTTCAGCCCCTCTCCGTTTCTCTGCTCTCCTCTTTTTCATGGCCCCTAGCACCATTGACAGTTACTGGCGGCATGTTCCTCTCCAGCCAGCACCTCTGTGAGCTGGGCTGGCTCTGTCTGGGTCCCTACGGTGTTCTGCCACCTCCCCTCCCCCCTCGCCCCCCCCCTTGCTGCCCCCCTCTCCTGCACGTTCCCCCCACTCCCATGCCCTGGAGGATGTAAGTCGCAGCCCCTGCACTCCCCGCCCCCGCAGGTACTACCGCATCGCAGCCTTCGGCCACCATGCCTACAGCATGCGGGTGGCGGACGTGCTCTATGACTGCCTGCCCCTGTACCACACGGCAGGTACCGCGGGCAGGTGGGGGTGGGGTGGGGGGCAGGGACTGGGGACTCCTCACCGAGCCCGCCCTCTGCAGGGAACATCATGGGCGTGGGGCAGTGTCTCATCTACGGGCTGACGGTGGTCCTCCGCAAGAAGTTCTCCGCCAGCCGCTTCTGGGATGACTGCGTCAAGTACAACTGCACGGTCAGGCCCCGCCCCTCCCACGTGGCCCCACCTTCCACCTGCCAGGCTGCCTCCGCGGTGCAGCCACTCCCCCACCCACCCTCCAAGCACCACCCCCACCCCGCCCCACCGTGGCTGCTCTGGAGAGGGACAGGAGGGTGGCCTGCCCCAGGCTAAACCTTCTCTTGTGTAAACTCAGTGGATCCGCATGACTGCGTGAGAGTGGGCAGAGGCATCACCAAGACCATTTTGCAGGCCGGGAAACAGCCCTATACTACAGACGGGGTGGGGCCCAGGCCGCCTGAGTTCTCTAAGGAGTCCGCCCTGTGCCCCAGGAGTCTTCCCTGCTGGTGGCCCCAGGAAATCAGGAAATGAGACCAGTGCATCCAGTCCCCGCTCTGGGCTGGTTAGGGCCACAAGGTGTGGGGCTTCCAGGCGGGGTGAGCATGACATAGAGGTGGAGGATATCCACGGTCCTGGAGTGGGGGGAGGATAAGGGGGACTAGGTCCTGTCCTCTCCTCTCTTTTCCCCTCCACGGTGAGAGGAAACCAGCCTGAGGATCTCAGTGCCCTGATGGGGGTTTATATACAGGTTCTAGCACCTTCCTCCAGGAAGAAGGGGTGAAGAGAGGAGAGAAAGGGGTGTGGCCAGGGACTGGCAAGTTGGCAGGTGCCTTCCTTGCCTTGGACAGGTGGAGACCAGAGAGGTCAGGCTGGCTGCCCAGGTCACACAGCTGGGCAGGGTGGGGGCTCTGGGCTGGCATTCTGGGGACCCCTGGGGGCAGAGGCTGGGATCAGCTCCACTTTTGAGGATTTTCCGTTTTGCTCATGGGGAACTCTCGAGGAACATCGTTAAACCAAGTCTTGAAATGCAGAAGTCTATTTTATTAACTTGATGATCAAGAGTCGTGAATGCAGATAGTCCACGCTCTCTGAAAGTTCCGGTTACGGCTTCGCTGTGGGGCAAGACCTACATCAGTCCCTGATTTCGCTAACCGATAGAACTCCAAAGAGGATTTTCTCTTTTACGACAAAAAAACCCAACACACATTCTAGTACTGATGTATATCTTTCGTAAAAGTGAAGTGTAATTCGTACTTTTCGATATCAGGGGAAATGCTTGACACTGTTCCAGCTTATGAAAGCTTTCCTAGGAATGCTCTGTTTTCGGGTTGTGGGCAAAGGCTGTGTACATGAACATGGACAGAAGAAGATACAGGTCATCCCCAAGCACCTATCACTGGCCCCAGGGGACCTTCAGACACCCCATTCCCACCCCCTCAAGCCCCACCCACCTCCCTCCTTCTGCGTCCTTTGAAGCAGCCCCCAGAGAGAAGTGTGTGTCCTTCACAGAAATGCTTCCGGAAAACCTCCGAAAGATGAGAATGACTTTGTTATGGGGGCAAAATGCATGTAAAAGAAACCATTTTTATTTTTTAATTTTTTTAAAGATTTGTTATTTATTTATATGACAGAGATTACAAGCAGGCAGAGAGGTAGGCAGTGTGAGAGAGAGAGAGGAGGAAGCAGGCTCCCTGCTGAGTAGAGAGCCGAAGGCAGAGGCTTTAACCCACTGAGCCACCCAGGTGCCCCAAGAAACCATTTTTAAAGCGAACAGTTCAGTGGTGTTTGCTATATTCACAATGTTGTGTAACCATCACCTCTGTCTCGTTCCAGAACATTTCTATCACACCAGAGGGAAGACCTGTTAGCAGTCACTCCCCATCCCTGTCCCCTCACCCCCAGCACCCCCCACCCCAAACTGGGCAACCACTAATTTGCTTTCTGTCTTCACGGATTGGCCTGTTCTGGACATCTCTTGTAAGTGGGACTTACACAGTGCATGGTCCTTTGTGTCTGGTAAGGACTGTTGTTAAAACAAAAAAATTGAAAGCAGGGTCTGGAAGGGATATATTTTTAAAATTTTTTAATTTTTTATTAACATATAATGTATTTTTAGCCCCAGGGGTACAGGTCTGTGAATCGCCAGGTTTACACACTTCACAGCACTCACCATAGCACATACCGTCCCCAATGTCCATAACCCCACCGCCCTCTCCCTGGGCAGTGGTTCCATCCCCTGTGTCTCACTGGGTCAAAATGTGACTTTTCCCCCCCTGTTTCTGTAATTTGAAAAAAATCTGGTTTTAGAGGAAACCCACACATTTTGACCAGTCGACGTGGCTCATGAGAATCCCTTCATCTGTAGGAGCCCCTTGTCTCTCTTTTTTTTTTTTCTGCCTTGTATTTACTGAAGGGCTGTGTGTCCTGTAGTATTTTCCCAGTCTGGACATTGCTGGGAGTCTCTTAACATGTTCCTCCATCCCCAGTGTTTCCTGTCCATTGGGAGTTGTTGGGTACAATGCAGTTTCTCAGCCATGATGCTAGGGATATCTGGGGCTGGATCATTTGGCAGGGGCACCCTGTGCACTATAGGATATTCAGCAGCATTCCTGACCCCAAATCACTAGGACCCCCCCACCCACAGGTTGTGAGCATTAAAATTGTACCCAGATGTTGCCAAGGGTTCTGGGAGGACAGAGTTGCTGGTGGTTGAGAACTTGGGTCTAGATAATTGATCAGCTTCAAGTTCAGCTTTTTTTCCTGGAAGGCCGGCACTGTGTGGTGGTCCCTCTCTTTGTCCTTGACGTGCCATACTCCCATTGGGCACTGGTCACTTTCTCCAGACCCTTGATAGTCTATTCTGTTTCTAAGAAGGGAAATTTCTGTGTCAAGAGAAGGTACCCAGGAAACCCTAGGGCTCCTTTAAGGAATAGAGGACAAAATCCTCAAAGGTCAAGTTTAACAAGAATGTTGCTAAATCAAGCGCATGCATTTGGGTTCAGAAATCCCATCCTCTGGCTGTTGGATGGGGAAACGGTGGCCACGGCCCCAAACTACAGTACACCTATGCTTACCGGAGACAGCAGGCTGTCATTTAGAACCCCAGTTTCTTAGCTACATAGCAACAGACAGGCAGGAGACAGGGCTGGACCCCTTCTCATCCCTGGGGGACTGAGTATGTGGTGCCTTTATCCTTCCATACCCACCGGGGTGTGTGCACTTGAAGTACAAAATCATCCTGACATAGGAGTCATGGCAGGGTCCCTGGTCAACGATCTCCTCCCAGAATCTTTCTTTTTTCCTATTCATCCAATCTCTTTTTTTTAAATTTAAATTCAATTAATTAACGTATACTGTCTTAACTCGTTTCAGAGTTAGAGTTCAGTGATTTGTCAGTCCCATATAATACCCAGTGCTCATTCCATCATGTGCTCTCCTTAATGCCCATCACCTGGTTATCCCATCCTCCCACCCCCCTTTTTATTTTATTTTTAAATTTTTTTCCACCCCTCTTTTTAAAAAAGATTTTACTTATTTATGAGAGAGAGAGAGAGTGCACAGCGGGGGTGGGGGGAGGGACAGAGGGAGAGGGAGAAGCAGACTCCCCGCTGAGCAGGGAACCCAATATAGGGCTTGATCCTGGGACCCCGGGATCATGACCTGAGCTGAAGGCAGATGCTTAACTGAGCCCCCCAGCTCCCAGTTTCTATCCAGTTGCCACCCTGTAGACTGGAGGTCTTAGCATAGGCCCACTGATGTATGGCTCTCTGAACTGATGTGAGTTGTCTTTCCTTGAGCCCTAGGTCTGTCTGAGGGTCCAGACCGGAGGTAAAGATAAAGTGTTTGCTCTCAGTGCAGGGACACAGCCTCAGGGCCACAGGGAGGGGTCATTACCCCCTCAGCTGCCTCAATCATGGCTGGCATCCTTCCCCCAGCCTGAAGAGAACAGCTGCTCAGGGCGGGGCTGGGACTATCTGGTGACACTTTGGAGGGCAGTGCTTGGCCAGGACTTTGCATCATTTGACAGGAGCCAAAAGCCTAACCTAAACCCTGGCTTCCTGAAGAAGGGGATTTATTAGCTCATGGACCTGAAGATTTCACATGGGGACGGCTTCAGGCACAGCCTGATCCAGGAGTGCCTCAGTCCTTCTCCATTTCTTGTCTTTCTCTTTCGTGGCAGCTTCCTTCCCAGCCCTGCTTCTCTGGGAAGGTTCCTAGCAGCTCCTGGAGATAAAGAGCCTTTCTCTTCCTTTTGGTTTATCAGAAGTCCCAGGGCTAATTCTCATTGGCCTAATTCTGGTTAGGCTTGAACCACTTAGTAGCTGAGGTTGTACTGGGCTGATTGACCAGACCCTGTCCGATGTTCTGCCCTGGAGATGGGGTGGGCTGGGCCACAGGCAAAATCAGGGACCTGAGCCTAGGGGCCCAGGGAGAGGACTTAGCACCACCGGGTTCCAATCTTGCCCCATCCCTGCTTGCCCCCTGGTTAGATCTTGGGCACGCTGTTTCCCTCTGTGGATCTCAGGCCTTCGTGTCCAACACGGGGTGTTGGGAGAATTAAATGAACTCTGTGCTTGGCGGGAGAAAGTACTCAGCACATTTGTTTTCTCATCAGAGACTTAGCAAGCAGTGTTCAGCTACAGTCTGTCCGCAGCAGTTACCTTTGTCCCAAAACGGGAGAGCCCAGATGCATCCCAGGGAAGAATGCCCCAGGCAGTGGGCAGGGCAAAGCATGTGCAAAGGCCCTGAGGAGGAGCCCTGCGTGGCAGCGGGTGTTACTGGGAAATGAAAGGAGAGGAGGCAGTGAGGATGGTAGGGCCAAAGGGAATTGGCCACTGGCAGAAATTTGGACTTTGTCCTGTGTGTGAGGGGAAGGTGTGAGCGCTTGGAGGCTGTGATGATCAGCTTGGCAGTTAATCCCGATCGTGTAACTGCTTCATTCAGACTCCTGGGTCAGGCTGTCCAGCTTCAAATCAACCTCTGCCGTTTATCAGCTTTGGTCCAGGTACTTACTGTTGGTGACCCTCAGTAAAATTGGGGATGTTGGTGGTAATCATTCAAAGTCAACCCAGAGATGAGGACTGGAAGGCGCCTGAGGTACCTGGGAGATGCACCCCTCCCCACCAGGAGTGGGGCCTTGAGACAGGAAGGGAAGGAGCCCTGCAGGGGGCGCCAAGGAGCAGGGGACCCCGTGGGCAATCGGTGCTCATAGAGTTGGCGTGGAGCGTGCCCCCGGAGCTGGGGCTCTGGGCTGAAGGTGGCTGGTGGGGTGTCAGCGGTGCGCCCCGCCTTCCTGCACTGCCTGTGGCACAAGCCCCTGTCCCTGGAGACAGCGTGGGGAGCAGAAGGGCGGGGGAGGGGCATGAGGGTCGCTGAATGCATCCTTCTGCCCCCCACCCCCATCCAGCAAGGGGTAGGCACAAACAGCCCCGGGTTGGGGGTTGTTAACAACGCCTTTAAGACAGTTTGTTTTTAGCACCCAGGTCAGAGGGTTGACTCCCCTCGAGCCCACCCCTCGCTTCCCCACCCCGCCCCAGGTGGTCCAGTACATCGGGGAGATCTGCCGCTACCTGCTGAAGCAGCCGGTGCGCGAGGCCGAGGGGCGGCATCGCGTGCGCCTGGCGGTGGGCAATGGGCTGCGGCCCAACATCTGGGAGGAGTTCACCGAGCGCTTCGGCGTGCGCCAGATCGGCGAGTTCTACGGAGCCACCGAGTGCAACTGCAGTATAGCCAACATGGATGGCAAGGTGGGTGGGGATGGACGTGGGCTTGGGCGTGGACAGTTTATCACATTCGGGGATCGCTGCCACCTTGACTTCCCCAGCCCCCTGGGTTCTCGCAGGACAGCCTCATCTGCTGGAAGGGCCCTGCCAGGCGCACAGGGTGGGGGGAAGGGGGAGCTCCTGGGACTGGCAGGGCCACACACAGTCCTGGGTCTCTGCCCCCAGAGTTCAAGTCCTCTGTCAGGTGGTGTCCCTTGGGCCAGGGCCTCAGCCTTCCAGAGCTTCAGGTCCCACCTGTGGGGGTGTCAGGGGTGAGCAGGGACCTGGGGGGTCCTGGCCCCGGGTTGGCGTGCCCGTCTCCTCCTACCGGGGAAGTCACTCAGACTCCTTGGGCTTTGGTTTAGTCATCTGTAAATGGGGATGACAGCTCCCTGGGTTTGTTGGATCCCCAGCAAACCGTGAGCTCAGCACAGCACCCTCAGGGAGCAGGCTCTCTGCAGATGCTTTGAGCGGGGCCCTCCTCTCTTATGCAGCCCTACCAAGCCAGGCATAGATCAGGAGAATCATGATAAAGCAAGCATCTGGGAGCAGGGATTCCTTTTTGGTCTGTCTCTGTGTTGGGGCCCCAGTACCTGAGAGCCAGCCACCCCAAACCCCCGCCCCCTGCATATCTGTTGAATAGACAGCCCCGGAAGGTACCCTGGCCACGTTCATGGAACTTGCTGCTGTAAAAAACATACCCAACAGCATAGAGACAGGCATTTCTATTCATTGGATTGAGCCAGGTGGGCAGCGGGCTTCAGGGTCCTTCTAGGCATTTCCTTCCTGCGAGCACAGAGGGTTTTATGGACCAGGAAGTGGTGACCAGTCAGCAGGTTTCTTCATATGATTGCAAAGGTGGCTGGGAAGGCAGGGAAGAGGGAGCCTTAGTCCCAGGAAGGAGGCACTGCCCTTAAGACCCCTTTTTTCAGGGGCGCCTGGGTGGCTCAGTGGGTTAAAGCCTCTGCCTTCAGCTCAGGTCATGATCCCAGCGTCCTGGGATCGAGCCCCACATCGGGTTCTCTGCTTGGCCAGGAGCCTGCTTCCTCCTCTCTCTCTGCCTGCCTCTCTGCCTACTTGTGATCTCTGTCTGTCAAAAGAATAAATAAAATCTTAAAAAAAAAAAAGACCCCTTTTTTCAGATCACCCAAAGTCACAGAGTTCAGGCAATGAAGGGGTGTTCATTCCAGCCCCTGGGCAGGAGAGGCAAGGTGTCTGTGGGGAGGACGCTGTGTCCCCCACCATCCCCTGGGGCTTCTCACCAACTCAGATTGCTCTGTCTCAGGTTGGCTCCTGTGGCTTTAACAGCCGTATCTTACCCCATGTGTACCCCATCCGGCTGGTGAAAGTCAATGAGGACACCATGGAACTACTGCGGGATGCCCAGGGCCTCTGTATCCCATGTCAGGCCGGTGAGCCAGGCCCTGCCCAGTCCCCTGGGGAACTGGGGCCCCCACCCCCTGTCCACCCAGCACAGCCTGAGGGTGGCCTCCTCCCCAGGGGAGCCCGGCCTCCTTGTGGGCCAGATCAACCAGCAGGACCCACTGCGTCGCTTCGATGGCTACATCAGCGAGAGTGCCACCAGCAAGAAGATTGCCCACAGTGTCTTCCGCAAGGGCGACAGTGCCTACCTCTCAGGTGCGAAGACCCCGGGGGTGGGGTGCTGGCTGTGGGGATGGTGGGCCACCGTCTCACTTCTCCTTCTCCCCTCTGCCAGGTGACGTGCTGGTGATGGATGAGCTGGGCTACATGTACTTCCGGGACCGCGGCGGGGACACCTTCCGCTGGCGTGGGGAGAATGTCTCCACTACAGAGGTGGAGAGTGTGCTGAGCCGCCTGCTGGGCCAGACAGACGTGGCTGTGTACGGGGTGGCTGTGCCAGGCAAGCTGGGGTTCTGGGGTTGGTCCTAGGGTATGGCAGCCCCAGAGGAGCCAAACCTGCATGAGCTTGAAGGCACAGGTGCCCTTGGGCAGTGCTCAACCTGGGTAACTGCACATGGCAGCCGGGATAGGGGCCCTGGATCTGGAGTCACCCCTCATGGATGATAATCAGCCTTGGTTTCCTTATCCGGAAAATGGGATCAGGAAAGCTACTGTTTCACTGTTGCAGGGAGTGCTGCAGGAGCTCAGTAACACGGTGACTGTTCCAGCAAATGTTATCTCAGATGGCAGGGACTGGACATCAGAGGCCAGGGGCCTCCAAGGGTACATCCAGTCCTGTGGTGGGACAAAAGGTGGGGTGTTCTTAGCAAAACCTCTGTCTCCAGGAGTGGAGGGAAAAGCAGGCATGGCAGCCATCGCGGACCCCCACGGCCAGCTGAGCCCCAATGCGCTGTACCAAGAGCTACAGAAGGTTCTGGCACCCTATGCCCGGCCCATCTTCCTACGCCTCCTGCCCCAGGTGGACACCACAGGTGCGGTCTCCTGCGTCTCTGTCTGTCTGTCCACCTGTCTGTTGATTCAGCAACCACTTGCTTGTTTGTCCTGGTTTAGGCCCCCCTGCCAAGTCTGACTGCAATGGTCCATGGCCACCGGGTACCGTGGGCTCATGTAGGGACCTTATCTTGTTTTCTCTGCATCATTATTTATTCCCATCCTTGATCCCAGCCCCCCTAGGCATTCTGCAGTGTTTGGTGCCTTTCTTCCATTTCCCATATTTTTCTGATGACTAGGAAATTTGAGCAAATCATATTAGTACCTCGGAGGTTCCCAGAACTAGGAGGTTCCTGCTCCTGTAAGTCACCTGTTTGTAATTTTTGTCCATCTTTTATAGCCTTGCTCTCTTTTTCTTCTTGACCAGAAGTTTCTCCTAATAGTCCCAATGTTAATAGTCCCAATGTTAATTCCTTAGCGGTTTCGGACGTCAGGAGTCTTCTTTTTGGGAGTCTTTTTTTTTTTTTTTAAGATTTTATTTATTTATTTGACAGAGAGAGAGAGATCACAGGTAGGCAGGGAGGCAGACAGAGAGAGGAGGAAGCAGGCTCCCTGCTGAGCAGAGAGCCAGATGTGAGGCTCGATCCCAGCACCCTGGGATCATGACCCGAGCCGAAGGCAGAGGCTTTAACCTACTGAGCCTCCCAGGCGCCCCTCTTTTGGGGAGTCTTAACTGTCAACCTTGTTAACGGGGCCTTTGTTGAAAAGAAGCCCCTTCATTTTGATACAAACTTACCTTTTTTTTTTTTTTTTTTAAATCTTAAGGTTTGTGTTTTTGAAGTTTTGTTTAAAACAAGAAGCCTTCTCAACTCTAATGCACACAGGTCTCCTGCCTTGGTCTTTTCCTACTCACCCTCCCCCTGAGCCTTAATTTTCGTGAAACTTTTCTTTAATTGTCCACCACAGGGAGTGGAAACTGTTTCTTAAAGGACCAGATGGTAAATATTCTCAGGTCTTTTGGGGCCATGCAGTCTCTGTGCCAACGACTTACCTCTGCCTCTGTTGTGCAAAAGCTGCATCGGATGGTGTGTAGATGAGTGGGTGTCACTTGGTGCCAGTAAAAACTTTACAAAACAGGTGATGGGCTGCATTTGGCCCTCAGCTCTGGGTTGCTGACCTCTGACCTACTTTGTGGCAGATTCAGCCCTGCCTTGGCCTCATGGGGAGTGGACACGTGCCCAGGCAGGGAATCCACAGTGTCTGGGATTGTGATGGGGTAGTGGGCAGGGAGGTCTCCCTGGAGGAGGGGACATGAAGTTAGGATCTGAAGGACAAGGGGGGAAACAGGCCAGCAAAACAGGGAAGCATGTTTCTAGCTGAGGGGATGGCCTATGCAGAAGCCTGGAGGTGTAGGACAGGATGGTGAGTTTGGGGATCCCAGAACCTTCCCCCCAACAGCTGAGAAACCCCATGCCCACCCCCACAGGCACCTTCAAGATCCAGAAGACTCGACTGCAGCACGAGGGCTTCGACCCACGCCAGACCTCGGACAGGCTCTTCTTCCTGGACCTGAAGCAGGGTCACTACCTGCCGCTGGACCAGGGTGTCTACACCCGCATCTGCTCGGGTGCCTTTGCCCTCTGACGCTCCTCCTCTGCTTGCTAGAGGCTGCCAGCTGGGCCCTGCCAGTGAGGCAGGCTTGAGCCAGACAGCCCTGCCTGGGGAGGGACTGGCCCAGATGCTCCAGGTGGGGACATCCTAGTGCCGAGCAGCTGGACCCCAGCAGGAGCCCATGGCTCTCCTGTCTTGCTCTCCTCTTTTCTCCTCTAGGCTCTCTCCTGCCTGAATTCTGGCTCCTGTGTGTGTGTGTGTGTGTGTGTGTGTGTGTGTGTGTGTGTGTGTCCTCTCCCTGCTTCTCCTCCCCGGTCCGTCTGCCCTCACCTCTTCCTTCTCTCCTCCCCTGCTCTCTCCTGAGATCTATACACGTGCAGGGTCTCGTTGCCCTCGAGGCCTCTGCTGGTCATCTCTGCTGGGTCCTGGACCCAGAGTGGAGCCTCCTGGCCTCCCTCTCAGCTGTGCCTTAAGGAGCCTCTGTCCAGGCCTCCCCAGGCTGCCGGACTCCAGGGCATCCTCGCCCTGTGTGAGTGCCAGGCAGACCCTCCATCCTCCCCTCTGAGCAGAGGAGCCACGGGTGGTCCGCCTCACTCACCTGGATGTAGTGGGGCATTGTTAAGGGACGTCCAGGCCAGCTAGAGATCTCCTAGGCTGGGCCAGTTGCCCTTTGCACTTGACCATCTTTGCTGGGTCTCCCATACACTGTCTGCCCTTCCTGTTGCCCAGAAGGTTCCAGAATCAACTCTTACCCCTTGGACATTGCCCCTGCCCAGCTGTCTCCTTTTAGGCATCTACACGGAGCTCCTGTTAGAGGGGCCTTAAAGATTACATTGGGTGGCTGTTTGGCTCACCGTTCAGATGCTTACCCTGGCAGAGGCCTCTTGGTGTCCCCATTTGTTATGGCTACTGCGGGGACCCATAGGAGTGGCAGCGGTGGTGTCAGAGGAGGGCTCGTGCCTGGGGGGTGGTGTCCAAGATGGACTTTTGGGCCTTGGGGGTTCCAGCCTGTTGAATATCCCCGCTGGCCTCGTTGGTGACGGTGACCCAGTGTTGGTGACATCCCGGACGACACAGCCAGGATGGCTCAGACGTCCCCATTGGCCTTGTTGGTGGCTCATCCTGGACTCCCGTGGTTGGGACTGGCCACCCAGACTGTCCGTCCTGCTCTTCTCCCGCAGCGGCATCCAGCCCCACGAACACTGGGGTCGGCGCTGTTGCATGTGGGCCTTTCCAAGCACCAAGGTTTTGTTTCCTGGTTGAATTCAAGAAATAAACCTGCAGAGTGTCTGGTGCCCAAATCCCGGTTATTTACTCTCTGTCTCCATGTGGCATGGAACACTTTCTGAATTTCAGATGGCAGGACTTTTTGCTGGGGAACTCAAGGTCATTTGCTGCCCCCCAGTGGCCTGTAAGTGCAGCTGCAGGGCCTTTGGGGTCTGGAGACTGGCTGTATATGGGGGTGGGGGTGAGGGGAGGGGAGGTCCAGGAGTGAGGAGGGGTGGGAGATGGGGGGTTTGGGGGTGCGGAGGGGTGGTTAGCATCCTCCCTACCTCCCAGCAGCCTCTGGGGCCTCAACAGAGTTCTGCACCAGCCTCAGTCCCAGGGAAGGTACGGTTGATCTGCCTGTGGATTCTGGCAGGCGACTCAGTGTGGCCATAGCTCTGGGTGCGAGCTGCAAAGGGGGCCTTTGGAACTGGCTTTCCAATCCAGGACTCCCAGCTCCAGAGTCTAAGACACTCAATCCTAACTTCTGCTGTTTCCCCTTCAGTATTACAACGTCTGTCTCATCTTGTCTCCACTGCAGGGGACAGAGGAGGAAAGGGTTGTGATGCCTGAGCATTTGCTGGGAGGGGGCAGCCCTGGGGATGGATGGGGGGGGTGGGGGATGGATGAAGCCCTAGTTGGCTGGGGCTGGTCCTTGGATGCCCACCGTCCACAAGGAGAGGGAGGCAGAAGGATCCGCTGCCATTGGGGATGGAGCGTCCCCAGTATGCTGATAAAGCGAGTGCATCCTATATGACATCCCATGAGACCTCGCAACTGCCATGGTCCCCATTATACAGATAAGAAAACTGAGGCATAAAGAGGGGAACGAAGTCAATGTCGGCGGCTCCTGGCAAGAAAGTAGGCCAGCGGGACCTTTTCCGTTCCAAAGCCTGTGACGCTCAGCAAGGTAAGAGGCTCCCTCTGAGCTAGCAGGGAAATAATCATGGTGATTCTTGGCAGCAGGCTCTGTGTTTGTCTTTTTAATTAATAACAGACTTTAAGTATTAGAGCAATTTCAGGTTCATAAAAAAAAACGAGCAGAAAGTACAGACTTCCCATACCCTCTACCCCACACCACTGTTTCCCTTACTATTTATGTCCTGCATTACCAACCTGTGTTTGTTACAACCGATGAGTCTGTGCTCACGCAATATTATTACCTGAAGTCTACGGCTTCCATCAGCGTTTGCTCTGTATTGTACCTTCCTTGGGTTTTGACCTGCGTCCACTGTGATGGTGTCATCATTCCTCTGCCTTAAAAATCCCCTGTGCTCCTGTCTCTTCATCCTTCCTATCCCAACCCCTGGCCCCTGTGGATCTTTTATGGTCTCCATAGCTTTGCTTTTTCCGGGTCATGCACTTGGAATCCCACAAAGTACAGCCTTTTCAAACCAGCTTCTTTGACTAAGCAAGATGCCTTTAAGATCCTTGCCTTTGGCTGGCTTGAGAGCTTTGTATTTTTTTTTTTTTAAGATTTTTTTTTTTAAGATTTTATTTATTTATTTGACAGAGAGAGATCACAAGTAGACAGAGAGGCAGGCAGAGAGAGAGAGAGGGAAGCAGGCTCCCCGCTGAGCAGAGAGCCCGATGTGGGACTCGATCCCAGGACCCTGAGATCATGACCTGAGCCGAAGGCAGCGGCTTAACCCACTGAGCCACCCAGGTGCCCCTTTTTTAAGATTTTATTTTAAAGAGAGAGAGAGAGAGAGAGAGAGCAGGAGTGGGAGGGGCAGAGGGAGGGGGAGAGAGAGAGTCTTTTTTTTTTTTAATTTTATTTATTTATTTGACATACAGAGATCACAAGTAGGCAGAGAGGCAGGCAGAGAGAGAGGAGGAAGCAGGCTCCCTGCGGAGCAGAGAGCCCGATGTGGGGCTCGATCCCAGGACCCTGAGATCATGACCTGAGCCGAAGGCAGCGGCTTAATCCACTGAGCCACCCAGGCGCCCCGAGAGAGAGAGTCTTAAGCAGACTCCATGCTGAGCATGGATGGAGCCAGATATGGGGCTCGATCCCAAAACCCTGAGATCGTGACCTGAGCCAAAACCAAGAGTTGGATGCTTAACCAATTGTGCCACTCAGGCACCCCAAGAACTTTTTTGTTGTTGTTGTTGTTTGTTGTTTGTTTTTTTCTGTGGAATGAGAAATTCTGTGACCTGCCCCCAAGGACCATCATTAGGTCGGGAGGAAAGCCAGAATCAGAAGGCGTTCTGGAAGGATGTGTACGGAGAGGATGTTTGTCCTTGTGATGTGGGAAGAGAAACTCGCCCCAGCCTGGCATCAACACGTGGGCCAGGAGCATCAGGGCTTGAGCGGCATGTGAGGGACAAGGAGGGACAAGCGTGCCGGAGAGGGCATGGGGAAGTGGGAGAGTTGAGGACTTGAGAGGCTCCAAGGAGAGGTGGCTTCAGGCTAGGACCTGGCCTCTAAGCTTTCAAGGGTCTCCCTCACTCTGGGGAAGAGTCCAGTCTCCCTGGTGCTGCCATCCTGAGGGCTCTTTTCCTTCTGCCGTGATTGGTCATTTCCAGCCTGTGTCTTGCTTCCATGCCTTAGCTCCTGCTGTCCCTTGTCCCTGAACCCTTGTTCCTATGCCGCATGCCTGGCCAACTCCAGCTGATCTGTTTTCAATTAAGCTGTCATTCACATGCCATATAATCCACGCTTGTAAATCGTACAACTTGGTGGCATTTAGTGATCGCAAAGTTGGGCAACCGTCGCCTCTGTCTGGTTCCAGAACATTTTCATTCCCCCAAGAGGAAACTTCAGACCCATTAAAGTCTCTCCCCCAGCCCCTGGCAGCCACTAACTGGCTTTCTGTCTCTAGATTTGTCTGTTCCCGACATTTCATGTCAATGAGATCATACAACATGTGGTCTTTGGTGTCTGGCTTCTTCCACTCAACGTCGTATTTTAAGATTCATCCAGGTTCGTCCCTTTTTATGGCCAAATAATACCCCTTTGAATGGATGGGCCACGTTTTGTTGACCATTTACCCAGTGATGGACATTAAGTCATTTACACTGTCTATTGTGAGTAAGGCTGCTGAGAACATTCATGTATGTGGGAGGCCGCGAAAAGGCTTGAGACAAGGACCAAACCAGGCCCTGACTTGCGTCTCCTTTAAAGTCCGAATAGCCTAACAAAAGGTTTAGGATGGAAAAGTTGCGTAGCACTGAGAAAGAGTCTGTGCCCTGTGTTGTGCGCTCACCTACGCGATTTCTCACACGTTTACTTGTTAGATGAGAGCAATTTGGTTGGGGTCGTAAATTCATAACTGGTCCTTGCTGTTCCAGCACAGCTTACGAATCACTCTCAGGTTTGTTGTTACTTCTTGTATGTTTTGAGTTACGTTGGAGTCAGTGCAGCTGGTTAAAAAATTATCTGAAGACAGAGACCACTGGCCTTGGAGAGTCTGCATTTAGACGGTGAGACGTAGATAATGGGGAAGTCTGGAGGGTTTTTTGTGCATGTAGTAAATTCTTTTGTAATCAGTTAAAAATAGTTATTGTTGGCTATATAATGCCTTGCTGCCTTGAATAAACTCGGCATTGGTGGAAATCATCCCCTAGGCTCCTCCTGCCCCCATCTCTTTGTCTCTTTAATTTCTTTTCACCATCCTCTTACCCTCGCGCTTCCTGGTCGATTTGTCACGCGGGCCGTGGCACATATACAAGTCTTTGTGTGAAGGTATGTTTTTAATTCTTTCTGGTATAAACCAAGGCGTGGAAATACCAGGTCATATGGTAATTGTTTAATATTTTGAGGACCTGCCAGACTGTTGTTCAAAGCGACTGCACCATTCTATGGTCCCACCAGCAACAGTGTATCAAAGTTGCAATTTCCCACATCCTTGCCAGCATTCTTTTTGGGAAATATATCTATTTCAGACAAGACATGGCCAACACATGGACCTGAGTCTTCTCCCCAACCAGCTTCTCTGGCTCAGTTAAAGCTCCATGTGCATCCTGTTAAGCTAAAAACTCCGGAGTCAGTACTGATTCCTCTTTTTTGTCATGCTCTAAGGCTCATGTGTTATACCCGAGTTTTTGTGTCTAAGAGACCACCAAGGAGCCAAGCACCGATGCAATCACACGCGGGTTTATTTGACAAGCTTAAGCTTCGGTTTATTTGACAAGCTTAAGCTTGGGCCCAAGTATACCCGACACAGCAGAGTAGGGACTTGGACCCCGAGTGACATGCTTAAGCTTGGGTCCAAGTATACCCGACGCAGCGGAGTAGGGACTTGGACCCCGAACCAGATTACAGTCAGAGTTTTTAAAGGCAGAGTAGGGGTGGACTCTGTGGTGGGTGAGGACAAGGGAGATTATGGATGATGTAAGTCTCCAAAGACTTTTGGAAGCAAGGTCTCCAGGACCTTGAGGGGCTAGCTATTGTTAGGAGAAAGGTTATTCATTACCAATAATAAAAATCTTCTCGTGAGACCCTTTAGATGTATATCAGTGGTTCATATGCTTGGGAATGATCGCTGACACTATCTTGGAGGTTTAGAGATAAGTTTCAGATTTCTCCTACCAAGTGTCCTTGTTAGTGAGATTTAGGTTAGGAGAAATTTAACTTTATTTAGGGCTTGAGGAACTGAGTTATTTGCCTCTGGAAACTGTGCTATTGTTAAGATAGCTTCTTCGTTGTAAAGCTCTAGGACATTGGTAAACCAAGGGAGACTCCTGCCTTGCAGGATTGTGATCTCAGCAAGTTAACTATTTGCTTTTCCCCCAGGGCAGCCAGGCATGGCTGAGGAATGTCACACAGACTACCGAGGGGAGGGGAGCAGCGGAGGGGAGCAGAGGGGAGCGGGTGGAGAGGGGGTGCACGGTGCCAGCTTTTGCTTTGCCAAGATGGCTGTACTTATGCTAAAGCTAAACCTGAGGTGGGATGGTCATAATTTTCTCGGCCTCCACACATGACCGGAAAGGACCAGGAGCCCTGCCTCCAAGACACCCTGAACCCACCGAACCCAACCAGCACTAGATTTCTCCAGCCCACTAAACGGGCTCCTAGCCAGCCTCCCTGCTTCCATCCCTTCTTTTACAGTCCCTTCACCGAGTAGCCACAGTGATTTTTTTAAAAACGGACCCTAGTCTCTCCTCTACTCAAAGCCCTCCAGAGGTTCCCCTAAGATCAGTCTTTCCAGTCTCATCTTTCCCCTCTGGTCTGAGTGGTCAGCCTCCAGTTACCTGTGTCTGCCTTCTGCTAGTTCCTGCCTTGGGGCTCTAGTCTCCTTGGGACTCTGTTGGAGACGCTCTTCCTCCAAATACACGACCGTGTCCTTCCTGCCATTCAGGCTTCCATGTAAATGTCGTTTCCTTCACCTCCTGATCTCTACAGCCCCCAGTCACTCTATGGTATCTCCATTATTGCGTTGGATTTTTTTCTTGTGTTTATGTGACTTACCTGTTCACTCATGTCTGACTTCTCCAGGAGGGTGTGAGCTAGGAGAGAGCAGGGGCTCATTCAGATGAAGGGCAGCCCTGCACAGGAGGAGCTTGGGAAATGGTTTTCTGAATGAATGAATGAATGAATGAAGAAACCATTGCACTCCCCCAGCCTCTCTTTCTCCAAGTGTGAAATGGGAGCTGGTGAGGGAAGGCTCAGGTGTATTGTGATGGTGAGTGAGCAGGACAGCTCATCTTAGGTGTAAAGTATCGGCATCATCAGAGCGAAAACCTCTGGTCCCGATTTCTGCTGAAGCAAAGGGTGCTAAATAAGAAAACTTGCCTGAACAACTTTGTGGGTCGGCCTGTATAATTTGTCTATAGCACCTTCATTCACTGCCCCCAACTGTGCTGTTTAAGGGACCCCCCCTACACCCCACTAGGTTAACAACACAGCGTCCACATGACCATACCTTCTGCAATAAGTATGCCTGCCCTGCCTTCCCTTCCAAATCTGATATCCCAACCTTCTGCCCTCCGCTCCAAGACTACCCCTTAACAATTGAGGACCAAAATTGCCTAGAAGCTTGAAAGACAGAATGTGTTCAACATCTCAGAAATGAATGAATGCAGTTACCCCTCCCTTCCCCAGCCTGGATTCAGCCCCTCATTTTTACTTTCCAGCTACTACAGGCAGTCACGACTGATGAAGTTCTAGAACCTACGTGAGGTTCGGTGGGCTGAGATCCGGAGCCGATGACCAAGAAAGAATTCTTGAGACATCTTTGGTGCAAAATGGTGGTTTATTAAAGCACGGGGACAGGACCCGTGGGCAGAAAGAGCTGCTGCCCCGGGTTGTGAGGGATGGCAGGTTCTGTACCCTGCGGTTGGGAAAAGGTGAGGGGAAGGGAGGTTTCAACGGAGTTTTCATATGCTAAAGAGGGCCTGCAAGGTGCCTAGGTGCAGGGAGTATCCCGGAGGTCTTCCAGCTAGATCAACGTTGTCTTTTGGCAAGCCATTAACATCAAGATATTTGGGAGATTCCTGGTGGAATGTCACAATCCTGCTGTCAAGCGTCTTTGTTAGAGAGATTTAGGTTCAGAAGAGATTTAACTATATTTACATTTCCTTCTACCTCAACCTCCCTCAGTTTTGTGTATGGAGGGAGGGCTTGAGGAACTGAGTTATTTGCCTCTGGAAATTATCAATAGCACAAGGTAACTTCTTTGTAGATCTCTAGGACATTGTAAACCAAGGGGAACTATTTGTTTCTTGCTTATGGCGGTCAGGGGTGCTGGAGGAATGCTACACAGATTACCCAGGGGAATGGATGGAGAGGGGGTGCAAGGTGCCAGCTTTTGCTTTGTCCTCAGTCAGCCTCCTGCTCCCTCATCAACGACTCTTTCCAACAAGTGGAGTCAGAGCCGCCAGTCTAGTGAGTAGTACTGCTTTACTGAGGTGTCTGGCAGATAAAAGCAGTTCTTTGCTCCAAGTCTGTCTTGAACCTGAGCTTCTTTTTGTGATTTTTCAGGATTAAAAGGGTGGGGTTGTGGGAGGCCACGGTAAGGCTTGCATGGAGGACCAAACCAGGCCCTGACTTGTGTCTCCTTTAAAGTCCGAATAGCCTAACAAAAGGCTTAGGACGGAAAAGTTGAGTAGCATTGAGAAAGGGTCTGTGCTCTGTGTTGTGCGCTCGCCAACGTGACTTCCCACACATTTACTAGTTAGATGAGAGAGCAGTTTGGTTGGGGTCCTAACTTCTTAACTGGTCCTTGCTGTTCCAGCACAGCTCATAAATCACTGTCAGGTCTGTTGTTACTTCTTGTATCAATACGGAACAATTGTACTAACATCAGCCATTGCCTGCAGGTGCTTATCTGGAGTGGGCAAAACGGGCCTGGGCAATAAATCATTGTAGGTTTGTGCTGTGCTTGCACGAGCCATAAACTGCACCATTGTAAACTACGTCTTGAGTCACTTGGGAGTCGGTGCAGCTGGTTAGGAGTTATCTGAAGACAGAGACCACTGGCCTTGGAAGGTCTGCATTTAGACCTTGAGAAGCAGTTAATGGGGAAGCCTGGAGGGTTTTATGCACATGTAACAAATTCTTTCGTAATTAGTTAAAGGTAGATACTTCTTTGCAATTATTTTTGTTAGCTCTATCAGGCCTCACTGCCCTGAATAAGCTCCGCACTGTTGGACATCCTCCTCAGTGCTCCTCCTGCCCCCATCTCTTTGTTTCTTTGCCTTTTATTCACCATCCTCTTACTCTCACGTTCCTGGCGTATTGCCGCCCTGGCCGTGACAAGTGGCGCCCGAGAACAGGGACTTGAGAACATTTCAAGGGAGTGCACATACAGGTAAGTAGTTACCGACAGTCAGGTAAGAGGAGCCCGGGTTGACGGGTGACAGACAGCAGGAGTAAAATAACATGGGGCATTCTCAGTCTTTAGAACAGGATCTTTTTGTCACTGTACTGCAGGCCCTTTTAAAGCAGAAGGGGTCAAAAGTCTCTAAAAAGGCTTTACATCAATTTTTTGGTGTGGTTTTGGATCTCTGCCCTTGGTTCCCCAAAGAAGGGACAGTGAATCTGCAAGCCTGGCAGAAAGTAGGGCAGGAGATCAAAAACCAATTAAAAATTAGGGGGTCATGTGCTTGCCCTGAAGAGACTATGAAAATTTGGGAAGATATTCGGGAGGCCTTAGATCCGCAACACTCTATAGATTTAATATCTATAGCCTCTCGGGACCCACCCCATGATTTAGTAACATGAGCGGGAAGATGTGTAGGAGCACTTAGATGCAGACATTCCCTCTCCCTCTCCTGGGTTAATCTCTAGTCTGGCTGGTTCACGGCCTTCTTCCCGATCGGTTCCTTTGGACGCCCCCGAGGATGGGGTACTTTTGGATGATGATAAAGAGATATTTCTTGCCTCTGCCCCCCCAGATTTGGGCCATTCCTTTTGTCAACCTGGACAACCTTATTCTGAAAAACTTGTTAGATCTACAGGAGTCCAGACACTGTCCATGAGGCATAGTCAAACCCAGACATCTGGGATGAATAACTCCCCTAGGGCCCCTAAGGGATCGCTTGCTGGATTCCCTTTAATGCAGCATCCCCAAGGGGAACCCATGCCTGAGAGCATGTTCCCAGTAAGCCCTTACTCTGCTGTCTATCCAAAACAGCTCCCCGAAGGAGCTGAGCCTTTAAAGATTACACCTCTTCAACGGACGCTTTACCAAGCTCAGCAGGCTGGGGAGGATACTTCTGCCTTTTCTGCCTACACAGTCACCCAAATGGCTAATGGTTGGTGTGCCTATAATAGTGTTAATTTTTTAAAATGTTAAAGGAAATAAAAACTGCAACTTCACAATTTGGACCCACTGCACCGTATACCCTATCTCTATTGGACAGTGTGGGTTTAGAGGCTTTATGCCCGGGAGATTGGAAGGTCATTGCTCAAGAATGTCTATGGGGGGGGGGATTATTTATTGTGGAAAACAGAGTTCTTTGAAAGAGCTAACGAACTGGCAATGTACAATTGAAGAACCAAAATTCCCATTTCATATGAAATGTTAACGGGAAATGGAGCTTATGCAGAAATTCTGGCACAAATAGAGTATCCGGAGATGGCTTATCAGCAGATCTCGCAATGTGCCTTGAAGGCATGGAAGCGTCTTCCCTCCTCCGGGGTAAGAACTGAAGAATTGTCAAAAATACGACAGGGGCCGGATGAGCCTTATCAAGATTTTGTGGCTAGGTTATTAAAGGCAGTAGGCAGGATCGTAGTTGACGGGGAGGCCGGAACAATTATTGTTAAACAATTAGCGTTTGAAAACGCTAATTCTGCTTGTCAGGCTGCTATTCGCCCATGGGAAAAATCAGGCACCTTAGAGGATTACGTTCGGCTGTGTGCTGATATTGGGTCATCCTATATCCAGGGGTTAACCTTGCCGGCAGCGCTAAAAGGTATATCTCCTATGGAAATGCAAAAGCGAATGATGTCAAAAGGGCAATCGCAAAAACGTCTTTGTTTTCAGTGTGGCCAGCCTGGGCATCTTAAGGCTCAATGCCCACAGCTTGGAGGTAATCCAGCCTCTCATGGGACCCTTATCCCATCCAACAATGGGAAAAGGTCTGCGCCCAATTCCCTATGCCCTCGTTGTCAACGTGGATTTCACTGGGCGAGTGAATGTCGTTCCCAGAAAGATAGATTTGGGAACCCCATTCAGGGAAACTGGAAGCGGGGCTTGCTGCAGCCCCAACAAACAATAGCCGCAATGATTCCTCAGTCGCCTGTGTCAGGGCCAATACCTCTGACCTCCCAGGCATTGACAAACTATACCGAGGTACCCCCTCCAGTGCAGGATTAGATTTAGCCCCTGATACCCCTGTACCCATGGAGGCGGGGGAACCTCCTAAGGCTATTAGACTGGGGTCTGGGGACCACTACCAAAAGGGACCTGGAGCTTACTTTTGGGAAGATCTAGCTGGATGATGAAGGGACTATCTATCCATCCTGGGGTAATAGATGAAGATTATACAGGAAAAATTAAAATTATGGCTACTTTGAGGGAAGGAGTGCTCTTATTATTGGGTCCCCATTGCGCAATTAATTATGCCGCGAATGGAAACCAATAACCCAGCCGTGAAAGGCAAGAGGAACTGGAGGTTTTGGCTCTACTGATGTATGTTGGACCCAATTAATTCCTACAGATAAACCCTATTTGACTCTGATAATTCAGGACCGAGCCTTCTTAGGGTTGGTTGATACTGGAGCGGACGTTTCAGTAATCACTTCCCAACACTGGCCTAAAAATTGGCCTTTGGTAGATTCGGACACTTCCATTAGGGGTGTGGGACAAGCTTGTGCTCCTAAGCTATGTGCTGATTTTTTAAATTGGTTCCCTGCTGAGGGCCATCAGGGAGTATTCCAGCCTTTTGTGTTACAAATTGACCTTAACTAGTGGGGCCTTGATGTTTCAACCGACATGGGTGTTTCTTTAACTACAGCTGTTCCTGGGGCAAAACAGCCTTTGGTCGCTATGGCCCTTATGAAAAAAATGGGATACATACAGGGCAAGGGTTTAGGAAAGACTTTACAGGGGGAACCCAGTCTGCTCCAGATACAGTCACAGCATTCCAAGGCTGGTTTGGGTTTTCCTCAGGGCCACTGAAGTCCCTCATGCGCTGCCTATTGAATGGAAATCTAATGACCCTGTATGGGTAGATCAGTGGCCCTTGCCTGCAGAGAAACTGGTGGCAGCAGCGACTTTAACAGAGGAACAGCTGCTTTTGGGTCGTTTGAAGGAATCCTTTAGCCCTTGGAATACTCCTATATTTGTAATTAAAAAGAAATCAGGAAAGTGGAGACTTTTTTACAAGATCTGAGGGCAGTAAATGCCACTAGGAAGCCTAGGGGGCCCTTCAACCTGGACTACCTACACCATCGGCCATCCCCCTTCAATATAAACTAATTATATTAGATTTAAAGGATTTTTTTTTTACCATCTGCCATGGCCCGCGTGACAAATCGACCAGGAAGCGTGAGGATAAGAGGATCGTGAAAAGAAATTAAAGAGACAAAGAGATGGGGGCAGGAGGAGCGTAGGGGATGATTTCCACCAATGCCTCTTTTTTAGTAAAACCATGGGACTGTATAGAAGTCTTACAGTGAAAGGGTGATTTATCTAAGTGTTGCTGCATGATTAAAGGTTCACATACCAGCTCCATAATATTTTCCACTACAGACATACCAACGCCAGACAGTGGATGGTAAACATCACTCCAATATAAGAACACTCAAAAGATTATCTCGTAGTTTCTAACAGGACAGCAAGAACCACTGGAAGATTAATGAGTGCACCTGGGCTGCCTTGAAGGTCAACGATCTAGAGGAGCATGTGAGAGGAGGTCACGTAGGCGAGCAAGCAGCGCATGGCACAGGCTCTTTCTCAGTACAAACTCAACTCCATTATCCTTTGCCTTAAATCAGGCAGTTAGACGTTGGAGGAGGCATAAGTCAGAGCCTGGTTTGGCTCTCCTCTAGAGCCTTACCACGGCTTCCCACAACCATCCCTTTGGCCCCCCAAAATTGTGAGCGATTTGCCTTTACTATTCTCAGCACTTAATCATAAAAAACCTGCTAAGCGTTATCAATGGCAGGTTTTGCCTCAGGGTATGGCTAATAGTCCTACATTATGTCAGGAATTTGTTTCTCCTGCAATTTCTCTGTTTTGAGCACGATTTGAACCGATGGTTTACTGTATACATTATATGGATGATATTCTTTTAGCAGCTGAGACGGAGGAAATTTTACAACAAGGCTTTGCCTTTTTAGTTACTCAATTACAGCAATATAATTTAGTAGTCGTCCCCAAAAAGGTGCAGAAAATGGAGCCTTTTGAATATTTGGGGTATATCATTGAAAATAAAAGAATTCGTCCTCAAAAGATTTCTTTACGAACGCAGTCCCTGTGTACTTTAAACGATTTTCAAAAATTATTAGGAGCTATTAACTGGATTAGACCCTTTTTACATCTAACGGCTGATGATATGAAACCTTTATTTGATATTTTAAAAGGAGATAACTCTCCCTCCTCTCCTTGAACTTGAACCAAGAGTGCTAATGATGAGGAAGCAGGAAGCTGGCTGAGGACAAATTAAAAGCTGGCACCTTGCACCCCTTCTCCACCCGCTCCCCTCGGTAATCTGTGTGACATTCCTCAGGCACCTCTAACTGCCCTAAAAGAAAAACAAACGGTTAACTTGCAGAGATCACAATCCTGCAAGACCAGAGTCTCCCTTGGTTTACCAATGTCCTAGAGATTGACAACAAAGAAGCTATCCTAACTATAGCACAATTTCCAGAGGCAAGTAACTCAGTTCCTCAAGCCCTAAATGAAGTTAAATTTCTTCTAAACCCAAATCTCACTAACAAGGACACTTGATAGGAGAAATGTGAAACTTTATCTCTAGGTCTCCAAGATAGTGTCAGCGATCATTCCCAAGCATATGGCCCACTGATATACATCTAAAGGGTCTCACAAGAAGATTTTTACTACTAGTAATAAATAACCTTTCTCCCAACAATACTTAGCCCCTCAAGGTCCTGGAGACCTTGCTTCCAAAATTCCTTAGAGACTAACAAACATCACCCCCTTGTTCTCCCCTGCCCAACTTCTGTGTATATAATCAGCCACTCCTCAAGATAACGGGGCAGCAGCTCTTTCTGCCCATGGGTCCTGTCCCTGTGCTTTAATAAACCACCATTTCGCACCAAAGATGTCTCAAGAATTCTTTCTTGGTCATAGGCTCCGGACCTCAGCCCACCGAACCTCACCTAGGTTCTAGAACTTCATCACTAAAACAGCGTTACAGCTAGTTGATGATAAGCGGTCACAGGCGCAGCTCTGTCAATATGATCCTGCCACGCCAGTATATTTAATCTTATAATGCCATCTAGGTTACCCTTAGCAGTTATATGGCAAATCCATGAGCCTTTGGAATGGATTCACTTAGCTTTACACCAACTACATGCCATCGCTGGGCAGGTGGAATTATTAACACAACTAATTACCCCGGGCCGCCAGAGAATTATTCAAATTACAAGGAAGGAGCCCAAATTCTTAGTTTTACCAATGCTAACTACTGACCGTGTGCAAACGTTGTTCAGCTTTAATCTTAATTGGCAAATAGCTCTCTCTAATTATCCAGGGCAGCTCAAGTATCACTTGCCAGCGGATAAATTATTACAATTTCTTTCCACTGCCCCTACTCTGGCTAACAATCCTGTTCAGACAACTCTCCTTACTTCTGCTATTAATGTCTTTGCGGATGCAGATAAAAGGGGACATATTGGCATTTATAAATCCTCCTGCTTTGGTCACGAGTCCTTTCAAGCATTTTACGCTACTCAATCAGTACAGAGGGCTGAGTTAAAAGCAGTACTGATGGCCCTGGAATTTTTTCCTGAACCCTGTAATTTATATAGTGAGTCATTACGTGGCGCGCGCTATCCCGATGTTACCTACTGCTTACATTCTTACTAATGATGAACTCCTCCTCTTATTTTTCACAAATATTCAACAATTATTAAATAAGAGAACTAATCCTATATATATTTCACATATTCGGGCGCATACTAATTTGCCTGGGCCCTTAACTGAAGGCAATGTTTTTGCGGATGCCTTAACCCATATACAGCTAGCAATGATCACTAAACTTGAACAAGCTACTCAGAGTCACGCCCGATTTCATCAGAACGCAGCTGCCCTGTGCAAACAATTTCATTTAACCAGGGAAGAGGCTCGTCAACTAGTAAAAAATTGTCCTGCTTGTCCTATTCATCATCCTCAACCAACTTATGCTGTGAATCCTCGAGGCCTAATGCCTAATCATTTATGGCAAATGGATGTAACTATCTTCCCCCCTTTTGGAAAACTTAAATATCTCCATGTTTCTATTGATACCTTTTCTGGGTTTCTACGCGCTACAGCACACCCTGGGGGATCTTTTACTGATGTTCAAAATCATTCACTTTCAGCATTGACCACCCTGGGCATGCCAAAGGCTATTAAGACAGATAATGGGACTGCTTATACGTCCCAAGCTTTTCAGACTTTCTGTGCCATTTTCCAAATAGCACATTCCACAGGTATTCCATATAATTCACAAAGTCAAGCTATTGTGGAGCGTGCAAACAGCACCCTTAAATCCTACCTTAAAAAATTAAAAGAGGGGGAGATACTACAGGGGAAAGTAAAATATTCCCTGCATATGCATTTAAATTTAACCTTATATGTTTTAAATTTTTGGAATGTTGATGATACAGGCGGGACAGCTGCCGAGCGATTCTGGCATCCTGATTTTTCTCCGCTTCCATACGCCTGGTAGAAGGATCCCTTGACCGGCGTATGGAAAGGTCCAGATCCAGTGCTCTGTCAAGGGCAAGGATTTGTTTGTATTTTCCCGCAGGATGAGGACACCCCACGCTGGCTCCCAGAGAGATGGTGTCGACTCCTAGCCCCTACGGCAACGGATTGCAACGCTGGCCCTGAGTCAGAGAAATCAGCGGAGACCGAGAAGACGCCTGCCCCCCACCTTCGCCAAGGACAAATGAGAAATCTTGTCCAACAGGCTCTTGAGATTGCTATACAGCCCCCCTCAAACAGTACTATAATACCTATCCTCTATGCTTTATTGGCTTTGATCAATGCTTCTGGAGTGCATGCTATGCGTTATTGGGCCTATTTACCCGACCCTTCATCAGTGCGCCCAGTTACCTCGGGTGATCCTACCCCCCGGGTTCATACTAATGTCTCAGAACATTTTGGAGGCATTAATTCTGAAGGTATAGAACATGCTGAACATTATATGAGTTGGTCAGGAATTTCAGTACAGGTCCCTATTTGCTTTCAAGTCCCTTCCCATGAATGGTTGAAGCAAGTCCCACACATAGTATCTTATCTTAAAGAAGTATCACAAACTGGATCTTTTGTTAAATGAATGGAAAAATGGGATCTCTATGAAATTATAGGTGACAAGGTCCCTACCTTTCTTGGACTGGGCATGCGTCCCCTAGGTCACCCACCCTGTCCTAGAGAACTCAGTCTTTTTTTTTTTTTTTAATTTTTATTTATTCGACAGAGATCACAAGCAGGCGGAGAAGCAGGCAGAGGCAGAGGGAGAAGCAGGCTCCCTGCTGAGCAGAGAGCTCGACGTGGGGCTCGATCCCAGGACCCTGGGATTATGACCTGAGCCAAAGGCAGAGGCTTTAACCCACTGAGCCACCCAGGTACTCCGAGAACTCAGTCTTTCCATTCCAGGTCCCATCTGGAGTGAATGCATACAGGAGAAGCCACAGATTATATCGCCACCTGGTGTTCGGGGGTTCTCCATCACTGACTGGTCCAAGGTGCTGAGAGATCAATATGAAAGACACATTGCATATCCTTCAGATCCTCAAATGGCCCGCTTACATCTACACAACGTAACAATCCCAGGAGGACTCTTCTCAACGGAAGAAACGATCCACCCTGAACTATGGAAGCTAGTAGCCACCTTGGGCCCTGCAATGGTCAAGGTGGGAGATAATAGTTTTGCCCGAGCCACTCGGGTGGACTTTTCTGTAAAAGCCTGTGTTCCTCGTCCTTTCCTCCTGACTGCGGGCCCCCGGCACTGTTTCACCACATGTATTTAAGGGGCCCAAAGGGCGGTATCTCACCTATCATATCGTATGTAATGGATGTGTGTTAACTGATTGTGTACCTATTTCTTCTTCAATTCATGGGAATCTCCCTACTATGGTTTTTCTGGTTATGCAACCCCCTTATGTGCTCCTTCCAGTGGAAGTGGAAGATCCTTGGTGTGCCAGTTATGGGTATCAGTTGGCATTAGAGCTACAGGCAGAAGTTAACAGAGTCAAACGTTTTCTAGGGTTACTTATTGCAGGAATAGCTGCGTTAGTCTCTCTCATTGCTACAGCTGCTGTTTCCTCAGTGGCCCTTTCGCAATCTGTACAGACAGCTAAACATGCTAATTCTCTGGCAAAAAGTATCTCTCATGCCTTAGCTACTCAAGAACATAGATCAGAAGATATTAAGCCATGGGGCGCCTGGGTGGCTCAGTGGTTTGAGTCTCTGCCTTTGGCTCAGGTCATGATCTCAGGGTCCTGGGATCGAGTCCCGCATCGGGCTCTCTGCTCAGTGGGGAGCCAGTTTCTCCCTCTCTCTCTGCCTGCCTCTCTGCCTACTTGTGATCTCTGTCAAATAAATAAATAAAATATTAAAAAAAAAGAAGATATTAAGCCACTTGGCAGGGCTGGAAGAAGCAATAGAGCATCTAGGAGGACAGTTATCTATATTAAGGACACAGATGTCTCTAGTATGCCATGGAGGGTTTCAACATATCTGTGTTACTCCTTTAAAGGCCTTAAATTATTCCTGGGATGCCGTGAAGCATCATCTGCAAGGGGTGTGGTTTCATAATAATGTAAGCCTGGGTCCTGCGGAGTTGCAAAGGGAAATTGCTAGTATAGGGCATGCGCAGTTAGATGTAGAAAATCCTGCTACTGTAGTATCTCAGATCTTGGATGGTCTTCATGGGTTCAATCCTGGTAATATGATGAAGTATTCCTTTTGGATTTTTGTTGTAATTTTTATAATGTTAGCTGTATTACTTGTTGGCCGGAGTGTTTCCTTGTTTCGTGCGGGACAACAACGACTACGTGCCCAAGCACAAATACATTTGCTTGACTTATTTAAAAAGGAAGGGGGAGATGTGGGAGGCCACGATAAGGCTTGAGACGAGGACCAAACCAGGCCCTGACTTGTGTCTCCTTTAAAGTCCGAATAGCCTAACAAAAGGCTTAGGACGGAAAAGTTGCTTAGCACTGAGAAAGGGTCTGTGCTCTGTGTTGTGCGCTCGCCTACGTGACTTCCCACACATTTACTAGTTAGATGAGAGAGCAGTTTGGTTGGGGTCCTAAATTCTTAACTGGTCCTTGCTGTTCCAGCACAGCTCATAAATCACTGTCAGGTCTGTTGTTACTTCTTGTATCAATACGGAACAATTGTACTAACATCAGCCATTGCCTGCAGGTGCTTATCTGGAGTGGGCAAAACGGGCCTGGGCAATAAATCATTGTAGGTTTGTGCTGTGCTTGCACGAGCCATAACCTGCACCATTGTAAACTACGTCTTGAGTCACTTGGGAGTCAGTGCAGCCGGTTAAGGAGTTATCTGAAGACAGAGACCACTGGCCTTGGAAGGTCTGCATTTAGACCTTGAGAAGCCTGGAGGGTTTTATGCGCATGTAACAAATTCTTTCGTAATTAGTTAAAAATAGATACTTCTTTGTAATTATTTCTGGACATCCTCCTCAGTGCTCCTCCTGCCCCCATCTCTTTGTTTCTTTGCCTTTTATTCACCATCCTCTTACCCTTACGTTCCTGGTCATATTGCCGCGCTGGCTGCGACACGGGCCGTATTACAGAAGCAATTAGATAACTTTAAAATATGAGAAGGGGTATGTGTACACACTTATGTATTAATGTCTTTTTTTTTAAAATTCATTTATTTATTTTAAAGAGGGTGAATGGGGGGAGAGCCAGGGGTGGGGAAAGAAATTCAAGCAGATTCCCTGCTGAGCATGGAGCCCACTAGGGACTCCATCTCATGACCCATGAGGTCATGACCCGAGCCCAAACCAGGAGTCGAATGCTTAACCGACTGAGCCACTCAGGCGCCCCATCTGTCCTTTTGTATCATGGTCATCCTAGTGGGTCTGTGAAGTGGTGTCTCATAGTTTGATTTGCATTTCTGGTGGCTAGTGGACAGGACATCTTTGCATGTGGTCGTTGGACATTTCTGTATCTTCTTTGAGATGTCTATTCATCTACTGGAGATGTCTATTCAGAATCTTTGCCTGTTTTTATTTATTTTTAAAGATTTTATTTATTTATTTGACAGAGGGATCACAAGTAGGCAGAGAGGCAGGCAGAGAGAGAGGAGGAAGCAGGCTCCCCGCGAAGCAGAGAGCCCGATTCGGGTCTTGATCCCAGGACCCTGGGATCACGACCTGAGTGGAAGGCAGAGGCTTTAACCTACTGAGCCACCCAGGTGCCCCATTTTGCTACTGATGTTAAAGATGTATGACCTATGCCTGTCTCTTTGCACTTACTGAATTATCCCCCCATTCCCATAAGTGGCCCAGCTCCCCAGGCCCTCCAGGCCTTCTCTTCTTTCCAGACTTCTCTACCCATGCTATTCCCTGGAATACCCCTTCTCATCAGCCATTACACATCTGCCCCATTCTGGGAGCCTCTCCAGGCAAGAACAATGGTGGAGGCCTCTCTGGGTCCTCAGACACAGAGATCCTCAGGGAGCATTGGCAGAAGCAATTCAACAAGTATCTTTTCAGGCCCAACTCTGTGCCAGGCATGATTCAGGGGGCTTTCCAAGCATCAGAGAACAAAACCAACCCTGTCCTCCTGTAGCTTATATTTTAATTAAAGAGGGAGACAAAAAAGGGCAACAAGATAATTACTAGATTCAGGAAATTCAGAGTCCACCTTCCTCCAGGTGCCTTCCTCCAGGAAATCTCCCATCTTCTCCCTCCATCCCACCTCGCAATCCCTTCTTAGGGACCCCAGCTCTAGGGTCCTCTCTTCGGCCCCGCCCTGACACCACGAGCCTTGAGAACAACCCTACCAGTTCTGCCTGCTCTAGCCCAAGGAAGAGCTCAGAGCAGCGTGCCAAGAATCAATGAGCCCCTTCGGATCCACCACAAGGCCCTGCCGCGACTTCACTCGTGGGACTGCGCATGTGCCACAGGCGGCCGCCAGTAGGTACTGACAGCCGTGCGGCAGGGCCGGCCTTCGCGCAGGCGCACTGGTGGCTGCCCGGAGCGCTTCCGCCTCCCCGCCGCCGCCGTCGCCATGGCCGCGCCGGCCCCGGACCTCATCTCGGTCTTCTCGAGCCCGCAGGAGCTAGGCGCGTCGCTAGCGCAACTAGTGGCGCAACGGGCGGCGTGCTGCCTGGCGGGGACTCGCGCCCGCTTCGCGCTCGGCCTGTCGGGCGGCAGCCTCGTCTCCATGCTGGCCCGTGAGCTGCCCGCCGCCGCTGCCCCCGCCGGCCCCGCCAGCCTCGCGCGCTGGACCGTGGGCTTCTGTGACGAGCGCCTCGTGCCCTTCGAGCACGCCGAGAGCACTTACGGTCTCTACCGGGTGAGAGCTACGGGGGCCGCCGGGGGTCACGCCTAGAGGGCCGCACCCGCCGCCCGCACCCGACTACGGGGGCCGCCAGGGGTCATATGAAGAAGGCCGCGCCCACCTCCTGAACCCCGCCACGGGGGTCGCATAGGGTCACACTCGGCGTTCTGCCACTATCTGGGTGCCCTGAACACCCACTTCCACTGCCACCCGAGTGGGCCGGTAGGGACCTTGAAGTCTCATTATGCTTTATCCGGTGGCCAGGTAGAAGAAACACAGTCCGGGCGAGGGCGTGGAGGTGAAACAGTGGACCATTCCAGGGACCCAGAGAAGTTCAGGCGCCCCAGCCGGGTAGCTTGCAAGGGCAGAGTTAGGGAAGGGCCAGGCAGGAGGTATCTTGTGTGGAGCCTGGGTCTCACTTTTCTCATTTCCAACCTGAACGCCTTCAGGATGATCTACACACTGCTCTCGGTGCTGATCACCTCCCAGGCTGGTTATCTAGCTTGTGGCCTCAGATCTCACAAAATTAGGGAAACTGAGGCTTGGAGGAGGCGTGGTCTGCCCTGGGATCCTCCGGCTGCATCTAAGTCCTCCTGGGGAAAACACGCCCAGGGAGGTGTGGAAGTGGCGGGCTTGGCCGGAAGAAGCTACAGGTCACTTAGGTCCTGGTTGTGTTGCCTTCTCTTTGCGTAGAAGCTTGACCTGACGATTTCCTGGTTTCTGTTGTTTTGTTTTGTCATAGAAAGGAAGGGTCTACTGATTATCACACATTTTCTCCACATCATCTCATGTAATTTCATAATAACCTATGAGGTCGAGGCTGTCATTTCCTCCATTTCATAGATGGAGAAACGGGGGCTGGAAGAGGAGAGCTTGTGTGCCGGGGTCTCCTGCTAACCGGCAGGGGAGCTAGGGTTTGAACGGACCCCCCCAGACAGCACCTGGGACGCATCTCAAGGGCCGGGGCCTGCCAGTGTGTCTTCCTTAAAAACAAACAAACAAAAAAACTGGGCTCACATTTCTTTCTTTTTACTTTGCATGAATTTGAAGAACTTTTACTTTTCTTTTTTTTTTAAGGAAAACTACTTCCTCAAGTAACAAAATCCTAACAAAACAGTAAAAAAGAAATGTTGCAGGGTTGTCCATTGTGTGTCCCTGTATGCAGCGCTGGGGACGCAGTGGGGTGCTGGACAGTTCCCTCATGGGACTCATAGCTCATAGTGGGGCATCGGGCGCCAGCACTCAGGGCAATAAATAAGGGAAGTCCATTCAGAGCATTCACGTAATGCAGTGTGGACCAAAGATAATAGCATGAGAGAGTGAGTGCCCGGGATGTTTGAGCTGAGGCCTGGAGGTGTGAGGTCCTGGCCAGGGGCAGAGCTGGGGCAGAGGGTATGGCAAAGACAAATGCGATGCCTTGGGAACAAGTGTGGGGCAAAGATTTGCTCCTTCTGCCAGTTCCCCTGTGAGGGGAGTCCCACGAGTTCCCTGGCGCTGTCCTAATGAAGGACCACAACTTGGGTGGCTTAAAACAACAAGAACTTATTTTCTTAGTTCTGGAGGTCAGAGCCCAAAGTCCAGGTGTTAGCAAGGTCACACTCCCTCTGGAGGCTCAAGGAGGATCCTTGGTCTCTTCCAGCCTCTGGGGGCTCCTGGTGTTCCTTGGCCTCCAATCTCTGCATCTGCCTCTTCGTGGCATTCTCTGATTCTTTCTGTGTCTTCTCCTTAATAAGGAGACCAGTCATTGGGTTCAGGGCCCACACTACTCTACTTGAAGTCAACTAATGACATCTGCAAAGACCCCCTTCCGAATAAGGTCTCATTCTGAGGTTCTGGGTGGACACGAATATTAGGGGCCACGAGTCAACCCAGTATAGGAGCACAGGATTGCTTCTGTCTTCAGGGATGGATCCGGTATACCTTGGGGCTCTGTCAGCAGGAGTGTTCTCCTGCTTACCCTGTGTGCGCTGTGGGTCTGTCTGCTGCTGCTGAGGCTAGGGCTTCCTCTGGGCTGGGAGGATTAGCTGGGGCTGCCTCCTTCTTAGGAATGGTTCTTTAATGCCCACAGAATGTTAAGAGAGAAACAGTCCGATCAGCCAGCTGTTCCACTTCCAGGAACCTGCCTGCCTGACACTCCAGCCCTTGGCTCCCTGGCAGGAGCCCAGGCGGAGGAGGAGGAGGAAGGAATGGCTCTGAGCCTGGTGGGGAAGGGCAGCTAAAGAGAGGATCACGTGACAGAAAGAGGGCACTGATACCCTGCACTGGCTTTGCTCAGTGTAATCCCTAAGGGTGTGTATCGATGGGAATCTTGGACAAAGCGGAGAGATCTTGCCAACAACGGGTCTGACCCTGGTCCTCCTTGGTTCACAGACCTTCCTTGGCTCTCCATTATCCGTAATACAGAGAGAGCTCTTGCTCCTCGGGCCAGTGTTTGGGCTAGTATGTTTACTCCATGTCCCTGTCCCTTGCCCCTTCTCATACAATATTTTTTGTGTCTTTCTGCTTTTCCACTGTGGCTCAGCTTGGCATTGCCTCCCTGGCACAGGATTCCAAGATCCTGTCACCAAGGTGGGGGTCACCATTGTCCCTCCCGGAGCAGATCAGATCTGGGGAGATGAGAGAAAAGGCTAGAGCCCTCCACCTTGCAGGGGGCCTGACTCCAGGTGCTTCCAAAGAAATTAAATCCACCTTTCTGAGGCCGGGGCATGTGCTATATGCACCAGGGACACTCTGTAGTGGCCGGAAGAGAAGTCAGTGCTTACCACTGTCACATGCGGTGTAGGGGAGGCACGGGTGGGGGTGGGTGCTCAGAGGAGGTGCTCTGAAGGACGCATAGGAGTCTTCCAGGCAAGGGCAGTGGCTTATGTGTGGTTTGGGATTGCAGGGTCTGCAAAGCCTTGTGCAGGGCAGAGAGGGGCTGGGTTTTATCCTGAGGTGCAAGGGACTCTGGAGGCTTTGAAACAGCTACAGCCACACAGGTGCCGGCTGGGGCCAGAAGGCCCCCAATCAGGCTGGACTTGAAAGACTCCTGGCGGAGTACCGCCGGGATCCCAACACACACAGAAGGTGGGTGCGATGATGGGCCTGTCCCAAGGGGCATTCGGTCACCCATGCAAACCTTGTGCCTCTGGGAGCTGCATGTTGCTGTTTGGTGACTTTGTCCCTCTGTCTGCTGCAGACCCACTTGCTCTCCAGGCTGCCCATTCCTGACAGCCAGGTGATCACCATTAACCCCCAACTGCCTGTGGAGGAGGCGGCGGAAGACTATGCCAAGAAACTGAGACAGGTGAGTCGTGGTTGATCTTCTGGTCGTCCCATGCCCCCCACCCTCTACTTGGCCCCAGAGAGGCCTGATCCACAGGGCGGTGGGGGAGTGGCCCAGCAGGTGGCGCTGCATGATTGTCACCAGCAAAAACTGCCCCCAGGGGTGGTTGGCAAATCCCGCCCCACCCTGGACAGATGCCAGGAGGTTCCTTCTTCTGAGAGGCCACAGCCCCACCTTTGGGTCTCTCAGGGTGGCCCCGCTTCTGACCCTCTGGGAGTGGGCTTGGGCTCTCACATCTGGGGGACAGTTGTGTCCCCAGACTCTTGCCAGTCAAATGGATGAAACGTGGAACCTCGTAGAGACCATTTCATGCAGGTGAGGCTGAGTGTTGCTCCCTGTTAGAACCACTTGGGATTCTTTTTCTGAACACTATCTCTTTGTGGCCTTAGAGTACCCCCCCACAACCTCACAGGACTGTCTTCTCCCCCATCCAGGCCTTCCAAGGGGACTCCATTCCAGTGTTTGATCTGCTAATTCTCGGGGTAGGTCCTGATGGCCACACCTGCTCGCTCTTCCCAGACCACCCCCTCCTGCAGGTGAGCGTGCCCACATGGGCCTCTGCTGACTGGGGCTTCCAGAGGGAGGGCCACTTTTGGGGGCCAGGAGGTACCCACAGCAGGGCTGAGTTAGCCTCTGCCAGTTGTCTGTGCTTAACCCTTTTGAGCCTCAGTTCACCCATCTTAAAATGAGGGTTTAAATCAAGTACTGCAGGATCAGTAGGAGGGGATGGAATGATCAACAGACCGTGCCAGGTGTGTGTGAGTGCTCATGAAGCTGAAGTGACCTTGTCCTTCTGTCTCCATCCCGGCCTCCCTCCCCCAGGAGCGGGAGAAGATTGTAGCTCCCATTAGTGACTCCCCAAAGCCACCACCACAGCGCGTGACCCTCACACTTCCTGTGCTGAACGCAGCCCGAACCGTCATCTTCGTGGCTACTGGAGAAGGCAAGGCAGCTGTCCTGAAGGTAATGGCTGAGGGCCCTATTCCCAAGAAGGTCAAAGGCGTGTGGGCTCAGGGGTGGAATATGGCCCCATATATTATAGTGCTGGAAGCACCAGGTACCAAGGTACTTGAATAATTCTTGGGCTGAAGGGGAGATGGAAGCTATAATTATAGGCTAGTTAGGAATAAACAATTATTAAATCATATTGATGAGGTGAGGCCAAAACTGCACTCGGGCAAATTCATAGCTTTGAAAAGGCAGTTTTAAAAGGTATTAAATAGAGGTGCCTGGCTGGCTCAGTCAGTAGAGCTTGTGAGTCTTCATCTTGGAAGTGTAAGTTCAAAGCCCCACATTGGATGTAGGTTACTTAAAAATAAAATCGTGGGTGCCTGGGTGGCTCAGTCATTAAAAAAAAAAATCTTAAAAAAAATTGTTAAACGAATTGACCACTTTAGACTTAAAATGAACAATAACGTAAGTCTAGAAAAAGTCGGTGGAAGGAGTACATGACATTATAATCAGAAATCAGTGAATTGGTTAAGGGGAGGGTGACTCTGGGTTAAGCGTCTGACTCTTGGTTTTGGCTGGGGTGGTGATCTCACGGTCATGAGATTGAGCCCCCACGCCTGGCTGTGCCCTCTTTGGAGCCTCTCTCACTGTCCCTTTGTTTCTCCCCCAGTCCTCCTTGTGGTGTCTCTCTCTCTAAAAAAGAAAAAAAAATCTTAAAAAAAAAAAAAGAAATTAATGAATTGATTAGTATTCTTAAAAGCTTAGTAGTAATGGATCCCAAAGATAAACCCCTGGCAAAACTATTCAGGGAGGAAAATTATGTAGGAGGAGTAAGTAAAAAAGGAGGAATAAGGAAAAAAAGAGAGATCGTTAAACATAATATTTTAGGAAAATATAGAATACATAAGCTATTAAAAGTAAACTAAATAATAAAAAACATTGTAATTGCCATCGTTGAAAAGACCAACTATGGAAGAAACTGGAAATTTTTTTTTTTTAAAGATTTTTTTATTTACTTACTTGACAGAGAGAGAGATTATAAGTAGGCAGAGAGGCAGGAAGAGAGAGAGGGGGAAGCAGAGAGCCTGATGTGGGGCTCGATCCCAGGACCCTGAGATCATTACCTGAGCCGAAGGCAGAGGTTTAACCCACTGAGCCACCCAGGAACCCCTAAACTGGAAATATTTTTTAAAAATTAACAAATAACAATTTGTCCTCCCAAACAGTTGAGCCCAGATGTCCTCATGGGGTGGCTTGGTGTTGGGGTTAAAGGTGCAGACTGTAAGGAATCCAGCAGACCAGGATCCCTGCCCATGATGCCTAGCATGGCCTTGCACAGCCACTTCACACCCCCCACCCCAAGCCTCAACTTTCCCATCTGTAGGGTGGGTTGGGAGGGCTCCTCCCTGTGGACCTCCTGAGGGTCAGTCCAGGTGGTTTTAGCTCAGAGTACCTTCACTTGAGGCCCCCCAAGTCTCAGCTTCCCCACCTGTAAAATGGGGCTGGGAATAGAGGTGACCTCACAGAGTGAAAAAGGGGCAGGCCCAGCTATTAGAAAGTGGCATTTATGATTTCCACTAATCGTGAGGTCATGTGTGAGGATCAGCACACCACAGCCCATGGGCCCACATCCTGCTAGCTAAGAAGGATTTCTTTTTTTTTTTTTTTTGACAGAGATCACAAGTAGGTAGAGAGGCAGGTGGGGGGCAGGGGAAGCAGGCTTCCCACTGAGCAGAGAGCCCGATGCAGGGCTCAATCCCAGGACCCTGAGATCATGACCTGAGCTGAAGGCAGAGGCTTTAACCCATTGAGGCACCCAGGCGCCCCTAAGAAGGATTTTAAAGTGGATGGGAAAAGAAAGCAAAAGCAGAATATTTTCTGACCCATGAAAATTCTGCGGAATCTGCATTGCAGTGGCCATGAATAAAGCTTCATGGGAACAGGCCGTGCCTGTTTGTTCATGTGTCATCTGCTGCTGCTTTTGCCATGTGAGAACAGAGCTGAGCACTCGTGACAGAGACAGGGCGTGATCCGCAGAATGCAAGTGTGACCCCGGTCTGTGCAGGGCAGGCGTGCCAACCCCTGTGTCCTGCAGTCACGGATGATAGAAAAGGCAGGGACCGACTGAGGCTAAGACAGCTGGAAGGGCGACATCACATCTTGAGAGTAGGACAGTCTTGTCCATGCGGGGAACTGGGAGCTCTGAGGGGCTATGTGGGTGCTGGGGGGTGCCTCATGCTCCTGCCCTTTCTATGCAGCGCATTTTGGAAGACAAGGAGGAGAACCCCCTCCCCGCTGCATTGGTGCAGCCCCACACTGGGAAACTTTGCTGGTTCCTGGACGAGGCAGCGGCTGGACTCCTGACGGTGCCCTTTGAGAAGCATTCCACATTGTAGCTGGCCTCGAGGGACTCCATGGCAGGGACCACAAATGGCCCTCGTGGGCCAGGACCTTCCTGGGCTGGGGTCTGCTGCCACCACCGCTCCAGGCTTCATTTTCAAAAAGCCGCTTGGTGCCGCAGGAAGGCCCCAGGGTCTGGCCGCCAGCCCTGCTCTGGGGGTGCTCAGCCCACCGGCCAGGGCTCTGGGGGACCAGATTAAAGGGAGCATTTGCTTGAAGTCTGCACTGTCTCGTGGTCCTTGGTGGGTGGTGGGAGCGGGGATGCCCTAGCTGAGTGTGTGACCCAAAGCCCTTGGCCCAGCAAGGGGAGGGCAGGGATGGGGTACCCCGGGTGAGTTTCCCAGGGTTGCTGGAGCAAAGGACCACAAAATTTATGGTTGCTCAGTTCAGGGGTGGGGGGGGGGTCAGAAGTCTGAAATCAAGGTGTCCACAGGGTTGGATCCTTCTGGAGGCTCTGAAGGAGAGTGTCCTGTGCCATTCTTCCGATGTTTGGTGGCTGCTGGCAGCCCTCGGCCATCCTTGGCTTGTAGACTCATCGCTCCGGTCTTCTCCGCTCTTGTCACATGTCCTCCCCTGTGTCTCTGTGTCCTCTCCTGTTCTAGTAAGGACACCTGCCAGTGGACATCGGACAGCCCTAAATCCGGGGTGAACTGTTCTCAAGATCCTTAAGAATTAAAGCTGCAAATAAGGTCACACTCGGAGGTTCCAGGGTACATGTCCTATGTGTGTGGGTGTGTGTGTGTTTAAAAAGTAACAAAATGTACTGTCTTAACCATTTTTAAGCGTCCCATCTGTGGCATTAAGTACATTCTCTCTGCCTTCACTGCCGTCCATCCCTAGAACTCTTGGGAATCTGAAACTACACCTATTAAACAGCTCCCCATTCTCCTCTCCCCCAGCCCCTGGCACCCACAATTTGACTTTCTGACTGCTCTGGGTGCCCCCCATATGTGGAATTACATATTATTTGTGCTTCCGTGGCTGGTGTCTTTCACTCAGTATAACGTCCTCAAGGTTCATCCGTGTTGGAGCCCCGGTCAGAACCTCCTTCCTCCTTACGGCAGAACATTCCAGCGTGCACATACGCCGTGTAGTTTCCGTCCATCCACCAGCCGCCGCTTGGGCGGCTCCCACACTTTGCTCATTGTGACAGCTACTACGGACATCTCAAGACCTGCTCTCAGTTCTTTCGGGGATATTCCTAGACGTGGAAAGGGTGATTCTATGGCGATTCTATGTTTGAATTTTGAGGACCCTCCAGACCGTTTTGCACAGCAGCTATACCATTTTCTGTTCCTGCTGCTGGTGCCCAAGGCTTCTTCACTGCCTCACCAACATTTGTTTTGTTTTGAAAGTAGCCTGGGGACATATCCTTTTGGTGTACACGGTTCAGCTCACTACACACTTAACTGAGCCCTCCCTGCACAGAGGAGAGTGGCAGCCTCTGTGTCCTGCTCTGCTGCGGGCCTTGTCAGAGCCTTGAATGTTGAATGGGCCGAGACCGCTCAGTCTGTGATATACTGGGGCTGCAGCATTTTCCCAGAGCCTGACTGTACTTATGGCCCACCCATCAGCCTTGTTGGGGAGACTGGTGGGCGCATGAGAGCCCTCAGCCATGTGGAGCTTTGCCAGGTTTGGGGGCTGGGCACATCCCACAGAGGCACCTGATCAGGCTGTGGGGGGTTGAAACCCTGAAGCCAAAACCACAGAAAGTGAAGTTTCCTTCAACATCTTGTCTGGGTTGGTCACTCAGATGTGTGAGTGAGGAAGTGGGACAGGGCCCCGGGGCGGAAACGTGAAGAAAAGCGGAGAAAGCAGCCCAGCCATGGGCTTGGGCAACAGCAGGTGGCCGTGCCCCCAGTGTTTCAGGCAGAAGCCAGGACAGGGGGTGCCAAGAAGCAGAGGGATGTGATGAGAGGCATGGGGACCCCACATGGGGGTCCTTTGGGGCGTGTCGCCTCTCCATTCCTCTCCCTGTAGCCGCAGCTCTCCCTGCCCCTCACTCACCTTCCCACCTGTGTTCTACTGGAACCCGTCAAACAACATTCCCACCTCAGGGCCTTTGTGTGTGCTCTGCCCACTACCCAGTAGTCTTTCCTCCAGCTTTGTGTACAGTGTGGGCCCTCACTTGCTTTAGGTCACCGTGCAACATCTCCTCCGCGATCCTGCCCCACCTCTAGTACTTTCTACCTCTTCCAGCTCCATTTTTCTTCCTTCCTTTGTTGTTATCTGACACTTTTGTTGGTGTGCCAACTGACAGTTCATGGGGGCTGGAGCCATGGTCTGTGTTGCCCACTTCGGCATCCCTGGCACACAGTTCAAGGATGACACTCGGACTGGCAAGGAGTGATGTTTGTTGAGAGGAGGAATGAATCCTGGGGCATGGGTGAGGATTACAGTCAGATGTTCCTGGTGGTTTAAGTGAAATGGAGGGTTAGCTCTTTCTCTGGAGGGAGGCCACCCAGGGTTGGAGCAATGTCATGAACTCTTCAGGGACCCCCTGCTCCTAAATCATAGTTGTGCCACTGTCACTATGTGGGGTTCACCTTGTGGTCCAAGGTGGACTGCATATGCTCCAGCCATCACATCCACCTTCCGGCCACTGGAACTCAACACTCCCCTCATTTGAAAGCCTGTGAGATTCCCATTTGATCATATTTTCAGCCTGGAGCACAGATTCTGCTCCTTCCCTCCCTCCCTTCGTCAGACTTAGGGGTGCTCTCTGCCAGGTGCTGGAAAAACAGGTGAAGGGGTAGGGAGGTCGAACTAGCCTGACCCAGTCCAGTGCTATGTGCATTGATGGAGGACAGGCTGACAAGACAGGAGCACAAGGGACGCATTGCACCAGTCCATGGTACACCAATAGCCGCCCATCCTCTTCCCTGGCCCCAGCACAGATCCCAGGAACTGGGGGTGTCTGTCCAGCTCTGCCTCCCCAGTCTGGGGTTGCTGGGGACTGCTGGGTCAGTGCTGGGTCCTCTCAGAACCCTGCATCACCCACTGGGGGGAGACAAATGGAAGTGGGCACCAGGATTTAGACACCCTGTCCCTGCCCACCGTCCTTCCCTGCCCCACACACCTGACAGCTGCTGTTTGTCCTGCCTGGCATGGGCCCTGCATCCTTCCTCCAAAGCTAGGATTCTAGGCTTCCATACCCCCAACCCATCCCTGGGGCTGCCCCAGCAGCCCCTGCAGAAACCAGCAGTTCTGAAGGCCTTGGCCCCAGGGGAACCAGGAGGACGCAGGTGCAGGGTGGGGCGGGGCAGGGGTAGGGCGGGGATTCCCTCCCACCCCGACACATTTCACACAGTGGCCATGCTCTGGCTTCCCAGGCAGCTGGTCTTAGCAGCATCCAAGCCCCTCATTGGCTACCCTGCTCCCGGGGTATCCCTGAACCCAGAAACCTGGGGGTTGTGGGAGGGGAAGGAGTGTCTGCTTTGCTCCCGAGGGAGACCCTAGAAACGGCAGCAGGATGGGTGGGCGGCCCTCAAGCCCCCTGGACAAGCGGCAGCAGCAGCACTTGAGGGGTGAGCCGGCATGGGGTGGGGTGGGAGTGGGTGGGTGGGGGTCAGGGCTGTTGTCAGACACACAGTAGGATGCCCTACTAATGTAAATTCCAGATATGGGATGAATATTTGTGTTTTGTATAAGTATGTCCCAAATTTTGCATGGGAGCATACTTGTGCTAAAGGATGATACCTAATTTATCTGGAATTCAAATTTAATTGTTGACCTATTTTTTTTTAAAGATTTTATTTATTTATTTGACAGAGATCACAAGTAGGCAGAGAGGCAGGCAGGGCTGGGAGAAGCAGGGTCCACGCTGAGCAGGGAGCCCGATGTGGGGCTCGATCCCAGGACCCTGAGATCATGACCCGAGCTGAAGGCAGAGGCTTAACCCACTGAGCCACCCAGGCACCCCAATGACCTATATTTTTATTTGGTAAATCTGGTAACCCTATTCAGGGCATGGGTTCAGGATGAGGACGAGGGACCAGGTGAGAGGTGGCTCAGCCAAATCTCCTGGGATGGTTTTACTAGGTGGAATGGGCTCAGATTCCAATTCAAGATTAAGAGTGGCTGGTGCCCTCACGTGCTTGAGCACCTAGAGTGTGCTGGGTGGTGAGGACACAGTGGGGTTAAGAATGGTTCTCCCCTCCTGGGCTCATGACCTAGACCAGGAAAGAAGATCAAGTTACAATTACAAGGATGGCAGTTGACTGATAAGTGTTGTGGGAAAACCCATAGGTTCTCCAAGTTGAGGGCAAGAAGAAGGGGTGGGTAACTGCCCACTGAGGAGCTGAGGGTCAAGCCAGGGCTGGAGGGTTGTGATGGAGTTTGTTGGTAGAAGATGTGGGAAGAGCATCCCAGGTAGGGGGAATAGCCTGTGCACAGGCATGTGGTGTGTCTTGCAAGGGACTCAGACCACCTAAGTACACACCATAGCCCTGCCCTCACTCACTGTGTGACCTTGGGTGAATGACTTTGCCTCTCTAGGTCTCATTCTCTTATTTGTAAAGCAGGGATAGCAACAATGTCTCTCATGGAACCATTGTAAGGATTCAGTAAGTTACTCTTTGCTATGTTGGTTGTTTTTGTTTTTTGTTTTCCTATGGTGGCTTAAACAAGATAAAGATTTACTTCTCTCGCCTATAGAAACGTACAGTGGCAGGCAGCCTCATATAAGTCAGACTCCTGAACTCCTTCCACATCATGGTTCTACCATGCATGGCTTCTGTGCCTAAGGCCATCTCATAGCACATAATGACTGCTGAAGCTCCAGCCATTAGGTCTGCATTCCAGGCAGCAGATATGGATTTGTTTTACATACAACCAAGTGCACACATCTTAGGGGAAGAGCTTGAAGGACTTTAACACTTGTGCAATCACTTCCTAGTCAAGATGCAGAAAGTTCCCTGGTGCTGGGGTGAGGCTTTTAAAATATTCAGAAACTCTCCCCAAGGAAAGGGCTAGAGGAAACTGGGGTGGAATGGATCTGTTCATTATCTTGATCATGGTGATGGTTTCTAGGGTGTGTAAAGGTGTCAAATTTCATCAGATTGTATGCTTTATGTAATTAAAGTTTATTGAGCATCGTTATAAATTAAGCCTGAGTCGCTCAATTCCCCCACCCCTGACCCCCACGTGGCTACAAGCAATCTGTGGATGGTGAGTGGAATCTGGAGCACGTCTTGTTGGGCAGCTTTGGGGCAAGGGCAGGAGCTCACCAGTGGCTTCTCTGCCTGTTCTGCCCTCCCCAGGCAGGTCTAGGAGGTCTTATTCTATCACCTTACTGTGCCCTTGTCGCTGCAGGCCAGGTGGACACCCTACTGAGGAACTTCCTGCCCTGCTACCGGGAGCAGCTGGCAGCTTCTGTCCTGCGACAGATCTCCCGTGAGCTGGGACCCAGGGAGCCAGCTGGATGTCAGCTGATGCGCAGTAAAGTGGGTGCCGCAGAGGGAGGGGTTGCTGAGGGAGGGAGGCTGGAGTTGCGGGGGGCTTTGGTTCACTTGCGGGCCCTCCTTCCTTCCACCTTTATCCTATAGGAGACACCAAGACCTGGGGAGACTGTTAAAAATTCATTCATTGAACAAACATTCACTGGGCACCTACAGCAGACCATGCCCTGGGATAGATATATGGGGGGGGGGGGGTTGCACAGCATTGGTAGAGGAAGGATCCTGCTTTGCACTGCCCCCCCCCAGGCTCACAGTCTGACTGGGGGAGAAGTGAGCAAACAAGTTAGCATGTCATGGTACAGGAGGACTTCTGATAGGTGCTCTGAAGACAAGATGAAAGGCAGTGTTGAGGGGTGGGGAGTTGGGGTGCAGGGAGGGCTTCTCTGAGCTGAGATGTAAAGGATGAGAAGGAACCAGATCTGGAAGCCAGAGTGGGAAGGGAATTCGAGGCAGGCGGCCCAGTCCATGCAAAAGCTCTCAAGGTGGAAAAGGCTTGCCTTGTTGATGGGGCGTGAAGCCCGCCCGCTGGACCCTCAAGCCTTTACACACATGGTACCCTCTGCCCAGGGCACTCTTCCTGGTGTTTCTCATGCTCCAGCCATGCTTCTTCCAAGAAGCCTTCCTTGATCACCACAGCCCCTTCCTGGGTTGGGTGCTTCCTCTGGGATCCCCATCCTGATGCTTTTCCAGGGAAGCCTTGGGTCACACATCTGCCTCCCTCACTCGTCTGCCCTGTGAGAGCGGGGGCCATATCCCTTGTGCCCACGTGATGACTGCGCATAGAAGGAGGTCAAGAAGAGTTTGCTGATGGAACTTAAGACTGTGGAGGGGCATCTGGGTGGCTCAATGGTTGAGCCTCTGCCTTCGGCTCAGGTCATGATCTCAGGGTCCTGGGATAGAGCCCTGCCTTGGGCTCTGCTCAGCAGGGAGCCCTGCTTCCACCTCTCTCTCTACCTGCCTCTCTGCCTACTTGTGATCTCTCTCAAATAAATAAAATAAATCTTTTTTTTTAAAGATTTTATTTATTTGACAGAGAGAGATCACAAGTAGGCAGAGAGGCAGGCAGAGAGAGAGAGGGAAGCAGGCTCCCCGCTGAAAGAGAGCCCGACGCGGGACTCGATCCCAGGACCCTGAGACACGACCCGAGCCAAAGGCAGCGGCTCAACCCACTGAGCCACCCAGGCGCCCAAAATAAATCTTTTTTTTTTTTTAAGATTTTATTTATGTACTTGACAGACAGAGATCACAAATAGGTAGAGAGGCAGGCAGAGAGAGAGAGGGGAGGAAGCAGGCTTCCCGCTGAGCAGAGAGTCCAATGTGAGGCTCGATCCCAGGACCCCGAGATCATGACCTGAGCCCGAAGGCAGAGGCTTTAACCCACTGAGCCACCCAGGTGCCCCTAAATAAAATAAATCTTAAAAAAAAAAAAAAGACTGTGGAGCTGCCCAGTCCAGCTCCAGATGTCTCCTGAGCCAACGAATGGCTCCACATGCCCTGTCCCACTCCCCCAGTCCTTGCCAGCCTGTGAAATGAGTCTTTGACCAGAGAAGAAACTGAGGCACAGAGAGGTGAGGTGACCTGTCTGAGGTCACCCTGTCAGGAAGAGGCAAGGCGTGATTTGAACCTGAAGTCCATGCTAGTTATTGGGTCCCTGCCCTAGTCAACGGCTCCAAGTTTTCCCATCTTTCTCAGATGCCTTTCACCCAGTTGCACCTGCCCTGGGCTGGAGGCTCCCCAGCCCTGTGGACACAGAGCCTTCTCTCACCTGGGGCTCTAACTGTCCTGCTTGGGGCATCACAGGACTCCAGGTGTCGTCCCCACCTGCATCTCTTGCCACCTGTAGGTTCTGGCCACTGGGCCCAGGGAACAATTGACACCGGGGTTCGAACAGTGTGAGGGGATTTCCCCTTGCTTCAGTTTGAACATTTTATAATATACTTATTTTATACATCATTTCTATAATATTTTTTAAGGATTTTATTTTTTTTAAAGTTTTAAAATTTTTTCTTTGTTTATTTGAGAGAGAGGCAGAGACGGCGAGAGAGGGGGAGGGAGAGAGAGAACAAGTGGGAAGAAGCAGGCTCTCTGCTGAGCAGAGAGCTTGATGCGGGGCTGGATCCCAGGACCCTGGGATCATGATCTGAGCCAAAGGCAGATACTAACAGGCTGAGACACCCAGGCAGCCCTCTATAACAATGTTTTAATGATATTATTATGAAAAATCTCAGACCTCAGAGAAAGTTTGGAGAACCATTCAACAAACACCTGAGTTTCTACCACCCCATCAAAGAATGAAAATATCACAAATACAGTTAATTTATTCATTGAATATTTATTGGGCACCATCTGTGCTCTGGGACCCAGTGATGAAACAAAACACACACAATTCAGGTGGCCAGGTAGTGTGAGAAGAGCAACAAAGATAATAAAACAAAGTGATGTCCCACCCTGCCCCAGGGAGGGGTCTGTGGACAGAGGACTTGCTGTTTCACATGAAGGCCAACTGCACCTGCTCCATGACCCAGCAATCCCTCTTGTATTAGTTAGCAAACACCATGTAACAACACGTCACACTGTCAGCAGCTGGAAACAACCCACGTGTATTATCTTACAGTTGCTGTGGGTCAGGAATCTAGACAGCCTCCTGAGTTCTTTCTTTTAGGGTCTCCCACAGGCTGCAATCAAGATGTTGGCTGGTGGGGGGCGCCTGGGTGGCTCAGTGGGTCAAGCCTCTGCCTTCAGCTCAGGTCATGATCTCAGGGTCCTAGGATCAAGCCCCTCATAGGGCTCTCTGCTCAGCAGGGAGCCTGCTTCCCCCACCCCCGCCTGCCTCTTTGCCTACTTGTGATCTCTTTCCCTCTCCCTCTCTGTCAAATAAATAAATAAATAAGTAAAATTAAAAAAAGAAAAAAAAGATGTTGGCCAGGGGCTCTGGTCTCATCCGAGGCTCAAGTGGGGAGTGGCCTGCTTCCGAGTGATGAGGGGATGACAAAGCGTCTGCTTCCCAGGGCTGTGGGAGGGAACTAAGACAGTTTGTATTTGGAAGTGTTCCAAACAAGTGCATGGTCTTAGCACGTGAGAAAGAAGAGCAGTGCGATCACAGCAGTGCCTGAGTCCTGTACTTGGTGGTGCCTGGGATGGGTGGAAGGTGTTTTCTAAGTGATCTGGACGTGCGGACACTGATCTGGGCCCCCGGCATCCACTGGTCCCTCCTCCTGCAGAAGCTTCCCCGAGTCCGTGAGCACCAAGGGCCTCTGACCCAGCTTGGGGGCCATCCGCCTCGGTGGCAGCCGATCTTCTGTGTCCTGCGTGGGGACGGCCGCCTGGAGTGGTTCAGCCACAGGGAGGTAAGCAAGTGGCTCTTGCCCCTTCCATTCTGGCCTCACTATCCCACTCCCCTCAGCAGCTCCCAACATGGTCCTCTTTCCTTTCTTCAGTCACCTAGTATGAATTGAGGGTCCCTGTGAGATTGGCCTGGGAGGGGTGGCCATCTCTTGCTGGGTTGGGGAGGTAAACTGAGGTCCAGGCCAGGAATAGGGATTTACTCATGGTCATCAGCAGAGCTGAGGTTGAAACTGTGAGAGTCCTTTGTGCATCACATCTGCTGGGGAATTCAAGTCACTTGTGCCCCTGGGACTCAGTTTCCACTTCTGTGAAATGGGATGATGGTGGTCCAGGCCACATGGGGCTGTGAGGAGTCAAGGAGATAATCCTTATACAATATTTGGGACTAGCCTAGCACACAGTGGGTGGTGGTGCTTGACTACAGGGAGGGAGGGAGGGGGTGTGGAGGACTTCCCTAGTGAACCCCAAGCCTTCTCCTGATCCCACAGTTGGGACATGGAAGGCCCAGTTTAGACCTGTCCCAAGCTGGTTCTCTGGATGACTTTCATAGGAATATGAAAATGGGGGCCATCCCCTGGGTTCCACGACCTTGACAGGGTATACTGTCCTGACTTCCCAGCGTGAATATCTCCGCCTATTGGACACTCTCTGCCCAGATTCCTCAGGTAAGTTTCCTGGGTCCTCAAGAGCAGATTTCTTTACCTTAGAATTGTTGACAGTTGGGACCAAATCATTCTTTGAGGGGGGGGCACCCTGTGCATTGTACCATGTTGAACAGCATCCCTGGACTCTACCCACTTGATGCCAGTAGCATTCCCCCCCCTCCCGCATGAGAGGTATGACAATCAAAGATATCTCCAGACATTATCAGGTGTCCCCTTGGGGCAGCATTGTCTTTGGCTGAACACCCCAGCTCTAGCAAGAAAAATATCCTCTCTCATCAGAGAGAGAAGGAGAGTTAGAACCTTGGACAAGAATCCAATTAGCAAAGGTAAAACAGTAAAACCTGGTGTCAGTGAGCATGTGGGGAGATGGGCATTGGTGGGTGGGCTAAGGTTGAAGGGCTGGGGTGACCAGGGATTTATACCTTCTGGATTATTCCATCTTAGTGTGGTCCCATGTATCACCCTGGAAATCAGAACCAAACACTGAAGATTTAGGACACCCCAAATTAATTAACCAAAAAGAAATTCACTTATTTTGCCCCCACAATGGTGCCCCCAACAGTCCTCTCAATATCTCATTGGTATCACTTTTAAGCCCATTTTAGAGGCAAGAAACTTGAGTTTCAGACAGAGAAACTGCGCCCTACACATAGAATGAGCAAATGATTTGGCCGGGTTTGAATCTGGACCTGGCTGAGACCCGGGGGCAAGCCTGGCTCAAATCACATGCCAGCTCAGCTCCATTAGCGGTGGTTGCCCAGGCCTCTGGGTTAAGGCCAATACTGAGGCTGGGAAACAATGCTGGGATGGATTGCTGATGTCCATCGTGGGCCCACCTCTGCCTGGGACTGAGCAAGAATAAGGAGAGTGCAGTTATGATGGCATGGCTCATCCTTACCGAGCAACTGCGCAACCCCATGGCTCCTCTCAGCCCGTCACGGGTGTTTTCTTCTAGTGAATGAGTGATTGTAGAGTGAGTGCATGAATATATATAAAGACAATCTCCTCTGCCCACTTGCAGGAGAGCATACACAGGAAGAGTCTGACCCCCTCCTGGAAATGCCGGTGAACTTCCCCCTGTTCCTCCAGCACCCCTTCCGCCGGCATCTGTGTTTCTCTGTAGCCACAGGAGAAGCACAGCGAGCCTGGAGGCTAGCCCTCCAGGGTGGCATCCGGCTTCGTGGCACAGGTGGGTCCTGGGAAAGGCCAGGCAGCAGTCCGTCAGGAGCTCTGCCCCGCTGGCTATGCGGTCACCTCGAAGCTTCTAGTTTCCTTATGAAATGGATTGTGGGGGGAGACAGAAGCGACAACAGGCAGGTACAAGCAACCAGGGCTGCAATGGGGACGCAGCCCTGAGGCAGCTTAGCCTGGGAGATCAGGGAGGGCTACACAGAGGAGGGGAGGAAGGGATGTCAAGACTGGGTCTGACAAGGATAAGGAACCAGCCGGCTGAAGAAGGGGAACAGGACCAACACATATATTGAGCAGGTTGTTGAGTGCACAAATGTACCTTTGTGGAGGGGTAGCGGGGGATGGCGGTGCAGCCTGGGCTGGTGATGGTCCTGGGGCACCGTGTTCCCTGCAAATGGCACTGCTCAAGCAAAGGTCTGGAGGTGGTGAGCCTGGGCGTTCTGGGACCCGGTGAGGAGGTGGAGGGCTTCCTTCCCGGGCGATGGGGAGCCAGGCGGAGGCGAGAGCAGGGGAGGAGTGGGATTGCCCTGAGGCTCTGCCCCCTCAGTCCTGCAGCGAAGTCAGGCCCCCGCCGCTCGTGCCTTCCTGGACGCCGTAAGACTCTATCGGCAGCACCAAGGCCACTTTGGCGACGACGACGTGACCCTGGGCTCGGACGCCGAGGTCAGTGCCGAGCAAGGCCGTTCCCGGGACCCCCTAGGCCCACCCCGGCGCTCACGGTCCCCTCTCCCGCAGGTGCTGACCGGGGTGCTGATGCGGGAGCTGCTGCCAGCGCTGCGAGCGCAGACCCTGCCCGGCCTGCGGGGAGGCAGGCGCGACCGTGCCTGGGACTGGACCGAGGTAGGCGCGGGGTCGCGGAGGTGGGGCCGGGACACGCGAGGGGTCGCGGAAGCGGATGGGGGCCCGACCCCGGGGCCCATCTTCCCCCTCCTCTCGTCTGTCCCCTAAACTCTTTCCGCGTCTCTCTGCGTCTCCGTCTCATCTCTCTGTTCTCTCACCCCCCGCCCCCTCACTGTTCCCTCCTGGTCCTCTGGCCCATGTGGGGTCCCCTCGGCCGGGCCGGGCAGCTCCTAGACGCAGTGCACGCCGCCGTCCTTGCGGAGGCCTCCGCCGGGCTCCGCGCCTTCCAGCCGGAAAAGGACGAGCTGCTCGCGGCCCTGGAGAGAACCATCCGTCCCGACGTGGACCAGATATTGCGGCAGCGGGAGCGCTTGGCGGGGAGGCTGCAGGGTGAGGCCTGGGGGCCGGGAGCCTGAGAGGTGGAAGGAGAACCAGGCGGGTGTAAGGGTGGGTGTAAGGGGTGGGGCCAAGAATTCGGACCCCAGACCCAGCAGGGCAGGGCAGGGTGGGAGACAGGGTGAGAGAAAGGGTGAGCACAAGGGACTAGGCCTCGTGGGAGTCTGGGCGTGGCCGAGGCTCCGAGATGCGAGACAAGGGCGGGGTCAAGAGGGAGGTCCGCGGGTGGAAAGGCGTTGGGTTAGGGATGGAGCGAGGGACACCCAGTCGGGAGACTGGTGGAGGCACAGGCAGTGGCCAACCTGACTCGGGATATCCCGGCCAGATGGCGGAGGCTCCCACTCCGCTCAGTAACCAAGAGAACCGGCTTGGAGGCCGGGCTCTGCCTCTGGGCCGTGGGACTTTGCGGTGACTGCTGCCGTACTCCAAACCTCAGCTTTCTCCTGTATAAAATGGTAAAAGAGGGTGCTCAGAGTCTGAGTTCTTGTCCTCCTCCTCGTGCTGAGCCCGGGCCACCTCCATGCCCTTTGCGGAGCACTTTGTGCAGGAGACCCAGGCTAGTGTCCTCCACTCCCAGTCGAGGTCCAGCGCCCCCTGGAGTCGTGCCTGCACGGAAAGGTGGACACACAGCTGTCCCTGGTCACGCAGAAGCTGCTGAGCACCATGGAAGCCATGCTCTCGGCAGTGCAGACTCTCCTAGTTCAGGGCATGGACCGCCTGTCTCGCCATCTGCGTGGGAGCTCCTCTGGCACGCAGCTGCGCAAGGAGGTGAGCTCCTCTGTGTGTGTGTGCGTGTGCGTGTGTGTGTGTGTGTGTGTTCATTCAATGGACAGTTTATTGGCTTTACAGAAGAGTCGTGTGAACGCTTTCCGCTTTCTGTTTGAAAACCTCTTTTGAAAACCTTTTCTTAACTTTGTTGTAGGCTGCTTTTTACTTATTGTAGACCACTATGCTATGGTCATTGGGGCCACAGTTTAAAACATGGTTGGAGAGAGGAGTAAAATGACAAGAGTAGCATTTTAGCAACATAAGTTTGGAGCCACCTACCTTCAGATTCCTCCTTTTCCCATTCCTTTGTTGTCAGAGGCCACCCCATCCCCTAAGCCAGTGAATTCTGCTCCATGCAGGCCACCTCAGTTTTTCTGATATTAAATGAAAACCGACTAAGTGCCAGGAAAACTTGAACTCATCAAGCTTCCATTTCATAATCATCCCTTCCAGGAACTTTCCCTGCTCCCTCTCTGCATCCGCAGCTATTTGTGTGGCCCTCCTCACAGATGGGTTTACACACCCCTGTAGTTGTTTGTCTCTAGTTTATCTCCCCCAACTTCTCTGCGAGCTCCTTGAGGACACAGACCATATTGGATTACTCCATTTCTGCAGCTGCAGAGCTCCCCAGCACAGAGAGGGCATCAGGTGGTGGGTATAGGTGTGACAAGGGCTGTGCCTATCTCCTCTCAGTCATGCCAGCACTGCATGTTATCCATTTTTTCAGGTTTTACCATTTTATGTTCATCACACCATACCCGTTACTTTTATTATGCATTTTCTGGGTGGCTGAGGTGGGATGTGTTTTTATTTGTGTTTCTCCTACTATGAATTGGCTGTGAGATCCTTGGCCTTTTTTTTCCATTGACTGATGGTATTTTTCTCACTTGCCTGGGGAGCCCAGGTTTACTCATTTGGGGAGATGCCATGGGACCCAGAGCTGATGCAGACCTGCTACCGTGAGGCTGAGAGAAGCCAGGGGCGCTTGAGGCAGCTGGTGGTGCCATTTGGCTTCTTTGGAACACGGAGCCTGATATTTGGGGCCCAGGATCTTGCCCAGCAGGTGAGGGGGGAGTGGGAGGCTGAGGGAGGCGGGGGCAGCCACGTCCACTGAACAGGTGCCAAGAATGTGCTGGGGAGACCATGATGACCAACAGACCTGGCCTCCCTCCCTGGGCTCACTGGCGGGCAAAGTTGTGGTGGGAACACATGGGGTGCTGTGGGAGCCCTGGGGAGGTATGCGATTCATCTCCAGTGTTAGGAGGAACTTCAGGAGGAGAGGACTTCTGAACTGAGGCAGCAGGGGGGGAAATGGATGGGCTGTGTCCTGGGTAGAGGGAATAGTGTGAATCAGCACCAGGAGGTGAGGGAGTCTATCTGCATTTGGGGAAAATGAAGCCATTGGAGATATTGGGTTGTACGTTTCAAGTGAGAGCAGAAAGGTAGGGATTTATGCCAGCAAGGTGGGTGGGCAGATGGGTCAGGGACTTGAATATGGGGCTAAGGGGCCTGGCTCTGTCCTGAGGGCAGTGGGGATCCCCAGCAGGTGTGTTAGCAGGGGAGGGGCATGACCAGATTCGAGATTTAGGAAGCCCTACCTGATGTGGGGAAGAGGGACTGTTGGGGGCAGGATTAGAGGAGGCAAGAAGGAGGCCTGAACCAGAATGGGTGCCGTTGATGGAGAGAAGGGGGGTGCATTTGTAGGCCAAGGGAATGGGACCTGCTAATTGACCTGGTGGGTGAAGGAGACAAGGATTGAGAAGACCAAGCACTGTCTCGTACAGTTGTTCAATTTGTACACTGCACAAGAGTTCAGCACTTTAGCACTCAGCTAAAGAGGTGGAACTCCGACCAGCTCTCTAGTCCCCAAACTGAGCACCCTGGCACCATCCTCCAGAGGGGGGGGCACTTTCTGCTAGATTACACATAGGTTCCCACTGACTGCATGACTCCCAGGTCCTCAGTGGAGGAAGAAGTTGAGACAAAAAGGAAGCGGGGGGGGGGGGGGGGAGTGGCCGATCAGGTTAGTCTGCATGCTGAGAAGGGCCAGCCGGGTAGGCACAGGGCCCAAGAGGCCAGAGCATGGACTCCCGGGGGGCTTATGAGATGCTCTTTCCGCAGCTTATGGCTGACGCTGTGGCCACCTTCCTACAACTGGCGGACCAGTGTCTGACCACAGCCCTGGACTGCACCCAGGCTGCCCAGCAGCTGGAGAAAGTCCGGGGGCGTGTGCTGAAGGTGAGGTCCACTGGGTGGGCATGGCTACTCCCATGGCCTGGGTACTCCGATGGCCCCTGGACCGGCTGCTGTGTGTGTCCGGCAGAAGTTCCAGTCAGACAGTGGCTCAATGCAGAGAAATTTTACCCGTGGGTGGCTGCTCTCCATCTTCTTGCCCTTTGTGTTACGCCAGCTGGAGGGGAGCTGCACAGTGGTGAGTAAGAGGGCATGCATGCGCAGTCCTAGAGGACAGCCAAGGGTCTCTGTCTTTCTGTGAAGCGGGCAGAGTACTCTCTCCCTCGGAGTCACTGTGACGATAAGAGACTCTTGTTCCCTAGCCCTGTGGTTGGGATGTATGGCTCTTTGGGCTCCCACAATGCCATCTGCTTATCCCATGAGAGTGCTCAGTGTCTGTCATTTGAGAGCTGGGGGGGGGGTGGGCACACCCAGGCATTTTGCATATCAGCAGGTGACATGGGCCTTAGGGAAGTGGAGAGGCAAAGAGGGAATTTGTGTCTCTTGGGGGGTGTGCCGGATGGTCAGGGAGGCTCTCGCTGAGAACGACACTTGAGAAGCAGGGAACTGAGGGCATGAGCCATGTCCTGGGGAAGCATGGTCCAGGCAGAAGACACAGCAGGTGCAAAGACCCTGAGGTCAGTCAGTGTCTGGTGTGTTGGAGGAATAGTGAGGAGGCGCGCATGGCTGGAGCTTGGTGAGTGAGGGCATGGGAAGGGGGTGAGAGAGAAGGTCACAGGGGCCTGGTCACACAGGGGCATCAGGGAGGGGTCTGCCTCAGTGGCTGACAAGATCCTCTCGCTGGGAAAGATGGGTGGGAGGGCTAGCGGAGATGCCTGCCCTATGCTCAGTAAGATGTGATGTGCTGTTTCATTGATCCCCACAATAGCCCGAGGGCATATGGATCAAGGAGTCCAATTTAGAGATGAGAAAATTTAATCCCAAGGCCCCCCCAGCTAAGCAGGGTCAAAGTTGCCTCCCTCCCTCCAGACTAGCCCCTCAGCCGCCTCTGTTCCAGGAGCTGCTTGAGTTCGAAGGAGACGTCCTTGCCGTGGGTAGCCCGGCCCTGACTGTCAAGGGCATCTATAAAGACATTGTCCAGGGGGTCCTGCTGCAGAGGGTCAATGGAGGTAAGCCCCATTCCTCTATGCCTCAAGGAAGCCTGGTGACCCCTGGCTGTGGGTAGCAGCCTCTACCACATTCGCTATCACCTCTTAATTCCTGTCAATGCTAGCCCTTTGATGGAGGGTAGGACTGGGACAGATGGGGACTGGGCTGAGCGAGTGATGGCAGTTCCCTAAAGGAGGGGGCGTTGGAACAAGGCTCTGAGGAGTGTGTAGGAGTTCTCAGGATTGGGGGAAGGAGGCGAAATGCAGAAACTGGGGGTAGACATTTATATTTATTTATTCAGCAACTCCCTGTTCTTTCCGGGCTGACATTGAAGCCCCCAGAGTTCTTGGATCTTCTGGGCTGGGCAGCGGCTCCAGAACCCTCTCTTCTCCTTCTTGCTTCATCAGTTTGCACATGAGCCAGTGCCTGAGACTGCAGAAACATGCGCTGCGATGAGCCATGTGAGACTGAGGGATTGGCTTGGCATCCACGTGGCTGATGCAGAGGGCATGAAGGAGAACGGAAGGAGAGGAGGCTGCTGGGGCAGGTGTGCAGGGCTTGAAATAACAGGCACAGGAGGTTAGGCTTTATTGAGCAGGCAATGGGGAGCCATGGAGGGTGTGTGAACAGAGGGCAACAGTGACCAGACCGGAAGCCAAGGAGGAGGCTGAGGGCACAGTCCTGGAGGCAAAGGACGGATTCTCCCCTTTCTTGGGAGAAAGCCAAAGACAGTAGGGTTCTGGGAACCAGTAGGTAAAGGTGAGGATGTCTTTGGTCCTTGGGCATCCAAACAAAAAAAACCCCTAAGGGGCGCCTGGGTGGCTCAGTGGGTTAAAGCCTCTGCCTTCAGCTCAGGTCATGATCCCGGGGTCCTGGGATCGAGCCCCACATCGGGTTCTCTGCTCTGCGGGGAGCCTGCTTCCTCCTCTCTCTCTGCCTGCCTCTCTGCCTACTTGTGATCTGTGTCTGTCAAATAAATAAATAAAATCTTAAAAAAAAACAACCCTAAGTTCCCTTAGAAAAGGGACTTTTCTTTTTTTCTTTCTTACTTTTCTTTTTGGAAAGGGGCATTTTCAATGGAGGAAAAACTATTCTCTAATGGGGGGGAGGGGTGGAAATCCAGAAACAGGTAACCTCAGAGAGTTTCTGTCCTACAGGTTTTACAGGTAGCGGTATTCTATCCTTAATTGACTTGTAATGTCTGCTTGGGATGCTGTGTTGGCAGGTGGGACTGGTAGGGGGCTCAGTGAAGGGGTGGGGATCGGCTAGCCTTGTCTGCTGTGGGCACAGGTACGGAGAAGTAAAGAAGCCTCAGAGAGGCTTATTTGAACCACTTGTTTTGGATTCCTGGTTGAGATGTTTCCTCCCATCCTTTGCCCTCTTGTGACCTCTCTGAGGGAATGCATGGAATCCCCAGGTGGGTCCAAGGGTTTATCTCTTGCTTTAGAATTGAAAAAGGCCCTTGGCGCCAGTGACATGTCCTACACTCCGGATGGCTGCTCGGAGGCCCCATGGGACCAGACAGGAGTAGGTGAGGACGTCACAAGCTCTTGGATCATGCCAGTGAATTGTTGGGAAGTAGGGGGGCTTGGCGTGGGGTGGGAGGGATGGTTGTAAGTGTGGATTCCTGGGTGGAACAACATATACCTTATCTCCTGACCCAGCTGGCTGGCCAAACTCATGGAGTCTCTTCCAGTTCTCAACACTGCGAGGGGAGACTGTGGTGATGGGAGCCTTGGGGCCACTGCAAGCAAGGGCTGTACTAGGAGATGGGTATAGGGAGCCAGGCTCAGGGCCAGGGCAGCCTGGCCTCCTGCTGCAGGATCCTATAGCGAACTCTTTGTTGGAGTAAGAAATGCATGTAGGGCTGTGGCTGACGCTGCTGGCAGGGCAGGGATCCTCAGCTCCAGTCGTGAGATGGAAATGCATCATGGGGACTTCCCTGAGATGAGGCAGAAAACAACTGGTCCACCTAGAAGCAGACCAGTGGTCAGGACAGCTGTAACCTGGATGTTCAGAACCCAGGGCAGGTGCAGGATTCTGGAACAGCTCACAGCTCAGTCCCCTTGAGTGTGGCTGTTGAACCCACCCAGCTGAGCACCCCCATACTTTTCACCCACAGAAACTCTGAGATAATGTGTGTTGTTTTTAGCTGCTAAATTTTGGGGTCATTTGTTACACAGCAATAGCTAACTGATACACTCATACATTGCTGATCTGGGCTAGTCATAGTGATCGTAGTCGATCACTGTAGACAAACTGAAGAGTATACACAAGTGTGGGGATAAATGGAGATTAAACTGTTTTAGAAAGACTTCTGGGGTCAGAATATTTGGGGATTCATGAGCGAGAATGAAGGATTGAAAACGGGCCCCTTAATCCATATAACCAGAATGTAACCAATGATGGCTGTTTTGCTTCTAGTCTTCCAACTGTCAGTGCTACAGGGAATGACCTTGTACATACTTTCCAGGAATGCGCAGATCTCTGTGGGTAAATCCCCCAGTGTGAAATCTCAGAGAGTTTCGAGCCTTTGTGTTTGGCATTTTAACAGCAGTTTCCAGAGCACTCTCCACCAGCCTGGTCCCACCTGGTGCCCCTCACCCATGTGCAGGTGGCCCATTTCCCCAGCAGCATAGGCTACCAGCTGACTGAGAATTTCTCAGATCTTCTGAGTGAATAATGGTGTCTTGGCATCATTTTTACAAGCATGTCTTGTTGGAGATGAGATTAAGCATCTTTTTGTGTGTTTAAGAACTATTTTAGCTTCTTTTCTGTGAAACTTTGTTCCTCTCCTTGGCCCACGTATCTCCTGGGTGCTTGTCATTTTCTGCTCAGTTTCTTTACTAGGCTTCCATGTCCAGAGCATTTATTTTGTGTCAGGCATTTGATATGTTTTTGCCTCCTGATGATACTTTCTATTTTACAGATGAGGAAGCTGAGGCTCAGAGAGGAACTCGCCCTGGGCAGCCAGGCTCTGGCACCGAGGTCCAGCCACCCTGCCCAATGCCTCCTCCCAGAACATTCTGCAGTTGAATCTTTGGCCACTTCGGTCCTTGTTCCCATTGGGTAAATGTCTACTAGTAGAATTTTAGAGTCAAGCATATGCACCATTTCGAGGCTTTTATAACCCTCATACCTCCACTTCATTCCTCTCCAGAAAAGCTGGCCTCTTTCTTATACTCCCATCAACAGCATTTTTGCATATTCTCCATATCCTTTCCAAACACTAGACAGTTTCATAAATAAAAAAAGTCAATTTGAGACACACGCATGCATTTCATTGTTTAGTTTGAATTTCATTCATGGTGGCACTGAACCTAAAAATATGTTTATTGGCCATTTTTATGTTTGTGCTTTTGTTTTGTTTTGTGGTTTTTTTTTTTTTTTTTTTTAAGTGAATTGCCTGTTCATGACTTTTCCCTACTTTTTTCTTCAGGGGGTTTTACCTTTTCTTATTGATCTCTAATAACTCTTTTTATATTAAAGCTATGAATGCTTTGTTATACAGGTTACAGGTGCTTTTATTCTCAACCTGCTGGAGACCTTTTGGGTTTGTTTATTTGCTCCAAATTTTAACTTGGTATCAAGTTTCCCAGCTGAGAGTGAAGCATTTGCTGACTTCCCTCTGCTTGCCAGAAGAGTCATCTGTCTCTTTGGGGTTTGGCAGCTTCTCCCTATCACAAGCCTTCCAGCTGCTTCCGGAGCAGATTCCGGAGGGATTTCCCCAGGGTGCTTCTCTGGTTCAGCTTTCAGAGGGGGATACGCATGCTGCATGGAGATGGTTTCTTCCCATTCCTCCCTGGAGTTTTTAGCCTCCCAAAGAGAAAGATTTTCTTCACTTTTCCTGATGTTACCCTCCAACTCAAACTTCTGAGATACATTTGTGTTTCACAGCCCTTGTACATCTGGGTGGGTTTTTTGGTTTTTGTTTTAATTTTTAGCCCAGAATGTAATGCTAATTCTAAATTCTAAATTTTAGCCCAGAATGTAATGCAAAATTGGAACAACAAGAACTTGTCATCCTGCCCTCTTTGAGAAGATCACTATTTGTGGGGTGCCTGGATGGCTCAATGGGTTAAGCCTCTGCCTTCAGCTCAGGTCATGATCTAAGTAAGTGTCCTTGGCTCAGCAGGGAGCCTGCTTCCCCCACCCCTTCCTGCCTCTCTGCCTACTTGTGATCTCTGTCAAATAAATAAATAAAATCTTTAACCAAACAAACAAACAAGCAAAAAAAATCACTATTTGCTTTTGGTTCCAAAAACTTTCAGTCTTTTCTCAGTTGATCAGGGTATGGGATGTGTCTTGTCACTCTGTTTTTCTCACTTAATACGAGTGATCTTTCCTTGTCAGGCCTATAGACTGTAAAATTGTTTTTTGCCATTTTATTACAGAAAGTTTCAAATACACCCCAAAAGCACACCCCTGTGTGCCCCCACTCGGATTCTGCAGTGACCAAGATCACTTTCCTCTACTCCCATCCCTCACCCCCTTAGTCAATCATGTAACCAGTATATTTTAGGGTGCGTTTCCAAAATATTCAGCTAAAAACTGAACTTGAACAAATGACTTGTAGAAAAAAAACCTGGAGAACAGAAACAAAGCAGAGATGAAATTCGAAGAGAGGGATGGACAAGGAGAAGGACATGGGGAGGAGGAAGGGCAAGTATCATGTGACTCCTCTAGCCATGCTGGGAGATTTGAGGCATTGGGTCAAGCCCACCGCCCTGTCATACTTCCTTCAGTTCAGGCCCTACTGTCCCTTTGAGTACAAGGTCGCAGGACCTGTGCCCTGAATTTTACTTAACAGTACTGAATCTCTCCCCCCACCACCATATTAACAAATGTATACCTGAGCATCCTTCTTAAAACTTGGTTTTTTGTTGTTGGTTTTTTTTTTAAGATTTTATTTATTTATTGACAGACAGAAATTACAAGTAGGCAGAGAGGCAAGCAGAGAGAGAGGAGGAAGCAGGCTCCCTGCTGAGCAGAGAGCCCGATGCGGGGCTCGATCCCAGGACTCTGGGATCATGACCTGAGCCGAAGGCAGAGGCTTTAACCCACTGAGCCACCCAGGCGCCCCTTAAAACTTGGTTTTTAAGAACGACCCAAAAACAATCCATTAGAAAGTACATTGGAGCATTGGGAAACAATCCCTTGGTAGCATTTCTATGGAAATTCCCACCCCACCTCTGGAGCACGTGCTCAGCGTTTACAAGTATCATCTGGCTCCATCTGACGCCAACCCTGCGGTGTTGGTAAGACCCTATTTTACAGTTGGACAAACTGAGGCTCTCACTGGGAGCCCACAGTGGGGGCTGAATTTGAAGCCAGGTCTGGGGACGCCAGAAACCTCACGCTTAATACCCAACAGCCCTTTGAAACCAGGTCCTAACCAGCCAGGTCCGCCTGGTGGCAGAGACTCGGTCCTACGCAAACGGAAGTGGCACTGCGCGTCAGGCGAAGGTCCAGGCGGGGGCGGGTGTCGGGAGGCACGGGACGTGGTGAGTTCTGACACCTTTATGGCACTGAGTCACGTGAAACCGGAAAGCTAGGAGCACTCTGTGACTTTAAGGCGGGAGCGAGGGGCGGGTCGTCGGGGCGGGACTGACGTGACTCCCGGTGGGAGCCGCGTGCGCAGCACTTTGAGCCTTTAAGGCCCTCGGGAGGAGGGGTCCGGGAAGCGGGCCCAGACGGCTGATTCACGTCAGGCACTCTCCTCCCCTTTAAGGCGCGCGGCAGGGCGGGGCCCGGTGGCTGGCTCAAGGCGCGGTCCGCGTCCGCCGGCAGAAAAGCGGCTTAAAGGCGACGCGTGGCGCGATGGCGGCGGCCCCACGCGCGTGCAGGCGGCGCTGGCGGCCGCGCCCGGTGCTGCTGCTGCTGCTGCTACTGCTGGCGCTGCCGCCCCTGGGCGGCCCGCCGGGCGCCGCCGCCTACTTCCCGGAGGAGCGCTGGAGCCCCGAGTCGCCGCTGCAGGCGCCCCGAGTCCTCATCGCGCTGGTCGCGCGCAACGCGGCCCACGCGCTGCCCGCCACGCTGGGCGCGCTCGAGCGGCTGCGGCACCCGCGGGAGCGCACGGCGCTGTGGTGAGCGCGGCACCCGCCTTCCCCGCTCCCGGCCTGCCTCCCCCATCCAGCCGGCTCCACCCCGCGAGCTGCCTGCTGCCCTGGCACCGGGCGAGGCGGGCGGGACCCACGCGTGGCCCCTGCTTGCTTCCCTCTTCGGGCTGGCCAGAGCCGCTGGCCCTCCGCTTGCTGTCCCTCCCTCCCTGTCTCTGTCCCGCCGCTGTGGGACTGACGGACCGCGCTCTGGCTTCTGGCCCCGCGGTTGGGGCAGATCCGAGACCACTCGTGCCCAGCCCAGGGCTGGGCCGCTCTGCCTGGGACGAACCCTCCAACCGCCTTCGGGGCACTCACAGCTCCAATCAGGGGAGCCTGGAGCCCCCACGGCCCACACTGCATTTCCACTAACAGGAAGTCTTTTCAGCTTCTGCTGCATTGGATCCTGAATCCAGCCCGAGTCAGATCCTGTAATCTCTAACCAGCGTGGGTGGGTAGGTGGGTGGGTTATGGGACCAGGTGGCCAAGGGTGGGGGAGTGGGCAGAGCCATATCGCAACTGGTGATTTCCCGCCTCCTGCTTCGGTTTCCTCATCTGGAAAATGGGGGCGTTAATATAACTCTGGTTGCCTTTCTCTCGGAAAATTAATAGGTTAATGCACGTGAGGCCTTGAGCCTGGCATCTCTAGCTTGGTGCTCGGTGACCAGAGCTGTGGTTATGGTTATGTTGTCCTTACTAGTCATGGCTGCTCTTGTTGGCAACTTAATAACAACTTATTTGAGGGGAGAGCCCTCTTCTTGATGTGGACTCCTAAATGTCCCTCACCCCCGCCCCCATTCCAGATTCCCCAGCTTGGATAATGCGGGCACACAGTTGGCGCTTAAGAAATGTTTGTTGAATTAACCAGTAAGCACAGGCCACTCTAAGGTGCTGTTGTCAATAGGAGACAATCGAGGATGGTGGGGTGGTAGATGATACATGCATTTTTAAATTAAGTCACCATATTTAGTCCTTAACGTGGTTATGAGATCCTGGGTGCTCAGTGTCTGCTGTATTTTTCCCAAAATTAGCTTGTTTAATCCCTTCTGCAGCCCAGTGCAGCAGGTCCTGTCCTCATCTCTGTTTTAGATGAGGAAACAGGCATGGAGGAGGGAAGCATCTTGCCCAGGGCTGTATAAGCTGTTGGAAGGCCAGCTTTGGGGTGTGGAGCCCATGTTGCTTCACTGCTACCCGGGGCTGCCGCAGTTTCCCCAGCCTCACGCTGACTGCCGTGCTCTGCTTTTCAGGGTGGCCACAGACCACAACTCAGACAACACATCGGCTGTGCTGCGGGAATGGCTGGTGGCCGTGAAGAGTCTGTACCACTCTGTGGAGTGGCGACCGGCGGAGGAACCCAGGTGAGCTCCGGGTTCTGCCCTGACCCCCCTCCCCAAGTCAACTGGGCTGCACCCCTATTCACACACCTTTCATGACTCCCTATTGTCCTGTGACAGAACCCCCGCCCTTCTGCCTCTGCCTCTCTGGCCCAACTCTGCAGCTGTACGGGCTGGCCTTGGCTACTCTGACCCGCCCTCAGTTTCAGTGGGCCATAATCCTCCAGCTGGACCTTTGTCCCGACCCGTCCCTCCACCTAGAGTTCAGTCACTCCCTTGTCTTCCTGGTGGACGCCTACTGCTTTATTCCCAGTCTCACTCTATGCTTAGCTTCCCCATGAGCCCCTGGGCAGTGCGGACCACTTGTTTCATTCAGCCTTTCCGGGTTTATTTCTTTACCTGTCTGTCTACACATTCCCTCCTCCAGGAAGCCCTCTCTGACCACTGCCCTCGGGGTTGCCATAGCCCTCCCTCCTTCGCACATCACAGCTGTCTCTCTATGCAGGTCCTACCCGGATGAGGAGGGCCCCAAACACTGGTCTGACTCCCGCTACGAGCACGTCATGAAGTTGCGACAGGCAGCCTTGAAATCTGCCCGGGACATGTGGGCTGATTACATCCTGGTGAGTCTCTTAGCCAGCTACTCTGAGATTGTGGGGGAGATCTGGGTGGCTGCCTAGGGAAGGGGGATCAGTGGGATGTGGAGACCATCCTTAAGCCGGTTTACAGAAGGAAACAGGCTCTGAGAGGGGGGAGTGGGTTGTCAGATGTGATACAGTTGGTTAGCAGAGGAGCTGGGATTCGATCCCTGGCCGCCGGGCTTCGTAACATCAGGTGGTGTCCCCGACTGTCCCCTGGGGTTGCACTCTGGGGTTGTCTCCGCTTTATCGCCACCTCTTTGCACCCCACAGTGACATCCTCTGGGTGACAGCTGAGAAGCAGGAAGATGGGGTGGGGGTCTGGGGGCTGGTGGAGAGTCTAAGTTGCTGAGGCCTGACTTTCACTTCCTTCTCCTGGGCCAGCCATTGCCTCTGGAGGAAGGGACGGTTCAGGCTGGAACGCAGTAATGTAAAGGTACCTGCCCACAGGCCTGTGTGAGCTCCTTGAGCCCGTCCCCTTGATCGGGACGTGATCCCCTCCCCTGGTATGGATGGGGCTGGATGGCACTGGGGCTGCTGGGCCTGGCTCCCCTGATGCCAGCCCGACAGAGCCCGTGGTCGGTTTTCATTGAGGCGCCACACTCCGAGCTGTGGTCTCTACTTTCTTCCACCTGCCAGAGCCTGGGGATGCAGTGAGGATGAGCCCGGGCTGAGCCCTGCCTTCCTAGTGTCCCAGGAAGGGGGGCCGTGACCAGAAACCAAAACCGAGTGAGGAAGAACTGGGAGCAGCCGGTGCCGTGATTGCGGAAAGGCGGCTGCTGGTGGATCGGTGTCTGGGGCTGCTGTGACAAAGGACGCCTCGGCGCTGGCGGGGAAGGGGGGGCTGCAAACAGCGCAAGTTCGTTGTCTCCCAGTTTTGGAGGCCAGAAGTCTGAAGTTAAGGTGTCAGCCAGGCCCTGCCCCCTCCGCTGGCTCTAGGGGAGGATCCTTCCTCACTTCTTCCAGCTCTTGGGGCTCCATGTGCTCCTGGGCTTGTGGCCTGTGGCTGTGTTCCTCTGTTGTCTGCCTCTGTGGTCCCTTGGGCTTATCTCTCTGTCTCTCCTCTTCTTACCACGTTATCCGTCATTGACTTTAGGGCCCACTCGACTCCTGTGTGACCCCCTCTTAACCTTAGTTACGTCTGCAAAGACCCTATTTCCAGATAAGATAATGGTCGCAGGGTCCTGGGGGTCAGGACTTCAACCTTTTTGGGGGCCACCGTTCAATCCACAACAGATGGCACTGTCAGGGTGTAGTAATGAGTGAGTAGGGTTGGGGGTGCCTCTCTTAGGAGGGAACCCTAGCTGTGACCTGAAGGAACAAAGAAGCCAGCCTCAGGAAACTGGGGTAAGTGTCTGAGGCAGAGGGAGCAGAGTAGCGTGCAAGCTTGAGGCCTTCAGGGACTGGTGAGGCCCCTGTGGAGGTGATGGAGGTGGTCCTGTAGTGGTGGGAGGGGGCCAGACTATGCAGACCAAGGCAGAGATTTGGTTTTTACTTTGAGGGTAATGGGGAGCCATGGAAGGTAGATGAGCAGGGGAGAGTTGTGTTCTGATTTATGATTTTCAGAAGCTCCGTGGCTGTTGTGGGGAGCAGGGCCTGTTGGGGCAAGGAGGCCAGTGTGGAGCAGGGCTGTGAAGAAAGGCAAGTAGATTGAGGTTGCCTTCATAGGCCGAGGGGACAGACCCTGCTCAGGGACGGGATGTGAGGGGGCCGGGAGGACCCCGTGTCCCTGGCCTGAGCTCTGCAGAGAGGAGGAAGAATGGAACAAGCTCCTCCTTGGAGCCCTATGGGTTGATGCCTTATCAGACCATTTTATAGATGGGAAAATGGACACCTAGAGACGGAGGGGACAACGTGCTCGTTGGTAGAGTCTCAGAACCAGTGAGGCACAGAGGTGGGACTGGAACCTTCTGGAACTCTCTAGCACAAGGCCACCTTATTTGCTTCCCTGGGTTTTGCTTTCAGGGTTTGAGGCTGGTTGGTTTTCACTTTTTTCCCTCTGCAGACTTGGGTGGAACTCTACATGTCAGTTCAAAACTCAAAGCAGGGGCGCCTGGGTGGCTCAGTGGATTAAGCCGCTGCCTTCGGCTCAGGTCATGATCTCAGGGTCCTGGGATCGAGCCCCGCATCGGGCTCTCTGCTCTGCAGGGATCCTGCTTCCTCCTCTCTCTGCCTGCCTCTCTGCCTACTTGTGATCTCTCTCTCTGTCAAATAAATAAATAAAATCTTTAAAAAAAAAACAAAAACAAAAAAAAACTCAAAGCAGCTTTTGACACACCAGTATCTTTTGGTAACTAGAGACTTTGGAAATCCATATTGGGGTGTGAAATCATTTGTCTGGTGTTTTAAAATCGTTAGGAAAAGGACTTCTTTTTTTCTTTTTTTAAAGACCTCTTTTTAAAAGAAAAAGCAAAAAAAAATTTTAAAAAGGACCACTTTTTTTCTCTTTTTGTAAATGCTCCGGGTGTTACTTGTAAGAAAATATACAAGAAAAATAAGAAACTTAGGGAAGAAAAAAACAAGCAAACCTTGTAATCTTACCTCCCAGAGAGACTCCCTTTCTGGCTGGTTTCCGTGTTTTCTAATTGAGGTGCAATTCACATAACATAAAATTAACTGTTTCAAAGGGAACAACTCAGCGGCATTTAGTACATTCATTATGTCGTGCAACCACAACCTCTCTCTAGTTCCAGAACGTTTCCGTCACCCCAGAAGGATGCCCTGTCCCCAGGAGCAGTCGCTCCCTCTCCCCGGCCCCTCCCCCAGGCTCTGGCAGCCACCAGTGTGCTTTCCGTGTCTGTAGATGTGCCTCTTCTGGACGTTTCTTATAAATGAATCATACGCTCTGCGGCCTTCTATGTCGGGCTTCTCTCACTCAGCACAATGTTCTCAAGGTTCATCTGTTGTAGCGTGTGTCCAAGCTGTGTTCCTTGTTATGGCTGAGTGATGTTCCATTGTATGGACGGACTACGTTTTGTTCACCCATTCTCCCGTTGATGGACACATGGGTCATTTCCACTGTCTGGCTCTCGTGGCCGATGCCGCTGTGAATGTGGGTGTGCAGGTGCCCGTTTCTAGTTGTCTCGGTGCGTACCTAGGAGCGGACTCGCTGAGTCATTAGGTAGTTCTTTGTGTAACTCTTGGAGGAACCGCCAGACCCTTCTGATTGTTTTTATTGTGTATATATTCAAAGGTCACACATACAAATGTTCTCGGGGGCCGGGCAGGGAACAGCCCCGCGGCTTGTCCCAAGGGGCAGCCGCCTTCCGTCTCCAGCTGGGGGTTGCCCTGTGGGAGTGCCAGTCTGGAATTGCCAGGGAAGGCTCGGATTCTAGTTCTTGGTGTTGCATGTGGCAAGTGATTTATAGGTTTTAAAAATCCTGTGTGGGTGGGTGCCTGGGTGGCTCAGTGGGTTAAGCCTCTGCCTTCAGCTCAGGTCATGATCCCAGGGTCCTGGGATCGAGTCCCACATCGGTCTCTCTGCTCATCAGGGGCCTGCTTCCTCCTCTCTCTCTGCCTGCCTCTCTGCCTACTTGTGATCTCTGTCTGTCAAGTAAATAAATAAAATCTTAAAAAAAAAAAAATCCTGTGTGGGCAACAGAAAGCCTATCTGTGGACCAGAGGCATTTAAAAACAAATCAATCAGTCCTAAGAGTTCCGTGATGCATGATGACCTGGTGTCTTCACGTCCCAGTGGACAGGGACACCCTCGCCTGATCCTACCCCGTGGCGCAATTCCTAGCTATCTGGGCTCACTCTGCAGTGGGATGGGGCCAGAACTTCTCTAGCCGGTTCTCCATGGCTAGACTCCTGCGTCGTTCCCCAGTTAGTGTGGTCAGCAACACTGCAGTGAGCCTCTGGGTGTGGCCTCTCTGGGGAGTGTTGGTGACACATGGTTTTGGGGGGAACAGCAGGCACCTTCCTCCCGACGGTGACCCTTTTCCTGGGTTGGTGGATTTCATCCCATGCTGCACCAAGCAAGTTACCATCTTTTTTTTTTTAAGATTTTATTTATTTATTTGACAGACAGGGATCACAAGTAGGCAGAGTCAGGCAGAGAGAGAGGAGGAAGCAGGCTCCCTACTGCGCAGAGAGCCCGATGCAGGGCTCGATCCCAGGACCCTGAGACCATGACCTGAGCTGAAGCCAGAGGCTTTAACTCACTGAGCCACCCAGGCGCCCCTAAGTAACCATCTTTTTATCCCGACATGTAAGGTGTTACAGGAAAACAAAGGCTTCCGTAAAGACCGGATTTGTACACACTCTGTCAGCCCGTAATTCACATTAGATATGAGGGCGTTCCTCCCCGCCACTCCCCACGGAGTTGGCCTCTGCTCCGACTGTCCTACTCATGGACAGGGGCTGCCTTTTTGAGAAGTTCCCATAAATGGCGCCACGTGTACTTGCTGTCGTGTTTGATGTGTTCCCCCACACCCCCCCCCCCCCCGCCCCCAGCGCCACGTCTGGGCCCCATTTGTGTTGCTTTGTGCATTGTGGTCTGTCCTTTCTCTTGCTACAGAGTGTATTTCGTTGTATGAGCATTACTGGGCTTGTCACCAGGGGCAGAGCCGGTGGTGGAGGAACCGGCTGGCTTCCAGGGCCCCATCTGCTACTCTAGGATCCCCAGACTGCCGCCCCCTCCCCTCCAGGACGCTGGCCGTTGCCACAGCTGTTCAGAGCCGTGGGCCAGCCTGGGTCAGTCCCATGGGCCCTGCTGATGCTCTGCTGGGTGTTTTGCAGTTTGTGGACGCAGACAACCTGATCCTCAACCCGAACACACTAAGCCTCCTCATTGCCGAGAATAAGACGGTGGTGGCCCCCATGCTGGATTCGCGGGCCGCATACTCCAACTTCTGGTGCGGGATGACCTCCCAGGTTAGGGGGCTGCTGGGGGAGGGTGGGGGCCGGGAATGGTGGGGGCGATCGAATGGGGACTGTGGCTGGAGCCTAACTTCCCATTACCACCTCATGGTAGGCCGTTTACAACACCATCATGGTAATCCTTAAATAGCTCCTTGATGGAAGGTCTGTGATTGTGCCCTCTCCTCCCCATTCCCTTCCCAGTCACTGAGGCACAGACAGAAATGCAGGGAAAGAGGACTTGACTTGCCTAAGATCACAGCTAGGAAGCCATGGTGCCAGGTAGGACTTCAGGCACAGCTTGATCCAGGCGTTCAAACAACTTTCCCATCTTCCTCCATCTTTTGGGTGGCTTCATTGTCAGACTCCTGGAGCACAATCCTAGCACCATCCAGCCAAAGTCCACTTTGGGCCTTGTCCAGTCTTCTCCTACACCTGAGCCAATTCCTGAAGCCAGGAAAATGCCAGGTTCTGATTGACTGATCCTGGGCCGGTAGTCCCACCCCAGGGTTGAGGCTGGGATTGCAGGCAACACCAGGAGGAGTGAAAGGGTAGGTGCTGGAGTGGGGGGCATGCCAGAGCCAGGACCCCCTCCTGTCTCTTTAATTGATGTGTGATTCACATAATAGGAAACTCACCCTCTTTAAAGTGAACATTTCAGTAGTTTCTATTTTAAAAAATATGTCATGGAAATCTAAATATTACATTCTAACAATTCCAGTTTGTAAAGGTATGATGAAGAGAGAGACCAACTTCAGATGGTTAAAACTTCTTTTTAAAAAGTTTTTGCCCCGTGTTTCTTGAAGTCCTACTTCTGATGTTCTGTCCTGTGTAAATCAAGGAATCGCAAATATCTGGTCCCTTTCTCAGCTTGCTCATTTCCTCCAAGTGCTGCCTTTCTGATCTGAAGTGTTGAGCTAGGTCTGTAGGTGGGCGCACAGCTGCAGCCCTTCCCTCCTGGGCCCCCACCCTACTGCCTGTGGCTCTGGGTGTGGGGGATGAGCCCTGACCACCCCCAGAGTTCTGGACTCAGGGAGAGCCCACCACAGCCAGAGGCTGGCATCTGGGTCCTGCTCTCTTAAGTGTTTCATGCCTCCCCTTGTCCCAGGCCTCCAGCCTTACCTCTAGGATCTCCCCCCCATAGAGCTGCACCCTCCCCCCCCACAGGGCTACTACAAGCGTACCCCCGCCTACATCCCCATTCGCAAGCGGGACCGCCGGGGCTGCTTTGCTGTTCCCATGGTACACTCCACCTTCCTCATTGACCTGCGGAAGGCAGCGTCCAGGAACTTGGCGTTCTACCCTCCTCACCCTGACTACACCTGGTCCTTTGACGACATCATCGTTTTTGCCTTCTCCTGCAAGCAAGCAGGTGAGCCCACAGAAGGTTCCCAGAAACCAGAACTGCAGGGTGCAGGGATGGTTTCAGGTGTGGCTGTATCCAGGTATTCAGGTGATGTCCCCAGGACTCCCTTTCTTCTAGTCCCCACTTTGCCGGGTCACTTCGCTCCTCTTATCTTTAAGACCTCTTTATTGGAGGTTGTTTTCACCTTGACAGTCTCCTGTGTTCTCCCAGTTTTCTATAGTTGAGCATAATTATTTGCTAATTGTACAGTTAGGGAGGAAACATTTTAAAAAGAAAGAGCACAGCCATAGCTGGCCTCTCATTTTTTTTTAAACCGTGGTTCGGTGAACAATGGCCCCTGGCCCAAATCTGGCCCACCATCTGTTTTCCTGTAGCCATAAGCCAAGTATGACTTGGGTTTCTGGACCTAATTCTATCTTGAGTGTGTGTGTCGGTGGGGGCGACTTCCCCACACCAACAAGCCATTGTCTCTGTAAGACAAGCAGGGTATCCTCCAATTCAATTCACTTCTGACAGTCTTTCCAGAGATAGTGTCAGATCGCACAGGTTGGGGGGTGCTTAGTCGGACAAGACTGTCTGCTCCCCCAACTTCAGATGCTGGCCACAAACCCACGTGCTTCTGAGGAACTGGCCATAAACCTGAGGCTTCCAAGACACTCTCCTTGGGGCCTGTTACTTTGCAAGAGCAGCTCACGGAATTCAGGAACCCCATTTACTCGCCAGATGCCTTGGTTTAGTCTAAAAGGCTCTAACTCAGGAGCAGCCCTGGGGAAGAGATGCGGTATGTGGGGTGCGTGAGGTCCGGGGGAAGGGGCGCAGAGCTTTCTTTCCCCCTCCAGGATCCAGGTACATTACTCTCCCCACACCCCACGCGTTCACCAACACGGAACTGCTTGGAATTCCATCCTTTTGGGTTTTTATGGAGGCTTTACGTAGACGTGATTGATTGGATCATTGGCCCTCAGCAATCCAACCTCTAGCTCCTCTCCCCTCCCCTGAGACCGGAGGGGTAGGACTGAAAGTTCCAGCCCTCTGTTCGTGGCTGATTCCCCTTGGCAACCAGTGTGTGTGCTGGGGGAGGGAGGTTCCTCTTTAAGTGCTTTTCAAAAGTCACTGATTAACATGAGAGACACCTCTAAGCTCTCAACATCTAGGAAATTCCAAGGGTTTTGGGAACTGAGCCTGGACCTGTGGACGAAGACCAAATATATACGCCAAGTCCATATTAGGCCATCTGAATGGGAAAAAAAGACCCGAAAAGACTAATACTTTGTGACATCTGAAGATCGTGTAAGATTCGAATCTCAGTGCCTATAAAGAAAGTTTCATCAGCACGCAGCCACACCCATTCACCGACCTCATTTCTGGCTGCTGCTGCATTCCAGCCGCAGCTGAGTCATTGAGACAGAACCGTCTGGCCCATACGTGTAAATATTGACCATCCGGCCCTTTACAGAAAAAGTTAACCAGTTCAAGTGAAAATCATTTTTCATTGGGTTTTTCACTTAGAAAAGATATGCGTGAAACCTTAAACCAGCCAGAAAGGGCAAATGCAGACGGAGGTGCTGTTGCTTCTGTCTGGGTCAGCCGCGTCTCCCCTTTTCCTGCCTCACTGGGCCTCTGCGCTGCCCTCCCTGGGGTGGTGCGGTTGGCGGTGTCTCGGAACCCCGCCGGGGGGATCATGGCAGTGGCTGTGCGAGGCGCTCGTTAACAGCTCTGGAGTTTTCCCCAGGCTGGCCTGGCAGCTGGGGAGCAGAGGAGTCCCCGCCGGGTGCCGGGAACGAGGGGGGGACCTGGCGAGGTTCTAGGCTCACCCTTGGTGGTGCGGCTGGTTTCTGGGAGCCGCTGCTGCCTGTACCATTTTCCACTTTGCATTGTTGTTCCCTCGGCCGCAGAGGTCCAAATGTACGTCTGCAACAAGGAGGTGTACGGCTTCCTACCTGTGCCACTGCGGTCGCACAGCACCCTGCAGGATGAGGCGGAGAGCTTCATGCATGTGCGGCTGGAGGTCATGGGTGAGTCCCCAGACACGGAGGGCTGAGTCACCTCCCTTTCTCTACCACCTTGCCTCTGTCCCATCTGCTGCGTGCCAGTCCCTTGGCTGGGAGCAGGGCACCTCGGCATGAACAAGGTGGATGGTTGTCCCTGTGCACAGCATCCTGAGAGCAGTCAGGATGGGCTCCCGGGAAGAGGTGGCATGAAGATGCAGGGTGGGTAGGAGTTAGCCAGGAAGAGAATTACAGCTGGAGGGAGCAGCACTGGCAAAGGCCAGGAGGCTGGAGGGGGACATGAGCTCAGAGAACGGCCAAGATTGATGGGACAGAAATAAAGGTGACGAGCTGGGCAGAGCTGACAGGCAGGGCCAGCACAGGGGCCTTTGACACCAAGCTGAGGAACAGGGCTTTTCCCCAAAGGCAGCTGGGAGCTATAGAGGGTGTGAGAGCAGAAGGGGCAGCAGGTTTTCACGGATGGACCTTCACTGTGCATGGCAGTGTCTGGGACACCACCATTTCAAGCTGTGTCCTCATCCATGCCGCTGCCAAACCCAGACCCAGCATTATTTAATACTTATCTTAAGCAGACACTTTTTTTCCCTACTTGAATACATTTATTTAAAAAATACATTTATTTAAAAAGGAAACTAGGGGGGCACCTGGGTGGCTCAGTGGGTTAAAGCCGCTGCCTTCAGCTCAGGTCATGATCTCAGGGTCCTGGGATCGAGCCCCGCATCAGGCTCTCTGCTCGGCAGTGAGCCTGCTTCCTCCTCACTCTTTGCCTGCTTCTCTGTCTACTTGTGATCTCTGTCTGTCAAATTAAAAAAAAAAAAATTTTAAAAAAAGGAAACTAGGAATTTTTAAAAAAGATTTTATTTATTTATTTGACAGACAGTGAGAGAGGGAACATGGCAGGGGGAGAGGCAGAGGGAGAGAGAGAAGCAGGCTTCCTGCTGAGCAAGGAACCTGACCTGGGGCTCGATCCCAGGACCCTGGGATCATGACCGGAGCCAAAGGCGTATGCTTAATGATTGAGCCACCCAGGTGCCCCGGAAACTAGGTGCTTTTAAGATAGTTGCAAGCTTGTGCCTTTCTAATATATATACACAAATAAATCCATGAACTAATCACCTAGCCATTCCTCTAGTGGGCCCCTGAGATGGGCCAAGCACACAGGGCTGAGCTGCCACCAAGGTTGTTTGAACAGGGGGCTCCTGTTCCTGCTGGGGCTCTCCAGAGACACCACACAGTGTGTCCTGTGAGGCCTCGCCCAGTGCTGGCCACGCACAGCCCCCAAAAGGTCTCTGAAGCAGCGTGGCCTTTCCTCCCACTGCACAGACAGGGAGGAGTCCTGCTCCTTTAACCTTTCCCACGGTTAAATCTCTCTCTAGAACGTTCTAAGACACCCCCTGGTGGCTGAAGGTGGAATGGCACCCTGCCCTCTGTTTTTGGGAGGACATTTAGGTACTTTGAGGTGACCCCTCAGGTTGCAAGGTCACCAGGGTGGAGACCCCTGCAGTACCTGAGCGTTTGTCACACACACATGCCCAGGCCTGGTCCAGCGGCCCCACCAAGCCACAGTCACAGGTTGGGGGGGGGTCTCTGTTGTCGCCAGCTCTGGCCAGTGACTGGCCCCTGAGAAATGTCTCACAGGCTGCCAGAGTTTTCCTACTTGATTTTATTATTTTTTAAAATGTTATTTTTATTTATTTATTAATAAATTTTATTTTTATTATTTTTTATGTTTTGAGAGCAAGCGAGAAAGCACTCATGAGAGCAGGGGCGGTATGGAGGGAGAGGGAGAGAGAGAATCTTACATAGTCTCCACACCCAGCATAGCCCGATGTGGGGCTCTCATGAGAACATGACCTGAGCCGAAATCAAGCTTCAGATGCTCGACCAGTTGAGCCACCCAGGCTCAGTCAGAAACTATTAGAACCTGAAGCCACCAGAGGGGTGAATATTTTCCTGTGTCTCGAGGGCCAGAGCAAAGCCTACAGAACAGACAGAAGGAGGGTCTGAGGGTTTCAGATATTTGTGTATCTTTCCGGTGTGAGTGAAGGCTGTGTTTTTCTATCCCTGTGTGGGTACCCAGACCCGGGCTGTGCATGTGATTTTTCACGCGTTCAGAAGTCTGAAATTTCAGACTTGCAGGAAGGCTCAGTGACGTCCCCCGGGATGGGGGATCCTGCCGCCTGCTTCCTCCCCTCCCCCCCAACCCCACTCGTGGACAGTGGAGCATCTTTGCCCATCACCTGGTAACCCTTGCTCTTACGCTCACAGTTAGGGTTTATTACAAGCAAAAGGATGCAGGTTACAACTGGCAAAGGGAAGGGGTGTCTGGGGTGGCGTCCTGGAGAGTTCTGTGCATGAACTTCCGGGTGTCCCCTATGTGGAGTCATGTGGACGGCTTTCACTTCTCCCAGCGCCCTGTATGGCCACGCACATGGTGTACTGCCGTCCGGGGATGCTCCCTGAGCCTCAGGGTCCAGGCTTTTTACTGGGACTCACTCACATGGACCTGGCTGACTGCCTCTCTAGCCCTACAGGGGGCGAGCTGATTCCACGTGGCCCAAGACCCCTCCCCTAAATCACACTGTTGGCATAAACCACCCAGTGTGGCCCGAGAGCCCAGGCAAACAAAGATAGTCCTGTCAGGCAGAATGTTCAGAGGGCTTCCACCTCTCAGGCACTGGGGACAAAGGCCAGACCTCTTTTTGGGCAGGTTTGATTATTCACCCCCGCGATGGGTCTGGAGGTGTCTGGTTTTTATAATCACTGTGCTGTGACTTTTCTGGAAAGGCTGCATTGCTTTGCTCATTCTGGATGCCTGCTGTGCTCCGTCTTCCCCAGAACTGACAACAGTGAGGCGCTCCTCCCCGCCACAGGCGGCCTTGTTGCCTTCCACACCCCGCCGTGGAGGGGCAGAAGCACGGAAGGAGAAGGGAAGAGGCATCTGGAGTTTGAACCTGGGTGCTCAGATCCCAGCATCTTGCTCTCGGTCTCCAGCTCCCTCAAGAGGGTGGGGGCAGGGCGTGGCCAGAGCTGTGAAGAGCCCCAGGCAGGAGGAAACCCCAGGATGCAGTGTTCCTGGGGGGCCCAGGTTGGCTTTGGGCTGTGCCCCAGCCTGTCTCAGACAGAGGGGCCTGTGTCTCTCCCTCTGGCTCACACGGGGCCTTTATTCTCCGTGGAGCAGACGGCGCACTCACCTTCAGGCTGGCCTCCTCTGGGCCAGCCTCCCCAGTCTCCTTTCCACCCATGGAGCTGATCCTTCTGAAGGAAGCTGCCAGGGTTGTGCCAGGACAGGGCCCTGGAGACGTGGTCTGAGCGCTGCTGACCGCAGCTGGCAGGGTGGGGGGAGCTCATGGCCACTCTGAAATTCTTGCCACACTTTGGCTTATAGACATGCCACTCCCGTCCCATGGTCACCTTCTGCAGGTGTATCTCTGTGGTCTCCCCTCTGTGTGTGTGGCTGGATCCAAGTTGCCCATTTTGATAAGGACCCCAGTCACTATTTTCACTTGGTTGTCTCTGTAAAGACCTTATTTCCAAATAAGATCATGTTCTGAGGTACTGGGGGTTACGATTCCATCCTGTTGGGGAGGACACGATTCAGCCCATAATGTGCATTGTCTCATAACATCTCCTGAAACCTCTGGGGGGAGGAGTTGTTTTTTTTTTTTTTTTAAGATTTTATTTTATCTTAAGATTTTTATTTATTTGTCAGAGAGAGAGCAGAAGCATGGAGAGCTACGGGCAGAACAGGCAGAGCAGGCAGAGGGAGAAGCAGGCTCCCCGTCGAGCAAGGAGCCCGATGTGGGACTCGATACCAGGACCCTGGCATCATGACCTAAGCCGAAGGCAGACTCTCAATGATTAAGCTACGCAGGAATCCCGAGGAGGAGGTTTTTAAAATTGGAGTCCTGAGGCACCTGGGTGGCTCAGTCGGTTGAGCATCAGACCTTGGTTTCAGTTCAGGTCATGATCTCAGGGTCCTGAAATTGAGCCCCGTGTTGGGAATCCATGCTCTGTAGGGTGTCTTCTTGAGATTCTCTCTCTCCCTCTGTCCCTCACCACCACCCCTCCCCCACTCATGCACACTTTCTCTCTCTCAAATAAATAAATCTTCAATAAAATAAAATTGGAGGGGTGCCTGGGTGACTCAGTGGGTTAAAGCCTCTGCCTTCAGCTCAGGTCATGATCTCAGGGTCCTGGGATCGAGCCCCGCATCGGGCTCTCTGCTCAGCGGGGAGCCTGCTTCCCTTCCTCTCTCTATCTGCCTGCCTCTCTGCCTACTTGTGATCTCTGTCAAATAAATAAAATCTTTAAAAATAAAATAAAATAGGGGCGCCTGGGTGGCTCAGTGGGTTAAGCCTCTGCCTTCGGCCCAGGTCATGATCTCAGGATCTTGGGATCGAGCCCCGCATCGGGCTCTCTGCTCGGCAGGGAGTCTGCTTTCCCCTCTCTCTCTGCCTGCCTCTCTGCCTACTTGTGATCTCTCTCTTTTATTTTTTTTTATTTTTATTTTTTTTAAAGATTTTATTTATTTATTTATTTGACAGAGAGAGATCACAAGCAGGCAGAGAGGCAGGCAGAGAGAGAGAGGAGGAAGCAGGCTCCTGCCGAGCAGAGAGCCCGATGCAGGACTCGATCCCAGGACCCTGGGATCATGACCTGAGCTGAAGGCAGAGGCTTAATCCACTGAGCCACCCAGGCGCCCTCTCTCTTTTATTTTTTAAGAAAATAAAAAGATACACATCTTTAAAAAATGAATAAATAAAATGAAATTGCAGTCCCTTTTTATAGATGAAGAAAGCCAAGGCCTCACAGTAGGTTAAGGTCACACAGTTTGCCATCATTTTTTTGGTCATTCTCTGAGTAATTATTGAGTGCCTGCTGTGTACCAAGCTTTGGGCACTGGGGACTCAGTGTGAGTGGACAGACGTGGTGTCTATCCTACAGTGCTTGTGGCAGACAGATAAAAGCCAGAGAGGTGGGCTCACAGAATTGGGGTTTGATGATGGAAGGCCAGATGCTGTGGGAGCCAGGAGGAGGGACCCTGCTCCAGATCAAGAGGGCATCTTAGCTGAGAACTCAGGAGAAGGAGGGGAGGAAGGAAGGTGTTTCATGCAGAGGCCCAGCATGTGCAAAGGCCCTGAGGTAGGAGGGGGTGCATTTGGGTGCAGTGCCAACAGCCAGAGTGAGTAGGTGCAACATTGTGAATGATTCCAGGCTAAGGAGCTTGGGGGGGACAGGGTTCCCAGAGGGGCTGGGGAAAGGAAGGGACGCTGTTAAGGGGCTGGAGCTCCTTCCCTGGTGACCCCACTGACACCCTGGCTTCTGTCTGCCTCACAGTGAAGCACCCACCGGCGGAGCCCTCCAGGTTCATCTCTGTGCCCCCCAAGACGCCTGACAAGATGGGCTTCGACGAGGTGAGCCAGGCTTACCCCAGCAGGTGGTGGTGGGGGACGACGGGAGACGGGGCCCGGCCTGGAGGGTCTGACCAGAGCTCTGGGCCCGCAGGTCTTCATGATCAACCTGAAGCGGCGGCAGGACCGGCGGGAGCGCATGCTGCGGGCTCTGCAGGCGCAGGAGATCGAGTGCCGGCTGGTGGAGGCTGTGGACGGCAAGTGCGTTCCGAGTCCCGCGTGGGGGATGGGGGTGGGGGCGGGGCGGGGTTGTGGCTGTTGGAGCCGGTGGGCACCTGGGTGTAGACGGCTCCCAGGCGGGCCCTAAGGCGTGCGTCTTATTCTGACCCCCTCCCCCTCCCTGTCCCCGTCTCCAGAGCCATGAACACCAGCCAGGTGGAGGCGCTGGGCATCCAGATGCTGCCCGGCTACCGGGACCCCTACCACGGGCGGCCCCTCACCAAGGGCGAGCTGGGCTGCTTCCTCAGCCACTACAACATCTGGAAGGAGGTAGGTCTGGCCGAGGAGGGCAGGGACGCCCTCAGGCTTCTGGCCACCCAGGGAGGGACTCGCTGGCGCCCCCTGCAGGCTTCTGGGATTTCAACGGGACAGAGGGCCTCGGTTCAGAGAGCTGTCCACCTGGATGTCACAGCAGCCTGGATGGGGCAGCTGCTGTCCTTCCGGTGTGCAGATGGGGAAACCGACGAGGGAGGGAGGAATGTGCCCAGCTCCCATAGAAGGTGGGGTCTCGGGGCGCCTGGGTGGCTCAGTGGATTAAAGCCTCTGCCTTCAGCTCAGGTCATGATTCCAGGGTCCTGGGATCGAGCCCCGCATCGGGCTCTCTGCTCAGCAGGGAGCCTGCTTCCTCCTCTCTCTCTGCCTGCCTCTCTGCCTAGTTGTGATTTCTCTCTGTCAAATAAATAAAAAAAAAAAAAAAAAAAAAGAAGGTGGGGTCTCAGGCCTAGGACCTCCAAGTGAGGCCTTTTCCCACCCCGCTGCTGCCACGGGTCTTTGGAACCTGGACTCGGTGCTCAACACTTACCAGTAGAAGTGACAGCCACGGGGACAGTCAGCAATGCTAACCCCGCACCGGGGTCTCGGCCACTCTCAGAGGGCGAGATTCAAACATGGAGCCACTGGGCGGGGGCCAGACAGGGCATCCAGGCGTTTGAGGTGACGGGTCCTCTCTTCCTGAGTGAGATTTGTCATGGAGGGCATGGGGTGGAGGTTCCTGTATCCAGGCAGCCTGACCCGGGTTCAAGCCAAGCCCTGCCTCTCAGAGGGGTGAGCTCTGTGAGCGAGGAGGGCGCCTTGTTCTTGCAGGTGACAGTCACCCTCCTCAGTCTTGAGGCTTCTCAAGTGCCTTTGGGAACACCCATGTACCTGCTGTGCATCAGGCCTGGTGCTGGGAGCGGGACAGCTACCCAGACAGATGCGGGTCCTGGCAGGGGACTCACGGCCCTGGGAGATGGGGACTCTGATGGCAAACCACAGTAATCGAAGTGCGACGCACCCACATGAGGACAAATTGTCCTCAGCTGACAGCTGCAGCCAGTGGTCAGGGAGGGCCTCCTAGGTGACCTCTGAGCCCAGGCCTCAAGGCTGGGGGCCAGCCTGCCACCGTGCCACGGTGGTGGTGGTGGGGGTGCTCTGCGTCAGCACAGGCACCGGCCCTGGAGTGGGAAGGAGCAGCCAGGCCAAGGGCAAGGCCAGGGCACCTGTTGCCAAGTGTGCAAGGAGCTGATGGCCAAGAGGTCAATCCAGACGACGGTGAGGAAGGCTTGTGTTTGCTTCTGTCCTGTGGCCCCAGGGCCTTGAAGCAGAGCTGACTTCTGGGTCAGGTCTGGCCTTGGTCCCCATCTGATGTGGGCAGGGCATCCTCCCTCAGGTTGTGGACCGCGGGTTGCGGAAGTCGCTTGTCTTCGAGGACGACCTGCGCTTTGAGATCTTCTTCAAGAGACGCCTGCTCAACCTCATGCGGGACGTGGAGCGGGAGGGTCTGGACTGGGACCTCATGTGAGCGTGGGCCAGGGATGGTGGTGCGGCCTGGGCCCCTGGGTGGCACTGGGGTGGGGGCAGGGCTGGGGGGCTTGGTTTGGAGTGGGTGGAGCTGCAGTCTGAACCCGGGAAGTGAGGCCTAGAGCCTGGAGGTCTGAGGGCCTTTGTAGGGTAATAGGTCACACCAACTCTCAGGGATGTGGTGGGAGGGGACTTGGGTGTAGCCTGTGGCTGCTGGATCAGAGGGCTGGGGGGTAGGGCCTGTGGCTTGTGAAGATGACCTGGAAATCTAGGGACCTGGCCTGTGAGGAGGGGGCTTGAGAGGGCTTGGAGACTTGAGGAGTCCTGGAAGGAATGGGGTTTGCCTGAGATTTGAGGTGGAAGCCTGTGCTCAGGGCTGAAGGTCTTGGGCTGTGGCCTGGGGTGGGTGTGGTCAGGGCTTGGGGCTGTGCCCAGAAGCTGGGGGCATGGCAGGGCGTGGGGGCGTGGCCAGGAAGCCTGGGTCTTAGACCAGCAGTAGGTAGGATGTGGCCAGCATATTTCTGGACAGTCCTTTGGAATCTCCCCACGGTGTACAGGGCCCTGATGCAGGTGCTGGGCCCCAGACTCTGGATTGTGCTAGTCATAGGACTAGGAGCTATACCCCTTCCTCCCCAGCCACTCACCACGTTCCTGCACGTTGCCCAGCTGCCCCACAGCCTTCTGAACTCAGAACAGCTTCCCTCCTAGCCCCAATCCTTCCTGTGGTTCAACTTCAGAGAGTGTCCAGGACATCCTCCCCTTCTGAGCTCCAGAGCCTCCCATGGCTCCCTAGTACCCTTGGGAAAAACGCAGTCTCCTCCCTGCACGTCCCAGATCCCTGTGGTCCTCCGTGGTCCGGCAGCCACCCCCGCCTCCTGGCTGCTCCTCCAAACACGCCCAGCCCGCTCCTACCCCAGGGCCTGAGGGAGGCTCACTTGACCTCAGACTCGCTCAGTTAGCATTCTCCGCGGGCGCGAAGAGGGTGACAGGTCCCTGACTGTGCACCCGCAGCTACGTGGGCCGGAAGCGGATGCAGGTGGAGCACCCGGAGAAGGCCGTGCCCCGCGTGAGGAACCTGGTGGAGGCAGATTACTCCTACTGGACGCTGGCCTACGTGATCTCCCTGCAGGGCGCCCGCAAGCTGCTGGCCGCCCAGCCGCTCTCCAAGATGCTGCCTGTCGACGAGTTCCTGCCCGTCATGTTTGACAAGCACCCAGTGTGAGAGGGGCGGGCCGAGGGGCTGGCCTGGGTCGGTGGGCGGGGTGGACCCCCCCACCCCAGCTGTGGCTTTCCCTCCACCCACTCCTCCCTCCGTGCCTGCCCCACTCCCGCCCCGCCCACTTCTGTCTCAGTCTGTCCCCTCCCACTTCCCCCTCGGTCCGTCAGGACTCCCAACCCACGGTGGCCCCCCTCTCTTTCCCCCCCAGGTCCGAGTACAAGGCCCACTTCTCGCCCCGCAACCTGCGCGCCTTCTCGGTGGAGCCCCTGCTCGTCTACCCCACGCACTATACGGGGGACGATGGCTACGTGAGTGACACGGAGACCTCAGTGGTGTGGAACAACGAGCACGTGAAGACCGACTGGGACCGCGCCAAGTCCCAGAAGATGCGGGAGCAACAGGCCCTGAGCCGCGAGGCCAAGAACTCCGATGTGCTGCAGTCGCCGCTGGACAGCGCGGCCCGCGACGAGCTCTGAGCGCTTCGGGCCGAACCGCCAAAGCCGGCCTCACTGGCGCAGCCCGACCCCCGGTAGGCCGCAGAGGGCTCTCCCCTCGAGGCAGTGTGCAGCCGGCTTGGCTCGGCTCTGGCTCAGCAATCACGTGCACGCAGGCAGCTTTAATGGAGTGCCTACTGTGTGCCGGGAATGGGGCTTGGCACTAGGGCATCAGAAGGGAACCAGACCTCGTTCCTGTCTTCAGGTGCCGAACACTTGGAAGTCCTCACCGGGTACCAGGCTTCCGCGTTTGGCAGTGGATGGGGCATAATTATTCCCTCAGCCAGTGACTGATTGGGCCATCAAGCTTTTGTTGATTTCCCCCCCTCCCCACCCCAAGAATCAGCACTAGTGATACACAGTCATTGTTTTAATGCATTGAAGTATTTATTGAATGCCTGCTGTATGTCAGGCACCAACCATTCTGGGCTCTGGAAATACTGGGATAATCAAGATACTTTCATTCGTTTCTCCGCATACCTATGAAGCACCCACCATGTGCCTGGTACTTGGGACACAAAGACAAGTTCTTATTAACTCAGAGCATTTATTGAGTGCCTACTGTGTGCTGGGAACTGAGCTTGGTGCCGGGGTGAAAATCAACAAGGTGCTTTTCACTCTTCAATTGGCTTTTTCCGCACACGTGTAGAGGGCGCCCGCTGGGGGCCGGCATTAGCCATACCAAATGGCACAGCCTGTGCTCGGTCAGGACATCAGACGACCCACCTGCTTGCAGGGCTGTGTTCCAAGGTCTGGGCCACCCAAATGAACAAGACAAGTCTTACTTCTCCTTGCAGCAGGCATCGATGGAGCGCCTGCTGTGTACCAGACCTCGTGGACTCCCTGTGAGACTAGAGAACTGTTGGCTGAGAGTTTGATCCCTGCCTGCCACCCCACCCCAGCCTGGTCACCCAAGCTGTGTGCAGACAAAATCCCCACCACCACTCAGGAGGGAGGGTGGCTCTCCCCTCACCAGGGACAGCCCCAGGTCCTAGCGACACACGGCCACTCGCAGGCTTCCCTGGACCCAGCCCCCCTGGTGGGGGCAAGGGATAAAGACAGGGGCTGGGTCTCCTGTGCTCACCCCTGCCCCCGTGTTTTGTCATCCCATCTGCTTGACCTCCCTGCCCTGTGTCTCAGGCGTGGGCTCTGCCTGCTCCGTGGGGTTCCTGCGTTCAAGCCTTTGGTGGGCTTGTGTGTTTGGGTCCCTGCGGGGGCTCGGCTGCACCAAGGTACTGCCCGGGGCCTGGGCCGGTGCTCCCCGGCTTGGGCTGGGGGATTTGCTGTGTCTCCCGCCCAGAATGAATGTCCAAGCCGGCCAGCAGTGCTTTGCTCTCTTAGGGACACCTGCTCACTGGGTCGGGTCCTGGATAACTTGCTTATTTTTTTATTAAACGTTGCTGGTTGGTTTTCACATCAGTGTGTCCTTTTCTTGGTTCACTGCATTGCTCATCACCAACACACGCTCACACTTCCCACACCCCAACTGCCGGCCAAGACATGGGAGAAGGTGAGGGCCAGCCAGGCGCTGGAGGGAAGCCCACTGGTGGAGGGAGTGTGGGGCGAGGATGGTGTGAGCCCCGTTTCCGGCCTACCCCGCCCCATAAAACCTCCCTGAAATAGCCCAGGGACAGCTGACCCACCCTGCGCCAACTGCAGGATCGTCTCCGATGACAGGAGGAGAGACGCTGTCCTGTTCTGGGGTCTCCAGAAAGCAGACTCCCAAGATGAGGATTTGAGTTGTCCCAGGCGTGACCCCAGGAAGCCACGATGTGGGTGGGGACGTGAGACGAGGAGGGAAGGAGCCCTGAAGGAGGGCCCCATGAACAATTGAGTCTGGGCCGCTGGGGACCGCGGGAGAGAGCAAGGAGCATGAGCCTCTGAGGGGTCCCACCCCAGGGGCGATGGAGGCGGGGCATTTAGCCACACCCAGCTCTTCGTCAAATCCTGGAAGGTTCTCAAGATCCTTCAGCCCTTGGAGCGTGTGGGTGCATACCCAAGCCTTTTACAAAATAACACAGACGGCGTGCGATCCTTGTGGAAGAATTAGAACATACAGCTAAGCAAACTGAAAAAGCCCGGGTAAATCCTATATCCTCAGAGAAGACAACAATGAACACTTTGGTGAAAAAACCTTCCAGTCTCACCCTTGTGCAGGGTGCAAATATACACGCGTATTCAAAAAGAGGATCATGTTCTGGGGCGCCTGGGTGGCTCAGTGGGTTAAGCTTCTGCTTTTGGCTCAGGTCATGATCTCAGTGTCCTGGGATCGAGCCCAACATTGGGCTCTCTGCTCGTCAGGGAGCCTGCTTCCTTCTCTCTGTCTCTGCCTGCCTCTCTGCCTACTTGTGATCTCTGTCTGTTAAATAAATAAATAAAATATTTAAAAAGTTACAGAAATAACATAGAGATTCTTAAAAAAAAAAAAAAAAAGAGGATCATGTTCCATATACTATTTAACTCCCCCCCATCCCCCCGCCCGACTCTACACATTTTTATTCCATAAACGGGGTCCACTGGCACCCGGTTTTTCAGTAATTTTCTTTTTAAATTTAACAACTTATTGTGGACGTTCTAATCAGGGCAGACTCCTATGAATTCCTCATGGATTGTCACATACAATGTTCAGCGATGGTGACGGACTGCCATTCATGTGGCCGTTCTGACGCCAGACAGTCACCGCCCGACTGAGAGCCATGTTACACGTCCCATCCTTCCTGCTGGAGTTATTTCCGTTGGGTGCGTCGATGCCGTGAAAATGCTGGATTCACGTGTGTGCATGGCTCATTTCATGCGGCTACCGTATTTACCCTTCTTACCGTATTTACCCTCTTTGCTCAATCCTGTCTGTTCGTGTGTTTACGGAGGTGACTGATGCCAGTTTATTAACCTCTCATGGAACGTCGGAGTCATTTCTCATTTGTTCCAGTTACGTGGGACGTTTCTAAATCTTATTTTAACCCAATGAATGTCACCTGGGGTGTTTTTGTTCCTCGAAGCATTGGGTGACATTTGGAGACGTTTGTGGTTGTGGTGACTGGGGGTGGTGCTATTAGAATGGGGGGGCAGGGTTGCCCCTACATGTCCTCAAGGGCACAGGGCAATCCCCTGACAAAGACTGATTTGGCCTCAGAGTCCACAGGGCTCTCGTTGAGAATCCTGCACCAGTCCCACTCAGCCTCTTGGGGACCTGAGTCTGTGGCATGAGGTGAAGCTTCCTGTGCTACAAACTCTCTCTAAAACAGATTCTCAGGCTCTGCTTCCGGACTGAAGGGGTTAGAAGCTTAGAGGTGGTGACAGGAAATCCCAATTTTATTCTATTTTTAAAAAAAATATTTTATTTATTTGACAGAGAGAGCCACAGCGAGAGAGAGAACACAAGCAAGAGGAGTGGGAGAGGGAGAAGCAGGCCTCCTGCCGAGCAGGGAGCCCGATGCGGGGCTTGATCCCAGGACCCTGGGATCATGGCCTGAGCCGAAGGCGGATGCTTAATGACTGAGCCACCCGGGTGCCCCCCCCCCCAATTTTATTCTAAATAAAATCTCCAGAAGAGTCATATCCTTCCTTCTGGAATATACAGGTAGATAGATAGATAGATATCTATATCATCTATCTATTTATCTATATACATATATCATCTGATATATATATATATATATATATATGTAATCTCACAAGTTATATTCAGAAGTCTGAAATCAGTGTCACTTGGGTATAGTCAAGATGTCAGCAGGGTTGGTTCCTCCTGGAGCATCTAGGAGAGATTCCATGTTCTCGTTTTTTTCCAGCTTCTGGAGATTGCTGGCATGCCTCGACTCACAGCCCCTTCCTGTATCTCCCCAGTCCCTTGTTTCTGTCATCGCATCTTCTACTTCTTCACCTGACCGTCTTCCATCCGTCTTACAAAGACCCTTGGATTACACTTAGGGCCCACTTGGATAATCCAGGATAATGTTCCCATCATCTCAAGATTCTCAATCACTTCTACAATGTTCGTTTTGCCATTCCCAGGCGTCCTTCCACAGGGGCCATGCTAAGCTTCCCTATATCCTTCCAATTTTTAGCATATGTGGGGCCAAAGCCAGCGCTCCTTTTGTCATTGGAAGTAACAGTCACAGGGGCGCCTAGTGGCTCAGTCAGTTAAGCATGGGACTCTTGTTCTCACTCAGGTCTTGATCTCAGGGTTGTGAGTTCAAGCTCCCTGTCGTGGAGCCTACTTAAAAAAAAAAAGTAACATTCACAAATTCTGGGTCTGGGGGGTGCCTGGGTGGCTCAGTGGGTTAAGCCTCTGCCTTCGGCTCAGGTCATGATCTCAGGGTCCTGGGATCGAGCCCCACATCAGGGTCTCTGCCCAGCAGGAAGCCTGCTTTCCCTCCCTCTCTCTCTGCCTGCCTCTCTGCCTACTTGTGATCTCTATCTGTCAAATAAATAAATAAAATCTTAAAAAAAATTAAAAAAAATTCTGGGTCTGGGCAATGGACTGTGGATATCTTTGATGGAGACTTTATTTAGTCTACCATATTCACCCTTTTAGCAGCTGTAATTGTGGCTGGGTCTATGGATGCGTCATAATTTCTTATGTATCATAATGTAGCATAGCAGTCAGAATTAAGGGTGGGAAACAGAAACCACTTGAGGTGTTTTCGTTTTTTTAAGCGAACTGTATGCCCAATACAGGGCTTGAACTCATGATTTGGAGATCAAGAGTCTCATGCTCTACTGACTGAGCCAGCCAGGCACCCCCCAAAAAACCCTTGAGGTCTTTTGACACAAAGGGTTTCATATAGGAAATTCACAACTACTCAACTCTGCTGTTGTAGCATGAGAGCAGCGGAGATGGAGCTGAATGAATGAAGCATGGCCTTGTGCCAGTACAACGTTATTTATAATAACAGGTAGTGGGCTGGATGAGGTCCAGGGGGCAGAGTTTACCACTCCTGGTGCAGGGGAGCAGGACCAGGACTGGTCCTACAGGAATGACTCTGCAGAACCTGCTCACCGGGGGGAACCAAGGCTCCCTCAAATCAAAGCAGGGTGCCGGAGGTCCTTGAAACCTCTGACTTTGGGCGCACACCCTGTATCTGCAATCCAGAAATAGAATGCCACCTTTGTATCTGCCGTGACGGCTTTTCAACCCCCACCAAGTTTGTCACTGGAGAAGGGAATGCAGATTCCAGAACAACAGGTGTTTCCATGGCTGGCTGCTGCAGAGAGAAGGGGAAGGAAAAACCAAGACAGCTCTGGTCTCCTCTGCCTTTCAGACGCCCCCGGGCTTCTCCATAGCCGGACCTGAACACGTGCCCAGCTGTGGGAAACTATGAGCCTGGCTGCAGCTTTGTAGCCTCTGCCTGGAAAGGGGTTGGATCGGGGTGGGTTCTGAAGTCAACCCACCGCTTCCTCCTTGTTTATTACTGTACTTTACGGTGATGGGAAGAATGACTGTGTAATTGTAGGATGCATAATCACGGAACCTATTATATGTAATTGCAGCATTAGGAAGACAGTAATTACCATGCGATATAATAAATTATGTAATGAAATGTAATCGCACATAGATCATGAATCACAGAAATGTGTAACGCCCTCCAGGAAACTGTTTATCTTGTTCCCTGGGTGATCGTGCCGTGTTGGCAGGTGGCATGAGGAGGTGTGGGGAGATGGGAGTGAGATTAGAGTAGATTAAAGGGTGGGGGCGAGAGCAGGAGGACAGGGTGAGTTTGAGGCTGGGGGTTCAGGGACAGTGGAGGGTGGGGTGAGCACGGGGATGGTGTTGGAGTTTAGCCACAGACTAGGGGAGGTGCAGAGAAAGAGGCAAGAGTGGGGAGTTGAATAATGGATTAGGTCAGAGGTTGGCACCCTCTGGCCCAGGGGCCCAAGACCATCCAGCCAACTGTTTTTCTTTTTAAATCTTTAAAATGGGGACGAAATTCAGATACTATGAACTTAGCCGTATGCAAGTGGACGATTGCACAGCATTTAGTACATTCACAGTGTTGCGCAGTCATCAGAAATTTCCATCCTCCCCAACTGGGACTCTGTCCCCATTAAACACAAACTCCTGCTCCCCTCTCTGCCCAGCCCCTGCCACCCACTGTCCTACATTTTGTCTCTTCGGATCTGGCTACTCAAGTGGGATCAAAAGTCTTCATCCTTTGGTGACCAGCTGCTTTCACTCAGCAGGGGTCCTTGAGATTCACCCGTGTTGAGACCTGGGTCAAAACCTCCTTCCTGTTCAAGGCTGAGGAGTCTTGCAGGCTGTGGATAACCCACCTCGGGCTGGTCCATTCCTCCGCTGATGGACACTGGCTTGCTTCCATGTTTCGGCTCTTGTAAACCATGCTGCTCTGAACATGGGTGTCCAAATATCTCTTTCAGACCCGGCTTTCAATTCTTTAGAGGATATTCCCAGAAGTGGAATTGCCGGGTCATATGGTAATTCTATTTTTAATCTCTCTCTCTCTCTCTCTCTCTTTTTTTTAAAAAGATTTTATTTATTTATTTGACAGAGAGAGAGAGAGATCACAAGTAGGCAGAGAGGCAGGCAGAGAGAGAGGAGGAAGCAGGCTCCCCGCTAAGCAGAGAGCCTGATGCAGGGCTGGATCCCAGGACCCTGGGATCATGACCTGAGCCGAAGGCAGAGGCTTTAACCCACTGAGCCTCCCAGGCGCCCCTACTTTTAATCTCTTTGGGACTCTCTCTCCTGTTTTCCACCCAGGCTGCTCCGTTTTACATGCTCACTGACAGGGCACGAGGGTTCTGATTTCCCCACATCCTCAAAGCTTGCTGCCTTCTGGGGTTTTTGGTAGTAGCCCCCTTGATGATACGAGGTAGAATCCTCCTTTTTAAAAAAATCCTTAATGTTGTGCTTTTTTTTTTTTTTTTAAATGAATCACACGTATGTACCCTGAAACTAGATCTGTGTTTGTAAATATATGTAACTCGTTGCTGGGCTTGCTTGCCATGGTCATGCCCTGTGAAGATGTGTAAGACTGATTTTTCCCCGTCAACATCACACGTCTAACATTCATTCACATCCTTTGTCAGAGAAGAGCTGCCCTCACTCCAGAGAGAAGGTCCCATGCCCACAGGTGCAGCGTTGGCCACGAGCCTCAGCGGTTCCAAAGCCAGCCTGTTTGGTTCTCGGAGCACACCAAGCAGCAGGACTGAGCCTCTCTCCCTAAGCCTCGCGGGTGACATGACGGAGACCACAGGCTGAGGGACACGGGACCCAGGGCTGAGCCCCTGGGGTCGCAAGCAGCAAACAAGCCTGTCCCCTGGGTCAGGGAATGAGCCGTGATGGAGAAGTCGCGCTGTGTAGCCCATGCGTCTAGCTCTGGAAACTGCTTGGTCTCAGAGGAGAGAGAGGAAACCCTGAGCTGAGTGAGGTTCCATTTCTGCTCCCTGGTGGGATGGGGGCGCAAAACAGAAATTAAATTCAGTTGTAGGGATGCCCTGAGTGGCTAAGTCAGTTAAGCGTCTGACTCTTGGTTTTGGCTGGGGCTGTGATCTCAGGTGGCGTGGGTTCGAACCCCATGTCCGGCTCTGTGCAGAGTCCGCTTGAGAGTCTCTCTTCTTTTCCCTCTGCCCCTCCCACTTCTGCACACTCTCTCTCTTTAATAAATACACAAATCTTTAAAAAAAATTAAATTCAACTGCAGAAAAATAAGGTTTTGTTCTTTGAGTGTTTATGAAATGAGATTCTCACCTGCTACATTTTAAAAACAAAACAAGGCACACGTGGCTGGCTCAGTGGGTTAAGCCTCTGCCTTCGGCTCAGGTCATGGTCTCAGGGTCCTGGGATCGAGCCCCAAATTGGGCTCTCTGCTCAGCAGGAAGCCTTCTTCCCTTCCTTTCTGCCTGCTGCTCTGCCTACTTGTGATCTCTCTCTCTCTCTGTTAAATAAATAAATAAAATCTTAAAAAACAAAACAGGTAGGGACCAAAGTGGGACTGGGCAGGAGCTATCTGAGCACAGCCTTGGACTGATGGCCCAGAGAAAGGCTGGCGGTAAGGTTGGGGCGAGGGGGTGAGATCCTTAGGATCCTTAGCCCTAACCCGCTCCCCCTGGAGGAGGCCTAGGCAGGAACCCTGATTTATCAAACTGCGTAAGACCCGGCAAGCCAGAACATCTCCAGGACGATATTCACATCACAGAACCGCGTCTGTCTCACTGCCAACAACCTTGCTGACGACGTTGACCTGAACTTACAGGATGAAAGTGTTACTCAGGGCAGTGACAGCCTTGTCAAGGGTAAGAAATGAGCCTGGTGACTGGGAACTCCACCCCCAGAGAAGAAGCAGATTGGTTTCTCTCCTGGTTTTTGAGGAACCAGCTTGGGGGCCCAGCACACTCCCATCTCACCCCCAGTATCATGTGATGGTCCCTCCTGCATCTGTCCTCCCTACACTTCTTGGATGAACAAAGCCTGACTAATTTTGGGGAACGATTTTGTGCCTTCCTATGTTGGCCAGAGGTGTTGGAACAGTGTGATTCCTTCTTTCCTTCCTTTTTTTTTTTTTTAAAGATTTTATTTGAGGGGGCGCCTGGGTGGCTCAGTGGGTTAAAGCCGCTGCCTTCGGCTCAGGTCATGATCCCAGGGTCCTGGGATCCAGCCCTGCATCAGGCTCTCTGCTTAGCGGGGAGCCTGCTTCCTCCTCTCTCTCTGCCTGCCTCTCTGCCTACTTGTGATTTCTCTCTGTCAAATAAATAAAATATTAAAAAAAAAAGATTTTATTTGAGGGGTGCCTGGGTGGCTCCGTTGGTTAAGCGGCTACATTCGGCTCAGGTCATGATCCCAGGGTCTAGGGATCGAGCCCTGTATCAGGCTCCCTGCTCTATGGAGAACCTGCTTCTCCCTCTGCCTGCTGTTCTGCCTACTTAAGCTCTCTCTCTGTCAAATGAATAAAGAAAATCTTTAAAAAAGAAAAGATTTATCTGAGAGAGGGGCACCTGGGTGGCTCCGTTGGTTAAGTGTCTGTCTTCATCTCGGGTCATGATCCCAGGGTGCTGGGATCGAGTCCTGCGTTAGCTCCCTGCTCAGTGGGGAGCCTGCTTCTCCCTCTGCCTTCCACTCCCCCTACTCTCTCTCTTTCTCTGACAAATAAATAAAATCTTATTAGAGAGAGAGAGAGCATGAGCAAGATGAAGAGCAGAGGGAGAAGCAGACTCCCTGCTGCATTGGGAGCCTGACCCAGGGCTCAGACCATGGGCTCAATCCCAGGACTCCAGGATCATGACTTGAGCCAAACACAGATGCTTAACTGACTGAGCCACCCACATGCCTCAGGACAGTGTGATTTCTGAGGGATTTCTTGCAGTGTTGGTTCCTCCCTCCAGGCTGGGAGGCGATCACCACCATCCCAGGAATTCTCAATACATTTTTATTACTTAAGCTGGGAAAGACAAAACAAAACACAGCACAACAGCCGCACATGGGGCTGTAGGGTGAGTATGAGCGTGTCCTAAGTCACTTGAGCTAAGAGCAGGAGCTGCCCAAAGCCCTATCAGATCCCGGCTCTCCCCGCTCTGCAATATCCCCCCACTCTGGGCCTCACTTTCCCTTCTCCAAAGCTACCTGTGGACCAGTTGCGTTCGTGGGCGGGAAGTGTGTTCATCAGCATCTGCGAGTTGAGGGGACTCAACTCGGACTCAACTGCGGACTAAGGGGTCCGTGAGTTTGTTGCCGATATTGGAATCCAAGAAAGCCACCGCGCGTCTGAGGCTGGGTGCTTTTGCCGTTTTTAATGTCTGCTGTTAATAAAATATTTTTACAGAGACCAAAAAGTCGGAATAGTGCAAAACATCTCAACACCATGCATTCATGACCACTTCTCGTTGGTTTTAAACATTTGTTCCAAGTCACATATTTACAGAGAGATGGGGGAGGGGGGTGGCGTCTGTGCAGACACCGGACCAACGGGATGGAATTAAAACAAACAAACAAACAGCATTTTGAATTCACATTTGCAATCACATGCTAAGAGAAGGTGTGTGGAGGAAGAACCCCCCTCGACTGCGTGGCCAGGTTTGGGGGGTCTCAGGGGGCCGGGGCCAGGGGTGCGAAGTAAGTACCCCTGGCTGTATGGCCTGGGATGCATGGGGGTGGGGGTGCCCACTCCGCCTGTGACCAGTGCCTCAAGAGAGCCACTATGGTTAGGCGGGGGTTGGGGAATGGGGGAGGTCTTACTCGACACCGTCAACTTGATTTCTCTCTTTAAGAAAATAAAAGGCAAAGAGAAAAGCAACACGTGTCAGCGAAGACGACTTTGGTCCTTGACAGTTCTTAGGAAAGGATGTTCAGGGGGCAGACGGTGTCGTGATCTGAAACGACCCCCCAGTGAGCTCCCCTCCCACTCTACTGGGGCAGCAGAGTTTAGGGGCGACTCTGGGCTGTCCCTGCTCTGCCCCGCCCCTCGGTGTCCCCATCTACAAAATGAACAGCGCAGGGTGTGGGGGACAGCAAGGTCTCTGAGGTCCCAAAGATTTCTAGTTGGGTGTTAAGTTTTTTGCATCTCTGATGGGGGCACGGTGAGGTTTCAGGCTCTGGGGCCTGGGAAGGATTGCGGGTCAAGGCCAGGCACCTGCTCATTTTACATAAATCCTTCCAGGATGGGCTGGTGAGAGCCAGAGAGAACAGTGGGTTCCTCTTCCTTCTAGATCCCCTACTTTTCTCCCCATCTCTGAGTCTCTTTCCATCTCAAGGTTGCTCTGTGTCTCCCCCCCTACCCCCCGTTGCTGCCCCACTGCCTAGAGACCCTCAAGATCTTCCTGGGCATGATCTCACCCTCTTGATTTCTCCCCTTCTCTTTCTCTCTATCCTTCCCTCTTCTCTCATTGTGTCCTTACTCTGGGACACTGTCCCTCTTGGGGGGGGGGGCACAGGAAGAAGTGATAGGCTCTGTCCAAAACGCCCCTCAATGTCACACTCCCCCTCCCCGACAACGAGCCAACCCTACTTTATCCTTTCCCAGACCCGTGATAATCTAGGGCATGTTCCTGGCATGAAATGAGGTCTGATACAACCCTGAGGGCCCACCAGGGCTCAGAACTTCGGGCACCCCAGGTGAGGTGGTGAATGGCCTTGGGGAAACCCTGCTCCTCTCTGACACTTGTTCCGACACAGGAACTTTCTAGTTCCAAAGGCTTCCAGGCCCTGAGACTCCTTTCCTGTCTCCTCCTTGTCTGCTCTCACCCTCTCTCCACTCTGTCATGTGACTCAGCAGCAGTCTTGCTGGCGCACGTTCTGTTGTGCCCAGGTCTATGTGGGAGGGGAAGGTTGGTATGGACAGACATGATAGACATGCATGTGAACCCCCCACCCCAAGACATAATTCTACTAGGCATACCCTCCCTGTCATCCCCCTGTGCCCAGTCCGTACTTGGCGAATTTGGGCTTATCCAGAGGCCTCAGACCCTAGTTGGGGGAAATAAAGCATGTCACAGACAACTCCCAGCCCCCCGGCATCAGGGACAGAGGCTGGGGGGAAGTTCTGAGGATCAGGGAGGGTTTTCTACAGGAGAGGATATTTGTGATGGGTTTTGAGGGATAAATAGGAGTTCTCTGGGGGAAAGAAGAGGGAGTAAATTTCCAAAACAGTTCTAGCCTGGGAGTCAGAAAAAGTCGTTCAACAAATATTACTTAAAGCTCCCCCCATGTGTCTGGGCGGTGCTGGGGAAGTTTACACACACACACACTCACACACACTCACTCACACACATGGGCAGGCCTTGACCAAAGACTCCCAAGGACTCTTGGGAAATAAGTTGGCTCTCTCAGGCAGAAGCTCAGCTCCCCCTTTTCCTGCTGGTCATCCATAAATATTTCTGGGTTCACTCCAGGTCATATTACCTCCCCTTAGGGCTGTTGCTGGTGTTCTCAACCTGAATCATCTATCCACCTCACTCCCACCTACCCCTGAAGGTGGTCTGAATTTAAAATCTATCTCTCAGTCCATGCAATAGAGTCTAAGCTCCCTCCTTGCCAACCCCCACCTGCCCCAGCCCCCTCCCCCACCATCCTGTTGGAAAACTGGCATCTTAACCTCTGATTCAGAACCTTCTGGGACCTGAATTCTGCCTAAAATCTGCCTAAATTAGAACACCTCCAGGTAACTTCTCTGAGAAAGTAGTGCCATTTCTTCCAGACGTGTTCACATACCAGGAAACCGTCAATATAAACATACAACTCTCATGCCTACGGTTTGCACATGGCCTCCATAGAAATGCCAAACCCCTTGGGCAGTGCACAACGTGGAACAACTGTACCCAGTGGACTGGGGTTCATCTAAGGGGTGAGTTTGTTTTTTCTTTTTAATGTATCCTTCAAAAATCTTCTCAGGTATTAGTTTCAGTGTTCCCAAAGCACTTTGCCTCTCCCTCAAACTGCATTGGTCCATTCTCCATGAGGTGGCCAGAGGGAGCTTTTGAAACCTGACTTCCAGACTCTCCTGAGCTTTTAAATCTCCTGGGGCTCCCCAAGTCTCTTAGCATAAAATAAAATCTCCCCAGGGCAGCATAGAAGGCCCTGCCTGGTCTGACATCTCCACAGGGCTCCCGGACATCAACACCTCCTCCTTGTTGTCCCCCTCGTCAGCCACATTGACCTCGCTGTGCTTCAGGCCTACCCACCTCAGCCTTTGCACCTACTGTTCCCTCCGCCTGGAGCTTTTTCTCTCTAATGGGTGGTTCCTTCTCCTTTTTCACCTCTTCGGAAAGCCCTCCCTCACTTTGCTGTCTGACACAAGCCCCATCACTCCAGGAGTCCAGCTACTCCTCACCTTGCCCCTGTTTTAATTTTTTCCTAGTACAAGAGAATCTTGTACTTGTCAGTCTGGCAGAAAAAAAAAAACAACAACAAAACAAATGGCACACAAGCACCCATCCAACATGGAAAAGCAGACTGCGGGCAAAGACAGGCCAAGACAAACTTTCCCAAAACGTTCTGCCTGCATGAACTGCAATGGGGAAACTTGACTCTGGCCAGATTGCCCCACTATTGCCTCCTGGAGGAAAAGCTTTAGGCGGGTAGAGGCCCTACCTGGAGGTATCCTATAGCACGATGTTTGAATGAATGAATAAGGTTTTGGAGACTAAGCTCCAAGTATGTTTATATATTTACACACACACACACACACACACACACACACACACACACACACCCCTAGAGTTTCTGGTCTCTTTCTTGCCTGCCTGGAGAATTCTGGGAGAGGAAAAAGGGGTTCAGGGGGTGCCTGGGTCCAGGGAATCCCAAATCCTCTCTTTTTTGGGTGGGAGATCTAGAGTTCTCACAGAATCTCCCCATAGGGTCCCAGTGGAAAGGGTCAAGGGCAGGGATTTTGCTGGGCAGCCAGACATGGGAGGGCAATGGGGGTCTTGGCCCAGAACCCCCATCCCTTGTAAGAATTGGGGGAGGTCCCCTGAAGAGGGGTTAGCAGCAATGGGGAGCTTTGTCGGGTCATCCGATCTCAGCCCACCCTTAAATGGGGCACTCAGGCCAAAGAGAGTAGTAGGGAGAGGGTGTGGCACTGGGATCTTCAGCAAAGTCTCAAGCAGCTCTCTAGGCCTCAGTTTTGCCATCTCTTAAATGGGTGGGTTGAACGCTATGATATGAGAATGGGGTATGTTGGGGGAAAAGGAGAGGCAAACCCCTAGAGGGAAGTGGGGGCAGCGCGGGTGCTTCAGAGCCGTCCACTCGGCCCCCAGGGTTTGGGCGCCCGAGGGCGCATGTGCTTTTGAAATCCCATCCTCCCCTCCGTCCCTGTGTATTTTTTGCACAAAACGAAAAGACACTCTGGTCCAACCTGGGCCCTCCAACGAACATCCTAGTGCCTCCAACCCCTAGGCCACCCCAGGGGCACTCCAGGAAGCCCTGCCCCTTGCCCAGGGCCCGCCCCTTGAGGGAGCTGAGAGTTCCATACTTGGCAATTGGTCTTGGGCCCCAGGGCTTGGGGACCCATCTTATGGCTTTTCCAGGGGACAGGAGGCAGGGCCTCCCCGTACCAGAGCCCCAGGATCTGGCCTCCTCCATAGGGGGCGGGACTTCCTCCCATCCCAGCTCCAAAGGTCCCCTAGGCGCTGGGGACTTGGCTTCTAGTAGGGGATGTGGCTTCTTCCTTCATAGCGCCCTAGGGCGTGGCCTCTTGAGGGGGCGGGGCGTCATCCGTTCACAATTCCCTAGAGGGGCGAGCTAAGTCAAGGGCGCAGGCGCAGCCAGCCCTCTGCACAGAGCCCAAAGACTCGCCCTCCAGGAGGTCCCAGCGCGCAGACGCCGCCTCGCCCCGTGCGCAGGCGCAGTGCTGCCCGCCCGCGTGCCCCGCACTAGAGCGCAGGCGCGGCACCGCCCTCCTCGGCGGAGCGCGTGTCCGACTTGAGCTTGACGAACTCCTTGGCGACCTCGTCATTGCTGCGCTGTGACAGGATGCGCAGCACCGTGAGGCCCGTGTCGTCCATATGGATGCGACGGCCCAGTGGCAGCCAGCAGGCGGCACTCCCGCGCTGGGCCAGCTCTCGCAGCTGCAGTACGGCCAGCCCCACCGTGCGGTCCTCGCGCGCGAAGCAGTAGTCCTTGACGCACACCTGCAGCTCGTAGCACTCCGGGCCCACGTCGGCGCTCAGCGTGCTGCGGGGCGGCGAGGGGTGAGGGGGTGGGGGAGAGGGGGCTGGGCGTAAGGACAGCCCCGCCTGCCGGCTCCCACGCCCCTACAGCTGACCCCGCCTCCGCGCCGGGCCACGCCCCCAGGCCCCCAGAGCTGGGGCACGCCCACATTTCCTTACCCACACCCCTGTTCCCCAGTAATCGCAGTCCTGTCTCTCCTTCCTCCCTTCTCCCCCCAACCCCACCTCTAACCTACAACGCCCCCCACATCCCACTCCCAGCCCCGGGCCAAACCACGTCCCCACCCAGGTGATAGTTCCCCGAGACTCCCTGGTTAGACCATGCTTCCACCCTGTGATATCTACGTCCACACCTTTGGCCAGCTGAGCTGCTGTTCCCACAATCCTGTCCCAGATATCGCACCCAGAAGTCCCTTTACGGGGCTCCCACCTGAATCCAAGTTCTCTCCTTGACGTGTCCCTTCTCCCATATTCCCTAGCTCTTCCTTCTTACCCCTAAGGCTCTCTCCACACGACCTGCTCTCATGACTCGCCATGAGTGACCCCCCCAACACACTCCAGCTTGCCTCCCCTACCCCCAAGCTAGGCTTGGGCTGGGCTAAGGCTGGGCTTCTGCCTCCAGGGGACCTGCCCTGATGGGCCATGCCCACACTGCTCCCCAGAAACACCCTCCTTCACTGTACTTCCCAGCCCTCAAGTACTACTGCCCGCCCCAGGAAACATCTGCCCCACAACTAGACCAAGCCCCTGCTCCCAAGCATTTATTTCTTCAGGTGCCTTGCCATTCCAAAGTCCTTGACCAAGTGCCCTATTCTTGTCCTCTTCCCTCACCCCTCTGTACTTCTGTCCCCCGAGAACACCCCCCCAACATGATCCTGCCCCCGTGAGGTTTGCACCTGACCCAAATATGTGCCCACCGCAAGCAATACCCTGATCAGACTTACTTGAGGTTCCCAGCTCATCTGCCCCTCTGGACCCCTGATGCCCCATCTGGATAGGACCCCACCCTCATTCACTTGACAGGCATCCCTGGACCACACCCGGCTCCTGTCCCCTACCTGTGACTCCTCCAGCCCTGCCATGACAGCCCTCACAAGGCTCACTGCTGACTCCAGGAGACCTGCCCCCTGCCCCTGAGACCCTCACCCACACATTCCTTGCCCCATCATGGCCCCTCATGGCCCTTACTAGACCTGAGTCTACAGCCCCGGAAATGGCCCTGTCCAACATGCCCCCTCTTCCCAGACTTCCCCGTTTCTTCACAAGCCTTCATCAACATGTTATATTACATTCATGGCCTCCCCTGGGAACTCCTTGTCTCCCAGAGTGGTCACACCCATCCCCTCACCAATGTCACTCATGCACTAAGGTGCCTTCCTTCCAGTTCCCTCTCCTAGGATGTGACCCCTCTCATCCCTGTGCCAAGGAATCACCGGCCCACCAGACATCCCTCTTCTAGTGGACCCTTAGGTTCACCTAGCAGATGTCCCCTGCCCATGTGCCCCAAACCATTCTTAGACTCACAACTGGAAGCTCTCGTTGTACTTGGGGGCCCAGCTGTTGTTCTTGGATTTGGTTGCAAACTTGCGTTTCTTGTCGCTGAGCTGGGGCCCAATGATGTTGACCTCGATGAACGGCCGGAAAATGCCAGAAGTCTGCCACTTGAGGTCATTGGCAGCCACGACTGTTAGGGGAAGTAGAGGATAAGGCTATCAGGCCCCCTACTACACAGCTGTGGATTTCAAAGCCTGTCTGAAAGAATACATTTCCCAGCACGTTCCTATAGTGAAGTGTCACTTTATGACTAAGTTCCAGCCAATGAAATTTAGTGAAAGGAAGTGATGTGGACAAATTTCAGGTTGTGGCTTAAACTTTCTCCTTCTAGCTGCAGGCTGGGATGCTGCTGGGTACTGAATTCTTTGGTACCCTATAGAGGAGGAAAGGTACCCTATTAGAGATGAAAGTGCAACAAAAGGGGTGCCTGGGTGGCTCAGTGGGTTAAGCCTCTGCCTTTGGCTCAGGTCATGATCTCAGGGTCCTGGGATTGAGCCCTGAATCAGGCTCTCTGCTCGGATGGGAGCCTGCTTCCTCCCTCTCACTCTGCCTGCCTTTCTGCCTATTTGTGATCTCTCTCTCTCTGTGTGTGTGTCAAATAAATAAATAAAATCTTAAAAAAAAAAGTGCAACAAAAGATGGCAGGGGTGCCCAAATCTGTGAAGCCTCCAATGTCAGCTCTGGGCTGATCGTCCTTGGTTACCTCAGAGAAAATTTCATTCTCTCTTGTTTAAGCCACTGTCATTTTAGGTCTTGGTTAAAACAGTTCAATCTGTGTTGTAATTAAAAAAAAAAAAAAGCCAACAAAAGGAAGGCAGAGCTGAGAGATGAAGACGGTGGATTTAAATCCCATAACACTGAGTCCCTGGATCCAGCCATGCCTGAGGGTGAATTATTTCTGGAATGTTTAGTTTCATGAAACTTTTTTTTTTAAAATGAAAAATGTTTTTTCTTGCTTAAGCTAGTTTGAGTTTGGTTTCTATCATAGGACCTAGTGAGTCCTGGCTAAAGGCACTCCCTCTCCCACCTCAGACTACTCACCTTTCACAGTGACCTTGTGTTCCCCAGTTCCTGGATGAGTGAAGAGCTCAACGTGGACTGAAACTTCACCCACAGGGTCTTCCACACCCGAGCCTGGGCGGGGTAGGGGAGGATGCCTGGCATGAGATCCATTCTTCCCACCCACTCTAAGGGACCTGGACCACTTCCCATCAACCATGTGCTGGCGGCACCAGGTCATCAGCCCCAACAGGGTGGCACTGAGGGTGAGGCTGTGATGTCAAGTGACCTTAGGAAGCCAAGAATGCTGGGTTCGGGCTTTTCACTACCTTGCTGCATGATCTCAGGTAGATCTCTTAACTTCTCTGAGCTTAATGCATCTGCCCTCGATTTTTCTCATTCCACTGTCTGTCAAAACTTAGTCGTCATCTTACACATCACTGTACACACCCTGGCTTCCTGGGTCTCATTTTCTCCTTTTGGTTGCACCAATGCCACACTCTTCAGGTTCTCTTCCTACAGACTAGCTGTTCCTTCTCACTCTTTTGTGACTTCCTCCTTCTCTTTCAATGGTCGGACTGTTGGGACTCCCTTCTTTGTCTTCACTCCCTCTTGAAGTACTCACACACTAGAAAATCCTACTGATTCTATCTTAAAAATACATACAGAATCTGGCCTGCCTCCTTGGCTCCATCATGTTCCATCCCCCATCATCACATGCCTGGACTATTGCAGTAGCCCCCACCCTGTCTCCCGAACCCTCCTCTAAGTTTCTCTCCATACACCAGCTAGAGTAATCCTATTAGGTGAGCACAAATCCCTCCTCTGCTCAAAACACTTCCATGGTTTCCATCTCCCTCTGAAATAATCAAAGTCCTTTTGCAATGTCCCTCTCAATGTGTCCTCACTATTTCTCCTCTCCTGCCTCACTTCTGTCCACTCTCACCCTCGCTCACTCTGCTCCAGCCACACAGGGTTCCTCACTGTTTCTCCAAAACGCTGGTAATAACCTCACCCAGAGTCCTCACTTCTTCTGAAGTGACAGCTTGTAGGGTTATCTTTATTTTCCCTGCCCCAACTCTATTCCTGTTTCAATAGAGAGTCTCAAGTTTCCACTGAGAAATGGCCTCCAAGCCCACCTCAGATCTCATGGCTCCATCTTGCACCATGAACCATGGCTGCCCAATCAGAGCATTCCCTGACCTTAACTGCAGAGATTGGCTCAGGAATGGTCATGTGACCCATGCCGGGCCAATCAGAGTTAGCTCTGGGACTTTAGCTGTAACTCTGAGGAAAGAGTCTGGTGCTAAGCTGGCAAGGCTGTCTGCCCAATGAGGGAAAAGCCTACATCACAGATGTCTCAACAGAGACCAGTGACCAAGGACATTGTCAGAAACTCTGGATCCAGCTATTATTGATGTCAACACAGCGCTTAATCTTTCAGTTCCAGGCCCACAAATTCCCTTGTCTGCTTGGTTCTGGGTAAGGTGTGCTTCTGTTTGTGGCCACCACAATGCCCTTATTGATGGGTTCTGATGGGGTCACTGAATGGGGCAGCTGAAAAGCTCTGTCCCTGTCTCTCTCTCTGTGGCTCTGGAAAGGGCATCCTGTGGGGCCTGGGGACCTGTGACCGCCAGCACCCCCGGGTTCCTTCCCTGCCCCTCAGGAAGCTCCCACATCTTGAGCACCCCATGCATGGGGGGGAGGAAGAGGGGGAGTCAGGGGTGGGTGTTCAAGGTTAATCCGGGTTACCTGGCACTGGGTGGAAAGTGACTGAGGCTCAGGGGACAGAGAGGTCTGGAGACCCCCATCACCCCACTACTGGGGCGTGCAACCCCCCAACCTCGCTGCCCACCCCAGGCCACCTTCCTTGTCATCTCAGGCTCTGGATCCCCCCTCCCCCCAACCAGTCACATGCTCAGCCTCACCTCCCCCCACCCCAAGGCTGATGCTTCAGCAAGCTCAATCCGGGCCAGACTGAGGGTGCCAGGGGGGGAGTTGGACAGTGGTGGGTGGGGTGAGGGGTCAGACCATGGCCAAAGCTAGTAAGAAGGGGGAGGAGGGCAATGCTGGGCGCCCCCATCCCGTGGTTTGCTGGCTCCAAGGGGAAGGGTCTTTCCTGGGCCTCTCTGTACTTACCCCAATCCCACCCCTCCCCAAGTCCCTGGCGCCCCTGTAGGGGAAGGTTCCTTGGGCAAGTGGCTTAATGTCCTTTGAGACTCAGCTTCCTCATCTGTGGAATAACGATGCACCGCCCTGTGGGGCAATTGGGAGAAATCTTTTCAAAAATCCCCAAGAAATGCTTCTTGGTACAAACGCTGGCTCAGAGTTAGAGCCTGAAAACTGATAGTTTTCTATGCTTGGAAGAATGACATCAGTAATAATAATAGTTAATAATAATAAAGTAACAACAACAATACACTTCCTGGGAGCTACTACATGTATTACAGGTCAAGAACTGCTCCCAATTTAATTCATCTAATCCTAAAAATAATCTTATGAATTAAGGCCCTTGACTGTTCCAGTTTTACAGATGGGAAAGCTGAGACTCAGGGAGATGAGATAATCCCGCAGACGCCCAGCCACCGGAGTGGCAGAGCTGGGATCGGAGCCCACTGGGATCTGAGTCCACTCTTAACCGTGCAGGCGCTGTCCAGGGGACCCGGGATCTGGCTTGAGATGCACCCAGGAAGAAGCGGGTTCGACTGGAATCGCTTCTCCTTCCCCACGTGGAACCAGCAAGCCGTCCTTCCCCCTCATCCATCTAGGCCCCCACAGCCAGTCTGGCCTGGGCCGAGCCCGGCAGGCCGGGGAGGCGGAAGGACGGGCCTTTTACTAGCCGGGGCCGGGAGGGGCGCAGGCACCGGGCACCGGGCGCGGGCGGGCGGGCGGGCGGCGGAGGCACGTACCCTTCTCAGGATAAATGTCTTCACTAAGGGTAAACCTAGTCCCTTTTCCACCATGGACTAATCACAGGGGAAGGTGGAGAAAGGAGGGAAGGGAGGGGTGAGGGGAGAGACGAGCGAGCGAGAGGCGAGGATGGAGGGTGAGTGTGCGTGGCGGGGAGCAGGGGAGGCGCGGAGAGGGGGCAGCGAGTGAGAGGGAGGAGAAACAAGAGAGAGAGAAACGTCAGCTGCAGACGGACGGACAGACAGCCTCCCGCTCCGGGGGAACACCGGGGACACTAAAAGCAGCAGCTTGGACTGGAGGCCCGACGCCCAGGGAGGGCCCTAGGCCCTGGGCTGTCTGTGGGGGGAGGGGGTCGCTCCCCTGCCCCCAGCTTCTGCTTGATGGCAGCTCTCCCTCCCACCGCACTGCTGGGTCAGAGGCCAAACTTCTTTCCCTTGTCTTAGGACCAGTTTTGTATGGGGTCCTCACGGAGGGGAACGAGGACCCTGGAGTCCTGCTCTCCCCAGCCCCAGCTGCTGTGTGTGAACTCAGAGAGGGACAGGAGACAGAGGCAAGAGAAGAGACAGAGAAAGACAGAATTTGAGAAATGGAAACTCCCTTTCGGTCCACGCCTCCAGGTTGGGATCCCTCCCATCCCCGGGGCTGTCAATCATTTCTTTGCTGCATGACATCATATGCCCCGCCCCCAGATGTCAACCACTCCCTGAATCCAATACTTCAAAATCCCTCCCCTAGGAGTGTCAATCACTCCCTGGTCCCGCTTCAAAGAAGTCCCGCCCCACAGCTTTCAGTCACCTCCTGGTCCCACGGTGTCACAGATTTTTCCCAGGAGATGCCAATCACCTCCTGGCCCAATGACGTCAGAGGTCCCGCCCCCAGGAGTAGTCTCACTCATTGGCCACGTGCCATCACGCAGCTCAGGCGCTCCCGGGAGCTGTCAATTGCCCCGGCCCACGTCACAGAGGAGGTGAGTCAGTGGCAGCCTCGCTGGCCAGGGGCTGGGTTGCCGCAGGCTGGCAGGCCGCCGCTTACCCTGGGCCGCTTGTGTCTGCACGAAGGTCTTGATGAGCAGGTCCGTGGCCTGGGTGTAGAGGGACAGGGCGTAGCGCAGGGACTGCAGGTCTGGGCTTTTCTCCAGGAAGGTCTTCTTGAGGCCCACGCCACCCGCGTGGAAGTATTGCTGTGGAGGACAAGGTGGGGAGAGGTGAGACTACTTAGGCAGCCCCAATCCCCCTTCCCAACCCCGCTGCCCTTCAGTGGTGATGGGCTGGGGGGGGGGTTTCCTTCAGAAACCCCAGCCGTGCTCTGCTACTCTGCCACTTCCAACCCTGCCCCAAAGGCGACGGTGAGCTTCCGGCCCTCTCAAAATAATACCTATGCTTCTAGCCTCTCCTCAAGCCCTTTGTGGCCCCAACCCTGCAACCTCCCAGCCTTTTCTCCAAAGGTCTTCCCTAGAACGTACCTGCCTCAGGGTCTTTGCACTTACTGTGCTCCCTGGTGGGACGCCCCCAGCCCCTACACAACTTCAAGCACCTTATTTTGCCATAGCTGGTTCCTTGTCCTCCCTTGGTTAAGATCTCAAGGAACTTTCCTTGACCACCCTCCTGTTTTACTATAATTATTTCAGCAAAAAATCCCTTCAGAGTAGTTTTCATTTCATGGACACCACGGTGCCTTTCACTGAGTTCTTGCATGGGCTGGTCCTCTGCCTAGGATGCTTTGTTTGCTTTGCCTTGCAAACTCCTGTGCATTCCTCAAGACCCACCTCCCACATGCCTTCTTTCTGAAAGCCCTCTCTTCTCCCTCCCTGGGCTCTTCCAGCTCCCATCCTTCCTTCTACCTTACCCTGGCCCCACAGAGCTGGGGTTGTCTGTATCTGGCTGGCCCCCTGAACCCAGGGCTCCTCAGGGCCCTGCCATCAGCCAGCCTGGAACTGACGGAAGCATCAAGGAGTCATCAGGGAGTATTTCTAAACTGGATGAAGTAAGGTGGGTTCAAGCCTAGGTCCATGTCTACACCAGTCAGACCTTTTGCCTGCTCCACCTGGGATGGGACAGGGGTGGGACCTCTCACCTTGATGGTGTCCAGGGCCAGTTCAACTACTGCACACTGCTTCGGGGTCAAGCTCTTGGCTTCTTCTCGTACCATGTGGTCCTGGATGGATGGAGAGAGGGCCCAGGTAGGCAGACAGGCCCCACCTTAGAGATCTGCCTGGCTATGGGCCTCATCCCTGTAAAACCCTGACCAGTTCAGTAGTGGGTCTGTCTTTTCATCATTGTGTCCCTGGTACCTAACACATGACTGGCACATGGCAGGGGCTCAATATTTGTTGAATAAATGATTTGTACTCTTGATCAAACTGTATCTGAATTGAGCTTTGCAGATCTTCCCAACACACTGGAGCAAATAAATAGGGCTTAAATCGGTCTGAGTAGGGTTTCTGTCCCTTGAACATGTCACCATTCTGCGACCTTTCCCCTAGGAAGCTTCCCCACCCCAATCTTCCACCCTTGGCCTCACCTTGAGTTTAGACAGCTGACCCAGCTCTTTGGCTGCGTTGAAGATCATCTGGGTTCCCTGCAGGTAACAACAGTCACAGCCAAAGTGAGGGTGGGGGTCGTCTAGACAAATCCCCACGGCCCTACTGACACCTTAGCCTTGGACACCATCTTGGTTCTTGTCCAGAGGCTCTGGGCAAGGCAATGGTTGTGTCCCAGGGACAGAGGTCTGGAGCTCCCCTTCAGGAAGTGCTGAGGAGGAGGTGGTGACTTTGTCCCTGCAAATCCCAGTGTGGGCACATTACCCACCCTCCCACCTCCACCAGGACCCCAGGTTTGTGGGACAGAGAAGAAAAAGAGTGGGCAGCGAGGAGCCATGGGTGCGGGGAGCCCTGGGTGGTGTTTGTCAGTTTGGGACAGGTTTGCCAACCCAAAGTCAGGGGGTTTTAAGAAAACTATGGGATGGGCTCTGGTGACCCCACCACCACAACTCCTGGGGCCCCATGCCACTGTGGGAGAATTTCCCCAGTCATCTGGGTGGCTGTTAGTCTGACCCTGTAAAAGGAAGAATCCTCCCCACCAACACACACCTCAGTACCCATCCCCCACCCCACCCAAAACAGACACCAGCAAGATGGCATCCTGGTTATGGCTCCAATGAGCCGAGTGGGCCTGGGTTCAAATCCCAGCTCTGCTGTGTGGCCCTGGGCAAGTCACTTAACCTCTCTGAACCTCAGCTTTCCTATCTAGTTGGGGAAAATCATATCCACTTCATGGTTTAGCTGGAGCTAAATGTGTCTTTGTTCAATGTTCACTGTTATTATCATCTGGTTTCAAGGTCATGAGCAGTGCTGGGAGCAATGGTTGGCCTGGAAGCCATGAGTCCTGTCCCCCTCAATCACTGTGCTGGGTGACCTGAGGCGTGTCCTTGGATTTTTCTGGGTCTGTTTCCTTCCCTGGTTAACAGGGGCACCTATACTAGCTTAGGGCATAGGGTAGGCCTAAGTATCAGTGAGGTCCTGCATTTACTGGGCCCTGGGGTGGTCTGGGGTCCTAAGCAGGACTAGGCAGGGAGGAGGGCCATTCACAGCTGGGATGCTTGGAATCACATTGACGGTCTACCAGCTGGCCAGTGGGAGCTGGTTATCCTGCTGCTACTAATATCCTTACCATCATCCTGGCTGTTGCTACTCTTTCGATTCTGTGTCTCTGATTCCCTGAGGCTGTCCTGAGGCATAGCTACTTAGGAGCCCAGCTGTCTGGTCCTTGGTTTTCCCTGCCACCCCTCCTCCCCTCCTGCCTCCCTCCCATCCACCAACCCTCACAAGCAAACCAGACAAACAAAGGAAGAAGAGACCACAGACGGGTTCACAGTGCGCCCCCAGACGGCACAGACCACAGAGGTGGAAGGAGGCACGGGGTGGGGAGGGGGTTGGGGGTGGGAGCCAGACAGACAGTGAGAGGCTGGTCTTACATCTGAGTGGCTTGGCAATTTCACCCTGCCCTGTGGAGAGAATCAGGTGGAGGTCAGAGTTTGGGTGGCTGTTGGGAGGATGCTCACTGGGGCTTCCCTGCCCCCTCAAAGCACAGTCCCACTCCCCAGCCCACAAGCTGCCCCCCAGGTCCTGAGTCTAACATTGGGCCCCCTCCCCAGCTAGGCATCTTCCCTTGTCTCCCACTGGGGGCTCTGGCCAGACACCAGACTCCCAAGAGGCTACAACCAGCCCATCACCTGGGGAACAGCCTGTATAGGAATGGGGTTCCTTGGGGAGGGGGAGAAAAGAGAAAGAACTTGGGTTTCTCTCCTCTCCCAACCCCCAAGACTTTTCCCCAGCAGGCTTGACTCGAAAAGAAATGTACTTATAGGTATCACAAGTTCCCTCAATGTAGAGACACACACCCAAGTATATCCACACAAGTGCAGAAAGTTTATACACACACACACACCTGGATCAGCACATGTACACACAGAACTCACACACTGAAATATACACATGTACTCCCAAACACTTGCACATGTGTGCACAATCACACACATAAACTCACACACTCACCTCCGCATGGATGCACTTACAGGTGTATGGTGCCTGGAACAGTGAGTGTGCCCCCCCCCACACACAAAGGGCTGGATGAGTGAGTAAGGAAGCCCTACAACCCATGTTCATGAAGCAGAGACCCCCCCTTGTGTGCTCATAGATATGATAGTTCCTGCATGAATGCACAGCAAGGGCAACTGTTCATGTATTGCCACAGCTTCCATCTCCTTACAACAAACACCCATTAGAACAGTAAAAATAACATTAAAATCTACGTGAAAAACAACACATATCTCAGTCCAGGGCAGTGGTCCAGTGTCTGGGCCCTTCTCAAAGCCACAGAATTCAGCTGAGCCCAGAGCTGAGATAAGTGCTTTGGGTTTTGTTATGAGAGGGTGGGAACTCTTTGCACACATGTTTGCTCACACAGGCACACACACTCCAAGCCATGTCCCTGGAGAATCAACTCATTCTGATTTCTGGCTTTGTGGGACTTGTTAGGACACCTGCCTTTACCTATGATCCCCAGCTAACCTTCCTACCCATGCACATGAACACACACATGCACCAGACACCAGAGCTCAGGACCTCAGCACAGATGAGGCCCTCATTACCTTTTCTAATCCCTTGCCATGTTTTCTCAAGAGGTTGCCCTGCAGAGACAATGTCACAGGGTGATCAACCTGGCAAGCCATGTGGGGTGGGAACCCAGGGTGATCACACATGTACTCATGGGGACAGGAGGTAAGGGGCATCTATACTGCACAGGGGGCTGATTGCTGGGTTGCATGGGAGAATGTGTGCATACCTTAATGACCAACTCTTAAAAAGCTATAAGAGAGTCAGAGAGATAGAAAAGAGAGAGAGGAGAAATAGAAATACAGAGCCAGAGAGAAAGAAGAGAAGTCATTGCCAAAATATAACCCATTTACATTTACTGTATATATTAGGATCTTGTTTCTTGGGTCAACAGGAGATCAAACAGGCTTCAAATTCAGACAAACCTGAATTTGAAACCTGACTCTGGCATATGTTTACTATGTGGCCTTGAGCAAGTGACTCCTCCTCTCTGAGCATCAGTTTTCCTCATCTGCAAAATGGGAATAATAATAATATCCACCTCACTTAAAGGGTTGTTATGAAGGTGGGCTATAAGAGCAACTACGAGGTCTAGCATACAAAGCATCACCAATAATGTGAATCCCTTTAGCTTCTTGCCCACAAACACATTGTCTGTTGTTGGGTATGCTGCCACCAAGTGGTTACAGCCACAGATGCAGGCTGCAGCTACCAAGGAGTGAGATGAGCACTTACGAAATTTTGACAGGTGAAATCTTATAATAGCCTGTCTTGTCCACAAAGGGGGACTCTGAAGTGGTTTTATTGATCTCTGCCTAGTATGTGTTTACATATTTCCACCACCAACAACAATATTAGCTCTAATTTAGTGAGCACTGCCACAGGTAGTCATAGAGATGAGCACTTTAATGCATCATCCCATTTGGTTCTCACAACAACCCTCCGAGAGTTACTGCAGTTAACCCCTTTTTCCAGACAAGGAAATAGAGATTGGAACTCTATTGGGAAGAGTGACTTCCCAAGGTCACAGAGAGTGTGGCTGGGCTGGGATTTGACGCCAAGTCTGCCTGTCACCAAAGTCACGAATACTGTTTCCCACCTGGGTGCCTGGGTGTGTGTCTGGGATTCATGTGGTCCTGTGATGGGAGTGGGAAGGCAGGGGTGGTGGTGGGGGGTCTGCGCTGAACAGCTGAGTAGGGGGACCCGGGTGGTAAGAGCCTATATTTTGGATGGTTGCTAACAGTTCAGAGCCCAGAGGGGAGGCAGAGGGACTCCGTTGACTTTTAACCTTCTAGCTTTGGGGAGAGACCAATATCCTGGTGGAGTCTGAGCATGGGAGTAAGGGTGAATTCCAACTAAAGGACGAGGTCAGATGTGAGGGTGCTGGGCTCAGGGTTTGGGGTTTGGGAGCAGGAAAGCACCTCTTTGGCACTTACAATGGGGCGGGGTGGGGGGCGGGGTGGGTGGGCGTGGCCTCCCTCCCTCCCGGCCCCGCCCCCTCCCCATGCCCCGTCCCAGACAAACACAGGCACATCTAGGCGGGAAGTGGGACAGTGGGTGGGGGGCCGGTGGGTGAGGAGGGGGCGCTGGGTGGGGTGGATGCAGCCACGCGGTGGGCCGAGTCCAGACACAGAGCGGACGGACAGACAGACGGACAGAAGGGCCTCTACTTACGATCATCTGTCAGCCGCGATGGGGGCAGGGTGGTGGGGAGGGGGGAATAAGTCACCATGAGTCTCCCAGGAAGGCCAGGGAGGGAGCGGAGAAGGCACCGAGGGGGGGACCCCGTGCCCCTGCCCAGCCCAGAGGAGACCGGCAGGTGACGGAGGTCCAAGGCCTCCCCCACCATGGTTGCCTCCTGGCACCCTACCAACCCTCCCCAAGCCTCCCCCATCCCATCCCCAGGAATGTCTTCTCACTCTGCTGTGCCATCAGCCTGTGTGCCATTGCGGTCCTCAGGCCCCCACACCTCCCTGGAGGAACCCAAGCGCAGCCACACCCCTCCGCAGATGTTCACCCAATCCCACCTGGAAGGCTGATCCCTGGGGAACAGGATCTCTGAGCTTTTACCAAAAGGGTTCCAGAGGCATGGTCCTGATCCCTGGATGAATGCTGACCTCTGCTTGACCTCTCTGACTTTGGATGCTCTCTGTGACCTCTGGCTGACCTCTAGGAGCCCTCTGTTCTATTGGTCTCTGATCTTCAAAGACCATGGTATCTCCCCTCCTTTTCTCTTGATAGACCCTAAGAGCCCTCTGATGATACCACTGTGATTCCCAATCTGACCTCTTTATTTTCTGGGTGATCTCTGACCTTCCTATGACCTCTTGACCCACATTTGACCTCTATGTCTCTTAGACACCTCTTAACTCTACTTGACTTCTTTGACATTTACATATCTGACCCATGAAGTAGTTCTTTGATTCTTTGATGACTTTTGGCCCATATGCGACCTTTCTGATCTTTGAATGGCCCCACTGACCTCTGAGCCCCAATGCCTTTGGCATCAAGTTCTCTGGGCTCCCACAGGGGAGGTGGCCCAGGAATCCCCTGTGGCCCCCTGTGGGCCTCACCGTCTGGTCAGTGAGGGGCGGCAGGACGATGGTCTTCTCCATGGTGTTCATGACCAGCTTCCATAACTCCTTTAGCACCCTTTTCAGCACCGTCTTCTCACAGATTTTGGCAAAGAGAGTCAGGCTGGAGGCAAGAGGCAGGTCTGAGAGATAGCCCAGCTGGCCCTAACCCGAAGACTCCCTTTCCCTCAACAAATGGGCAAGGCAGGCAAATGCTTCATGGACACACAAGAGGGCACAGAGCCTGTACAGAGACCCCTAAATGGGGTCTGAGGAGACCCCATTGATCAGAATGGTTTACTGGGGCTATGATCTGTGACACACATTAAAAGTAAATGATGGCTGGACAGGTCAGCAGGGCCCAGGCTGGAAGGGGACTCAGCACCTGGGAGGAAGGCCTGGGCCTTAGCGTGAGGACAGTGGGGAGCCATGGAGTGCTCAAGAGAGAGACACAGGCAGACTTTCCTGTTCAAAAGAATAGGGTGAGAGGTAAACTGGAATAGGAAGGCTGGAGACTAGGGACTGTGAGGGGACTGAGGCCATGTTCAGGCAAAAAGAAAGGGAATGGTGGGAAGAGGGCAAACTTGAGAGGGTAAACAACAAAGAATTCATGATTGGATGCATGGGGGTTGACAGAGACAGAGTAATCCACCATGATCCATCCAGCAAATGACCCACCCATCCACCAAACTATCCCTCCCCCAACTTTCTTTAATGATCCCTCCAACTTTTTGCTTCCCCTGCCCTGCTTCCTCCCTCCCAACCATCGTTCTACCGATCCATCTGTCCATCTTCCATCCCCCCTCTCTCCCTTCTTTCCTTTTACCCATGCATCTATCCTCTCATCTACATTTCCATCCATTTATCAATATTTCAGTTGATCCATCCATCCATTCATCCATCCATCCATCCATCCATCCATCCATCCATCCATCCATCCATCCAAATACTTACCTAACTTCATCTACCCATCCATCTGTCCATCCATCCCACATTTTATCAATCTATCCTCCATCTAGCCTTCTAAACATTTATGTTTTAATCTACCCATCAGTCTTCCCACCTATTTCTCACATCATCTATCCACCCAACCACCACCCATTAACTCATACAAAAGGACTCACCAGTCCATCCAACCATTCACCTACCCATCTTTCCATCCCTTCATACGTCCACCTACCCACCCATCCAAACCATCTAACCACTGACCAGCAAACATGCCCTGAGTGTCCTCTCCAGGCCAGTCTCTAAGAGCCCCATCCCTAACCTCTTCTGGTTGTCCTAGTCTACCCAGTCTGGCTTACTTGCTGTCCAGCAGGTCCATAATGGGTTGTAGCACATTGTCAGCATCCTGGGCCACGCTGCTGCAGGCACTGGCTGGCACATTGCCCGTGCCCTTCACCTGGCTAAGGATGTCGCCCATCTGCTTGACACACTCCTCAATGTGTGGCTGGAAGCTGGGGGCACAGAAGTGAGGAGCTCAGACCAGACTTTCCAGGCCTCCCAGAGAAAGGGCCAGAGGGGGCCTCAGAAGCTGACCGTGGACCTTGGTGTTTTATCCTGAGCATCAAGGAGCCGTGGCATATAACTGAGCAGGGGAGGGAGTGGTGTATAATAGCTGAATTGGGCACAAAGCTGAGACATTCACTTGTGCTGTTTATTTCACTGCACAGTCCTACCCAGATGCTATTATTGTCATCATCCCCACTTTGCAGATGAGTAAACTAAGGTTCAGAGAAGTTAAATAACTCACCCAAGGCTACATAGCTAGCAAGTGGTGAAGCCAGGATTGAACTCAGCTCTGTCTAACTCCAAGCCTGATGTCTTCACCACTACATCTGCTGAGTCTCTGGATGCCCCAGGCTCACAGGTCTCGGGGCTGTCCCCTCCTGTCTGCTCCCAGCCCTGGAGGTGTCCCCACCTGGTAGCAAACACCCGGCTGAGCTCATCCAAGACATTGTTGAGTTTCACCTGGAGCTCCTTCAAGATGTCACTGGCCTCAGCATCAAGCTGAGGAGGGAAAAAGGACATCAGGTTAGGTTTACAGAGCATCCACATAAATGGGGCATTTCCCCACCCAACATAGGGAAAGAGATCCCAAGGGACTAGGGAAGAATAGGCATAGAAGGTAGAGCTGCTTGCTTGGATTAGAGGGACTGCTGAGATGGAATTCATCAGGGGACTGCAGGGATGGAGGGAAAATGGCTTGCCTCACCTCCTTCCCTCCCATGGCTTCGAACATCTTCTCTAGCTGCACGCGGAGCTGCTGAGTGTTGTTCATGAGGATGCAGGGCTAGGGATGCAAACATAGCAGGGAGTCAGGGCTCAGGACCCCTCCTCAAAGCCTCCCCATCCACTGCCAGGGACCCCAGGATGGTTTCAGGGTCTGGGTCCAGAGGAGGGCCCCACAGGGTCATTGGGAAATGGAAGACTGCATTTGGGACCCAATTCCTGGAAATGTTGGGGTGGAGGGCTGATTTCTGGAGATTAGCAGAGGGAAATAGGGCTCAAGTAACTTCTCCAGGGTGGGCTGGGCTTCTGGGAATAGCAGGAAGGGGGGAGTTCCTGTCACATAACCATATTCTCCTACATGAGCTCAAAGCTTTGCGCACTTACATCCATACACCCTGAAGGCTTCATTCACAACAATCAGACAATGACACACTGAAGGCATGTGACCTCACCTCCAGACCCACCTCGACACACGTAGTCAGGTACATGAAAACACACAGTTAGACACACACAGATATAAGTATCAGGGCCCAGGGAAGGATGGAGACTTGGGGGTGCAGAGTGGGGCTGGGAGGGGACAGCATAGGGTCCCCCACAGGTCACCACTTTCTCCTTCTCCTTGGAACAGTAGGAGGCGAAGTCCTTGGAGATGATGTCCGCATACTGGAGGAGCACATTACTGATGGTCTGGGGAGGACAAAGATAGGGAGTAAGAACAGGGGCTAGGGCTGGGTGGGTCCATCAAGAGCCACTAGTGAGATCAGGAATGAACCTGAATCCCTATGAGTACTCAAGATAGACCACTTGAATGGATGAATTCACCCAGGATGACCCTCACAACCAACAGGAGATACCACCAGGTAAAGATGATTATTTTATGTAGACCTAGCTCTTTCACAGAGCAACCAACCGTCACAGGAGCCCAGCTCCAAACACAAGCATGACTGAACCCCAGATGGAATGTCAATTCCTACTTGCAGTCCTTAACTGCAACCCAGCCTCAAGCCAATTAGCTGGAACCCTCACACCCAGTAAGATGGTCCCAACTTCCAAACTCACCCCAAAGCCTACCCAAATTCTACATAAATCCCAACACTCTCTCTGACCTCCATGCCAAACTGAATCTCAATTCTAATAGTAACCCTAAACCCAACCCCAATTGCAACCCTACCTTCAACCTTGATTCCAGCTCTAAATTCATCTCCAACTTTAACCACAACCCTGACCTCAACTCCAACCTCAACCCAAATGCTATCCCCAACCACAATCCAACACTGTTCTCAACCCCAACCCCAATCCCACTGATATCACCAAACCCAACTTTGACCTCAATCCCAAATTTAATCCAATCCTGATGTTGACCCTAATCCCAGTTTCAACTGCAACCCCAGTCTTGACCCTATCCCAATCCCTCACCTGGACTCCATCCCTAACCCCACCTGCACTCCCGCACCTTGGCAAAGCGCCTCATATAGTGCCCCACAATCTGGGGGTCAGGGCACTCGAGTTTCTTGATGATCTCAAAGCTCTGGTTGAGCTGGGAGAAGACGTCCACCACAGAGCAGGAGAATAGGGCATGCTCTGAGGTCTGCTGGAACTGCAGTGAGAAAGAAGCCAGGAAGGAAGAGAGGGGTCAGAACCAGACAGTCCCCAACATCCAACCCTCCTGCTTTCCATGGGGAGAACCAGAGACTAACTGCCCTGGGTGAGGTGAGTAGTGTGCAAGGGTGACTAAGAGGTAGACACAGAGGCGACGAGGAAGGAGGGGCTCCCAGCTTGAACTTGAACATTCATTCATTTGTTGAATGAACAAAACACTTTCAACACTATGAACAAGACGAAGATGGTGGCCACCTTTCAGAGACTGGCTTCATCTCAAGGGCAATCTTTGACCCCATATTGGATCCCAATGGACCCCAGAGGGAGGGAGACCACGGTGAGAGACTAGTGGCTTGATCATGGGCCAGTCTACTCACCCCATCCTTCTTGTCTCGTTCCAGGGCCCCGTGCAGGAAGTCCCGGGACACCTCCTCATTCTCGTCCAACCACTGTATGACAAAGGGCTCAAACCACCTGGAATAGAGAGCATGGGTGGGGGTCTTGCCACTTCTTGTCCCCTAACCCTCTGCTTTGCCTAGCTCTGAATGATACTTGGGCAGGTCCTTCTCTCCCTTGAATGCACACTGTGTCCTTTGGGTGGGTACCCCCTGCTTTTCTACCCCACGAGGTCTCAGTTACTTCAGCCATGAAATAGACCTTGTGACACTATCACGGCAAGCCTCATACTTGCAGGATTCGTGGTTCAGATAAAATACCCATGGACAACTGGATTTCCTTTCTGGGATCCCATTTACCTGTACAACAGAGAAGAATCTATCTCACAGTGCTGCTGTGAGCAGTGATTGACACAACACATAGTAGGTCCTTGGTCAATGGTGACCACCATCCTGCTCTCCAATGCAGCTCATGAGTCAGACATCCAGAGTTCATCCTGGCCCCATCACTTATTAAATGTTACCTTGGGCAAGCCCTTCAGCATTAAACTCTCCATTTTCTCATCCACAAAAATGGAAATTATAATGCCCTCATCTTATAGAATTGTCAAAGGATAACTGCTCAGTGCAGTTCCTGATATTTAGACATATTAATTGTCTGGGCTATGGGAGCCCATAGTCCAATGGCTGAAAATAGAGAATGCCAGGATTGTACCCCACTATGCCCTTGGTGCCCAGAGAACTCTGAGTAGGTCAGCCCTCATCTCTGGGCATCAGTCTAGCTGTCAGTGCTGCGGTTCTGGCTTTGGGCAAGGGACTTACGCAGGGTACTCAGGCACGCGGTCCTTGAAGGCAGGAAGCTCTGCCACATACTCATTGTACAGCCACTTGACCTTGAAGTGTAGGTTCATGTAGTCAGCACTCTTGCACAGGCGATGCTTGTCATGCTCTGGTAGGGGGAGAATGAAAGTCTCCATCCTCTGTCTTGGCAGCACCAGCTCTCACCATCACAGGTGTCCAACTTCAAGCTCGAGGTTCCAGGATGCTCACAGCCTTGCAGGGGATACTACTGAGGCACAGCTACCTGCTGTAGCCAAGATAGCAAACATGGGGGTGTTTGGGTACTTACCCTCCATGGCATACTTCATGTCCTGGGCAAACAGGTTCCACATCACTTCGGCACTGATTTTACCCACATTCAGCTCCTGGGGAAACCTAGTGAAAGTCATGGAAGTATGAAACCTTTGCAAAAGGAAGCAGGATGGCAAAGGCTGCTTTGGCCTTCCTAGCCCAGAGGGTAGTACGGGACAGACAGTTCTGGATTCAAGCTCCCCCAAAGCCACTGACTTTCTGAGTGACTCAACTGAAGCCTTGCTTCTCCTTGAGCCTCCACCCGTCTATCTCTCCATCCCTTCATCCATTCATTCACCCAGTCATTCACCTTCCTACCCATCCATTCATTCACCCATCTGTCTATCCATCTATCCATCCATCCATTTCTCCATCCAACCAACTATCCATCCATTCCTTTATTTACCCATTCATCCTTCCACCAATCTATCCATTCATCCTTCCACCAATCTATCCATTCATCCACCTACTCATCCACTCACCCATCTCCCCATCCATCCATGCATCCATCCATCCATCTCTCCATCCAGTCAGCCATCTGTCCATTCCTTTACTACTCATTCATCCTTCCACCAATCTACCCATCCATCCACCTATTCATCCAACCATCTACCCATCCATCTGTTCATCTCCCCATTCAATCACATCTCCATCCATCTGCCTGTACATCCATCCACCCTTCAGTCCATCTGTCCCAAATCCCTGATCTTAACTGAATATCTAACTAACCAAGAGATACTGGCACACCCAAGTTAGAAGCCCCTCTAGCACTCAGGGAAAAATAAGATACAACAGTTCATTCAGTTAACACAGATGAAAATGCTACAGACGTATAAACCTACAAACCCAAAGTGTGCATACTCACACACAATTACACAAGATACAATATTGTATATTGAAGTGCATTTCACAGTTGTATGCATATGCAATATATAATTAAACCCAAAGCCCACAACTATACACAGAATTATACCCCCACAAAATATATAATGCAATTTAAATCTAAAACATTTAGTAGAGTATCTAGCACATAGTAAATACTTGAGAAACAGTGTCCATTGTTATTTATGAGCCCACACACATATACAAAATTATATACATATGTACACATTGTTATTCACACAAATCAACACATACAAAATACATGTTTGATTACACCAGTGATTTTATACATACACACAATTTTATGTTTATGTTTACAAATTATGCCCTATTTCATTCTGGCACAACCACACCTATAGTTGCCTCCACACACACACATCATTTTATGTGTAATTAGATATGATCACCTTTACACATAAAACACAAAAGTGTGCACACATACACAAACATGATGACCTCCAGATAAGTTCACAGCACAGATACACAACTCACTGGTTGAGGCAGGGAGTGTAGGAATTCTTGTCTTCCTCAATGATGGACACTATGAGAGTAATCAGCTTGGACCAGAAGTCAAGATTCTTGATGCTGGGTCCCTGTTCCTCTGGGGGAACTTCTCCCTTCTTGGCCTAGAGTGGGGAAATGAAAACATTGGGCAATGGTGTCCATGGGTGGGCGCCTCAGTTAGTTTATTATTGGGTTAGTTATAGGAGGTTAGTGAGAAAAGGGTCCCATTAACACATGGTGGTTCAGGTAAGAGAGCTATATGAAAAGGAACTGAATTCATTAAACTGGCCCAAACAACTCATGTCCATGCAGCTCAATAAAGCTTAATTAGACTCAGCTCATAAAAGTGAATAGACCTGAATTTAGTTGAAAAAAACTGAAGCCCACTAAACCAAATGGAACTGAAATGAATGCCAATCAGGCCCATTTAGCTTAACAGATGGAGATTCTCAGAATTAATTCAATGAAACTGAACTTGGGCCAATTATACTGAATGTAGTGGAATTAAACTTAACTGGATTGAATTAAACTCAAATGAATTCAATTGGATTGAACCTAATCAACTCATCCAAAATCAACATTATCCTAAGTCAAAATAATGGAAATAAATTGACTTGAACTCAACCCAACCTAACTTAATCTAATTCAACTCAACTGAGTCGACAGTCCAGTCCAACTCTACCTACTCAACTGAACCTAACATACTCAGGCCAGTTCAATCCAACTGTAGTCAATCAGTGAAAACAAATGTAGCTAAATTCAACTGAAATGAGCCCAACTCAACCCAACTCATGTGAACTCAACTATATCTAACCCAACAACCCAGCTCATCCTCACTCAAACTAAATCAACCCAGTCAAGAATAACTTCAATTCAAATCAACTGAATATAAATAAATGGATTTTTATTAAATTAAACCCAGTTTAATCCAACTCAGTTCTACTCATCAACTAGCCAAGAGCAATTTTAAGTCACCTGTACAGAAATAAATGGAACTAAACTGTTTATAGTTGAACTAAACCCAGCCCAGTTTAATCTAGAGTGCCTCAACCCAATTCAATTAAAAGTGACTTGATTTCAACTCAGGTTGACTTCAACTTGAAGTCAACTAAATGTAAATAAACAGAATGAAATAAAATATCACTAGAGTGAGCTTTTGTGTTATCACCTATCAGAAGCCCAAGGTGAGGTAAGGGCCACCTTAGCTCCCACAGTCTCCTGCAATTCCTCCATCCCAGAGCTGATCACCCTAGGTTATGAATTTCAGTGTATATATCTTTCCCTTCTAAAATGGTAAGAACTCCTTGAAACCTTACTGACAATCCTGGCATTATCTGTGTAGATAAACAAACACATGTTGAAAGATCTCAAATAAATTGAATTGAAATGGCCCAAACTCAATTCTACTCAAGAAATTAAATTCAACTCAACATTTATTGAATCGTGATTCTATCCCAGGCAAACTGCATGCCAAACTTAACTAAATTTAATTAAAACTGAACTTATTGAACATCTATTGTATATCAGGTGCTAAACACTTACTTACATTTTATCTAAAGATAGCATCTCGTTAAATTTTCTCCTCAATTCTGAGATAAGGTTTTATAACCCCATTTTACAGAGGGAAATACTGAGACTCAGTTAAATCACTTGATAAGTGGCAGACCTGGGACTTAGGCCAAGGTCAGGTTGGTATCCCCTATTCTATTCTGCTTTATTTGGGGTCCTCACCGGGTCTGTCTGGTACTCCCGACTATAGAGTTCATGACAGTTGTTGAAGATGTACTCATAAGTAGAGTTGAGGCAGGCTTTCACACAGTCTTTCACCACCTGGCTGGCTCGGGGTGGGCTCTGGAGTTCTTGCACCTAGAGGGAGGGAGAGAGGCACAAGTCCGCACAGCTGGAACAGGAGGTACCCAGTAAGTGGCTACAAGTGGTTACAGGTTCAAGGAAATGTACCAGTATGACAGCAGAGGGTCATTGAGAAAGGGCACTATTCTCTAGGAGAAACGTTACTTGATTAGGATCTAAGAGTGTTAGAAAATGCCTGTTGGAGACTAATGGGACTGGGTCTCCTTCTTACCTTCATCCGAAAGAAGGTGATGCTGGTGAGAAGGTCCACAGTGGATTTGAGGTCCTGGAGTCTCTCTGGGCTGCTGGCTGGGAAGTTATTCTGTTGGAAAGGAGAAGAGAGGTGGGGTTATGGAAGAGGGTTGGGTGGGGGGAAGACTGTTTTAGGGGAAAGGCAAGAGCCCCCCAAGTTTTAGGAAGTATGTGAGGGTCCATGAGAACACCTTGAAGAAACCAGGGGGTTCTAGTTGGATGCATATTGGGCAGGTGCAGCCCACATATGTGTACTCATGTCAAAGGCACACATTCCACATGTTAAGATGGGTCCTCCCACATGCACATGGGCTGGGAGCTCCCCCCTATGGGCACACATGTGTAGGAGCAGACAAGTCATCATGCATGTACTTCTCACCCGATACATGGAGAGGTCAATCCTCAGAGAGTTGTGCAGCTGGTCCAGGAGTTTGACAAAGCGCTCTTTCTGAGGAGGGAAGAGAGGGGGATGAATGGAAGCAGGGACATGGGGTTCAAGTGTAGCAGATAAAGCTGGCTGCCATATTGGGTAAGTGCTTACTATACACTAAGTGCATCCCTATCTGAACCCTCGTAATATTCGTTTCCATTACAGAGGGGTAAACTGAGGCTTAGAGAGGGCAAGTGACTGGTACAAAGTAACACACCAAGTCAGGACCAGGTTGGAGACCAGGGAGTCACACAGGGTCTGACCAGCACAGGGTTGGGCTCTCCTTCCTCCCCCATCCCCAGTCCCTGGGACTGACCCCGAAGTTGGAGGCAGCAAAGCGGTCAGAGGCGGATACGTTGGTGGAGGCGGTGGTGTGCGCATAGTAGGCATTGATGTTGGCGAGCAGGGTGCTCATGACGGCGGGCACCCCAGGACACATGTACTTGGAGGAGAGGCAGGCAAAGTGGCTAGTAGGAGGAAATGGGAGAAATTGGGCCTGGCATCCAGTGTCCAGGGGAGGCAGTGTTCCCCCCAGAACGCCTCCAAGACAGCATCTGTGAGTGGCTCCCTCTGACCCTCAAACCATTCTCTCTGGCTGATTGTGTCTTCCAAGTTTCTCTCTGTCTCCTCTCTGGGTTGCCCTATCTCTGCTCTAACTCTGACTCTCACCCCGTCACTTCAGCTCCTAGAAATGGCACTTTTCCAACCTCCAGGGGATTTCAGGATGCCCATCACATCCACATCCTCTTTGGCTCCTTCTCCCAAGAACCCTTCCATTACTAGATCTGCCTGTGTGCACTTCGTGGCCCTCTCACCCCAGTTTCCTGCACCTTGCCCTCACGTCCACCCCAGCCTGCAGCCTCACGTCATGGCTTGGTAGATGGACTCCACACCATAGCGCATGGCAAATTCGTCCACAATCTCCTGGGCTGTCTCATCGTAGTAAACCTTCCAGGCGTCATCACCCTTGGCATCTGGGATCTTCACAACCCCATTGTTCTGCACGTCTGTCACGAAGTGGAACAGGTTCTGCCACCAAGATGGAGAAGGCATCATGAAAAGTGCATCGAGACACAAGGGGTCAGAGATCCCAGGTCTGGGGAAGCTTACATCATCCATCCATTTATTTATTCATTTATTTGTCTATTCTTTCATCCATCCACCACCTACCAATTCATTCAACTACCAAAAATTTCACCTAGCAAATCACGCATCCTTGTGACACTTCACCCACCTGGCCACCCAGCCATTTACCTATCCATCTACTCATTCACTCATGGATCCAGCTACCCCAAAATCCACCTATCCACTCCCCTATCCTTTCTGACATCCATCCATCCACCCATCTATCTAACCTTCCATCTGTCTGCCTGCTCATTCATTCATTCATTCATCCACACACCCACCCATTCATCTACCCAAAATTTCATCCAGGCACTAGTCCTCCCTTCTAATAATCCAACCACACATCCATCCATCCCCTATAACTACCCACAACTTAATCTGTCCATACAGCAATTCATCTATCCACCCATCCAACCATCCATCACCTATCTATTTATCTGCCCATCAATTTATCCATCCATTCATCCATCATCCATCTTTCTACCCATCCCCCTATCCAACTGCCCCCAAATTTACTCATCCACTCATCTCTACTTGCAATAGTTCAACCACATATCTGTTTGTCCACTCATGCTTTTATCCACTCATTGTCTATTTGTCCGTTCAATCATTTACTCACTCAATGAACTGAATTATCTCCAGGAGCCCCCTGTTCAGGTCTGGAACAGATGGGAGACCTGGAGCTGTGTAGTGAGAGTCTGCCTGGAAGTCAGGGAGGGCTTCCCAAAGGACAGGACCCTGAAGCTGGCTGGATAAGGAGGAGTTTTCCAGGCAGAACGAATGACATGGGGGACAGTCTTAGAGGCCCAGGGAGTGTGGATGGTGTGGCCCGAAAGAGGAAGGTAGAACTAGGGCAGGCAGGAATGGTAAGCAGAGGCAATTTGGGAGATCACAGTGAGCTCTGAAGGCAGGGAAGAGCAGCGGGCCTCACCTCATGCAGACAAGTGTACTGGACATGGTATGGGGCCACCTTTTCCTCGCCTTTGATCTCCACACTGATGTGTAGCCGGATGGCACCTGATACAGCAGATTTGTCTGTCCGCTTGTCTGGAAAACAGAAACAGATGGCTGTATCAGAACTTTCCAATACAGCCTGGGGTATTTTAATGTATGCATGACTGTAGCCCTCCTGGACGCCCGGAGATTAAGACCTGGGTATCTTCTCAGATTGGTTCTTTAAGCTTGTGCCATTCCCATTAGCCTAGAATTTGCTAGGTCGTATCTCTTCCTTCAGCTAGAACGCCAGACCTTGCTTCCAGTTAAATTCCTGAGTCTGCATCTTCCTCTTTAACCAGGAGCCCTAGGCCCTGCTTCTCCCCCAGACTGGGCTCCCAGGCCCTGCTTCCCCCATCAGATCAAGAGCTCCAGAGTCCATTCATCTTAGACAGGATTCCTGGGTCTGTGCCTTTCTCCTCAAACTAGGATCCCCAGGTCTTGCTTCCTGCCCAATCAGATTGGGCCTTACAGCCCCTGCCTCCCCCATCAGATACGACTTTACAGTCCCTGCCTTCCCCGTCAGATTGGGCTCCTAGACTAACTCCTCCTGACACTCGTTCCCCAATTTGGCTCCCTGGGGCACCCTCCCTGTCCCTTGCAGAACACCACCCTTGCTCACCCAGGTTGTACCACACGTCCATCTCGCCGCTGAGTGTCCGCACCTCGATGATCGTCTGTCCCAGGAAGTCATCAGATTCCCTCTTAAACCGCTGCTTCACACGGGATTTGATGTCATCATCCTCATCCCAGACACGCACTTTGATTCGGTCTGAGGAGTTGTGACATTCACTGCAGGGTGTGGAGGAGGTGGAGGCTGGAGTCAGGTGGCAGCCACAGGCTGGTCTTGGAGCCCCTTCAGCTGGCCCAGCAGAAAGCTCCCCCCGGGGGCCCAGGGGTTCAGCCAGGCACTTACAAGTGGAAATTTTCCTCCCACACAGGGTTCAGGTTCCCATAGATGGTTTTTGTCCGTTTCTTGGTCTTCCCAACCTGGACAGTGACATAGGGGTCACTGGATCCCGTCTTGTCCTTTGCCTGCAAGCCCTGGGCACAGACCACTGTAAGAAAAAGACAAAGACAAATAGGGGCTCAAGGAGTGAGGTGGCTGAGAAGAGTTACTGCCACGTAACTCTTGCTGGAGACACCTGTGACATGGTCTGAGGGCTTTGTGCTGACCGCAGGAGCCCCTGGGGACACTGAAAAGACATGAAGGGCTTGCTAGAGAGTTAACACCCAGGGAGCCCTCAGCTGATTCAGAACGGGAGGGTGCCCCAGGGCCACCCCTGGGTAGGGACATTCTATACATTGTTGTGAAATCTTCAGCAGGACTGAGCTTCCGGTTGCTCAGGGAGTCACCTGCAGGGCTCCTTCCCTACCTGCTCCCAGACTCATGTCTCCACCTGCCCTGGGGCTTCCTGGGGCCACCTCCTGGATACCCTATGCCCTGAAATCCTCATCTTGGGGTCTGCTTTCAGGGAAACTTGAATGAGTTTGGGCATGGATAAACACACTAAGGCCCCCACCCCTGGGTAGGACCACTCTGCTGTGTGAGCTCAACACTGTCCCCCAGTGGTCCCAGGGGGTGGGGGTGGGGCGCACAGGCCTGAGCCCCAGCTGTCCACAAGCACTGCAGGATCATTGGCCCCCTGTGTAGGGCTCCTTCCCTCCCACTCTCACTTCCCAACTCCCACTTCTCTACTCTCAACTGGGTAGCATCACCCCACAAATAAACAATGTGCCCTCGACTCCTCTTCTTGGAGTCTGATTCTGGGGGCGGGCGTCACCAACCAAGACTCATCCAGACAGAGTGTCATGCACTCACATTTGGAGGCATCCATGCCACCTGGGGAGCACCAATACACACATGGACATGGAAAAAACACGGACACAAGTACACGCGGCAAAAGGAAGAGCCATAGAAGGAAACACGGGGGGCTGAGAAGAAGGGGGACCCTGTGGCCACCCCGAATCCCTGCGGCCTCACCAGTGATGCTGATCTTGGCCGACCACTTGGATGTGCCATCCAGCACGCTCTGCTTGACCGCCTTCATCTGCTGCGTATGCGCGGTCTTGGTCACGGCGAAGATCTCCTGGATGAGCTCGAAGATCTCGGGTTTGTTGCGCTCCCGGATCTTCATGCGGTCCTTGAGCACCATGATGATGTTCTGCGTCCGGTCCTCTGCCCCGTGCTTGGAGCTCTTCTCCGCGGCCCCTGTGGACGCAGACAGCAGTCACTGTCCAGAGCGCGCTCCCTCACGCAGGGAGAAACCCAACTCCCATTCCAGAGCTTCCTCGGCTGTGGCCAAGGGTACATGAAGCCTTGGGGACTCAGGTGACTCATCCCCCCCCCACCCACCCAAAGCTAGAGCTGTTAAGAACTTTCTACCTGCTCTCTGAATCCTCCTACCCATTTACCCATCAGTCCCCATCAGTCTACGTGAGTCTCCTCCCCCTCTGAAGCCCCACCTCCTGCCAAGACCTCGTCCCTTCTCTGACTCCCCCCCCCCCAACGCTGAGCCCCCCTCCCTCCCGAGTTAACCCTAGTCCTAACCCATTTTTCTCCAGGGGAACCGCTGACTCTCAGTAAGAGAGTCCCTTGCGCAGTTCAGCTAGTCCCTCGCCACCCCTTCCTGACCCTCTCACATCTCCTTTCCCCTCCTCTCGCCCCAACTCTCCCGCCAAGGAGTCCAGCCTAGGTTCTTGCCCCGCCGCGCCCCGCCCCACCTCCGCGGAGCCCCACCCCCACCCCGGAGCCCCGCCCCTCCAGCCCCGCGCTCACGCTGCAGGCAGTCTGCATTGAGCAGGTCCTGGCACTTCTCGTGGCACTTGACACCGCACTCGGTGCAGCGCATGCCCTGCCTTGCGATGCCCCACAGCAGCCCCTCGCACTCGTAGCAGTAGGTGGGCGTGGTGGCCGTCCACACCTCGAAGTTGTGCGGCGTCGTGCAGGAGATGGGATAGATTAAGGCTTGCAGGGTCTTCTTGTAAACGTGGTTTTTCTGAGGGGAGGGAGCGGGGAGGCATGGGGCGCTGTCCTGTCCCCCCCCTCACCCCCTTGCTGAGTATAACACACCGTGGGACCACGGTTCCTGGGCACAGATCATGTCGGCAGGATGTTGCACAACCCGGTTCTGGAAACCAGATTATGGGGAGCTAGGAATGCCTGTCTCTGCCACACTCTCCCTTCCTCCTCCTCCAGGAAGTCCCAGCCCAGCCCAGCCCACCCCTCAACCAGTGGAAGGGGAGGGGCCCACGCACCAACTCCTCGTTGTTCAAAGTGCTGGAGGCCAAGGCCGAGGTGATGCCTGCTTTTCTGGACTGGACCAGGGACTGGGGCAGGGAAATCACCCAGGGAGTCACAGGGGTCGATTCACACCCATGGGGTTGTCACCACAAGCAGAATCCACAGCCACCAGCCACGGATTGAAGCCACAGCCACGAATAGGAAACAGGTCACAGCAGCAGGAGCAGAGCCAGCAAAGAATTGAAAAGTGACAGAGACTCTGGGTTAGAAAGGACCCTGGAAGGTGTGCAGCCTCACACCCTTGACTCACCTCCCTACACACACACCAGACTCAGGAGCTGCACTTGGCATGATCTCCAGCCACTCCATGAACCAAGGCTGGGAGTCACCTGTTCTCTCCCCCATCCATAAACTGCAGGACATGGCAGGGTCATCCCCCTCCCCCTAGAACCCATGGGTTGGGGTCAGTTGAAAGATCCTAGTTGGGAGGGGGGGTTCCTGGAGAAGAGACGGAGACTAGAGGCCCAGGTTACCATCACTCACCATGGCCTGAAGTGTCCATGCAGCAGGAAGGGTAGAAATCAGATTACATTAGTCCCAGAGAACACCTTGCCAGCTCCCAGTCCCAGGTCTGCCATGGGCAGTTGTGCAGATTGAGCACTGCTTATAGCAGACCTGCTCTGCGGGGGGAGGAGAGGGCACAGGCGCTCACCAGGTCGCTCACGAGTGGAATGGGCTTCCTCTTGCGGATGTCTGGCATGCTGTCAATGATGATGAGGCCACCTCCAGGGCTGCAAGACACACACAGGGATGTCAAGGGCCCAGGCTTCTCCCCTTCCTCCAAAAGACATCACTTGAGGCCCGGACAACACTTGATCTCCCTGGGTATTAAAGGTTGAATTCTGTTTCCCAAAAAGATACATTTAAGTCTTAGCCCCCTCGAACCTCAGAATGTGCCTTTATTTAGAAATAGTGTCATTGGGGTGCCTGGGTGGCTCAGTGGGTTAAGCCTCTGCCTTCGGCTCAGGTCATGATCTCAGGGTCCTGGGATCGAGCCCCGCATCGGACTCTCTGCTCCGCAGGGAGCCTGCTTCCCCCTCTCTCTCTGCCTGCCTCTCTGCCTACTTGTGATCTCTCTCTCTAATGAGTAGATAAATAAAATCTTTTAAAAAAGAACAAAAGAAAGAAATACGGTCATCACAAATATAAATAGTTAAGATGAGGTCACACCTAATCTAGTGTGACAGCAATGTGACAAGAGGCAGAGTTTAGAATGACACATCTAGAAACCAAGGAATCCTGAGGATTGCCAGCAACGACCAGCAGCCAGCAAGGCAAGGACAGGATCTCCCCTACAGGTATGGGAGGGACTAGGGGCCAGCCAGCAACTTGATTTTGGACTTCTGACCTCCAGAACTGTAGAAGAATCTATTTCTGTTGTTTTAAGCTACCCGTTTGTGGTAGGTTGCTATAGTGGCCCTGGGGAATGAAGATGCTAGATGTCAGCTTCCTCATCTGGGAAATGGGGAGATGATGCTGTTGCCTACGTTTAATGGAAATTTGAATTGAGCAAAACTAAATAACATGAAACCTTTCCTTTTGTTCAAAATTGGAAATAGATATGCATATTTAAAATCTATTCTGGGGACGCCTAGATAGCTCAGTCGGCTAAGCATCTGCCTTTGACTCAGTCATGATCCCCGGACTCTGGGATCCGGTTTGCTCAGCCAGGAGCCTGCTTCTCCCTCTGCCCGTCCCCTCCACTAGTGCACACTCTCGCTCTCAAATAAATAAAATCTTAAAAAAAAATAAAATCTATTCTGGAATGGGGCACCTGGGTGGCTCAGTCAGTTAGTTGTCTGCCTTCAGCTCAGGTCATGATCCTAGAGTCCCAGAATCGAGCCCCATGTCGGGGTACCTGCTTGGCAGAGAGTCTGCTTGTCCCTCTCTCCCTGCTTGTGCTCTCTCTCTCTCAGATAAGTAAATAAAGTCTTGGGGCACCTGGGTGACTCAGTCATTAAGTATCTGCCTTCGGGGGGCCACCTGGGTGGCTCAGTGGGTTAAGCCTCTGCCTTCGGCTCAGGTCACGATCTCAGGGTCCTGGGATCGAGTCCCGCATCAGGCTCTCTGCTCAGCAGGGAGCCTGCTTCCTCCTCTCTCTCTACTTGCCTCTCTATCTACTTGTGATCTCTCTCTATATATCAAATAAATAAAATCTTAAAAAAAAAAAAAAGTATCTGCCTTCGGCTTGAGTCATGATCCCAGGATCCTGGGATCGAGTCCCACGTCGGGCTCCTTGCTCAGCGGGAAGCCTGCTTCTCCTTCTCCCACTCCCCTGGCTTGTGTTCCCTCTCTCCTATATCCCTCTCTGTCAAATAAATAAACACAATCTTAAATAAATAAATAAATAAATTCTTAAAATCTATTCTGGAAGGAGTGATGTCAAAGCTGATGGGAAGAGGGGAACTGGAGATCTAGGCTACTGCCTCTTGGCAGTGTTGGCATGGCTGGTGGATCTGAACGAGATCTGTGCCCTGTACAAAATCACTTTACTGAGAGCTGCTCTCAACTCAAAGAGGATTCAGGTGTGGCTCCTCTCCAGAAGCTTCTCATTGTCGAGTGAGCGAGATGCCTGGCAGCATCAATGACTCGGGACAAGCCCTGGGACGCTATTCATACACCAGTGCTCCCCGCTCTATCAGGCAGAGGTGTGCTGATTACTGAACTACACCTGTGCTTGGCTGCTTCCCCTGCCTGGCCCTGCCTGCCTCACAGATTTCTCTTAAGGGCACTTCCTGCATAAAGCACGCGTACACCCCCGTGTCAGTCTCTGCATCCCAGGCTCCCCACCCAGGACACCTGCTCATCTGGGAGCGACAGCTTCTGTCTTCATGCCTCTGTGTGCAAGGGACGTGTAAGGGAAGGCAGTCACCTTCCTGCCGCTATTTTTAGAACATTAGTGGAATTTTAAAAATGTCTTTTACATCTAACCTCACCACTCAGACGCTGAAGGAAAAGAAAGCCCCGAAAATTTGAAACTTAAGAAATTGGATACGACAAATTGCTCCATGTAAGACCAAATCATTATCATTAGAGAGCCAGCAGCCACAGCAATAATCTGAGATATTTAAAAACAGAATCGAGGTGCGCTTGGGTGGCTCAGTCGGTTAAAGCATCTGCCTTCAGCTCAGGTCATGATCCCAGGATCCTGGGACTGAGCCCCATACTGGGCTCCTGCTTGACGGGGAGCTTGTTTCCTCCCTCTCCCCTCCACTTGTGCTCTCTCTCACTCGTTATCTCACTCTCAGATAAATAAAATCTTTAAAAATAAATAAATAAATACAATGAAAACAGAATCAAAGCAAAAAAAAAATTTCACTCCAGAATTACAGAGGTGTACTGCAGGAAATAGACTTCTCCTTTATCCTGCATTTATTTCTAGTGAGGGAGGGGGTGCAGGGGGAGGGGAGTGGTCTTGAATAATGCAAGCAGCTGGGACAAGGCATGTACCTCTTTGGACTCCGTTTCCCCACCTGTAAAATAGGGCTAGCAGGCCTCCCCAGTTTGTTGTAAGGATTCCATGTGTTACTGGTTTCTGTCTGGGGTTACATGATTTCACCCGATCTGTCACTCGCTCTGTCCCCCGTCTAAGTGGAATCCCCTGGGGGCACCTGGGTGGCTCAGTCAGTTAAGTGTCTGCCTTCGGCTCAAGTCATGATCCCAGGGTCCTGGGATTGAGTCCCACATAGGCCTCCCTGCTCGGGGAGGAGTCCGCTTCTCCCTCTGCCTGCCATTCCCACTGCTTGTGCAAGCGCTCTCTCTCTCTCTGACAAATAAACAAATAAAATCTTAAATATATAAATAAATGGAACCCCTTGCTTCCCTCACGGGGCTGAGGCTATGATGTAAAGCAGCCTCAAGCTCTATGTTCAAAACTTCCTCCTACCCCTACAATTCCGTTACTCACCCGCCTTTGAACCATAGGGATTTAGACATCTCTCCCTCTCCTCGGGCCTGTGGGACAGACAGAGAGATACGGTCACTGTGAGAGAGCCTCTCCCCAAGGCAGGGTAGGCTCCCCACCTCTTTTGTGTTCATGCTCTATAGTCCTGGGATTTTCACGGGCTGGTTCAAACCCTCGTAAGGTTCTGTCCTTCACCCAGCCTCACCTGCTCATCTGATCTTGTACCCCAGGGCCTTTGCCTGAGCTGTGTGAGCTCGTTGTATGCCCTCCCACCTACTGCACCCGAATAGCCTCCATTCGTCATTTGGCTCTCAGGGCAGACCCTGGGTTGACACCCCCATCTCCAATGCAACTAAAGGGTGGCATGGTGGGCAAAGATTGGAGAGAGTCCAGCCCTCTCTTCGGAAGTATTATTGAAGGATTTTGCATAGCACTTCTTCAGCGTCTCCTCCTCCAGGGAGTCTTCCTGATTGTCTTGCATTAGTTTTATGCTCCTTCTATGAAACCCAGAGAGTCTGCCCATGTTTATTTATTTATTTTTTGTTCTATGGCTGGTTCCATTATAAGAATAGCTACTGGGTTTGGTTTTTTTTCATCGAATTTGCTGACTTAGTGAAAGTTATTCAGTAGACATTATGCTGCACATTTTTTTCTACCCTTTGCCTTTAGAACCATGTGAGTGGAGTACTTCGTTAAAGATAAAATAGAATTCTGTTTTAAAACATAAGAAATTTGATTTGGAGTTTCTGCGGCTGTGATGTGTGATGGTCTAGGACTTTGGGAATTTGTTTAGGATCTCCTATTGCCAGCCTCATACCAGTTTGGAAGGGCCACTTGCATAAGGGCACTGCTCTGTCCCCAGCCTAGGGTGGCCTGAGCAGTTGAAGAGGTAAATGAATGGCCTCAATCCTGCTGCCCATCTGAACAGCCATCCTGACCCTAATGCTAACCTATCTTTCACTTAATTTCTTCTCTGACCAGACCTCAGAACTTTGCCCAGCCCTGACACTGGTACCCAATGCTATCCCAGGCATCGATTCCTCCCCCAACACCAATTTTAACTCTGACCTCTGACTGCTGCCCTAACTCTGACCTCTAGCCCTATCCCCATCCCTAACCTCTACCCCTACCCATGAACTTGACCCCTGACATGGCTATACCCATGACCTAGCTCCATCTTCCGGCTCACCTCTCCTTCTCCCCCAGCCCTCAAAATTCCGGGCTGGCATGGGGGAGACTGGGCTGGGCCTTGGTGGGGCCAGCTGGTTGGGGAAGAGGACAGGCAGGCACGGGTGAGAACACAGAACGGCCCCTCCAGAGACAGATGAAGCCAAGGTGTAGCTAGGGCCACAGAGGGGTCCGATTGGACAGGGACTGGGCGGGGAACGGCGGGGGAGGACAGAGAAGAGTGTGGGTGGGGCCAGGTTGGTGTGGGCGGAGCCATGAAAAGACCAGGATGTATGAGGTGCAGACAAGGTAGAGGGGGCGCTGGAGTGGGCGTGGCCAAGCTGTCCATGGGCGTGTCGTGGCTCATGTGGGCGGGGCCTGGGAACTGGCCCCAGGTGGGAGCTGAACGGAAGTGGCGGGGAGGCGAGCAGTCTGGTCCCCGCACGGGTGTGGGCGGGGCATGGGCCTGACCCGGCAGGTGGCGGTTTTCACTCACCTCCTGCAGCTGCAGCCGCACTTTGTTGAAGGCTCGAAGCCAGTTGGCCTTGGCCCGGGACATGGAGTCCTGACCCTCCTGGCCTTCCTCATCCTCTCGTCGCCTGAAACTGAGGCAAGGGATGTCATGAGGCTCCAGGGCCGGCCCTCCCTTGACCCCCAGTCCTTGGAGTGACGTCAGGCCCTCCGTGGACTCTCTGGCCCTTCAGAGACACAACGGCCCATCCGTACCCGTTCTGACGGCATCAGTGTCCCTTCTGCTTCCCCAGCCACGACGCTGGGACAAACTCCCCTCCATTCCCCAGGTCCATGCTGACCCCATCACGGCACCACTGACCCCGTGACAGCCCCTTGGTCCCTTCCCCTTACCTCTCCTCAGACTTGGAGGGCTCGGGCTCAGGTGCCCGCTCGGCTGTTGCCACCTCCTCCGGGGCGGCTGGCTCAGGGGCTGCCTTGGCCACGTCATGGGCCTCAGCAGGTACAGCCGGAGCCTTCTCCTCCTTCTCCGACGCGGCCGGAGGGAGGCTGACACGCTTAAAGTCTTTGGGCTCAGCCACTGCCACCTCTTCCCGCTGGGTGTAGCTGCCAATGTCATCAGGCACTTCCTCCTCCTCCTCCAGCTCCTCCTCCTCCTCAGGCAGCTCCTCCTCCTCCTCCAGGAAGTCCTCCAGGTCCTCATCCAGCTCCTCATCTAGTTCTTCGTCCAGCTCCTCCTCATCCTGGTCCCAGCGTGGGGAGTCCTTGTGGTAGCTGACCGAGCTGTGGCAGGAGTGGTAGGAGTCCCGGTCCCGCTCGTCCTCCATCTCGGAGCCCTGTAGACTCTGCTCGTCCGGGTCGAAGTCCTCGCTCAGCTGCGAGCTGCCCTGGCTCAGTTCCCCCGAAGAGGCATAGCGGCTACTGCCGGTGGGGCTGTGGGAACCAGCCGGGGCTCAGCGGCGGAGGCACAGAGCCACCACTGGACCCAGCCCCAGTCACACAGGTTCCAACACCCAGTCATTCACCCAGTATCAGTTAAGCCCCTACCGGGCATCACGTTCTGCCCTAGAGACCAGGAAACACAGCCATGAATGGAAGAAACAAAAATTTCAGTTTTCCGGGCCATTTCCAGTCTGGAGATACAGGCAGGAAACTCGATGGATGCCATTAGTGTTCACTGAGGACCTACTGTGCATCACTCCTGTCCATGCACCGTGGAGGCTGCAAATGCTCCTTTCATGTGCTGGGGACCCCAGTTAGTGCCCTTATCTCCAGCCTTTGGAGACAGTGCTCCTGAAACTTGCACATGGCCACACCTGGCTCTTGATGTCCCCGGGTCCCACACCTCTCTGCCTCCACTCCTTGCTTCAACCTCCATTCACAGCCAGCCCTGCAGTGGGTCTCCCCAGTTCTGCCTTGAAAACTCGTGCAAAATGCATCCATTTCCTTGCACCCTGGGCTCCACCCTAGTCCAGGCTCCGCTGCCTCTACCAAGTGCAGCCCCAACATCATTTCCCCAACCTACTTGCTTCCCATGGAAACCACAGAGGGACTTCTTCAAGTCATAAATGCGATCACATACCTCCCTGTTCCAAACCCTACTATAGCTTTTTAAAGCCCTTGGAATAAAGTCTGTGCCATGTGGCACACCCAGACTACACCCAGCGTGGCCCAAACCCTCCAGCCTCCCCACCTCCTCTCCCTCCAAGCTCCCTTCTCTCCCCCTGCTCCAGCCACATTAGCTTTCTCATTGTCCCTCCAAAATCCTATACTCTTTTTTTTTTAAAGATTTTATTTATTTATTTTACAGACAGAGATCACAAGGAGGCAGAGAGGCAGGCAGAGAGAGAGGAAGGAAAGCAGGCTCCCTGCCAAGCAGAGAGCTCGATGCGGGGCTCGATCCCAGGACTCTGGGATCATGACCTGAGCCGAAGGCAGAGGCTTTAACCCACTGAGCCACCCAGGTGCCCCCAAAATCCTATACTCTTGTCCACCTCTGGGCAAAATCCTTTGGTGCCCATTGAAATGTCCCTTCTTTGAGTGAGTTTCCCCCACCCTCTGGCCAAGTCAGGTCTTTATATGCTCCTAAAATGCCCCCCCTCCCCGGATCGTGCTGGGCATGACTAGGAAGAAATCTCTATCTCTACTTGGGGGCGGGCAGCATGACACATGGGCCACCCCTCATCCCCCTTATAATCATTCACTCAGTCACCCAGCAAACATCATTGCTTGCCTTAAATACTTCCTCCACTCTCAGTGACTGCAACCCCTTTCCCCAGACAGCTCCAGGGGTGCTGTAGCAACCAAAGTGGGGGTTTCTCCCTCTAGCCAATGTTTGCTGGTTTATGACTTTAGTTGATTGCTTTTTGGTGCTCATCCCTGTAGATGGCAGGAGACAGGTGGGGGATCAGCAGGTATTACTTGGGTGGAAAGGACTCCAAAGTCCCACCGCTGATGAATACCCCTGAAGTCCAGTCCAGCACATTCTGGGGCCCCTGGTAAGGGGACAGCCTGGGACTGGGATCCCAACATGGCTCTGGAAGTGTCCACCTGCAAACTCAGGCACCACATACATTGTCACAGGCTTGGCTTTGGGGCCATCCTCCCATCCTGGCTCTGACATACTGAGTCCCAACACAACTCTTACCCCATTCAGATGCTTCCCCTGGCTCCCATGCCCCTGAGTTAGCCACCCGAGGGCCTTCCTGCACGATCTGGCACCTTGCACCTCCCCAATCCGTGGCTGAGCCATTTCCTCTGCCTTGGACTCATTTATCCTTCAAGGGCCATCTCCCAGGCACCTTCCTCCAGGAAGCCCTCCCTACCCTTCCCCACTCTTAGAGTATCCAGTCCAATCCCTCCTTACAGCCAAGCCCCGACCTGTGGAATGGAATGTCTGTGTCTGGCTCTGTATCCCTAGTCTTTTGGATCACCCAGCACTAGGCAGCATAGCCATAGGATGCTCAGGGAGTGTGGCTTGAGTCACTCTCCGGGGAATGCAGCCATTTCTGCTTCTGCGTCCTCTCCTCCTTCTGAAAGGTCTCCCCTCACCCCTGCGTGGCCTGACCACAGCACGAGGGGAGGAGACTCCTCTTTCTCCAACATTCCCCACTCCATTCTGTTCCAGGAATGCTCACAGTAGACAGATTCCTCCAACCAAACACTTCCTGGCATTTTCTCTGGGTCTGATGCTATGGTCACTCTCCAGCTCGTTTTCTCCAAGAGAGGACTTTTCCTTCTTTGAAAGAGTTAATGGTTTATTAATATTTGATATCTTTTACTCTCAGCAGTTTCCAACACATTGAAACTTTGTTCCCATAATCGCATGAAGCCACCTTGAGTATGCAAATGAAGGCAAGAGATACTTTCATGAAGGAGATGTATCCTTCCGGGAACAAATATTTAGGGAAAAGACCCACAACCAAAAATCACACCAGGCCACTGCTTGGTATCCAGTAGGTTCCCCATAAACACTAGTCCGTATGACTTACCAGCTGTGTGACCCCAAACAAGTGACTTAACCTCTCTGTGCTTTCGTTCCCTGTCTACCAAATGGGACCAATAGTATTCTCACCCAGAGAATAAAATGAGATGATGAAGAGAAGGTGCCAGTCCAGCGCCAGGTGCATGGTTAGCTCCATGTGCCTTGTATCTAACAGTCCCCGTGTAGCACTTACAGATACCATTCTAAGCGCTTTACAAATATTCAGTCTGTTTAATACCGTGTTTGCTATTGTTCTGTTTGGAAACCAGGGCTGGGGTGATGGGGACAGCGAGGAAGGACAGCAGGCATGAAGGTCAGCCTCTGAGGCTTGAGGACCAGCCCCCTGTACAGGACAGTGGCATGGCCCGTGAGGACCAGGGGACCCACCTAGGGGACAGATATGGGACAGCCTACTTTCAAGGTACAGCTCCTGTGTCACCGTGCCCGTGGCCACCAGTCAGAAGCACAGAGTGGGGCCATTAGGAAGGACCGGGTGTGCCATGGCAGGACCATGAGCCGGCTGCTTGCTGGGGTCCTTTCAATGTCACTATGCCTCACCACGCTCCATGAATTCTCGTCTCTTCGCCTACCCGCAGTTCCCCTGCCCAGTTAGAGAGTACACAGAAACCAGGGCCTTTAAAGGGAGCGCCAAGGCATCCCCATATTTCGGGGGCACCTCTCAGGGTCCTCCTGATGTATCCCTCTTCCTTCAGCCCAAGCAGATCCCCTTTAACCAGGTTGGGAGATTTTCTTATAAGATCAAGGGTAAAGAAAGGACTCTATTACCTAAAAGAAAGTACGGACACCGCTTTCCTAGACCCACTGATCTCCCCCTCCAGTTCGTCCAAGTGCCCTACTCCTCTCTCCACTCTGGGGCACACAGTCACGTACACGCACATGCACACACACGGATCCCTTTCTCCAGGGTCACGCACCTGAGGGCCCGTGGCTCGGAGAACTCCTCATAACTGTGCATGGAGTCACTGTAGGATTCCCGGGAACCCAGGGGTGGTGGACGGACAGAATACTGGTGGACTGAGGCATTGGGCTGGGATGTAGTGTAATAAGGTGGTGGGATGCTGTTGCTTGTCTCGCTGCGATAGTCACTGTCACGATCGTCCACTGCACTGTCAGGGTCATCATCTAGACGAGAGAGGAGGGGAGGGAAGAGAGTGAGGAGGGGAGGGAGAGAGAGTACACCATGGAAGCCAATGCAGTCTCTCAGACTTCTCAGACTAAGGAGTCTTCACTGGCCGCCAACCCAAAAAGAGGAATCTTTGCCAGAATGAATGAAGGCTCTTGGGCCATGTTAATAGAAATAGAGGCTTTAGGATAAGGGAGGCGAAAACCTTGCTTTGCCAGTCAGACTGGGTTCATAGTCGGGGGTCCCAAGTAGGTCCTACAATATGAGGAGGACAAGGACAAATTGGAGGATGTCCTTCAGCTCAAATGTGAAAATGGACTTTGCTAAAACAAGATGAGTTTTTCCATCAGGCAGTGAGTCACACAAACACTCCAGGGGATGTTTAGAGGGCGATCAGGAGGACAAGGTGGAGTATAAATTTCCTTTAACACTCAGAGATTTCATGATGTCCGAGGATGCGGATCCTAGATCTGAACTCACATGTGTAGGAACAAAGAAGCGGCTCTGACAGATACTGTAACCCTCAGAAAGGGTTAGAGTCTTAGGTAGCAAGATCACCACACTCAGAATCTATCGCTAAAATGCAACAGAGTGGAATTGCTGAACTTCAGGTGTTTTATAAGAATTGAAGGACGTTTTCATTTGGTTTGTTTTCCTTGATAAAAAGGGAACAGTGTGGAAGGATGTTAGATTGTGGTGGCATGGGAGAGACTCAATTTATTTAGAAAGCAACATGAGGGTCACCTGGGTGGCTCAGTCACTTAAGTGTCTCACCCTTGATTTTGGATCAGGTCATGAACTTGGGGTCATGAGATGGAGCCCAGTCTGGCTCTGCGCTCAGTGGGGAGTCTGCATAAGATTCTTTCCCTCTGCCCCTCCTCGTCCCCGCCTGCATGTAGGCACACTAGCGTATGCTCTCTCTCCTTCTCTCAATAAAATAAAATAAAATAAAATAAAATAAAATAGAAAGCAACACTCGAAAACAAATGGGCTGCAAAAAAAAAAAAAATTAAATCAAACCCCTTACTGGGTGGCCTATGGCTCTTGTCTGTGACATCAATTTAGTTGCCAAAGGGGTGGCTTGTCCCTTTTTATCCTCATAAGGTTTTTTTGCTTATTTCCCAGATGTTTGTATGGTTTTCTTGCCTTATTATTTTAACCTTCTAATTTTTTTCCAACTAATCGTGTCCGTTTCTATATATTTGACAAATAGGTCCATTTTTGAAAATGTGGTAAACTGTTGAAAAAGTTAATTTCACCCTTCACATAGAAAACTAATTGGATTCATTCCCAAACCTGTTTTGCCTTTTGAGAAAACTTAACTTCATTTTCAGCGAACAAAGGCAGCCTTCCCAAAGTAATTCTGACTTCCTGGTTTCTCAGCTGACTTGGGCCACTGTGACCTACAGGCTTTTTATCCCGTCCCCATCATCTGTGGCTGCCATCCGATTGATGTGTTGTACGCCACCGGTGCTGCCATTTTAGGCAGAAGCAGATGTGAATTTCCACGGCTCAGATCTGCAAGCATCAGGGTGTAACTGTGAGGCCATGAAAGTGGGGGGGGGTCTGAAACCCAGACAATCCCCCAAGGGGACTCTGGACAATTCGTCAGTGTCACCAAAGTGCTCCTTTGACCAACTCGTTTTCTACCCAATTACCTGGGTAGATAGTCTTAAGCCAAATGGGCATTCTTTCCACCAAACTGTCCTTGACTGAGCCAAGATGTTTCCAACCAAATTGCATGGGGCTGTGGGCGTGTTCACCAAATTATTAATTTTTTTCTGACGAACTGTCTTGCTTTGGGGCAAATTGCCTCCTACTGGATTCTTTCTGCTTTCACCCAGACTCTGCTTTTTACCAAATAGTTCTTGACCAAATTGCCTGATTCCCAATAGGCATTTCCAGCCACTCTGGTTTTAACGAAATGACCCAACTGTCATAATTATCAGCTTTTGCCAAATTGGTTTCAGCCAAAAATGTGCTTGTTTTTGACTGCATTGTTTGTTTGTGGTAAACTGTTTGTTAACCAAGAATTCTTGTTTGCCAAACGCCTATTTAGGCCAAGTTGGCTTTTGACAAGTTGTTTTGGATCAAAGTATTTGTAAGCAGTTTCCCTGGTCCTGAAGGGAGGACATAGTGGAAGTTGTCCATCAGGATCTGAGCACCCAGTGGGTGGGGCAGGGGGAAGGAGGTAGATTCACACTCAGGCTAGAAGACTAGATTTCCCTGGAAGGGACAGGACATAGAGAAAATGAGCTTATTGCTCAGGGAGGCAAGCATCGAGCATCGAGTTACGGGGCAGTCGGGGATGGTTACTTGTTTCCTTCAACCAGGAGTTAAATTGGAGGAAGATGGCAGGGAACTCTGGAAGCTGAGGTCTCTGGAGTGATAAGTGCCTGGGGGTCCCTGCCCAGCTGCTCCTTCTGAGACCCTCTGACCCCTACCTACCGCTGCCAAGTGACATTGGGGCCCATTCCCAGGTGGAGGAGGAAGATGGGGAGACAAAAAGAGGAAGGAGTCACAGGAGAGGAGATGACATTATACATGGGGGACAGGGGGAAGGAGTCACAGTGCCCAGCTGGAGACAGGCAGGTCTCTGGTCTAAGGGCCCACTCCTCCCAGCTGAGTCCGTCCACCCCAATAATGGTGCCCACTCCCCACCAAACAGAGCAGGACCCTCAAGACAGACGTTAATGTCAAGGGACAGGAGGGCACAGGAAGGGCCTTGCGAGTCCTCAGGCCCCAGTGTGTCCGTCATAGGCTCCCTGCGTCCTTGGTGGTGGGGCGGAGGCCTCAGGGTGGCCAAGGCACCCACCTCCCCATGGCCTCCCAGAACATCAAGCTGAGTACTTACTCTGCTGCTCACCCCAGCCAAAATAATTCCAGTTGCCTACAAAGAGAAGGGGCAGAGATAATAAAAGGGAGCAGGCGGAGGGGGGGCATGGGGAGGGGACTCCCCCATCCTCCTCATTTTCCCCATCTCCCCCTCCCACCCCAGGACTCCGGTCCCCTCCTGCCCTGAGTATCTTCTCAGAATATCACTTTAACCACTGACATTTGTGACACCTTCGATCATCACTTTGGGAGGAAGGTGGGATATCCCCATTTTTCACAGAGGCCATAAGCTCAGCCAGGAAGTAATAAAGGGGGCATTTTGGCCCAGAGTTTTCTGACTCTGAACTCTGGAGTGAGCACTCCTCACGCTTTCCCTCCCCCTTCTAGAATACAAGGAAAGAAACACTGAACTGGAAACCTAAACTTTGAAACACCACTGATGGGTGGGTTTTAATCATTCTGCTCATTTTACAGGTGAAGAAACAGGGCTCAGAGAGGTAGAGTGAGCAGTCTAAAGTCGCACAGCTTCTGAGGACCAGGAAGAGAACCACATCTTCCCTCATCCCCTCATCCTCAGCACGTGGCATCTTGGAAAAGTGCCTTGGACCAGAATCCTGTCTCCTCTGACACTTGGCTGCCTCCTCCAAGAAATGGCGGTGACGAAACATTTGCAAGAGAACTTGGAGGTAAGTGAGGGGGGTAGGTCTCCATTCCCAAATTGAACCCAACCCTCGGGCCAGTCCAACTGCTCAAGTGTTTGTTCTTCGTCATCTGCGCCTGCCTCCACTTGCCTGACACTGTCCGCCGCCCCCCCCCAGCCCTCCAGGGACCCCATTCACCAGGGAGGGAGTTAGTAATTTCTTAGGGCAGCGATGACCCCTTCCCAGGTAGGGAAGTCAGAGAACTTTCTCAATAGCACTCCCAAATTAGTGTGGAAATGGGGTTCCCAACTGCAGTCCCCCAGCCCTTCCGCCCACCGGGCTCCATCATTACCATCCTGGGCATATGGGGGTTCGACAATGGATATAGGGGAGACTGTGAGAAGGGATGAAAGGGGGAGGGGCAAGCAGATGGAAAAAGAGAAAGAGGTCAAAAGGTGGGGTCAAATGTCAGGTGGGGCTCTGCCCTGAGACTGTACCATTTGTCACTTCCTCCCCACTCCAGGGAACTCAGAGGGCGCTTTTAGGGGACAGACATCTCCTTGGCCCATGCAGAACTGGCCTGGATGTTTCTGAGTATCCACAGGGCCAAGGAGGATAAACACTCCCGAGAATTTCAGCCGTGGTGGAGAGGCAGTAGTCAGAGGAACGTGACCAGCATTATCCATAGACGCAGAGCAGTGGGAAGAAAAGCAAAGCTGGAGCCCCTCAGACCTCGAGTTCAAATCCTAGCTCTGTCTCCTGCTGGGTGTGTGACCTTGGGCAAGTCACTTCTCCTCTTGGGCCTCAGTTTCTCTATCTAAGAAAATGGGCAGAGGAAACAGCCTTCATCCATTGTACGTGTGCCTGTTGTATTTGTGTTAGCAAGACTGTTCACATCACCAGACTGTGGGCTGCTTGGGGGGATGCGGTCTGTGGGGGGCCGCAGGAAAGGTCCTCATTCAGGGTCTGATGAATGGAATTAAAGAGTCTGCAAAGTGTTTTTCAAATCTCTAGTAGGACTCTCTTGTGCCCTTCCAACAGCCCTCAGAGTGAGGGCACTGTCAAATGTCCTCTTTTAAAGAGAGGGACTCTGCGGATCAGAAAGGGACACCGGCATGCCTGTGACCCCAGAGCAAGGCAGGACTCACATCCAAGCCCCAGATCTTTTCTTTCCACTGCACCGCGAGCAGATACTGTGTGCTCTTAGGATCTGTTCCTCGGGGGTGGGGGGTGGCCTGTTACACAGACAGCCATGGGTGGGGAAGGGATGAGGTTTCATCTGATGCCCAGGGAGGAATTGAAATGTACTTACAACACTGGTTGCTGGGGACAGGGAGAGGCTTGTCTTGTTCATCTTGGAATGAATACTGAGAGGGAGGGAAGGAGAGAGAGTTGTTCTCAGGAGGGGCCAGAAGCCAGACGACCAAGGTGGTCCTCTGCTCTGTTCCATCCTGACTACCCCTGCCTCCCAAATCACTGTCTGCAGGAGAAGGATACAGATGTCCACAAAAAAAGACACATGCACACACGCACACACACACACACAAACAGACACAGAAACAGCGAGAAACAGGAACAGAAAAAGAAAGAAACCACAGACGAGGGAAAGAAACAGAAGTGGAAGAAAGAGAGAACGGTGGGGGAAACTGAGGCAAGGAGCAGAAGAAAGGTCAGGGATGAGGTTGGACAAAAACTATTATAATGTGGGGGTTGCCTTTTGGCACTCCACCTCTCACTAAAGAGAGCTCTGGTCTCGCCTGCTTTTTCTTCCCAGGCTTCGCCTTCAAAGGCTGCCTTCTGATCCCCGCTGGGTCTTTGCACTGTGATGATACAAAGCCAAGAAGAAGGGGGTTGCCATGGAAGAACAGGGGCCCAGAGACCAAACTGGTGGGGGAGAACTTTGAAAAGTCCAAAAGTATGAACCAAACAGTTGAGGGATGTGGGGCAGAGAACGGAGGTGAGGGCTGCTGCGGGGCCCTGTGTCTCCTTGAGGGTATCTGGCAAGGGCAGGACTCCAGCGGATTGAAAGCATTTCATCGTTGGTGGACTGTGTGTTCTTTGATGTCCTCCGTGCTTTGAGAAGGCACCAAAGGGGGCTCTGATTTTGTCCAGTTAGAGACACAGAGGCAGACAAGTGGAGAGCAGAACAGAGACAGGAAGGAGAGGACGTGGGAGACAGAGGGAGGGACAGGCCCAAGAGAACAGAGTCCCCCCGCCAATGCTCACCTCATCCTGGTCCCGCATGGCATTCAGCTGCTCCAGCTTCTTGGCCCAGTAGCGCGCCTCCTCCTCGGGAATGTCTGGGAGCAGAGTCCTGGCTGTGAGTCTGGAACCCCTCCCTGCCCCTCAGCCTCCAGCCAGGGCAGCCTGCTGGTCTATGGGCTGGTCTCAAGGGGGTGGAGGAAGAGGAAGGGAAGACAAGGTGGTTTCCCATTCCCCTGCCCCAGAGCTGCCTTGGGAATGAACAGAAGATGAGACAGGAGATGCCTCCTAGCATTCCAAGGGTGAGGAAGCCATGGGTTCTTGGCAAAATGCTGTGGAGAGAACTGAGCTGCTTCCAAGAGAAGAAGAGAGACCTCTCTGCGTCTCCGCTGTTTTTCTCTACATGTCTCTTTGTCTCTGTTTGTCTCTCCTCCTATCTCCAGCTCACCCTGCAGTCTAAGACTTCACCAAGGACCAGCCCCGGTCAGTTCAGACCCAAGTCCTATGGGTCCAGAAGATTTGCTGGCCCTTGGTGACCTGGGGGGGGGGGCTGTGGTGTGCTCCGCACGTGGCACGTGCCTGCCCTTCTGATTCGCGGCAACTGGGACACTCTCTCTTCCAGGGACAGGAAACTTCATCCTCAGAAGGAAGGGCAGTCTGAACCCACCCAACCCTGGCCATTCCCCTGGGTCTGGTGAGGATCCTGTGTCCCCCCACCCCACACTCACCTAAAGGCAGCTCGAAGCGGGTGTCAAGGAGGATGCGGTGGAACGTGGGGTCCTTGGTGCCGCAGATCTCACTGTCCGCCATGATGACCTGAGAGTCCAATGTCAGCCACTCTCCAGGGCCCTCCTGGGGTTGGGGTGGGGGTGACAGTGTCCAAAGTGATGCAGGGTGGAGCAGGGGTCCACTACATGCTGACCAGCAGTCCCCCGACTCTCACAGAAGATGCCTTCCCCTCATCTCACCCTCACCCCAAGAGCAAGGGTCATGCCCACACGTTACAGACAAGGAAACAGACTCAGAGAGAAGGTTCCGGTCCAAGGCAACGTGGTGGGTCCAAGAAACCCAGAGGCAGGGACCCAGAGAGAAGGCCCTGTGGGGCCAGGCAGGGGTGGTCCCAAGTTTGCACAGCTATGCCTCATCTGTCATGGGCATATGTGGCCCTAGTTTCAAATAAAAGTCCTGGTGCCCATCCAGGGGAAAACCCCCCACCCCAAGTGAACAAACCAGTCCTGCGGTCACAGGAGACAGAGCAGGACACACGCATCTCCAGCCTGGAGAGGTCAGGGCAGAGCCAGGGGTGGGGTGGGGTGGGATGGGGCTGGGGTATTCAGAGGGAAGTTAGGGAAGTTTCCTGGAGGAGAGGCCATGAGGGCTGAGCTTAGAGGGTGATGGAAGGGATACTTGAAGCCCAGGGAACAGCACATGCGAAGGTTCAGAGACCATCTTTGGGGCCTACAAGGGGTGGAAGTTGGAGGGGGGCAGGGGAGATGAGGCTGGCAAGGTAAGCGAGTGCCATCGAGAAGGCATCCCAAAGGAGATAAGCAGGGATGACAAGGAAAAGTCCTAGGGTGGTTAAAATCCCGGTGGGCTCAGCATGAAAGGTCTGAGTGGAAGGAGTGAGATGTAAGGCCAGGAGGCGAGGGAGGAGGCAAAGGTTTTTGTCTAGTACCTTCAGGACTGGTGTAGCCTTCTCCCAGCACAAAGTGCTAATTACCCACAATAACCCTTCTCCTTTCTTCCATAGAAATACATTTTCAGGGCTCCTGGGTGGCTCAGTGGGTTAAGCCTCTGCCTTCGGCTCAGGTCATGAACCCAGGGTCCTGGATAGAGCCGCACATCGGGCTCTCTGCTCAGCAGGGAGTCTGCTTGCCCCCCCCCACCGCCTGTCTCTCTACCTGCTTGTGATCTCTCTCTCTCTCCCAAATAAATAAATAAAATATTAAGAAAAAAAAAGAAAAAGGAAAACAAATACATTTTCAGCAGGGCCCAGGGCTGTGCAGCTCAAGACTACATTTCCCAGGCAGCTAAGTGTCCACGTGACTAAGTTCTAGCCAATAGGATGTGAGTGAAGTGCTGTGAGCAGCTTCCAGGTTAGGCCCTTCCCTTGCCACCTTTTCTTCCCTTGATGGCAATGCAGATGTAATGGGGATCCTCCAGCAGCCATCCTGGGCTGCTCAGGGAGAAAGGCAGAGCAACAAGATGGAAGGAGTTCAGACCCTGGTGACTCTGGAACCACCATCACAAACGTTCTTGGGGAAGAGAGATGCATGTTCATCTTGTGAAGGCCACTGGCCTCTGGGCCCCTCCAAGGCCCTCCTCCCCAGCCCTCGGCCCTCCACTCACTTCGTTGGACTGGCGGATGGTCCGCAGGGGAATCCACACGGTGCCCACCATGGTGTCCCAGATGAGACCCTTGTTCCACACCTCCACTGTCAGCCCCAAATCCAGGCGGTTAATCTCGCTGTGGAGAGAGGGGAGGGGCATGACGGGGTAAGAGTGACGGAGTAAAGTCTTAGAAAGTTCAGTTCACCTGCCTTAGGACACACAGCCAAGTGAAATTCAAACCCAGGCCTGGGTGAGTCCTACCAGGAAGGTAACACAGCGGTTCTTGTTTTACAGAAGGGAAACTGAGAGCAAAGGGTTAATTTACATGCTCAGGGTATCACAGCAGAACCAGGATTACAAGTTGGGAAGGAAGGAGTGAGGAAATACATCACACATTTCTTGTATCGCCAACTCCCTTGGCCCTTCCTTGAGCCCTCAAGACCCCAAGAGTACTTGGCTCAGACACCCTCCGTGGCTCCCTATTACCCCATGATGAGGGTATTCATGATGTCTCCATCCTTCCCGGGGTCATCTCTATTCAATCATATGGGGACACCCATGAGAACATGAATGATACCATCTCTAGGCACTTCCCTTGCAGGACTCATCCTGAAATATGCAGATTTGGGGGGAAATCTTTGGTGAATGTCCAGCTCACTGAATTTACCAATTTACCAAAGATTCATCTTAATGAATGTTCTCCTGGCATATAGCAGTGACCTGGTCATTCAGCAACTGGCTTTCATGGATTGGGGGACTACACTGTCTTTTCCCTTCACATCTTCCCTAGAATTGTAGGGCCAGCTCTTCCCCTCCCCTCTTTCCCCAAACTCCTCCGTTTCAAGATCCTGACTCTGAGTTCTCTCATGACCTCCACCACTGCTAGTCCCCAGCCAAGCACTGCCCAGGAATTTGAGGGCTGTGTGTGTCCAAATCTCAGCTCTGCCGAGTATAGGCTGTGTGACACTGAACAAGTGGTTTGGCCTTTCTGGTCCTCTGTTTCCTCTTCTGTAAGATGAGGATTAGATTAGCACTCTCTCTCCCAGGGCTGTGGGGAAAACGGATTTAATCAAAGCCTTAGAAGAGGGCATAGGACATGTTTGTTGGTCATCATCAGAGAAGATGGGAAGTAATATGAGGCCCTGAGTGGCTCCAGGTTGAGGGGAGGGTCCAGGTCTTGAGTTGATTCAGTTGTTAGGCAAATATTTATTGAGCCATCTGCTGTGTGCCAGGCCTTGTCCTTGGCACGGGACTCACAGCGGACTCACAGCGGAGACAGAGACCAACTGGCCCCTACCCTCCTAGAGCTCACAGTCCAGAACCAGGGACCAGAAATGTGTCGAGAAATCACACAAATGACTAAAGTGATATTTGGTGGCTAGGACTGAAATTACTCTCCAATGGCAGCTTGGGGATGGTGGTCAAGGAGGGCTTCCCTAAGGAGGTGACTCAGTGGAGATTCAAAGGACGAGAAGGACCCTGCTGGAGGGAGGGGGGAAGAAAGAAGTGCAAGCGAAAAGGTCCTGGATGGGGAAAAGCTACCCATGTTGGGGGAATGGTCCAGAGGGGGAGGTGGCTGGGGCAGATGAGCTAGGAGTCATCGATGGAGGGAGATACTGGCAGGTCACAGGGGCCAGGCCTGGAAAGAGGGTGTTGTGGAGAGGAGTGTGGTTTTTTCCTGAGGTTCACAAGCCATGAGCCACGGGCAAGTTTAGAGAGTGACAGGATGTGATTTGCAGTTTTAAAAATATCCCCCTGGCTGCCTGGAGGAGAACAGATTGCTGGGAGGCAGGAGGCGGGCAGCAGCAGGAGGCCAGGGGCGGAGGCTGGCGGGCAGCAGGGACTTGGCTGGTGGCCATGGAGATAAAGGGAAGCAACTGGATTTAGGAAGTGCTTTGGAGGCAATGCTAATGGCTGGACATGGGGCCGAGGGAGGAGGGAGTGGAGTCCCAGACGACATGCAAGTGTCCGGCTCTGCTCTGTGGGACCAGCGAGGTGCCAGATCATGCTAGCCCAGTCACTGCAGACTCACAACATGAAATCCTGCTCCCAGCTGGGTTGGCTGCCCCGCACAGCGATGGTCGTGCTCTTGACATTCTGCACCTTCAGGGTCACGTACGTGTTGAATTTCTCTGTGGTGGTGAGAGTGGGGGTCAACACAGGGGTTGGGGGACCCTCTGTGCCCATTCTCAAGCTCTAGAGGACCCTGCTGTGATCCCTCAGGGTCTCTGTGTGCTTGGGGCTTCTGCCCAATAACGAGGTCAAATATATTGAGCTGTTTCTGTGCTTAAACCCCAGAGTCCCTCCCCGCCAGTCCCGTAGAGCCCAAGGGAAGGGCCTTGGTAAAGGGAGATGTGGAATTTTGGGATGCCTAATCTTGCTGCTTATAAATTATGGGTACAATAGCTTTGGGGTTTTAGCTGGGAAGACTGAGGCCCCAGATAGTGGAACAAAATTGACAGTAGGAAACTCCCTTCACTTCTCTGAGCCTCACTTTTCCCACCTGTAGACAGATCTAAGTATCCCCACCCTGTCTCTTAGGATCATGGGAAGGGCCCCTGACTCAAGGTGAACACCACCTCTATTGGATTCTCCAGGAGATGGCTGGGGAGACTTTGGGATTGCAGGCCAAGTCTGACACTCTGTTTTGCTCAGCAGACATGCAGCCCAAGTCCCCTATCACTGGCTCAGACCCTCTCTGCTATCTCTCCAAGACACAGACAGACAACACAGGACAGGGCAGGAATAGAGGCCACTTACCTTGAGCACCATCAAACTTGGCTTTTTTGACTGTGGAGAGAGACAAAGAAAGGGAAGGGAGATGGGTAGAGAGTAGGGAGAAGAGAGAGACCGAGACACAGAGAGACACACCAAAATAGAAATGTAACAAGGGAGACAGAGAGGAGAGAGACACAAAAAGAAAGAGCCAAAGAGGAAGGGCAAAGATAGAGAGCAAAAGAGACACATCAAGAGACCAAACAGAAAACAGAAACAATAGCAAGATCAAGAGATGAGATCAGAGACAGAGACAAAGAGATAAGGAGACAAAGAGAAACAGGAAGGAGAGGAGGGAGGCAGGGATGAGAGGGAGAGAAAGAAGCCATCAGATGGATGAGTACAGGCAGACCTAGGGGTTGAAAGAAATTTGGATCCTGGGCATAATTTCTGTCCCTCATCCCTCCCCATCAAACTCGCCCAAAGCTCCCCCACCTCCAGCTGTGCCTTTACCCACAATTGAACAGGATTCCAAAGAAGGAGCTGAGCAGGGGATAAGAGGGGCCTCCCACAGGAAGCCCTCCAGGATTGCAGCAGAGAGAGACCAGTTGGGGAAGGAGAGAGGGATAAAGAGAGGAGAAAGACAATCTCCAATGACCCCCTCCACCTGTCAGGCTAGTGAGACTTCTCCCCCAATTATCCAGCTCAGTCTGTCCTCCCAAGTGCTCCAGGAGTTTGAGGTCTAACATTCAAAATGGACTGGGTGAGATGGAACAGAACAGTCCAGAGAGTTGGCTCCAGAGTGCCCACACAGCTTGTCCAGCCCAACTTGTTTATGAAAGGTGAAACCCAAATATGCATCAGGGTCCCATGTGGTTCAGTCTCTTTATGTTTCACATCAACTCACAGTGACTTGAAGCAATTCCACTCTTTACTGGCTTTTCTCACAGGATATTAAACTTACTTTCAACATCACTCGTACCCTGGAGTTGTCCCCACCATCCTTCTCTACCATTCACTCTCTGTCTCCACCCAAAACCAGCTCCCAAACTGAGCTCTTTCCCCTGCTTTCTACAGTTCTCCCGTTCTCCCTTTCTCCTTTTCAATGAACATTTTTGTTTGTGTAGGCAGTACAGGCACATTTTACAAAATCCATGGCATACAATGAGAATAAGGCTCTTTTCTACCCCAGTCCTCACGATCCCATCTGGTGCAATCCATATTACTAGTTTCTTGTAGTGCTAGAGATAGACGGTTTCTGATTCAGCAATTGTGTGCGTGTGTACATTATTTTATTTTCTACACAAATGGCAGCATTCTACACCCTCTATAGAAACTTTCTGTTTCTCAGTGCATCTTGAAGAGTATATGCAGTAAGTTGAAGGATAAATTCCTAGAAACAAAATTGTGTTTCTATCCTTTCTTTTCTTTTGAGAGTCAAGTTCAGCCCTTTTCTGGGAAAATGCCATGGCCTCCCATCTTGGCTTCATATCTCTGTCCTCATCACTTGAGTTTCTGTCTTGCAAAAGCACCCGAATGAAACCAGAGAAGAGAGAATTCCCATCAAGGGTGAGGGACGTGGAGTAGTTCTAAACACTTGCCATAAATACTGTTTGTTCCTATTGTAGACAGACGGTGTACGTGTCTGGTGGGCGGGGGACGGGGGGGGGGATTGTAGCTCAGAAGTACTAAGTGAGCTCCCTAGAGTTACAGAACAAGAGAGAGAATGATTATCTTCCTATGCCAATGCCAAAGCCTCCAAGAAAACCGAAACTTTAAATGCAAATGGGTTGTGCATCGTACTTATCACACCTGGGTTTGGGTTTGGGAGGTTAGAGTGCAGACAAAGCCCTTGGCTGAACATTGGGAGCGATGGGTACCATTTCAGCATGGAGTCAGGTGAATCCAGGTTCGGCTTACAGTGCTGTGTAAACCTGGGCAAGTGAATCCCCCTCTCTGGGCCTCCATCTCTCTCTCACTCCATCTCTCTCTTTCTGTTTTTCTAGATCTGGCTTTCTCTCTGTCTTTTATCTTTGTGTCTCTGTCTCCCTTTCTCCCACACCCCTAAATTCGTGACCGTGTGCTATCTTTCTCACCTCCTCATTCAAGGCACATAACTTCACATGTAAAGGCCCCTCTCCTGAAGGCATGCTCAGCTTCTGTCCCACTGGCCCCCTCTCATACCCTCCGCCTCACTCAGCCCACAGGGAACTCAACTTCCTCCCTCTCACCCCTGGGGCTGAGTGAAGCTCAGGACACTTAGGAATATACCCAGCAGGAGTTACAGACCTCCCTCCTAGGGGAGCTCCTGCTTGCACACCTGGCGACTGTGAAGCTGGGAGTGGGGACGATGCAGAGGCAGGGGCAGGACAGGGAAGAAGAATGGTGAAAGAGACACAGACAGGCTGAGGAAGGCACCCACACATGGAGGGATCACCATGGGGAAAGAAAGAGAAGCAGACAGGAGGGGTTAGACAACAAGTCATGAGAGTCAGAGACAGAAACTCAGAGACACAGAAAAAGAGAGACACACAGATGTCCACAGGGGAGGGCCAGCAAAAAGAAGAGGCAGAGTTGGAAGGGAACGGTTGGAGGAAGAGATGAGGGGCTGATTGTTGTCTAGCCAGGCCTGGCCTGGGCCCTGGCCTGCAGCTCCTGTTCTGTATCCTTTTTTACAGACCAGGGACAGAGCTCAGAGAGGAGGCTCATCATCTAAGGTCTGTCCTCCATCCTCTTTTCCTGGTGGGGGATGGAGTGTGTCTGTTTCCCTCTTCTTGGTTCTGTTTCTCTTCCTTCCCTTCTCCATCTGTCTCTGTCTCTTTCATCCCCCACTCCCTCAGATTACCCACTTTCCTCCTCCTTAAGCCTCCCTGGGCCAGAGCTCAGTTGGTGCCCACCAGCAGTGGAGTGATATTGGAGGGTGCTCTACCTGAAGCCAGGCTCTGGCTCCCAGGTCCCTTCAGCGAGTCCAGAATGAAGACCTCAATATGTGTTTATCACTAGGAACTCAGAGGGAGGAGGGGTAAACTCAGAAGGAAATGAGGAATCAAGGAATGGGCTCAGAGTGGAGAGGCACACTCAGAGGGGATATGGGGTAGGGGGCAGGGGGTGGAAGAGAGAGGACTAAGGAAGAAACCTCCAGAGCTGAAGGAAGGTCTTGGTGGGGGAGGGGACTCAGGAAGGCAGAGGAACAGGTGTCATCAGAGGTGGGGCTCCGAGGAGGAGGGGACTCAGGCAGGGGCTGCTGGGGCTCTGAAAAGGGACTAAGTCCATCTCCTTCCGTCTTTCCAGGCAGTAAATGATCTGAGTCACTGTCGCCTTCACCACCACAGTCATCACATCTCTGCCCTGCCACTTTCCCCCTGCTCACTGGCACTGCTGGAACTCGAGCTGGAGCCGAGCTGCAGTATCGGGGTCACCGGGGCGGAAGCACCACCCCTCTCCCACCAGCTCCTAGTCACACGCGCAAGGCTATTTATAAAGTGGGCACAGAGGGCGTGGGCGATGCGACAGCTGGGAGTGGCGGGTGGAGGAGGTGCCCACGGCCCTCCCCTCTGACAAGCCAGCAGGAGACACTGCCTCACAACTGTCAGCAGCCTGCATGGCCCTTGGGGGCCCCATCAGCCCTGACTGATTAATGTGGTTACATAGGCAGATGCTGGCCAGCGCTGAATCTGTGGAGGTGGGAGCCGGGGCTCAGGTTGGGGACTCCCATAGGCTCTACCAGGCTCTGGGCCTCTGTTTCTGCATCTGGAAAATGGAGCGAAGTAGGGCCTTCTCCCCTTCCTCCTCCTCCCATATTCCCTTCTCTTCCTGCTCCCCTTTCTTTTTCATCATTATTAGAATCGGCCTTATTATACTGTCATGACCAGTATTTTTATAATTACCATTACCAATATCATTACTATTTATATTATTTGGTGGGGTTCTAAGTGTGCAGGTCTAGATGAACCTGGATTCTAATTGAGACAAATTGCAGTCTTTGGGCACCTCCTCCATGACCTTCCAGGCCTGGAGTGGGGGCAGGTGAAGAGTAGATGCCAACCACCAAGGGAAGTGCCTGAAAACCCGCCTTCGGGACATGCTTACTGGGTGTCAGAAGACACTACAAGATGGAGAAAGAGGGAAGGGAAACAGAGAATTCAGAAATCGATTTTAAGATGTTTGGTGGTTTTATATGCAATGTCGATGGCCTACATGAACCTTGTGGTAAGGACACTGGCCCCACTGGCTTTCAACTGGGAGAGAGGGCTTTTACCCTCCATTGACAGAAATAAGCCAGAGCCCGACAGAAGACTTCGGTGTAAAACATAAACACACCAAGAACCTTAACAGGGATTTCTGTCTGTATTTTTGCCAGGGGCTGTCACTTAGAACTAAGCCTGACACATAGTAGGTGCTCATTAAATTGTGCTCAATTAAGTATTGACAGAATTTCCTCCTCCAGCAGCCCTGTCCTAGATCAGCCCCATCGGCACAGGCGGGCGCTGTCCATGGTGTGGAGGGCGTTGTTCCTGCTCTGTCCACGGTGCTGAACCCCTGTCCCTGCCCAATTACCTCCAATGAACTTGGTACGTCTTTTTACATCCTGTGTACTACTGAGCCCTCCTCAGGCCTGAGAACGCAGTGAGCTCTCAGGAAATGTCCTACACCCATGGAAAGCTTTTAGTCCCCATTAATAAAAACACCATCATCGATTTTTCCTATCATCCGCTCACACTTACAGACCCTTTCCACAGATGAGGCATTGTGCCAAAGGTTCTGCGTGCCTCATATCACTGGAGTTCTAGCAAACCTAGGCAGTGGGTACTATTAATGTGTCCATTCTGCAGATGGGCACACTGAGGAATGAAGAGGATAAAGGGCTTGCCAGGAAGTGGTGGTTTTAGGGATTCGAACGCAGGCCTGGTGAACTAGGGATGTCCTGGTTGGCACCTCAGAGAGGAACTGCATTGTATGTGGGAGGAAAGTGAGGTACAAGTTAGGGAAGGGGCTAAGATTGCAGTCCTGAAGAAGAATCAGAGCCAACCCTGGAGAGCATCCTATGAGTACAGTGAGAGCAAAGACCCAGATACAAACTTGCCTGGCTACATGGTATCAGAAACAAGGCAGACAGGAGCAGAGGGATTTATGGAGGCTTCCTGGGAGAGGAGCAGAGGAAAAGCCACAATGAATCAGGGAGAAATGACACATCTCTTTATTGAGTGGTTGAAGGAAGAAGGTGATCCTAGGACAGATTCTCATCCCATGAAAGGGACTTGGCTTCCCTTCCTCCAAGAAGAGGCTCAACTTTCACCCCCAAATCCCAGTAGGCTGTGGAGTCAGACAGCTACATTTCTGGCTCTGTGGCACTAAGCAAGTTGTTGAACCTCCCTGAGGCTTGGTTTGCCTCATCTGTAAAGTGGGTTTCTATGAGGATTAGAGAAGGCAGTGGGCAAAAAGTCCTCGACACCATACTTGTAGAATGCCAGATAAGTGAGGCTTGTTGTTGATATTATTAATTATGAGGCAAACTCATCCTCATATGAATTTGCTAATTGTATGCAATATTCATTCATGAAATATTTAGGGAGCCTTTAAAAACATTGAGTGGCCTGGCAAAATGTTGTACGGTACATAAGAAGCTCTAGACCTGAATACTCACGACCATGACTTTGCATGTGCTGTTCCCTCCACCTAGAGCACCATTTACCTTCTGCTTAGCTCCCCCTTATCTTTGGAGACCCAGGCAAATGTTGGATGGGGGGCCGCAGGTAAAGACAGGCTTCCCAAAGGAAGAGAGCCCTGGATACCACCTTCCGTGTCTCCCTCAGCCCTTCCCTGTTCCTCCCACTCTGACTCCACCAGCATGAGGCCAGAGTAACGCTGGGTCTCCAGGAACAGTGCCTGGCATAGAGTAAGTGCTCAGCTAATGCTTGCTGATTAAATAAATGAATGAATTCATGAAGGAACCAGGTAGTACGTGGCATTTGCAGCCTCAGGACTCTACCAAGCCCTAGCAAGTGGATGGTGGGGGGAAGGGGGGCATTGGGACTCCACAAAGATAAAGAAATGAGAGGGAGCAGAGGCAAGACTTATATTAGGTGGTGTCCTATGTCTTGCTTTCAGGTATGTATGCAAGAGTTGGCATGTGTGTGTGTTTGCATGTGTATCTGCTAGTGTTAACAGGGCAGGCAGGTGTGTATACATGCACACATGTGCTTACTTGTACCATCTGAATGCAGGGGATGATCCGTACATATGTGTCAGGGAGTACAGTGTGACTGTATGTGGGACATGCTAGTATGTGTGAGTTTAGGTATATGAGGACTTGCAGGTGATAATGTCAATTAGAAACATATGTTGTGTGTGTATGGATGTGTGTGTTATACACTTGTATATGGAGTATACAATATGGAATGTGTATTTGTTTACTTGTGTGTACTCACCAGCATTCACCTCCTGGAAGGGGCTGCTTTGAGTGTCCGGGCAAGTGTCTTCATGTGTGTATGCATGAGGCCTTGGCATGTGCTCATGCGTCCACATGTGTGTTTCTTGAGATTGGGGTCCTAACAGGTATGCCTAGGTATGTGCCTATATGTCAGGGCATGAATGGATCTTTATGTCACATGGATGTTGTGACCATGCATCAAGCATGTTTGGATACACACATGTCTGTGTACATGCATGTGAACACACTTGCCTATATTTCGGGGGCCATGTCTATGTGGCAGAATGGCTGTGTCCCATATACGTGTGTGTGTTCGCACACACATGTGAATGTGCACATGTGTCTATACGTGTGCATTCACAGGCATGTGGTCTTCATGGAGCTTTGATGGATCCTGGGCATTACTGTTGATACAGACTGTCTGTGTATGAGCGTTCCAGTTCATGTGTGTACAGAGTGGACCTCTGGTTGGAGGTATAGGAATTTCCTTATCTCCAAGGAGGAGCTCAGACCCATGGAAAGCCCTCCCAGCCCAGCTCCACTGCTTCCCTTCCCCACTCTCCCCTCCCATTCAGCCCCTCATCCCCCTGGCCTCCCCACTCTGGGCATCACTCCCCCCTAGTATTTCACTCTGTCTCCATTTATCTTGGTCTCCCCCTCTGCCTCTCCCTTTCCCTCTCAGTGTTATTCCACCCACCATACAGCTCAGGGCTTTACTTTCCACCACACCCATAGCCCTGCCCCTCCCACCAACACCCCTCTGCTCTGCTGGTGATTCCCTTCCTGTAAGTTCCACAGAATCATCCAACACAATTCTTCCCCCAGGCCTCTGTTTCTGGAAGCCTCACCCTTCTTACTGGCCCCCCTTCACACCACCTCCGCAGTCCAGCCTCCAGTTTGCGTCAGAGTTAATGGTGAGATTTCCCCCCCTCCACGCGCGTGCGTGCGCGCGCGCGCGCGCGCACACACACACACACACAACTAGGCAAACCTTCTCGTGGAACCCAACTTGGAGGATGTGAGGCAGGGTAGGGTGGGGGTGGGAGGAGTAGAGAAGAGAATCAGCCAGGAACACTCACACTGACCCCCTCCTCCAGTGCCAGATGCCGCCCCCCACCTCCTGGCCCCCACTTTTAGGCAACTTAGAGGAGGGGAAGAGGCCAGTAGGGGGTTTGGACATTCACCTCCGCCTTCCTTTAGGCCTAGCCCCTGGCGGTTCCAGGGGATCCCCTGCACCTTCCCACTCCCTTAACTCCTTAGGTCAGGGGGTAGTTGGCTTTTGATCTATGGGCCTTTCTGTCACCATCAGGTACAGCTGGGGAAGAGCTCAGAAAAAGCAGGTCCCTGCCCCTTTAAGAACACCCGCGTCCACGCCTGCCCAGCCCCGCGCGACAGCACTCTGGAAGTCGCCCCGCGGCAGGGAGCGGGCGGGGCAGGGTTTGTGAATGGAGCGACAGAGGGGGAGGGGAAGAGGGGGGAGGGGCGGCGGGGGCGATTCCCAGATCTGGGCCTGTTCACTGGGGTCCAGGCGGAAGCCGGTGTTCAGCGGTCTGTCTCTTTCTCTCTCACATACACAGCACAATCCCTGCTGCCTAAGGTCTCTCGAAGCTTAAGGACATCTCAGGCCTGACCAACACACTTCTTCCCTGACCTCAGCCTTCTTGGAGGGAGTAGGTGTGAGTGAGGGGGGTGGACCCCAGTCCTTGAAACACAAGGTTGAGACCTCTATAAGACTTGAGCCCCTGTTCGTCATAACCACCGCCGCCCAAGGTCTCCCAGAGCCTGAGTTCTTAGCAGGAATGCTCGGGACACACGAGTCCTGACGGGCTGGGTCTGCCCCCACCCCAGAAGTCCGGGGCAACGATCATGTCCCTCCTGTGTCCCTCCCCCCGCCCCAACCCCAACCCAGAGCGTGGGCCTGGGCGTGGGCCTCGGTGCAGATGGCGTTCGGGCCCCAAAATAGCTCCACCCCACCTCTCTCTACCTCGCTTCGGCGCAAAGTGGGTGAGGTGAGGATGCTGGGAGGGGTGCAGACCTGCACTGCACCCTCGAGGGGTCGGCTCCCTATGCGGAAGGACGGTTATGCGTTTCGCGTTTCGGAGTGCTGGAGGGGGTGGGGAGTGGGGGAGGCCCTCAGGCGATTCCCCCAACCCCAACTCGGGAATCCAAAGAGTTAACGCGAAAAGCGCCCCCAGACCCTAGTCACAACCCTCCTAGGACGTAGGGAAGGGTCTTCCCCAGCCTCTTCCCAGGACTCTTTACACCCAAGGTTGGGAGATTCCTAGAGCTCACCGTTGTCCTGATAGTTAAACCCCCTTGCCCAAATCTTACATGCTCAGGTCTTGGAGACCCCTCCCTCTGCACTCCCTTTCGAATTCCGAGGCTAGTTCACGTTCCTGAGAACCCACAGCCAGTTCACTGCACAGGACTCCTTCCAAGTACCTTATACGATTCATTCGAACTACCCAGCCCAGCCCCTTCCACACCTAATGACCTGGTCTACACAGACTCCCCAGTCCAGATTAGGGAGTCAGATAGAGCCTCAGGTCCCTGCTGGCGTCCACAAGGGCCTCCGCGTTCAGCCACGTCCGTACGACCCCCAGCAGCGGCCACCTGGAACCCCTGAGAACCCAGCTACATCTGCACGGATCACCCCCTCAGCCGCCCTGACGTGTCTACAAGGGCTGGCTCCCCTCTCAAAAGTCTCAAAGCCGCGTGTACTCGAGTCACCCCCTTAGAAATCCAGCCGCATCCACACGGACCCCGAGTCTCGTCCGGGTCCCCAGCCCCGTAGCCCTGCCTCTTACCTCCAACGCAAAGTAGAGACATGTCTCCGAGGTCGCCAGCGGGCCGGCTTTGTTAGGTAGTGATTAGCGGCCACTGGGCTAGGGCATGGCCGGGGCTGCAGCCCACGCTCTGCTCACGCCGGGGCCCGGCCTGTGCCGCCGGCCATCTTGGTTCAGCACCGGGGGTGCGGACAGCTCCTGACGTGGTGCTGATGTGGGGCTGGCGGGCGGAGCCCAGGGACGCCTGATGGGGCGGGGGCGCTGCAGGCTTGGGGGAGCTTTAAAGGGCCGGAGCCGGGTGAGGGTTCCCCGCCCCCAGGGCTTCCCGACCAGAGGGACAGAGAGCAGCCCCACTCAGGTTCCCTACTGGTTCTGCGTGTTTTCATCTCTCCTGGAGTCGCTCTGTGGGTTCTCTGGCTCTCTCTTGAGTCCTCTGCTGTCTCTCTGCTTTCCCTCTATTCTTCTGTCTCTAAGTCTGTGTCTCTCATTGCCTGTTTCTCTATCTCTTTCTCTCCCTGTGTCGCTCTTTACCTCTTTATCTCCTTGTCTCTTTTGGTCATGTGTCTCCCTCTGAGCCTCTCTCTGTCCAGTCTGTGTCTTTGCCACTCCCTGTCTAGGTCTCCTTCTGAGTATCTGTTTCACTCTTTAAGCCACTCAGCCTGTGGATTTTTGCACACGTTCAGAATGGATCCCATCCTTCACTCCCTTGTGTAACTGGCAAACTCCTATTCATCCATCAATACCCGGTTTGAACATCCCTTCTTCCAGGAAGACTTCCCTGACTTCCCCATATGGACCCTACCCTCTGAACTTCCTCAGCCATCAACTCTTCCCATGACTCAGCCCTCACTCCAACACATCTCTGCTCTCCAGGGCTCCCCACTTAGCTAGCTGGGCAGTTCCCTGTGGGTCAAGTTCCTACAAACCTGTTCACTCTGTATCTCCAGTGTCTAGAACAGCACTAGAAGCTGAGCCCCACAGAATCCCCTGCCCCCAGCACACATGAAGGATTTTCATAAACACAGAATGTACATGGAGTTAGTTGCAAGTGAGGTCTGTGCTTAAAACCCATCTCAACCTCTAATCCCAAGTGTGATCTTGGGCAAGTCATGTAACCACTCTATGCCTCATTTTCCCAATCTGTAGAATGGGAACAATAACAGGTCTTGCCTCACAGAATTGCAGATGTTATGTAAGCTAACAACTGAAAGAACTTGGAATAGTAATGTATATTATTACCCATTGTTGTAACTCTCATTGCTTTTCCAATTTTTATTACATACTGATCAGCTCTAGGTAAGGAATAAAAGGCAGCAATGATAGGCTTGAGTAAAGACCATTACCACCACAGTGGAAGACCCCATGGGCCTCTCCCCTACCTCATCATCCCTCCCCTCAGAAAGAAGAACTACCTAAATGTTCTTTTTCATCCCCTATTTTTCTTTCCAGTTTTACCACATATTTATCAACAAACAATACACGGTTTCATTTTGTGTGTTTGGGGACTTTATGTAACTAGAATAAAATGATCACATATTTTACTAACTTGTTTGGTTAACTTGATTCTGATGATATTCTGATATTCACCTACATTTCTGCGTGTGCTGAAATAGATGCATTTTTCACAGCTCTACAGTATCCTCTTGGTTTACTATACCTTTGATTATTTATCTACTTTCCAGTTGGTGGACCTTAAGATTGCTTCCACTTTGAGTTTATTCCAAAAAAACAAACCCCACAAACTTTTATAGTCATTCTCAGAAATGTAGGCTGGTGCACATGGTAAGATGGCTGGATTGTAGGACACCCACATGCTCAGCTTCACGAGATAACATCAAATTGTTTTTTGACATGCCTCCAACTATTTTTATCACACTCACACCATATAAGCATTCAGTTGCTCCACACCCTGATCAACGCTTGGACAACTCCCAGTTTTTGAATCATGCCAAACTGAAGGGGGAGAACTCGTGCCTCATTTTGTTTTGATTTGCTTTCTTACTGCTCACGAGGGGGAACTTCTCATGTGATTATTGGTTTCTTCTTAGGATGAAATGCTTCAAGTTTTTTATCCGCTTTTTAAAAGATTTTATTTATTTATTTTAGAGAAAGAGCACACACATGTGAGGGGGAGAGGGGCAGAGGGAGAAAGAGAATCCCAAATAGATTCCCCAGTGAGCAGGGAGCCCAGTGACATAGGGCTCCATCTCACAACCCTGAGATCATGACCTGAGCTGAAATCACAAGTAGGACACCCAACCAACTGAGCCACCCAGATGCCCCAATAGTCACATTTAAAAAAAAAATGAATAAAAAAGGTGGGGCGCCTGGGTGGCTCAGTGGGTTAAAGCCTCTACCTTCAGCTCAGGTCCTGGGATCCCAGGGTTCTGGGATCGAGCCCCCGCATCGGGCTCTTTGCTCAGCAGGGAGCCTGCTTCCCTTCCTCTCTCTCTGTCTGCCTCTCTGCCTAATCATGATCTCTGTCTGTCACATAAATAAAAAAAAAAGAATAAAAAAGGGTACGTGGGTGGCTCAGTTGGTTAAGAATCTGATTCTTGATTTTGGCTCAGGTCATGACCTCAGGGTCGTGAGATTGAGCCCTGCATTTTTGGGCTCTGAGTTAAGCAGGGAGTCTACTTGACATTCTCTCTCTCCCTCTCCCTTTGCCCCTCCTCCTTCATATGCATTCTCTCTCTCTAAAATAAATAATCTTTAAAAAAATAAATAAATAAAATGTGACTGTCATTTCCTACTGGTGTGGCTCTTTAACCATATTAAATATGAATCCTTTGTTGGTTTAATGTGTGTTGTTTTAAAAAATCTCCAATTTTGTGGCTTGTTTTCATTCTATTTAGGAATCATTTTCTGAACAGAATCTCTTAATTTTTTTTTAAAGATTTTATTTATTTATTTGACAGACAGAGATCACAAGTAGGCAGAGAGGCAGGCAGAGAGAGAGGAGGAAGCAGGCTCCCTGCGGAGCAGAGAACCCGATGCGGGGCTCGATCCCAGGACCCTGAGATCATGACCTGAGCTGAAGGCAGCGGCTTAATCCACTGAGCCACCCAGGCGCCCCGAATCTCTTAATTTTTTAAATAAACTTTTTATTTTGAAAAAATTTTAGATATACAGAAAGTTGTAGAGGAACTGAGCTGTAAAAAGGTACAGAGTGTTTTTATATACTCTTCACCTAGCTTGCCCTAATGTTAACACCTAACATGTACTTACTTACGAGATATACATTTCAAAAGAAAAATATTTACATTGGCACTTATTATTAACTAAATTGCAAACTTTATATTCCACTCGTTTTTCCACTAATGTTCTCTTCCTAGTCGATGATCCACTCCAGGATCCTACCCTGCATTTAGTCATTTTATCTCCTTGGTCTCTGCCTAAATGTGAGACCAATGTGATAGTACACTGTGATAAACTGATAAACATGAGTTTCTTAGTCTTTCCTTATTCCTGACCTCAACACATTTAAAGAGTATTCATTAGGTATTTTGCAGAAAGTCCCTTGATTTGGGTTATCTGACATTTTCTCATTATTAGACTGGGGTTATGGGCTTTGGGGGGAAGATCACAGAGATGGGGTTTCCTTATTGTCACCAGAAGTCCCTGATACCCATGTGACATCACAGGGGATTTTTAACTTTGATCATCTGGGTAACATGCTGTCTGCCAAGTTTATCCACTATCAAGGTATTCTTTTTCTTCTTCCCTACTCTGTTCTTTATAAGCAAATCACTAAGCCCAGCCCACCCTCAAGACAAGAGAATTATGCTCCACCTCCAGGAGCAGTAGTATCTTGGAACCTCTTAGTTTTAAAATCCTTTTTTTATTTCTGCAAAATACACATACCAAAATTTACCATTTTAACCATTTTAAAATGTACAATTCAGTGGCATTTTTTACATTCACAATGTTGTGCAACCACTAGTTCTTTTTTTTTAAGATTTATTTATTTATTTATTTCACAGACAGATCACAAGTGAGCAGAGAGGCAGGCAGAGAGAGAGGAAGGGAAGCAGGCTCCCTGCTGAGCAGAGAGCCGGATGCAGGGCTTGATCCCATGACCCTGAGATCATGACCAGAGCCCAAAGCAGAGGCTTTAACACACTGAGATACCCAGGCGCCCCGCAACCACTAGCTCTATCTAGTAATAAAACTCTTCCATCGCCCCTAAAGGAAACCTGTCCCCCTTGGCAGTCACTCTCCATCTCCTCTCCCCCAACCCCTGGAAACCACCAATCTTCTTTCTGGGTCTATGGATTTAATTTAAAATTCTTCAACTTAATCTAAATTTCCCTTCACAGTAAAGAAAAATAAGACGCTTTTATTTCCTCCTTACCAATTCTTGGACCTTTCATTTACTTTTCCTGCCTTATGCTGCAGGCCAGTAACCTTCAGTACAATCTCAGACACCATGATAATTGACATCCTGGCCTTGTCTGCCCATCTTAAAGGGAACATTGCAATATTCACCACTAAATATATATGCTGGAGATTTTTGGTTTCTTTGTTTTTTTTTTTTTTTTAAGATTTTATTTATCCATTTGACAGGCAGAGATCACAAGTAAGCAGAGAAGCAGGCAGAGAGAGAGGAGGAAGCAGGCTCCCCGCGGAGCAGAGAGCCCGACGCGGGGCTCGATCCCAGGACCCTGAGATCATGACCTGAGCCGAAGGCAGCGGCTTAATCCACTAAGCCACCCAGGCGCCCCGGTTTGTTTGTTTGTTTGTTTGTTTGTTTGTTTTTAAAGATTTTATTTATGTATGTATTTATTTGAGAGAGCGTGAAAGCGTGGGTGAGAGGGAGAAGGAGAGAGAATCCGAAGCAGACTTAGCACTGAGCACAGAGCCCCTCTGATGGGGGCTCTGATTCCAGGACTGGGAGATAGCAACAGAGCCAAAAGCAAGAGTCAGATGCCTAACCTACTGGGCCACCCAGGCGCCCCCTGCTGGAGGTTTTTAACGGACAATCACGTCAAAGAGGTCCACTTCTATTTCCAGTTTGATAGGATTTTTTGCTTGTGTCATACATGGGTGATAAATTTTAGTAATTACATTTCATGAATCAATTGGAAGGCCTATATAAAGTTTCTTGTTTAATCTGTTGATGTGAATTACAGTCTCTCAATATTTGATGTGCATTGGTCTCTCTTGTTCTCTTTTACCCACAGGTCATCTCCCTCTATCTGCCAAAGCCTCTGATAAACTGATCACTCAGATCCAATGATTTTTTAAGCCCCACTGTCCTATTTTGCCCCCCCACCAACGGCTCTACTAATTCCAAAGCTATTTATTTGAGCTATCCCAGCCTTCCATTTAATTACGCCATGCTGCTTCTACCTTTCTCTTACACTCTCTTCTCTTCAGCTCCCTCTTTCCCCGGCTCCTCTTCCTATGCATCCGCACTCAAGTCTTCTGCAAACTCATCCTCACCCTCTGTCTTTCCATCTCTCTTTACTTGGCTTCTGATGTTTCACTCTCTTCACCATCCTATGTAATCCACGAAGAAGTCATTGAAAGACAAATAATGGGAGATAGTGCACAGACTGGTGAGAAGTACAAGTCCTTCCCTGCCATGCATCACAGACAGGTAGAGACCCCCACACACCAAACATGAGCATGTGCGCGCGTGCCTGCGCGCGCGTGCGCGCGCGCACACACACACACACACACACACACACCCCTCCCAGCCAATGAGCTCCTGGCAATTCCCAAGGACCAAACTTGCCCATCTCCTATGCCAAGGACTTTAGATGAGAAAGCTCCCCCTCCACAGCACCTACTGAACTCAGCTTTTTTTTTTTTTAAAGATTTTATTTATTTATTTGACAGATAGAGATCACAAGTAGGCAGAGAGGCAGGCAGAGAGAGTGAGAGGGAAGCAGGCTCCCTGCCGAGCAGAGAGCCCGATGCGGGACTCGATCCCAGGACCCTGAGATCATGACCTGAGCCGAAGGCAGCGGCTTAAACCACTGAGCCACCCAGGCGCCCTGAACTCAGCTTTTTAATGGGGAATGGGCAGAGCTTCTTCCAGGGCATTCCTGGCAGAGGAGAAGGTGAGCGCAAATGCTGTGAGGCTGTACCTATTGCCGGACCTACTTGGGGCCCTCAAGCCAGTGATCACAAAGAGAAGTCAATGAGGACAATCTTGGTTTATCGCTCATAAAACAGGGATTAAAAAGGTAATTACTTCCTAGAGAGCTAATGGGACGCTGGCAGTGCTGGCCCTTTGCAAGTTCCCAGCCCTGACCTGGGGGGTTTAGTGAGGGACTACCCGGAATAAGTAAGGAGAGATGAGATAGGTCCAGAGGGAGTAGGGTCAGGGCTCCAGGCTCGGAGGCGGAGCTCAGTCCAAAGTCTCCAGAGTAACCAGCAGGTGGCAGCACTGGGCCAAAGGGCAATCCCAAGGCTGAGGGCCACTTGCAGGCAGGAACCTTCTCTAGCGGAGCCTGGCACTGCGCAGAATTCTACAAATGCTCACTCATTTAATCCTCTTAACCGATTTTACAGAGAGGGAAACAGAGTCAAAATGTGAGCCAGGGGCCCAAGGTCAAGCAGGTGAATGGCAGAGTTGGGATTCAAATTCTGGCAGCCCGCTGGGGTCCTTAATCCCTGTACTCCCAAATCCCCTACAATGATAGTTTAAAACAAAACAAGAACTCCTTCTCAATAATCATTGGGCTCTTCCTGTGTACCTTACATGCCATCCCACCAGGTAGGTACCATCGTGTCCATTTTACAGATGAGGAAAACGGAAGCACAAAGAAATGACTCTGGGAGCCAAGGTAGTTTATGTCTAATGTGAGAAAGCCAAGAGTACATGAGGCTCATCCGCTATTTACCCTGGGTCCAGCTCAGGGGAGGGATCAGTAGGAACCTAACGCCTCTGCCCTCTCTAGCCTCCAGTTTCTTGCTGCCCCCACTGCCCTCAAACAAGTCCCTCGCTGTGCGCCAGCCCAGGGCTGCACCCTCACTCATGCTACCTCTTTGAATCTTGCTTCCCCGCTACAGCTCGACTGGAGACCGGTGGACTCGAACCCAGACATGGCGGGGTGGGGTGGTGGTAATGGGTGTCTAAGAACATTCGACAGGGGACCGTCATGCTGTCACTTTTACAAGTGGGAAAACTGCAGATCAAAGATGCCCAGGTATTTGCCCAAGGTATACAGGCAGTGTATGGCACAGCTGGACTTGAACTCAGGGCTTCGGCCTCTCATGCTTCTAGGACTACCACTGAGGCACTCTCAGGCAGGGCTGTGTCAACTCCTCATGCCCAGAGCTCCCAAGTACTCCAGAGTCCTATGAAAATGTTGCGACTCAGATATACACACACTGATTCGGAATGCAAAAGGAGAACAGCAAAGCCCAAATGAATCAATGTTTAATTATGTTCAGGAACAGGATGTCAGCTTTACTGGGGTTAAAATCAATGCATCAGAAAACAGGTCTGTGGGGTTGGATGTGGGCTCCATGGGAAGACCCCAGCTGGGTCACTGCCAGCTGTCTACTCAAATGAGCTACCTGTGGCCAATCAATTTCCAAAGTAAGACGATAAGTTACAAGAATAGATAACCAGGTGAGAGTTTAGCACGGGCGGAGCTTAATTTTGCTTCATGCTGTAAATCATTTAATCTCACAGAGACCCTATCGGGCGGAAGCTGTTATGATAGGGGGTTCAAACATTGGGGAAACTGAGGCACATGGCAGTCACACAACTCGGAAGAGACATAGTTGGGATTTAACACTGCCAGACTTGGGTTCCGTGACCTTGACCCTTGTGTCATCCTCGACTTTGCATTTCCTGACCCGGTCATTAGTGGGATAGGAGATGCGAGTACAATGATGCCTGCTTTACTTGGTTCAGGTCTGGACCTAAGGACATGGCGCTGCCTGGGGTTGGGAAGCTGTCTTAGGACCCATCTTTGTCCCCTCTAGCCAGCTTCCGAGACTGCAAGCCATCCGAACAGGTCACCTCTTGCTCAAGAACATATATCAAGCGGAATAATGAATGAATGACTCTGGTATTAAAACTTAGGGAGCCCTTGACCTTCTTGAGAATACTGAGCTAGGAGCTCCTGAAGGCAGGACCACTGCTGGCCTGGGACAGGGTCTGGCATACAGTATGCACTCCACACACGTGTGTGGGAGGAAGGAAGGGACGCGTGTCATTTCAGAAGATGGGGTGCTCAATATTGGCTCGAAGTACCACTTCATGGTCCTCTGCAAAACCTAGGGACCTAAACCGGTACAACCAGCCACGTCCCTTCCACCGGCTCTCACTCTACGGACTGCCCTGAGGCGGAGTTGGGGAGTGGCCTGAGGGAGAGGAAGGGGCGGGAACTTGTATCCTGAGCTACCATTGGGTGTCGGTAACGCTGTCCCGTCCAATCCGTCTTGGGGGTGCGGTTTAGGCGGATCCAGTGCAGGTGGGAGTAGATGGGAGGATATCGCCATTTCTGGCGTCTTTGCGTTAATTGGGTGGGGTTGCTGGAGGGCCTGAGGGTCCTCGCAGAGGACTGGATTAAACACAAACAAAATGCAGCCTCCCTCACTCACAACTCCCCTCCTTCCCGTGCCACATCTTGACGATTTTGCAGAAGGAGCTGATGGCAAGCTGGCCACCACCTGGACCGGGCTGCTCTTGGCTAAGTGCTCACGAGCCCAGCCCCTAAAACTGAGGGCATCTGGATTCAAATCCTTGGTCTGCCACGTGCTGTGTGATCCAGGGCATGTCACTTACCCTGTCAACTCCTGGTTCCTGAGCTGTACAATGGAATGGGGTAGTGACTTGCGTTAATCTTATAAAATGCTTGGAACCAGCTCATGGTCATTTTTTATAGTTTGTGTTCCATGTCCCCTCTGCTCCCACACTCTCCATGCCCCCCCCCCCATGGCCCTCAGTCTAAAATCCACAAATTTTCCTGTGACCCGGAGGCCTGGGTGGCCCAACCCCCACTAGCCTTCCCAGCTACACCCTCTTGCCTTTCCCAGTCACCCCACCCAGCCACTCTGTGGGCTTGTACTCTTCCAACACACCCAGTCTATTCTGGCCTCAGAGCCTTTGCACATGCTGTTCTCCCCCACAGGAAGTGCTCTTCCTCCTCCAGGTGCTCCTTTCCCTGTCCCATACTTGTGCTCAACTCCTTCTCCTCCCACAAGTCCTGCCTCAAGTGCTGCTTCCCCCAGGAAGTCCTCCTAGATCTCTCCAGATCTGGTTGGGACCTCCCTGCTTCATTCACAGGTCTCAAATGTCTCAGTTGCATGGATCTCCATCCACAAGCAACAATTCAGTGCTCCTCCATCACCACTCCACCACCAGGCCCATAGGGAGGGGTTAGTTGTTTTTCCTTCCAAATATATCACCTGGGGAAACTGACACTGCATTGCTGGGAAGTGGCTTGGACCAGGCCCAAGCATCTCTTTGAGGCAGAATCAAGCCATCGTGGCCTCATTTAACCCAAGGAATACATTCCAAAGCAAAAACTATTCAGCACCTGTTGCTTCCGCTCTGGGGGAGGGAATTGGAGCCACAGGCTCTTCCCAGGAGACTCCTGCTGGCCCCATATTCCTCTCCTCCAGGGCATACTTATGCTCCACCTCTCCTTGCCCCTCATCCATGACTTTTTGGGGAATCTGTGTGGTTCTGACTCCCCCAGCCTGGGGACTCCTTGGGAACAGGCTAGGGTGAGTTTGGCACAAGAGGATTTGGCTGGAGGTGTTTGTTGAATTAATGAATACATCATCTGCCTGATGAACTCCTATGCACTCTTCAAAACCCTAGCTCCAATGTCCCTTTTTTGAGGATACCTTCTCTCTCTCCCCAGTCAAAGCCTTCAGTCCTCTACTCGCAATTCTTCCAGCTCCCGAACCCACCCTCCAGCCCAACCCTGACTCCCCCGGGCTAGGGGACATCCATGGACAGCTCTTCCTCCTGCATACTGAAGTCTCCTTGGGAACCAGGACTGAGACCTCTTAGGGGCACAGGAGAGTTATCAGGAAGTGTTTCCGGAGGGGATGAATGAACAAACGAATGATGAATAAGTATTGCAGGGCCTGAAGTCAGACGTCCTGGGTTCACATCCTGGCCAGGGTACTGAACACCGAATCGGCCCCTTGACTTCTCCCAATCTCTCTTGCCCACTTATTAAATGTGTTTACTCAGAGATTTTGTCCTAAATTGTTGCAAGGGTAAAATTAACTAATATATAAAGCATACAGCCCCGGGGACCTCAGGCTCCTTCAATCCCAGACTGGGAGTGATGCACACGCAGGACCAACAGTTTTGTTCCCCTCCCCCGCACTGAGAACTAGTGTTCTCAATACACATGCTTAATGGATGTTGATAGCTGTACTGCATTGGTGACAGGGGTAGAGGACGGGCAGGGGGAAAAAGCAAATATTGAAAAGGCTAAAATCAAAGTGTTGCTGAGGATGGATGGACCTCACAGACCACTTGGGAAAGCAGCCCAGCCATCTCTTACCCCATCTCCCGGCCATCCCGCCCCTAGGTATTTATGGGGGGAGGGGGGAGAATGAGGTATAGTCACCAAAAGACGTGTACCAAAAAAGGCTCAAAACAGTTTCATCCAGTATAGCCCCAAACGGAAATAACCCAATGTCCACTGTCAGGTGAAAGGGACAAACGGTATAAAGTTGGTACCCAGAGCTTTGAATAACAAGAATAGTAACGACAATGACGATAAAAATCCAGGTCTTTTCAAGGACGTGGAGGCATTGGAATCCTCATACGTTGCTGACGGGAATGTGAAATGGTGCAGCCGCTGTGGAAAACGGGTCTGGCAGCTCTTCAAAAAACTAAACATAGAATTACCATGTGACTCAGAGATTCCAGTCCTAGGCATACACGCAAGGGAATGGAGAGCTGGTATTCAGCAAAAAATTGTACACGAATGTTCCCAGCAGCACTAGTCACAATAGCAAAAAGGTGCAAATCACCCAAAAGTCCACCAGTGGTTGAATGGATAAACCAGGAATGTCAGGAGTAAAATAGTCGTACGTGGATACAACATGCTTGCACCTTGAAAACAATATGCTGAGTGATGGAAGCCTGATAGAAATGGCCAGATAGTGTATGAAATGTCCAGGACAGATTTATAGGGACAGAAAGTAGAATACTGGTTGCGAGGGTCTGGAGGGAGGGGAATGGGGAGTGATGGCTAATGGGAATGCAAGAGTTCCAGAACTAGTACCAGTGAAGGTGGCAAGACATTGTGAACTGAAGGTACTATGTGTCACTGAATTATATACTTTAAAATGGTTAAAATAAGTTATGTGTTATATGTAGTTTACTGCAACATAAAAAAATGGGACCAGAGACTACTACCTAGCCATGAAAAGGAGTAACACCTGCTCCTTGCCATAAGAGAAGCAGGATCCAAGGGTGGACGGACACCCTCTGTGATCCCATTTATGTGAAGTTCAGAACCAGGTAAAACTCACCTATAATGATAGAGGTTGGGGCAGTGCCTGCCTTGAGGGAGGGGAGCATCAGCTGGGAAGTCCAAGCAACTGCCAGGAGCTGGGCATGTCCTAGATCCTGACCAAAGGGTCATCATCCTTGTCAATTTCCATGTTAGACATTTGTGAACTTGCCCATGCCTTATGTTAAACCTTCAGAAACACGTTTTAAAAAAAGAGAGAAAGAAAAGAAAAGAACTGCCAGGGTAGGAAAACAAGGGTGTCCAGCAGTCTCGAGGGATAAGGTTTCCGTTTTCCCCCACAAATGCTGTCATCTGATCCCTCTAGGGATGGATGACCTTGAAAGAGGCATGGAGCTGGGTGTAGACAAAGGCAGAAGGACAGTGACCTGAGTCTGGTGCCTGGGATTTCAGAAATGATGCCCCAGATGCTTCACAGCTGGGGAGACACTCCTCACATTTCCCATTTGGGGGTCATCCACCTGGGTGACACTCTGGAACAGAAAAACCTCAGGACTCCAGAACACTGAAAACATCAGCCCCCAGAATCCTTGGGGATGACCTTTCCTCCCAAATCAGACACCCTGGTGGAGAACATTCTCACACTTCAGGGCCCTTTAAGACAAGCTAGAATTAATAGCCACAATCATAACTCACACCCTTGGGCAGGAAGGAAGAGCACAGATTTTGGTCAGAAGGTCCTGGATTCAAGTCCTAACTCAACCAATAAATACACATGAAAGAATCAATGAATAAATGAATGGTGGACGAAGGGGCTTTTCACCCTCATTTCAGAAGCCTTTATCATGCATTTCCAGGATACTCAGCCATGTGTTACAAAAGGTCAGGGCTCCAGAGAAGCCTCTGCCTGGCCCTGCCTCCAACTGAGCTCCCAGCCTGATGAGTGAGATAGAGCCTGACAGTGACACTCCCAATCCTATTATTGCTCAAAGCAATAATGCAAGAAACCACATGCAGCCAGGACACAGGGGAGGGAGCTAAGAAGGAGGGACCGGGATAGAGGAAGAATGCCAGGGCTAAAAAGAGAGAGAGGAAGTGGAGTACAAGGACGTTAGACAGCACGTGGCCAGCAACTGACCGGGGAGGAAGTTGGGCTGAACAACCCTAGATAATGAAGGATAGCAGGAGGCCAATCCTGTTTCCCAGGACTTTTCATTTCTGCCTGGTATGCCTCCAGAGATGGAGACCTCACTACCAAGAGAGACAACCCAGCCCTTCCTGGGCACAGGCAACCGTCAAAAAGTTTGATGCAATGTAATTTTTACAGTAGTGGCCACCATAGTTTAAAGGGTTGAATGAGGGATGCGTGGGTGGCTCAGTTAGTTAAGCATCTGCCTTCGGCTCAGGTCATGATCCCAGGTTCTGGGATCCAGCCCTGCTTGGTGGGGGGGCAAGGGGGGTTCCTGCTCAGTGGGGAGTCTGCTTCTCCCTCTCCCTCTGCCCCTCCCCCTGCCTGTGCACACACACTCTCTCTTTCTCAAATAAATAAATAAAATCGTTTAAAAAAGAAAAGGGTTGAATGAGATTGTTTAGGGAAGGAGGGGTACCCATGTGAGACTGACAGTCAGTGCCTGCCACAGGCTGGACCTAGAATCAGACTTACTTGGGTTCAATTCTGTTCTACCACTTAAGGTGCTGATGACCTCATTTCTCCAAGCCTCAGTTTCCTCTCTGAAGTGACCATAATAACATTATCTACCTCATAGATTTATTCAATGAGCTAATGGAGTAAAATGTCTGGCACATAAGTGCAAACATGTTACCCTGCTTCAGGACCCAGTGGGCTCCGGAATGTGTTGCAAACACAAACGTACTTTCCTACCTCTAAAATTCTACACATGCTCTAACTTCTGTTTCGTATGCTCTTGCCCCGCCACTCATACCTGGCAAACTCCTACACATCCCTTAAAGCCCTAGCTATAAGATAACTTTCTTTTCTCTGTTCAAGCCCTGACCCAGGGACCTATAAGCATGTATGGGACCTGGTTCTGACTGGGTCCACTGTGATGTGGTAAGTTCTTGCAGAGCGCGTGGTAGGCATGCAGTCCAAGCTTATTGAATGAATGGATGGATGGATGGGTGGATGGACAGACTGACGAAGGAATGATCACTTGGGAGGGGGTGGCCATGGTGGCGATCCAAGAGTCAGCCAACCACTTCAACGCTCGGTCCCCAGCTCCGAAAACCTGAATGGCTCGACCGTGGCAGATGAGGGGCGAGGAGGCTTCCGGGCGGGGTCTTCAGTTCTTCCGGTTTGGCCCCTTTAAGGGGCGGGGCCAGCGGGGTGGGCGCTCGGAGCGTCAGTGCGGCGCGAAGATGGCGGCGGCGGTGGTGGGTCCCGAGGCGGCTCAAGCGCCGAGCTCGCTGCTGCTCGTGGTGGGCGGCGAGTGCGGGTGCTCGGGTCTGCTTGCCTATGTGCTGGAGGAGCTCGAACGAGGTCGGGCCGGCCTGGGCGTGGGGTGCGGGAGGCGGGCGCGGTCGTTCGTCTCGGCCCGAGGGCCGGGGGGTGGGGCGGCCGGGTTGGGGGCGGGGAGGGAATAGGATTCGGGGGTGGCGGGATCCTGGGGCCGGGAGGCTCGGTCCTCCTCACCGTTAGGCGCATGGCGCGGGCTGAGGCCTTTGGTGCTCGCGGAGAAGGCGGTGCCCGGGCCTGGGTTGGGCTGGGCTGCCCCGCCCCGACCCGACCGGGGTGCAGCCCAGGGACGGGACGCGGGGCCGGGGCTTTGGGACCCGCGTGATTTGGCAACGGACGACGGCTCTGCTTCACGCCAGACTGGCAGGCCGAAGGGAGGGTGGGGTCACCTCGAAGTACCCGGTCTTAGCATCCTGGACGTTCTGGAAGGAGGAACAGGGGTGCGGAGGCTGGGCCTGGAGCCCCAGGGCCCACTTTCCGTTGCTCCACAAGGAGCTTGCTAATTGGGGTGTGGGCGGGCGCGTCCTGGCCAGGGGATTTGGCATCAGGGGAGGTGAGTCATAGATGCACCTGCAAAGTTCACCTGCAGCCACTTGGCACGGTGGAACTGGCGGGCGTGGTGCACCCCACACCGTGTTTGGAGGGCATTCATTCCCCACCCCCCAATCAGATGGACAGGGCCTGCGGTCTGGCTCCTGTAAAATGGGAGACAGCACACACTTCGGTTCTCATGCTTGCGAATGTTGTCGTCTGTGCGTGGGTACACCCACCCCCCCCCCCCACCCCCCCCCACCCCCCCCCCCCCCCCCCCCCCCCCGCCTCCCGACCCATGTGCTGGGATAGTGTGGGGACCACAGGCAGGTTCAGCTCTGCTCTTACAGGGCCAACAGTCTGGTAGGGGGATGGACCCAAAGTGAGCGAGGAGATAGAACAAGTTTTAAGCTCACCTGCAGTCAGGAGTGTTCAGAACGGTGCGAACGGCTAAGGACCTGAAGGGTAGAAGCAGAGGGAAGGGCCTCCTGAGAGTGAGAGCAGCTGGTGCAAAAGCCAAGCGGTGGGAGTGTGGGGAGTGTGTCTGGCGGGGTGTAGAAGCTGTGAGACCAGTGGTGGGGGTGAGGGCAATGATGGAGGGGACGAAGTGACTGTTTAGGAGGTGGGAGCATTCTTGTTGATGTTGATTCTTCTCTTTGAAATGCTGAGTTATGCTTTGGGTTCCTTGAAACGATGCAGGAAATCCTAGGACACTTTGAGTGGTTCTGAGTCTCCAGGCTCTTGCACTGGGGGGCAAGTGGAGGAGAGGGGCTGGGATTGCTCCCACTTCCCAGATACTGGTTATTAAACCGTTCTCAGAGCCTGGGAGCCCAGCTGAATTCCTACCTCACTTCTCCTACCCCCTCTCCCCTGCAACAGGCATCCGGTCCTGGGACATTGACCCTGGCATTTGCAGCCTTGATGAGCAGCTCAAGGTTTTTGTGTCCCGGCACTCGGCCACCTTCTCCAGCATTGTGAAAGGTGAGACTGGAGACCCTACATGCCTGAGTTGCTCCCCTTCCACGCATGAGCTAGTCACGTGTTCTCTGAGTGCCAGCTATGTGCCAGGCATGGGGTCAGGTATGGCTATACGCAGCAGTAATAATACAGCTGCGACCTACAGCATGTGGAGCAGGGCGGGCCCTGACCCAGCTCCAGCCAGCTTACTCCAGCTGTACACCAGGCAGGAGCTTGTATTTTTGTTCCCATTTTGCAGATGAGGCAGTTGAGGGGTGGGGGACAGGGCGACCTCCAAGAGTGGGTTCTTTGGATCAGAGGCATCTGGGACTGATGTGTCAAGTGGATGGAAGGGCCCAGGCAAAGTGAGACGATACTTGGGAAGCGAGGGGCTGCAAAATGGGCTTGGAAGGTGGAGTGTGGGCCCCCCGTGGAAGGGACTGTGTCTTGCTCATGGCTGTGTCCCCTATAGAGGGCTGAGTGCACAGTAGGTACGCAATAGATGGGGAGCTGGGAGAGGAGCAAGATCAAGGAAAGGGTCAGATGGCGGGACTAGCCCCACAGAGCCCGGATGACCCACCGCACGGAGCAGCTGCTGGCTGGGTTCCAGGTGTTAACCGCGGCCCCTCTTGCCTCAGCCAGCCCATTGAGTCAGCCCCAGGCTGCTGCAGGAGGGGAAGGAAGTGTCCTTCGCCTCATTGTCCTGGCCGTTCCTGGTGGCTTCCTGACCCTTCGCAGGACTGAGGGGGGGCGGGGGCTGGAAATCCCATCTGCTCTGTGTGACCGCGGCAGCTACTTCCTCTATGCCTTGGTTTCCCCACTGGAATGGGGCAATATCCGTACATGATGATAAGCCTGTGATAAACTGATAAAAGGTTGCCCAGTGCCACAAGGTCCCCAGCCTCAGGCCTGGTGCTCCATTTTTGAAACATCTGGGATCTGGGGGGCAGACCAGGGTTCAGATTCCAGAATCACCTCCACTCCCCTCTTCATGGCCCAGGAGGCCTCCCTGCCCTCATGCTCCCCCACGCTCCCCTATGCTCCCCTCACTCTGGCCTCACCTGCCACTTCCTGATCCACAGACAGTCCTGCCTCAGCCCTTGCCCATGTCTGCCCTCTTCCTGGTATACCTCGTTGGCCCTCCCTGGGCTCAGGCTTCTTGCCTATAAGATGGGGGTGACGGCCCTATCCCCCATAGGGCTGATTGCTGTGAATTGGGGGTGGTGAGCAGTGGAGGTCTGTTGTCACTGTTGTTTCCAGTGTGAGGCCTGCCAAGGCGGGTTTCCTGTTCTTACCTCATCTTGGCCTGCAGCTCTGCCATGTGCCTGTTGATCCTCAGACGACCCCCCAGCTAGGGTTCCTGGGAAGCAGAGTCCTGGAGGGGCTTGTGGCTGCCTGGAGTCACACAGGGAGGGAGGGTTCGACCCCAGGACAGCCTGGCCCCACACACACGGCCCAGCCCCAAACTCACTGCGCCCAATCCTCCCACAGGCCAGCGGAGCCTGCACCACCGCGGAGACACCCTGGAGACCCTGGTCCTCCTGAACCCATCAGACAAGTCTCTATGTGACGAGGTAGGGAATAGTCTGGGAATCTGCTGGGACTGGCGCCATCCCAAGTCCTGCCTCCCTGCGGCCCTGGCTTTGTGCTGTTTGAAATCCTCTTGACACTCTCTAGCATCACCGCCTCCTTCAGGAAGCCTCCCCAGAAGGCCTCGGCTGTAGCTTATTCCTTCCTCAGTGGTGATGGTGGGAGTGGGTGAAGTCAGGAAAGACTGGAGTTTGGGAGGAAGGAATGAGCGGGGAATGCCTGGGGGCAGGAAGGTAGGACTTGACTGGTGCTTGCGTCTCGTGCCTCCCTCCTGGCTGGGCCCCCGGAGTTGTCTGACTTCTTAATACTTCCAACTTATGGACGTCTGTGTCTTTCTCCCCGTTACCCATGGGAAAGATGAACAAGATAGAGTCCCAGGACACTCCTCTAGAGACCCTTGTACAGGTTCATTCTTCTGATCAAAATTGCCCCGTTTTGTTCCCTTGAGGAGCTCTGAAGGGGATAAGAGTCAGACACAGAAATCCTCCTTCCCATGGCACTGGGCTGGGCCAGAGAGAGAAGTGGGCTGGAGGGAGTCCAGAAAGGTGGGCTTCTAGGAAGAGGAGGCACTGGAGCCTGGCTCTAGGTTGAGCGACAGGAGTTTGGGGGGGGGGGGGGTGCAGGGCTCCAGCTTCCTGTTGAGTACCAGGGCGGGGACAGGGGTGGGGTGGTTATATGTAGATTTGGGGTTGAGGCCATTCGGTTGGGGGGTGGGGTGTGCAGGCTTTGTCACTGCACAGAGTAGGGGCTTTAACCATCTCCCCTTCCTTAGCTCCGGAATCTTCTGCTTGACCCTGCCCCTCACAAGCTGCTGGTGCTGGCTGGGCCCTGCTTGGAAGAGACAGGGGAACTGCTGCTCCAAACGGGGGGATTCTCACTCCGCCACTTCCTCCAGGTCCTAGGGGACAAAGAGGTAAGCCACCTCCTCCTCATTCTGCTTCCCCTGGCTTGTCCCCATCGAGCTCTCTGGCCCTAGTGACCTGTTCCCACCACCCACTACAGTGTGTGATTTGAGGCCAGGCCTGTAGATGAGCAGAGCTCCCAGAGACTTCAAGTGGCTCCCGAGGTGCTAGGTCCCAGCAGGGTAGGGTCCTCTCTAGAGTCCTTCGTCTGGATGGGACAAATGAGCAAAACTGTCTGGTAAACCACCTTTTCACATTATGAGAGTGATGTAATGATGGGTGAGATAAGAAGCAGATACGGGGGTAGGAGCCACAGAAGGTCTCCCTGGAGGAAGCTGTGCTGTAGGAAAGAACAGCAAGTACAAAGGCCCTGGGGTAGAGAGAGTAAGAGAAAGGGTGGGAGAGGGAAGCAGGTGGTGAGGCAAGACCATACATTTCTGTCGACCATGGGAAGGGCTGGGTTTTGTCCCAAGGGTGACCGGGGTTGGGCAAGAGATTCTTCCAGGCCCAGGATGCAGGATGGGAGTATCCTGGCCTAGTTTTCCCAGGGGCTGCTCCTGTTACCCCTTTCGCAGATCCGGGATCTCCTGGCATCTACACCCCCACCTGCAGACCTGCCCAAGCTCACCATCACCTGCCCCACCTTCGGCGACTGGGCCCAGCTGGCGCCTGAAGTGCTGGGCCTCCACAGCGCGCTCCAGCTGCGATGGAACCCACCTGTGCAGCTGCCGGCATCTGAGGGCCTGCGCGAGTTCCTGGAGTATGTGGCTGAGTCCCTGGAGCCGCCGTCTCCCTTTGACCTGCTCGAGCCACCCGCATCCGTGGGCTTCCTCAGGCTCGCCCGGCCCTGCTGCTACATCTTCCCCGGCGGCCTCGGTGACGCCGCCTTCTTCGCCGTCAACGGCTTCACCGTCCTGGTCAATGGGGGCTCAAACCCCAAGTCAAGCTTTTGGAAGCTGGTGCGGCACCTGGACCGAGTGGACGCGGTGCTAGTGACCCACGCGGGCGCTGACAGCCTCCCAGGCCTCAACAGTCTGCTGCGGCGCAAGCTGGCAGAGCGCGAGGAAGCGGCGGCCGATGGAGGCTCCGGGGACGACCGGCTTCGCAGGCTCATCTCCCCCAACCTAGGGGTCGTGTTCCTCAACGCCCGCGTTGCCGCCTCGCGGCTGGTGAGTGGCGAGGACGAGGCAGAGCTGGCCCTCAGCCTCTTGGCCCGGCTGGGCATCACACCCCTGACTCTGAACCGCGGGCCGCTCCCGGCAGAGCCCACCGTGCTCTTTCAGAAGATGGGCGTGGGACGGCTGGACATGTATGTGCTGCACCCGCCCGCGGCTGGTGCCGAGCGCACGCTGGCCTCCGTGTGCGCCCTGCTGGTGTGGCACCCTGCCGGCCCCACGGAGAAGGTGGTGCGTGTGCTCTTCCCTGGCTGCACCCCGCCCGCCCGCCTCCTGGATGGCCTGGTCCGCCTGCAGCACTTGGGGTTCCTGCGGGAGCCCGTGGTGACCCCCCAGGACTTGCTGGGACCTCGACGAGCCGAGAGCAAGGAAAGCGTGGGCTCCCGGGACAGCTCAAGAAGAGAAGGCCGGACAACAGCACCCAGCAGGCCAACCCAGGAGCGCCCTGGGGTGGCCCGGAAGGACCCGCCTCGGGTTGAGGCCCCCCGCAGGGCTGAGAAAGAAGCCAGAGTCCCCCGAGAGGTGAAGAAGGACCCCAAGCCAAGTGCCCCTCGGACCCAGCCCCGGGAGGTCCGCCGGGTGGCCTCTGCTTCAGTCAATGTGAAGAAGGCAGGGGCCCCAGCAGCTCCCCGACCCCGCCGAGCACCCAATGTCTCTCGCCCAGGTGTCCCACCGGCGGCGAATGGGCCCCGCAGCCCCCCCAGCTTCCGGTGTGGAGAGGCCAGCCCCCCGACAGAGCCCTGCAGTTCCCCAGTGTCCCAGCTGGTGGCCACACCCAGCCAGGAGAGCAGCCTGGAGCTGGAGCTGGGGTTGAGCCCGGCTGGGGAAGACGGCAGTGCCTTGGAGGAGAAGACGCTGGAGCTTCTGCTGGATGCCAGCACCCCCCGGCCACGTACACCCTCACCTACTGGAGCCCAGCAGGGCCCAGCCGAGAGCAGCGGGCGGCTGTCGCTGAGCCCGCTGCGTGGTGGGGAGGCAGGGCCGGACGCCTCACCCACAGTGACCACACCCTCGCTGCCTGCCGAGGTGGGCTCTCCACACTCCACGGAGGTAGATGAGTCCCTGTCCGTCTCCTTCGAGCAGGTGCTGCCTCCGCCGCCGCCTGCCAGTGCAGGCGAGGCTGGGCTGAGCCTCCCACTCCGAGGCCCCCGGGTCCGGCGATCAGCCTCCCCGCACGACGTGGACCTGTGCCTGGTGTCACCTTGCGAGTTTGAGCACCGAAAGGCTGTGCCCGTGGCGCCGGCACCTGCCTCCCCCGGCAGCTCTGATAGCAGTGCTCGGTCCCAGGAGCGGGCTGGAGCACCAGGGGCAGAGGAGACGCCCCCCACATCCGTCAGCGAGTCCCTGCCCACCCTGTCCGACTCGGACCCCCTGCCTGCCGCCCCTGGGACCGCAGACTCAGACGAGGACATGGAGGGCTTTGGGGTCCCTCGCCGCGACCCGCTGCCCGAGCCCCTCAAGTTCCCCCCGCCGCTGCCCACCCCACCTAGCATCTGCATGGTGGACCCTGAGATGCTGCCCCCCGAACAGGCCCGGCCGGCAGAGGGCCTCAGCCGTACCCGGAAGTCCCTGGCTCGCACTAACCCCAGCACGGCCGCCTCCAAACCCACTCCAGCTGCCACTGCCAAGACCAAGGGACCGGCTGGTGGAGACCGAGCCAGTCGGCCGCTCAGCGCCCGGAGTGAGCCCAGTGACAAGGGAGGTCGGGCACCCCTGTCCAGAAAGTCCTCAGTCCCCAAGGCGGCCACTCGGGGCCCATCTGGTAAGTACCCAAGACCCAGGGTCCTACAGTGGGTTACTGGTCCAAGTCTTTGTTCCCTTCTTGCTGTGTGGCCTGAGCCACACCTACCCCCTCTCTGGGCCTCTGATTCTCATATAACACGAAGTTCTGGCTCGCTGTTGAGGCACGTGTACTTCCGAGGCATTTAAGCAGTGCCGTTGGTGCAAACAGAAGTGAGTTCAAGTTCCTCATGAACTTGCTGGGGCCATGGTGAGTAAGAAGAAACAGCTGAAATTAATTTTATAGCACATGTAACCCCTTTGTACGGAGATTCCCAAGCCCATCGAACCACCAGATTCAATGCTGGGCTGGGAGGACTCAATATACAGACTTCTCGTGGCTGAACTGTATTAGAGCAAAAGCGTATGGAACAGAATCAGCGAGGGTAAGGGGGCGGGGTTCCCTGGGGGGAAACCAGGCATAGGCTTCTAGAGCTACCTCCTGGCGTAGTAGTCACACCAGGTGCCTAAATGCTGGAGCAGCGAGCGGTGGTGACCCTTGGGAGTTGGTGCCTCCGGGAGGCTCATTAGAGACGGAGTGCCCAGGGTTTCTGACGGGGGCTGGTCACATTGGCCCCCTCTGCCTGACACACACCCAAATTCCGGGCTCCTCAGGGAGGGGGAAGCAGGAGTTCAGGAGCTGTGATGCTGCGAGACCCGTGGGCGCAGCGGGCCATCCTTGTCGCGCAGGCAGTGGGGACCTTTCTGAGATCTATTTTCCCCAGACTCCAGCCAGGGGCCACTCTCTAAGTAACCTCTGAGGCCGGGCAGTCTTGTGTATGCCGTGGTAACTTTTCTCCCAGTTTTCCTTAGTTGTGGTGAAATGTATGAGACGTGACCTCACCTTAGCCCTGCGGAAGCGCACAGTTCAGGGTCAAGCACATTCACATTGTTGTGCAACCATCGCCAGGGTCCCTGTCCAGATCTCCTTTTATCTTGCAAAACTGAAACTTTGTCCCCATTAAATACTAACTCCCGCTCCTCCTCTCCCAGTCCCCGGCACCCATCATTCATTCGTTCCACTTTCTGTTTCTGTGGCTCCGACACTAGGGATCTTGCGTAAGGAAAATCATACTTTATTTATCTTACTTCACTTAGTAGAGTGTCTCCGTGGTTCATCTGTGCTGCAGCCTGGGTTATAACTTTTTATAACTTTCTTCCCTCTTTTTTTTTTTTGGTTAAGAATTTCCTTTCTTTTTAAGGTTGAATATTATTCCGCTACGTGGATGTACCATATTTTGTTTATTCATTTACCTGCTGATGGACACCTGAGTTGTTTCCGCTTTTTGGCTACTGTGGAATCACGTTGCCGTGAACACGGTTGGACGGATATCTTTTGGAGATCTTGCTTGCGACTCTTTTGGGTATATTCCTGGAAGAAGGATTGTTGGATCATACGGCAGTTTTATTTTTGATTTTTTTTTTTTTTTTTTTTTCTGAGGAACCGCCATACTGTTTTCCACAGCCGCTGCACCATGTTAGACTCCCACCAACGGTGCAGAAAGTTCCAGTTTCTCCACATCCTCGCCAATACTGCTTTCTGTATTTTCTGATCGCGGCGGCGTGATGGATATGTGAGGTGGTATCTCACGGTGGTTTTGATTTGCTTTTCCCTAATCAGTGAGCACCTTTTTCCTGTACTGTCGGCCATGCTATTTATATATCTTTTTTGGAGAAATGTCTCTTCAGGTCTTTTGCCCCTTTTTAAATCTGGTTGTCTTGTTGGGTTGTGGGAGTTCTGCATATGTTCTGTACAGTAATCCTTTATCAGATATATGATTTGCAAATATTTTCTTCCATTCTGTGGGTTGCTTTTTTATTTTGGTGATAATGCTCTTTGCACAGAAGTTTGTAATTTTCATGAAGTCTGGTTTGCCTTTTTTTTTCCCCCTCTGTGCTTTTGGTGTCCTATCCAAAAAATCATTGCCAAATTCAATCTTGTGAAGCTTTTGCTTTGTTCTAAGAGTTCCATGGTTTTAGTTCTTATATTTTGCTCCTTGATGATTTGAGTTAATTTTTGCCTGTAGTGCTAAATAAGGGTTCAACTTCATTCTTTTCCATCTGGACATCCAGTTTTGCTAGCACCAGTCTTGGCATTCTTGTCAAACATCATTTCACCATATATGTGAGGCTCTATTTCTGGGCTCTCGGTTCCCTTGGCCTGTTACATATCTGTCTTTCGTCAGTAACACACTGTCTTGATTGGTATCCCTTTTCCGTGAGTTTACAAATCAGGAAGTGTGAGTCCTCCAAACTTCATTCTTTAGTATTGTCTTGCCTTCCGGAATCCCTTAAGATTCCATATGAGTTTTAGGGTAAATTTTTCTATTTCTCTAAAAGGCCATCACTGGCACTTGGACCATGACAGCATTGAATCCATAGGTCGTTTTAGGTAGTGCCAGCCGCTCCGTGGATGGTAAGTCCCCCAGTCTACAAATATGGTATGTCTTTCTGTGAATTTCTATGACTTTTTTCATTTCTTTCAGAAGTGTTTTGTAGTTTTTGTGTATTTTATTTTCTTGGGTGAGTTAGTTTCTAAGTATTTTATTCTTTCTTGATACTATCGTAAATGGAATTGTTAATTTCCTTTTTAGGTTGTTCACTATTAGCATACAGGAGCATAACTGATTTGTATGTTTATTTGGTTATCCAGCTACTTTGCTGGATTTTTTTATTCTAGTAGATGGGGTGTATGTGTGTGTGTGTGCACGCTCACGCATCAGTTGCGTTTTCTACACATAAGAGCATATCCTCTGTGAACAGAGATAACTTTAAGGTATCCAGCACTGTGTTGACTAGAAGTGGCAAAAGCCAACATTTCTTGCCTTATCCTTGCTCTTAGGAAAAAAGCTTATATTCTTTCACCAAGTGTGACGTGAGCTGTGGGTTTCTCATGTATGGCTTGTATTACGTTGAGGCAGTTTCTTTTTCTTTTTTTTTTTTTTTCTAAATTTATTTGACACACACAGAGAGAGAGAGATCACAAGTAGGCAGAGAGGCAGACAGAGGGGGAAGAAGGCTCCCTGCTGAGCAGAGAGCCCGATGTGGGGCTCGATCCCAGAACCCTGAGATCATGACCTGAGCCGAAGGCAGAGGCTTTAACCCACTGAGCCACCCAGGTGCCCCCGTTGAGGCAGTTTCTTGCTACTCCTAATTTGTTGCGAGTTTTTAATCATCCAAGGGTGTTGAGTTTTGTCTAATGCCTTTTCTGTAACAATTGAAATGATTGTGTATTTTTTTTATCATTCATTCTGTTAATGTGATGGACTGTGTTGATTTTTCTCTTATTTGAAGATTATGTTTTTAAAGGGCCCCTGGGTGGTTTAGTTAAGCATCTGTCTCCCTCTTCCTCTGCTGCTCCTTCGCCCCTGCTGTGCTTTCTACTCTTGCTCTCTCAAATAAATAAATAAATAAAATCTTAAAAAAAAAGATTTTATTTTCAAGTAATCTCTACACCCAACATGGGCCTGTATATTTTTTTTTTTTTAAAGATTTTATTTATTTGACAGAGAGAAATCACAAGAGAGGCAGGCAGAGAGAGAGGAAGGGAAGCAGGCTCTCTGCTGAGCAGAGAGCCCAATGCGGGACTCTATCCCAGGACCCTGAGATCATGACCTGAGCCGAAGGCAGCGGCTTAACCCACTGAGCCACCCAGGCGCCCCAACATGGGCCTATATTGATTTTTTTTTTTTGGTATGTTGAACCATGCATCCCAGGGATAAATCCTGCTTGATCACAGTGTCTGATCCTTTTAATATGCTGCTGAATTTGGCTTGCTAATATTTGTCGAAGATTTTTGCATCAAGGTTAATAAGAGATATTAGTCTGTAGTTTTCTTCATAATGTCTTTGACCTTGGTATCACTGGCCTCGTGGATGAATTAGATGTGTTCCCTGCTCTTCAGTGGTTTTGGTAAAGTTTGAGAAGGATCGATGTTAGTTCTCCTTTAAATGTTTTGTGGAAACTTAGTGAAGGCAAGGTTTTAATTACTGATTCGGTCTTAATAACAATGAATCTGCTCAGCTTTTCTGTTTCTTTGTGATTTGATCTTGGTAGGTTTTGTGTTTCTAGGAATCTGTATAATTTTCTCTAGATCATCCCGTTTGTTGGTTGTACAGCTGTTCACAACACTCATAATGCTTTTTACGTCTGTAGACTCAGTAGTAGTGTCCCTGTTCTTACTTCTGAGTCTTTGCTCTTTTTTCTTAGTCTAGCTAAAGGGCTGTCAATTTTGTTAATCTCTTTGAAGAACCAACTTTCGCTTTTGTTGATTATCTTTTGTGTTTTTCTCGTCTCAATTTTTAAAATCTCTGCTCTTCTCTTTATCATTTTGTTTTTTTGGCTAGCTTTCCTTTTGTTCTTTTTCTAGTTCCTTGGGTTGAAGGGTTGTCACATTGAGTTTTGTTTTTTTTTTAAGATTTTATTTATTTATTTGACAGAGAGAGATCACAAGTGGGCAGAGAGGCCAGCGGGGCGGGGGGGGGGGGGGAGCAGGCTCCCCGCAGAGCAGAGAGCCCAGTGCAGGGCTCGATTCCAGGACCCTGAGAATCATGACCTGAGCTGAAGACAGAGGCTCAACCCACTGAGCCACCCAGGCGCCCCAAGAGATCTTCTTTTTTAATATAAACATTTCTAGGTGTAAACTTTCCCTTTATCTCTGATTTCTCTCAAAGGGATTCCCTCTTTGTCTTTCAGCAGTCAGATTATAGTGGGTCTCACTGCGGATCTCTTTGAGGTCATCCCACTTGGAATTTGTTGAGCTTTTTGGATGTTCATACTAACACCTCTGATCAACTGTGGAAAGTTTGGGGCTGTTATTTCTTCAAATAGTCATTCTACCCTTTTCTGTCCTGGGACTCCTTGTGCGTGTTGGCCCTTTTAATGGTGTCCTGCAAGTCTCTGAAACTGCTGCTCACTCTCTTCCGTCATCTCTCCGCATTCCTTGGACTTGATAATTGCTCTCATCCTATCATCAAAAATCACTGTTCAGGGGCGCCTGGGTGGCTTAGTGGGTTAAAGCCTCTGCCCAGCTCAGGTCATGGTCCCAGGGTCCTGGGATTAAGCCCCGCATCAGGCTTTCTGCTCAGCAGGGAGCTTGCTTCCTCCTCTCTCTTTGCCTGCTTCTCTGCCTACTTGTGATCTCTGTCTCTCAAATAAATAAATAAAATAAAATAAAATAATCACTGTTCGAATCATGAATTGAATTCTTCTGGTGAATTTTCATTTCAGTTATTGTACTTTTCAGCTGCAGAATTTCTTTCGGGTTTATTTCTGTGTTTCCTGCATCCTTGGTGACATTTGTTGCGTTCATGCGACGTTGTCTTGCATGTCTTCCTTTCTTTCTGAGCGCCTTTAAGACTGCTGTTTTCAAGTTCTTGTGCAGCCGCCATCGGGCCTTTCTGCTTTCCACTGATTTTTTTTTCCTTTTTTTTTTTCCTTTGAATAGGCTGTACTCCTGTTTCTTTTTATGCCTTGTGGTTGTTGCTGTTGCTGAAAACTGGACATTCAGATTTAATAGTGTGTTAACTCCAGAGATCCAAACCTCCCCCTTCCGCAGGGGGAGGTTTATGTGGCTTCTCTGGTTAATGCTGGGTGCTGCTTCCGTGCTGGAGGTCAGTCTGTGGGGGAATCTGAGAGTCTTCTCAAGTCCTCTCTGAGCCTGTACCTTTCTCCTGTGTGTGTGAGGACTACGCTAAATCCCCTGTATGCAAAGTGGCTTTTGTTTTTTTAATTAAGTTTTTTATTTTAATACCAATCTAGTTAACATTCAGCGTTACATCAGTTTCAGGTGTACAATAACAGTGATTCAGCGCAGTGGCTCTTGAATGACTTAGTCCTTGCATGTCTGGCTCCCCAAAAGGGGGAAAAAAGTGAAAAAGGAAGGGAGGTGGGAGGGAGAAAAGGAGAGAAAATGTTTCCCGTCTTTCAGTCTCACGTAAGTTGGGCAGCTTAAGTTGGGGAGGGGCTGCCGGCGCGACTCTCCTGTCCTCTGGGTCAAAAGGCAGATTCCCACCATTTCCCGCTGTGCCATCAGCCCTGAATCCTGCTGATTTCACTCTGTCCTACCTACCGCTCTATCGGAATATTCTAGTGTGTCATCGATATGAAAAATTACTAGCTAGTTCTGCTTCCCCTTGCCACACCATGTCCTGGATGCCTGGGGGCGCCTGGTGGCTCAGTCAGTTAAGCATCTGTCTTCAGCTCAGGTCATGATCTTGGGGTTCTGGGATCGAGTCCCGTATTGGGCTCCTTGCTCAGTGGGGAGCCTACTTTGCCCTCTGCCTGCCACTCCCTCTACTCATGCTTGTGCTCTCTCTCTTTCTCTCTCCAAAATTATGTCTTTACAAAAAAAAAAAAAAAAGCCCTGGGTGCTTGCATGTGTTTTGCAGCCCCTGCTCGTCTCAGCGCGTACCTGCCACATTGCAGTGGTTGGTGACACCGCAGAGGGCGGTGCAGGCCTAGAAGGACCCAGGGGCTCGTGGGAGAGCAGTGACGACAGTTGGCAGTGATCGTAGCTCGAGCTCGTGTCCCTGAGTGCTTGCTCACCTGTTCCTGGTGCCTGGGTGTCCCTGACCGTGGCTCTGGCTTCTCTCGACCCGTGGCCTTTCGTTGGCTCCTAGCCTCAGTGCCCACCTGAGCTGCCACTTTTACCCTTGTTGGGCACATTCCAAGGGAGGCACCTGACGAGCCCCTGTGAGATTTGGTAGGTCAGGGGTCCCCAGCACGGTAGCAGGTGGCTCTCTGGGCCTGTGGGGCTGGGCTAGCACCTGGAGGCTGGGAGTCCTCTAGGGCCCGGTCTGCCGGGCCATTTGGCCACTTGGGGTCTCCTTCTCCTACCGCCTTGGACAGACCGACCCTCTGTGCTAGTGTCCGTGAACCGCGCCTCAAAAGAACCAGAAGATGAACGTTTTCAGCTCTGCAGGCCAGATGGCCTCTGTCCCAACAACTCAACTCTGCGCCGTGGCAGAAGAGCAGCTGAGGACGTAACTGGACGGGCGTCTGGTAGAACTGCATGCATGACAGCAGGCGGCGCGGCAGGCCCCGCTCTGCCCCTGCCCCGCTCCTCTGCGGCTTCTCTTCGCTCTTCCGCCTGCACGGCTCCTCTCTCCTGTGAGCCTCCCGTCGCCATAGCGGCTTCTCTTCCTGAGTCTCAAGATCCTCACCACCACTGTTCGCAGCAGTGAGTGAGGGGTGCTGCGTGCCCAGAGCTGGGGGAGTCATTCATTCCGCAAATGCTTCGGCAGCCCTCTGGACCCACACCCTGAGCTGGGCAGTGTGTATGATCATAGGATGCCAAGCATCTGGCCACTTTCCTGGGCCTAACAGCCAGGTGTGTCCTCAGTCAGTTGCTTATGAGACACACCGAGGACTGGGGGCCTCATCCCCCTTCACCGAGGCTCTGGATTCAAGGCCATGGGTGAGGCTCTGAGAGCCATGCCACATCCTAGCTCTTTCTCTTGCAGTTCTGTCCCTTCCACTCCCACTCTGTCTTCCCATTGCCCTTGGCGGCAGGGATTTTTGTCTCTCTTGCTTACTGCCATGTCCCCGGTGAGTATTGGCCAGGAGGGCTTGATAAATGCCACTTGAGTAGTTGAACAGATGGATTTCTGTTCCGTTCTGCAGAAGCAGCACATTGTTCTAGGTACCAGTTGCTTTGGGAGCCAAAGCTCTAAAACCTCCTCTTCCAGGAAGCCATCCCTGGTTGCCCCGTCCTACCCTCCTTACCTTTGGCCCTAGATATGTCTGCACCCAGGGACTGGCCCCTGAGGATATGACCAGGGGTATCTGCAGAGCTCGCTGAGTAACTGTCCATACCAGGGAGAGCTTACCAACTATAAGATAGTGAGAAAGGGCCTTCTCCTGAGGAGGGAACCACTTGGAGAGGTGTAGGGGGAGCTGGGGCTCGCCTCCTTCCTGGTTCCAGGAGCTCAGGACTGACGTCGTCCTTCTCACCCGCAGGGTCAGCTGGCAGCCGACCAGGTGGGTCAGCAGCCCCTCCTGGCTCCCCTGTCTACCTTGACCTGGCCTACCTGCCCAGCGGGAGCAGCGCCCGGCTGCTGGACGAGGAGTTCTTCCGGCGGGTGCGTGCGCTCTGCTACGTCATCAGTGGCCAGGACCAGCGTAAGGAAGAGGGCATGCGGGCAGTCCTGGATGCCCTGCTGGCTGGCAAGCAGCAGTGGGACCGTGACCTCCAGGTACGTGTCTACCCCAGGGCCTCAGACAGTCTTGGCACAAGGTAGGGTCCACACCTCCTGTGACCTTCTCATTGAGCATCATCTCATGAGGTCTGTGCGACCCTCAGCCATCCAGGGAGTGGGGCTCAGAGAGACTAAGCTGTGCCCCCAGGGCCACGGAAGTGAAAGCAGGCGCAGAGGTCCCATCTGCTCCCAGGACTCTGTCCTGTTGCGTCCACATGGTCTGTCAGCAGCAGCCGGGGGGCGGGTGCTGGTTGGGGAGGAATAGGCGGGGTGTCCCTGCGACACAGTGGAACGTGGAGCCTTTGGGCTGCCGTTTTACTAAGAGGAAGCCTTGAGGCAGAGCCTTGGAGCAGGAGACAAGTTTGGGTGGAAGCAGGAGCTTCCTGGCCCCGGTGCTGCCTGTGAGCGGGCTGGCACCCAGCCTCGCCGGGAGCCCCCCAGCCCGGAGGGAGCTTGGAGGGAGGGGCCCAGGCGCAGGGCAGGGCGGTCGAGCAAACCTGGCTGGTGCAGGGGAGGAGCTGGAGGGAGGCCTGGCCTCTTGTGTTGTGAGAGACTACCTTCCCCTGGGTGCTGCAGAGAAGAGAAGGGACTTCGGGGCTGGGCTGGCCCCCAGCTGCAGACATTTGGGCAGGAGAGACGGGAAGTCGAGCAAACGTGCTCAGAGGAGGGCCTGAGGTGCCGGGAGTGGAGCTGGGGACCGGGCCAGGAGGGCCGAGGGTGCTTCCCCTCACCGCCGGGCCATCTGTCCCACCTGCAGGTGACCCTGATCCCCACCTTCGACTCGGTGGCGATGCACGAGTGGTACGAGGAGACGCACGCACGGCACCAGGCTCTGGGCATCACCGTGCTGGGCAGCAACAGCACCGTGTCCATGCAGGACGAGGCTTTCCCCGCCTGCAAGGTGGAGTTCTAGCCCCGTGCCCGCCACCAGCCCCTCAGCCCGGAGTCAGCCACTGCCTGAGAGTCCCCCGCATCAGAAATAAACCAGGTACCCCACTTGGCTGTAGCCTCCATTCCTTCTGCTGACAGGAGACTTGGCGGCGTCTGGGGCCGTCATCGCCACTCTGCTGGCCTCCCAGTTCAGGGGCAGCCCCAGGAGCCCCCAAGTAAGACACACTCCGGCCTCCATGTTGCGTGTGGATGGAAGGACCCAGGCCGGGGGTGGGTGGGCCTCTTGGGCAGGGACTGCCAGCAGCTGCTGTGTGCTGCTGACCGTGAGGGGCTGATTTTCCTCGTGGGGAAGCTGGTTCCCCTGGGCAACTGCTGGACCTCCATCACACGCGCGGGTCCGTGACCAGGTGAGATTTGAACCCAAGGCTCTAAGCTCCAAAGCTGGGAAAACAGGTTCCTCTTCGTTTCTAGAGATGATTGATGTCATGGCAGGAGAGTCCCACACGACAGAGAGGTCTTAAGAATTGGAAGGAGCTTTTCCATCTGGGCTGCCGACATGCCTTCCAGACTGAGGAAGACCCGGAAACTTCAGGGCCACGGCCACGGCCGCATCGGCAAGCACCAGAAGCATCCAGGAGGCCGGGGTAATGCTGGTGGCATGCATCACCACAGGATCAACTTCGACAAACATCACCCAGGTTACTTTGGAAAAGTTGGCATGAGACATGACCACTTAAAGAGGAACCAGAGCTTCTGCCCAACTGTCAACCTTGATGAACTGTGGACCTTAGTGAGCAGACACGGGTAAATGCCGCCAAAAACAAGACTGGAGCTGCTCCTATCATTGATGTGGTGTGATCGGGCTACTACAAAGTTTTGGGAAAGGGGAAACTCCCAAAACAGCCTGTCATCGTGAAGGCCAAATTCTTCAGTAGAAGAGCAGAGGAGACGATTAAGGGTGTCGGGGGCGCCTGTGTTCTAGTAGCTTGAAGCCCCGTGGGGGGAGAGGTTCATTAAATGCTAACAAGTGCTTTTCTTTAAAAAAAAAAGAATTGGAAGGAAACCCAAAGGTTACAAGACATCAATTCCTGAAAGACCCACCTTCCTTGCCCGCCCCCGCCATGTGGGGAGACCTAGAACGTAATGTTAGAGAAGGTGCCATGTGCACTGGCTTAGACAGCAACCCATAAAGCATGTGTCTGTCCTGTTACCCGATGTCCCTGAGCGGGACTGAGTAGAGAGATGGAATTAAGTGAAGGATCTTGGGATTATCTGGATGGGCCCTAAATCCAATGACAGTTGTCCCCGTAAGAGACAAAAGAGGTGACGCTGAGAGAGGAAGGCTGCGTGGAACGGAGGCAGAGCCTGTGGCCCTCACTGGAGCCTCCAGAAGCTGGGAGTGGGGAGGGGTGGTCCCTGCTAGAACTTTCTAAAGGAACATTGATTTCGGAGTTCAGCTTCCAGAAGTGCACGAGAAGGAACTGCTGTTGTGCTTTGTGACGGCGGCCCCGGAGGAGGCGGTCAGCACAGGGCTCCCTTCCCTGGCTGCAGTGGCCTGAGTCACCACGTGTGGCTGCGGTGGGTCTTCCACCGAGGACTCGCTCGTTTCTCACAACATTGGAGGCTGGGAGTCGGGGTGCCGGCTCGGTCGGGCTCTGGTGAGGAGGCGTCCTGGCTGGCACATGGCTGCATCCTGGCCATGTGCTCACGTGGAGAGGGAGGGGGCGTGGGGCGTGTTCTCTCACACCCCCTTCTTAGGAGAGCACGAATCCCATTGTGAGCCCCCCCTTCCACTACCTGATGCTCCCCTGGAACCCCCATGTTCGCAGACACCATCACGATGGGGAGCTGGGCTTAAACATTGGAATTGGGGGGAGGGGGCTTGAACTGGTTAGGTCTCGGCCAGCCAGTGTCCAGTGTCTGGTTGGACTGGCCCTTGTGGTTGCTCCCCCTTCAGCAACAACCATCAGGAAACTGAAAAAAATAAAGGTTTTTTTACTGGCAGGACCTGGAGACCGCAGGGCATCCCCTGCGCCACACAGTGAAGGGGCGGGGAACAGACACGGGGCCACGTGGTCACTGGTTGGGCTCTGCCTCTGTTGGGGTCCAGGATGGGAGCCTGGGGTTCCCAGGGGTCATTGCTTAGCGCTAACCCTAAACCACGGGAGTGGGACTTTAAAGCGCCAGAAGGGAAAAAAACAAGTGGTCCCAAAGGCCAGTTCTTAAAACCAACCAAGGGACGCCTGGGTGGCTCAGTGGGTTAAGCGTCTGCTTCAGCTCAGCTCATGACCCCGGGATCCTGGGATCGAGCCCTGTGTTGGGCTGCTTGCTCAGCTGGGAGCCTGCTTCTTTCTGTCAAATAAAATCTTTAAAAAAGGAAAGAAAGGGAAACCCAGACCTCTCAAACAAGGGAGCCTCAGTGCAGGGGGCCCACCTGGCTATCTACCCATGTGGCCGGCAAATAGGTTTATTCCAGACGCTCCAGGGGGCACATGGTTCACTCCAGAGCGGGCAGCGTGGCAGCAGGCGGGTTGGTGTGGGGACCTGACTGCTCCCTGAGGGAGCTGCTGAACCATTGTCGGGCTGTCCTCTTGTGGGATGTTGGGGCTTGATGGGGCCAGGCTGTCGGGAGGTGCAGAGGAACATCAAGGGAGCCCGCCCCGGAGCCCAGAGAGGGGACAGGACTCACCAGGGTGCCATAGGTGATGTCGGGGCCCAGCTCAGAATGCAACATCCCTGGGAAGGGAGGAGCAGCGGTCTGGGGGAGCTGCTCAGCACCTGGGACCTCGATCTGTGACCTGCGCCCACTTGGTTGTCTCTGTACCCGCCTCTCACCTGCTCACAGGGAAGGGGGTACTGGTGTCGCGCCCAGCTGGTATTTGGTGTGGGGACAGTCAGGCCTGCTACTTCTGCTGCCGGGCACGCAGCCTGTGGCCCCTTGCCCGCTTTTTCCTGTTGCTAGGTAAGGGGGGCGCTTCTTAGCCCTGGGTCACAGGGTGGGTCACTGTGTATACGTGAGGCCACAGGGCCGGAGGTTTCACTGTGACCAAATGTTGAGTGACAGGTGCTGCCTCCCATCCTCATTTCATTTGTTTTATCACCAGGTTTTCTAAAATGTGCTTATTTGTAATTGGCTGCTTCGACTGTTTTCTTACATGTGTATCTTTTTCTCATTTATATATCATAATTCTGCTTTTTAAATATACATTTTAGGGACGACTGGGTGGCTTACTTGGTTAAGTGCTGCTTTCAGCTCAGGTCATGATTCCAAGGTCCTGGGATTGAGCCCTGCATCATCGGGCTTCTTGCTCAGTGAAGAGCCTGCTTCTCCTCCTGCCTGCTGCTCCCCCTGCTTGTACGAACGCTCTCTCTCTCTGACAAATAAAATCTTTTTAAAAGGGGTGCCTGGGTGGCTCAGCGGGTTAAAGCCTCTGCCTTCGGCTGGGGTCATGATCCCAGGGCCCTGGGATCGAGCCCTACATTGGGATCTCTGCTCAGAGGGAAGCCTGCTTCTCCCTCTGTCTGCCTGCCTCTCTCCCTACTTGTGATCTCTGTCTGTCAAATAATAAAACCTGTTAAAAAATACACTTTAAAAAATTTTCAGTTGTGCTAAAAAACATCTTAACAACATTTACCGTCTTAACCATTAAGCTTTTTGTGGTGCGCTTTTTTTTTTTTTTACCAGATCGACCTCTCAATTTCATGAGCACTTTTTCTGTAAACATTTTATTTTTATGGTTTTCAAACCACTGTTTTTAAATGTCTTTCTTTTCATGCTTTGAGAGGCTGTTCTTGCAGCTGGCACAAATTCTCCCGTGTTTGTTTTTTTTCTCTCTGCTTATAATTTTAACTTTTATTTTCATCCATCCAGGCCTTATTTAGGGATGAAGAGAGATGGAGGGGTTGCCCCAGCCCAAAGAGCCAGCGGATGGTCCCCAGGCTGGGTACAGATTTGAAACGCTCCCTCCTCCCTATTAAGTTAAGACCCTAGTGTGCTGGCGTCTGTTTCTGCATCTGCTCTAATCCGTCACCGGCTTTTCTGGTCCTCTCCTGGCTATTTCCCGGGTGTAGTCCTGTGCGTCTTAATAGCTACTCAGCATGTTCTTTCTCCTTAATTTTATTTTTTCCCTTCTTAAATTCCCAGCTGTTTTCGCATGCTCCCTCTTTTTGGAGTTCTAGAATGTCCATGGAGGGGGCCCAAACACATGCTGTAAGAAGCGTTACAGGGGCGCCTGGCTGCCTTAGTTGGTAGAGTGGGTGGCTCTTGATCTCGGGGTCGTGAGTTTGAGCCCCACGTTGGGTATGGAGATTACTTAAAAAAAAAAAAAAAATCTTAAAAAAAAAAGGTTCTGCTTTTGGCCTGATAGTAGACTAGATTCTCAAGCTGATCCTCCCAGAAAATCAATGAAAATTGCTGGATAAAAATGAGTTAAGTCTGGATTACTGTGTCAGTGAGCAACCAGAGGGTAAGGAGCCGTCAGAGACCAGAATATCAGCCTAGGCAGGAGCTCCAGGAAGGAAGCAGCTTATGTGTTAGACAAGGCGGGTTTGGTCTTCTGTCTTCTCGGGCCTTCAGTATGGTGGCTCTGTTAAGACCTCAAAGGGTGGAGTCAAAATCAAAATAAGATTTTCCCAGGAATGGAAAGGAAACTTGGTTATCTCTAGCCTGGCTGTAGGGAGGAAGAGTGGGGAGAATCTAGCCTGGTGGATGGTGACCTTGTTTGAGTGTGCAACTCCCAGCATTCCTTGCGTGGCCAGAGGCCTCCGGTGGACAAAATGGTCTAAAGCTGTCCAGGGTGGTGATGACCGTGGAGGTCTGCTGGATGAGCCCTCAGCCCCAGCCTTGAACTCTCCCAGTCCCATCCTGGGAACTGCGAATGACCGGCATCAAAGTCACAGTGTGTCCTCGTGTGTGGGAGCCAGAGGACACAAAGGCAGCAGAGACCTCCAGTGGCGGCATCATCAGACCCAGAACCTGTGTGTTTAATCCTGAAGTGTGAAGAGCAAGACATTTGTAGAAGAGCCAAATAGAACTAAGAGAAATTAGCAGATGGTGGAGACTTTGAACACTGGACACGGCCGACAGTGGATTTGAGCTAGCCAAAGAGAAAACTGGTGAGCTAGAGGATGGAGTGCAGTGAATTTCCCAAACACGGGGAGAAAAGGGAGGTTAAGAGATGGAGAGAGAGCAGAGGCAAACTTTGAAGAGGATGAAGGTGGAGAACTTTCCAGAACGGATGAGAGACACCAATTTACCAGGTTTCAGAAAGCCAGCCACATAAGCAAGGTGTATAAAAAAAACAGCTGATTCAGGACTGAAAACCACAGGCAGCAAGGAAATCGAGAATCACGTTGGAGAGCCTTCTCCGTCCCACGGCCCGGAACTCAGGACCCAGGGAGGCACCACCTTTAAGGCTCTGAGAGAAAACAGCAGCCCAGAGATGCTGACGCAACAGAAATACCTTTTGAGAAGGACAGAGAAGGGAAGGCCCTCGCTGAACAAAATGCTAAGGGAGCCGTTTAGGCAGAAAGAAAATGAACGAGGTAGGCGCGTTGACATGTAGGAGGAGACAGCAGAAAGGTGGGAAATGTAACTGAAAGAACATCACCTTCATTAGCAAGAACTGTAATGTCCACTGTGTAGCATTAAAGTCCCAATTACGTGAGACAACAAGGGCAAAAAATAGTTGAGTAAGGTTTTAAAATCTGTATATAGGCCAGCCTCATTTTACTGCGTTTCTATGAATCGAAGGCAACTCGGCTGAGCACGTCTACGAGCGCCATTTTTCCAACAGCAGGTGCTCACCCCGTCTCTTTGTCACATTTTGGTAATTCTTGGCAATATTTCAAACTCTTACTCTATTTGTTAGTGATCCGTGGTTACAACTCTGAAAACTCAAATGACGTTTAGCATTTGTTAGCAATAAAGTATTTTTAATTAAGGTATGTGCGTTGTTTAGATGTAACGCTATTGCACGGTTAATGGACTACAGTATGGTGCGAATGTGACTTTTACGGGCACTGGGAGGCCACAAATTCATTTGTTTGGCTTTATTGGAATATTTGCTTTATTGGGGTCACTATCTGGACCTGAACCCACAGTATCTCTGAGCTGTGCCTGTATTGTTTGAGGAGAGTGGAACATAGTACTGGGTTGAGTGGAGTAGAAGATAGTAATAGTCATGGTAAATACTAAGAGAATAGAACTAGTCTATAACTTCCAAACTGTTAAGGGACAAAAATTGGAGTGAAAAACAATCCAGAATAATTCTTCCATAGCAAAGGAGGTTCCAGTAGCCCCAAATAACATCATGGAAATACATACAATTTGCCAGCAATTACAATAAATGGAAACGGTCAAGCTAAAGGACAAAAGGTAGACTGTTACCTTTTTTTTTAATTCAAAATTTTAAGCTATTTACAGGAAATACCTAAACATGTATGCTTAGATGCTGAAAATTTTAAGGGATGAGAAGAACCTGGCAAATAAGAAAGAAAGCTGATCTACATTAATAAAGTTATGTTGTATATTTTTAGAAATAAGGATTATCAAATTAGAGCTTTTATTTTTTTAAAGATTTTGTTTATTTATTTGAGAGAGAGAGACAGCATAGGCAGGGGGAGAGGAGGGGCAGAGGGAGAAGCAGACTCCCCGCTGGGCAGGAAGCCCCAAATGGGGCTCAATTCCAAGACCCTGAGATTATGACATGAGCCCAAAGCAGCCACTTAACCAACTGAGCCACTCAGGCACCCCTCAAATTAGAGCTTTTAATTCACTAGGAAGATAAGAGTATAAACTTATTTGCGCTAATAATGGGACCTCAAAATAAAGTTAAGAACCACTGGAGGATAAGTTTATCTTTCTTTTTAAAAAAACACTATTAGTAGATTTTCTAACACTGATTTATCCTTACATTCCTAGGAAGAACTCCACTTTGTATTTTTATTTTAATAAACGGGGGTGGGGGTGGGTCTGGGTTTTGCCCTTAATACCAGGTGGATCTTTCCCTGCCCTTCTGATTCTGATGTTGCTGTTTCTCAGCACGGTCACTCAGCTCAGCATTACAGCGCTCCTACCACCTAGAACGTCAGGTGGCGAGGGGGGACAGGAACATGGTTAATCAGGCACGGGTTCCTAAGGGCTTAACTACCAGGAAGTGACGTCCCACTTCTTTCATTTCGTTGACCAAAGCAGGTCACGTGACTGCCTGATTGAGGCGCTGAGAGGTGCACTCCTCCCTTGTACCTGGAGGGAGAAGAATCAGAAATGGTGAAAATCCGCTGATTACTGACAAGTGCCCCCAGCAAAGACAGTTTTGTCTTGGTCAGGGTTTGGCAAACTTTTTCTGTAGAGCCAGACAGTGAATTTTTTCAGCGTCGTGGGCCCTGTGCTCTCAGTTCGGACAACTATGCCATTGGAGCTGAACACAGATGGAAAAGACTGGATTCCAGTAAGACTGCGCGAAGAGGCTGTAGGCTTGATTTGAACTGTGGGCTGCGAATTGCCAGCTCCCCGTCTAGGGCATTTATAGCTGGAAGGCCTGGGGCCTAGGGTCTCCCTCCTCTCCTCTCCTGCTTTCTCCTCTTAGTTTTTTTTCTTTCTCTATCTACTTCCTCCCTCTCCCCCAATCCCTCCTGACAGCTGTCTGGCCCAGCCTCTGCCTGAGTGCGCACTAAAAATATCGCCACAGCAGCCGAAGCACCTGGGGGCCCTGCCTGGAGCATGCGCCGGGAGCCGGCTGTGCGACCTTGGCCCGGGCACCCACTCTGCGCAGCCGGCTCACGGGCAGCCCCTCCCTGATAACCCGAGCCAGAGCCACAGCTGCCCCGTGATTTTGCCATGTTCCTGCGACATTTAGATCACACTTAAGGCCTTTGCACCCACGGTGTCCTCTCCCTGGGATGCCCACCAGCCGGCCACATATCAGCCAGCATGCTGGATGCCGCCCTCACGGGGCAAACTGGCAAGCGGGGGAGTCACACAGGAGGCTACAACAACCCATGGTGTCGGGTGGGGATGGGGGGGGGAGCACGATGCCAGAGGAGGACCCACATGCCGCTTGGGGGTGAGAAAAGGCCCCATGAGGAAGCGGAGGATTAAGCCATGTTGGGGGCAGAGGGAGAGCCCATCTGGCAGGGGACCCACAGAGGCCCAGGCTTGGTCTTTTAAAGGAACCGAAAGAAGACTGGTAATATTGAAGCTCCCCAAGGGGAGGCTGCGGGGTGGGGCCGGCCCTCTAGCTGCCCAGACATCCCGCTGAGCAGCTGGGACTTTCCCTTCAAGGGGCTGGGGGTGGGGCAGGGGAGGCTGGGGGGCTTTTCTGGGAAGATCCGGGCTTTTAGGAGGTAATGGTGGAGGAGGGGAGGGTTGCCTCTCCCTGTAATAGTGCAATAAGCTCTAATCTTCCAGGCCCCACCTGCTAGGGCCCCTCCTCCAAGAAGCCCTCCATGTTCTCCCTCTGGTTCTGGCCTACTCCCCCCCCCCCAACTTTTGGCTCTTCCTGAACTGCTCCCTTTAAGATGCCACCCTGTCCATCAGCAAGTCACCCTCCTCTTTCCTTCTAGTCTGTAACAGTCTGGGTTGCTGCCAGGACAGGACAAGGCCGGCACCCGCCTACACACAGTATGTGCCTTCCCCGACCTGGCACATAGTAGGTGCTCAGGAAATGGTTGCACTTCTGGTGACCTGGGGATGTTACTTATCCTCTCTGTGCCCCCCCCACCCTCCTTCACCCCCCATCTCAGAAATAAGAAAATTGGCCTGGACCCCCAGATTTCCTTCCCCAACAAACAGTTCTGCATCCCGTCCTCCCCATCCCCACAGCATTGTTTTAGGATCTGAGGTCAAGGTGGGTGGGCGCTTTGGCACCAGTGAACCTGAGTTAATTCTTTTTTTTTTTTTAAAGATTTATTTATTTATTTGACAGATAGAGATCACAAGCAGGCAGAGAGAGAGAGAGGAGGAAACAGGCTTCCCGCTGAGCAGAGAGCCCGATGTGGGGCTCGATCCCAGGACCCTGGGATCATGACCTGAGCCAAAGGCAGCGGCTTAACTCACTGAGCCACCCAGGTGCCCCAAACCTGAGTTAATTCTTGTCTTTGACATATCTTTGGTGTGTGACTTCAGAGAGTAGCTTGCCATTGACTTGCCATTGAGTCCCAAGACTCAGTCCCCTGTTCTATAAAATAAGATATCACCACCGCCACCCCCTTCCCCCTGGTTGGGGACTGGGGGAGGTGTGTATGGGGAGTGTAAATACATTTGTCCCATATGAGTGGTGCCAGGGCCCCCATGAGGCTTCCAGCCTTTTGGGGGAAGAGATGACGCCCAGCCATGCCCTAACCCTGGGGCGGGGCGGGTTGGGGGGTTGTTCAGCATTGGACTGGAAGGAAGCCTGACCAGGGCTTCTGTTTAGGAACTAAGAGCTGAGTTAATGGTCAGATGTAGAGCTGGGAGGAGAGCACTGCGGCCAAGGGAACAACAGGGGCAAAGGCCCTGAGGTGGGATTGATTTTGTCAGGTCAGCAGTGAGCCGGCAGGGAGAGACGAGGACAGGGCTGTAGACAGTGTCTGGCTTCACAGGCCTGGAGGGCTGTGGGAGGGCGTGGGGTCTTTACTGAGGGTGCCAAGCCCTAGAGGAGGGTTTGGAGCTGCGGAGGAAGGTGATCCGTCCCTGTCTGAAACCCTCACCATGGGACCAGGTAGACATCCTGGATCCACCGAAATGTGCACTGGAATGGAGCAATTAAGTTAACGGGGTGGGTGGAGGGTGGGAGCCAGGTTTTTCACATTGGGCTGGAGGTTCTAGACAGGCAAGGGGAGGAGACTAGAAGAATCCATTTGCTAATGCATGAGGTGTAGAGACGTCTGCATGAATTCATGTGTAACAATTCAGATGCAGACCGTTATGTGTGGAGCTATTTACAGGTCTGTGTGTATATACAGGTAATAGACACATTTTGTGTCCTTGCTGTCAGCTGTGAGGCCTAGAAGCAATGATCCCCAGTAGCCAGCAGCACACGAATGCCCCGATCTCAGTTTGTGTTAGCGCAGCAGTGTTCCTCTGATCTGTGGGGAATATGTTCCAACATCCCCGGTGGAGGGGTGCCTGGGTGGCTCAGTCATTAAGCGTCTGCCTTCAGCTCAGGTCATGATCCCAGAGTCCCAAGATGGAGTCCCACACCCCGCTCCCTGCTCAGCGGGGAGTCTGCTTCTCCCTCTGACCCTCATCCTGCTTGTGCACTCTCTCTCAAATAAACAAAATCTTTTTTTTTTTTTTAAAGATTTTATTTGACAGCAGGAGAGCACAGACCAGGGGAGCAGCAGGCAGAGGCAGAGAGAGAAGCAGCCCCCACTGCTGAGCAGGGAGCCCGACAAGGGGCTCGATCCCAGGACCCTGGATCATGACCCGGGCCGAAGACAGCTGCCTAACCAACTGAGCCACCCAGGAGCCCCAGTAAATAAAATCTGAGGAAAAAAAAAAAAAAAAAAAAAAGATCCCCAGCGGATGCCTGAAACCAATGAGAGCCCTGAGCCCTATATTTATACTATGATTTTTCCTATACATACCTATGCTAAAGTTTAATTTATAAACTAGGCACATTATGACAATAATATTATAATAGAAGTTTATGTGAATGTGGTCTCTCTCTCAAATTCTCATCTTGTGTATTCGCCCTTCTTGTGATGATGGGAAATGATAAAATGCCTACGTGAGGACATGGAGTGAGGTGAATGACTTGGGCTTTGTGACATAGCGTGAGGCTGCTGTTGACCTTCTGACCATATGTCAGAAGCGCCATCATCTGTGTCTGGAGTGCGGGTGACCACGCTGTGCAAAAGGGGAGACAACTGTATTCTCCAGCAAAAGCTGCTTCTTGGAGAAAAGGCTGATTCTAGGACTGGAGCAGGAAATACAGGAGATGAGCGTGAAGCATTTTGTAAAGACAAAGTGAGGAGGTGCTAAGAGGGGAAAACCACCGATGGGACGGGGGAGTGTCAAAGAGCCTGAGAACTAACCCAGGAGCCTCTGATGGCCAAAGCTGGAACCATTTGAGCAGGAAAAACAATAAAGTAAGAGCAGATTTTAACCCAAAGTATAAAATAAATATCCACGAGTGCATACTGATGTGAATGATAACAGGGAGATGAGAGGAATTAAAAATAATTTGTGCAGGGGGGAAGCCCGACTCCTCACCCCTTCAGTATGGGCTGTGCGTGGTAACTTCCTTCCGCAGGGCAAAGCACCAGAACCCTTTGGAAGAGAGTGACTTTGCGGTGGAGACACAGAGGCCACCTCAGCCAGGTGATCCAGGTGAACATCATCGTAAAGAGTCAGGCTGATGGCATGTGCCCTGGACTTGGTGTGACAAGCAGGCTGCTTCACCTCTGTGTTCCTCCCCAAAGCTGTCACCCCCAGGCCAACCTTGAAAAAACACGAGACGGGGCGCCTGGGTGGCTCAGCAGTTAAGTGTCTGCCTTCTGTTCAGGTCATGATCCCAGGATCCTGGATTCTAGCCCCGCATCAGGCTCCCTGCTGGGCTGGAAGCCTGCTTCTCCCTCTCCCACTCCCCCTGCTTGTGTTCCCTCTCTCATTGTGTCTCTCTGTCCACACCTGACCGGTTCTCCTCAACATTGCCCGGGTCATCAACAGCAAGAAAGTCCGAGAAACTGTCTCTGCCCAGAGGAGTCTCAGGAGGCCTGAGGACTGTATGTAACCTGCAGTCTGGAGGCAGAGAAAGGATATTAGGGAAAACAGAGAAAATCTGAATAATGCATGGACTTTAATAATAATGTCCTGGGAGCGACAGGGGGGCTCAGTTGGTTGGGTGTCTGCCTTTGGCTCAGGTCAAGATCCCAGGGTCCTGGAGCGCCTGGGGGGCTCCTGGATTAAAGCCTCTGCCTTTGGCTCAGGTCATGATCCCGGGATCCTGGGATCGAGCCCCGCATCAGGCTCTCTGCTCCGCGGGGGGCCTGCTTCTCCCTCTGCCTGCTGCTCCTCCTGTCAAATAAATAAAATCTTATAAATAAATAAATAAATAAATAAATAAGAATAAAATATAATGTCCCAGTATCAGTTCACTAATTGTAACAAATGTTTCATATTAATGTAAGGTATTAATAATAGGGGAATTTAGGTGTGGGATACACAGGAATTCTGTACTAGCTTCACAATAATTCTGTAAGCCAAAAACAGCTCTAAAATCATCTATTTAAAAAAAAAAAAGTCTACAATTGCCATGGGAGCAGGGACTTTTCTGGGCAGGGGTGGAGGCAACAAGAGGCCCAGCTAAGAAGCCGAGACAGCCTCTAGGCCTGGCCTCGGGCCATGGAGGGGGATACAGGAAAAGGGACAAAGTGGGGTGTTTTGGAGACATGGCGTCAGCAAGACCAACGTGGAGGACGGGAAGAGAAGCCTGTGGGACTCCAGAGGCCCATGCTCCTGGGCTGCCCTTGCTAAGCAGTGAACAACAGTGGAGAGGCAGACCTGGGGCGGGGAGGTCACCCCAGTGTTCCAAAGGAGGGTTGAATGGCAGGAGCGTTGTATAAAACTCATTGTATGGGGGCCCAGGTGAGGGAGATGGAAGTTTTTCTGACTTGTGACAAGACAGCATTCTTGGGGTAGTTCTTCCCAGTCCTGGGGCCGGATCCCAAGACTGCCTTCAAGGATGCGGACTTGCTGTGTGGCCTCCTGGCAAGTTCTTGTCTTCGCGGTGTCTGTTTCTCCACCTGTAAAATGGGAATCGATAACGTCCCGCCCACAAGTTTGGGGGGGACAGCACATGAGCCCAGTTTAGTGCCTGGCACACAGTGGGACCTCAATAAACTGTGATCACCCTTTCCTCCTCCCTCTGGGTCTCAGGTGGCGGGAGACGAGCCTGCCGCTTTAACTTATGCAAATACACTGCGGGTGGTGGAAGGGGGGGGTAATAAAAAGCCTGGTTTCTGGATCAACCAATCAGCTCGCGGGACTGAAGGAGCTTCTAAATGGCCCAATGGCGGGCCGCGAGTATTCCAAGCCCGCCCCTGCCTCCGGGTGGCGTCTTGTGGGTGGGGACTCTCGACGCCACGCCCCGGGGGCGGAGTCAGGCGGCAGCCGCGCCGCAACCGCGGAGGTAGGGGCGGGGCGGGCTCGGGTGTCAGAGACCGAGCCGCAGGTGGCGGCGGGCGTGGGGCTCGGCCAGAGCTCGGGAGGTGAGTGCTCTCCCCGGGACCCCCCCCCCAATACCCTGGCCCGCGCAGCCCCTCATGCACACCGCGCCCGGTAGCCCCGGAGGCCACTGGGGGCAAAGGCGCGGCGGGGCACGAGGGATGGCGAACTGGGGGTGGGGGGCTGCGCTGTGGGACCCCCCCCCCCGGCCTCCCAGCGGCCATCGTTGACGGTCTTTGGAGTGAGATAGGGACCCCTCTCCACGTCCCCCGTCTCCTGGCCTAGAACCAGAGCGTGCAGGAGGGTGGCTATGACGTGAGACCCCTCCCCAAATCCCTTTATTCTAAGCCTGGATCTGGGTGTAGGTTCCAGGGTTGCAAAAATGGGGGTACCGCTCTCCCTCCAGTCTGGGACCCAGGACAGCCGAAGTGGAGACCACTCTCAATTTCCCTCTTTCCAGCTCTGGTCTGCAGACCCCTGAGGACCGAGATGGAAGGACCCCCTTCCCTTTTTTCTCCACTGTGAACCCTTATTAGCCGGGAGGAGGAGCTGGGGATCCCCGGGCTCCTCTTTTAGACTGCTCTATCCCAGTTTCTTACTGCCAGGATGAGGTGGGGGGTGTTTCACTGGCATCTTCGGCAGGGACCCCCAATGTTGGAATTCTGGGGAGGGGGCCAGTGTTGGGCCCCTTGCCTGACAGGGCCTGGCCAGGCCAGGCCTGAAAGGGCCTGGAGCATGGACTTGGGGGTGGTCCCTGCCTCAGTGGGGGGTGGGCAGCAGCATCTGTTCTTGGGGATTAAAATAAATCGAGGTAAATTAGTATCTTGCGGGAGGCTGGCTGCGAGTGGGGTGCGGAGGAGGGTTGTGGGGTGGGCGGCCCCTCCATCTGTCTCGAATCTGGGAGTTGCCTGCCCCAGCCGCAGTGGGGACCAGGAGGCAGCTTTGATGGACCTGCCTCACTGGTGACCTTGGGCAGGTGACAGCACCTCTGTGAGCCTTGGTGTTCTCCTTTGAAAATGGGGATGAGGGCTTCAGAAGCTGTATTCTACAGATTCTGAAACCTGCACACCCCATCATATGCCAAACTCTAACTGCCCCCTTCGCTTAAGCTGTCAGTGGCTTGGGTGAGAGGGCAGTGGGTTTGGAGACCCTCCCCGACTTGCCTTGCTGGCCTCCGAGCCTCAGTTTACTGCACTGCAAAATGGATTCGTGGTCACTCTGGCCTTGCTGGAAAGGCTATTCTCCCAGACAGTAAGACACATAACCAAGCCGCAATGGTTGAAACAGGGGCTCCACTACCCTGGTCTTACCAGTGGGACTGCCTGGGGCACACCCTGACCCATATATTGTCACCCACGCCAGGAGCGAGCCAGTTCCTGGGTGGGGTCGCGGGTAGGAGGAGGTCGAAGCCACCAGGCCAGCCTATCCCGACTCTGCAGTGGGCACAGGGGTGAGCTCAGAACTGGCTGTCCAACACCCCCAGGTTCAAATGGATTCTTCCCATGTGTGGCTTTGCCTCCCGGGGCCTTGGTGTATTCTTCTATGGAATGGGCTGGATCCCCCTCGGAAGATCAGAGGAGATGGGTGCCCTGTAAATACAGACACGGTCATTAAAACAGTAATTACAATATCAGTGACCGTAAATGGGGTCACAGCTGACCGGGAGCAGGGAGAGAGAGAGGAGTCAGCCAGGGTGTTGCCAGCCGTGTCTCTAGAGCCCGGCAATTAGGTACACAGTTGGTGTTCAATAAGTGTTTGCCAGATAGATGACAAAGAGGGAGGTGCCTAGTGGGGGAGGATGGAAAAATTCCTGAGCTTGACAGCCTGGTCACTGTGTGACCTGAGGGCCAAGATGAGACACTGCCTCAAAGTGCCACTGTAAGAATCAAGCCAGATTGTGTAAAGGTCACTCACTGGTACCTGGGCCTAGAAGAGAGGAGGCTCATGAGAGGACAGGTCATTGAAACAGCATGGCCAAGAGGCTGGCTAGTGCCTGGGAAGGAAGAGAAAAATCTCAGATTGGCCCCACTGTGCACAGGCTGGAGTCTGGGGGAAGTAAAACGTCGGGGATCATTTCAAAGGATCCTGGAGGTGCCGAGGTCAGGAGAGGCCCAAGGTCACAGCATGCGAGGTCAGGGGCTCTGGACAGGTGGCTTAGAGCCAGGGAGCTCTGCTTTCTTTGCTGACTCCATCCCTGTCTTGTTCTGTCTGCTCCCCGGGCCTGCTCACATGCTCCAGCCGGTGCAGAGCTGTGGGTTTTTGGGATTTGGTGCTGGGGAAGCAGGATGTCCAGGCAGCGCCTGGGGCTGGTGTCAGGTACCCCCTGGAGGACTCTTCTCTCTTCTGGGCAGCTGACAGCCTGCTATGTGACCTTGGGCAAGTCCCTGTCCATCTTTGCGCTCTGCCCTGGTGCTCTGGAGGCCCAGAGTCCTGGGTTCGAGCCAAACGATTTTCTCCATCAGATACAGAGGCGACTGTGTCTTGGACATACTACTTTCAGAGGCCCATAATGAGCTTTGGGGTAAAGGAATACATTTTAATACATAATATTAATATATTTATCTCTGTGCCAATGTAATTTGTAACATATAGTTTAAATGCTTTTTTTTTTTTTTTTTTAAATTAGAGGAAGGGGGCCCATGAAAGTTTTCATGCAGCCCTAGCTTTGAGTCTCGGCTGTACAGACATGAGCCTTTCCACTCCCCTCTCTGAGCCTTGGTTCCCCCTCCGTGAAGCAAGAATCCTTAACCCACCCCCAGGAGTGGTGGGATGTGGAAAAGGTTAGCCCGGGACAGACGCTGTGTGTCGCCTGCTATTATTTTATCATTGTCATCATGATTATTATTTGCTAGGTCCCAGGCTGGGGGCCCCAGGCTCAGGTGCCTCCGTTTACCTATCCATGGCCAGCCCAGGTCCCAGGAAGTCCCAGGGGTGCTGGCCTGGTGGGGGAGGTGAGATGGCAGTTGGGCGGTAGGCGGGGCAGGGTAAGCTTCCTGTCCCCCACGCACACAGGCCTCCGCTGGGTTGGTGCTCACGGAAGTGGCAGGGGCCGCGTGGCCATCTCCTGATGCCCACCCCGTCTGTCAGGGGACCCAGCTCTACTCGCTGCCCCATCTGGTGAGTTCCAGCCCTGTCTGGAGGCCCCCATTGCCCTTCCTCTCCCCTCTCAGAAACAGAAGCCTCGCCCCCACCCCCCCCCACCCCCTGTCTGGCCTGGGGTTTCCGAGAGAAGCAGCAGGTGTCATTTCCTGGGCCGGGCAGGAACCTGTGGGGGGGAGGGAGGGGCCACTCTTCGCTCTGGCCCCCTGCCTTCCATTAGGGTTCTGAGTGATGGGGCTGGCCGTGGGGCAGTAGAGGGGACACGGAGACCCAGAGCCACCTGCAGTGGTTCCAAACAGGAGTTCTTTGGCAGACAGATCAGGGACAAAATCACAGTGACCCCAGGTCAGTGAGTTTCTTCTCTGTGCCTCAGTTTCCTCATTGGTAAAGGTGGGACTGGACCCCATGGTGTGGCTATGAAGGATGAATGAGCTGGTACCTGTTGGGGGGTGTTGGCTACAGCGCCGCACACATACTGACCTTCAGTATATAGTGGGGGAGGGGCCGTCTACCAGAGTTGTGAAAACTGTAGTGAGATCCTCGGTTTCTGGGGAACTTGGGCCCACGGGCTCTTCAGATCCTCTAAGAAGCATCTTCCTGCAGAACTTTCCTTACCTGTGTGGTCTAATATGGCAGCCACCAGCCCCGTGAGGCTACTGAGCCCTGGAGCAAGGTTGGCCCCACTGAGGAGGTGGGGGGTTCATGGTATTTAATTTATTTAGTTTAAAATTAAGTCAGCACATGAGATTAGTGGTTCCCATATCGGTCAGCGCAGCTCTAAGGGATTTGGATATTCTCAGGGCCTAAATCCCGGCCAGAAATGAAGACATGAGATGGAAATTGAGGGCTTTTCCCCCTTGGGTCATCAGCCCAGCATGCCCTCCCCCCACACACCAGAGTTTCTTCAGGGACAGGGCCAGTGACAGTTTTCTCAGGGGCCCCAACATCACCCAGCCCAGGGTGGTCATTGGGAATATTTGTGGAATCAAATAATTTTTTCCTGGTGAACTCCTATTCATGCTTCAACCCCCCAACTCCCATGCCCACTCCTTTGGTCCAGGCTCCCACAGCCCCTTCTTCCATTTGGCCCAGCCCTGAGCCTGCAAGGCTGGTATGTCTGTGTCTAGCTCTATGCCCCTAGACTGGGGGCTCCTCAGGGACCAGACCCAGGAGTGAATCATCTCACAGACTCTGACATTGTCCTTGTCTTGTGGATACATGTTGGTTGCTGGGTGACTTATAGAAGTCAACGAACCTGGGGCTAGAGAATAATGGTTCAAATTAAACTCACTTTCAAGATTAGGTAAACAGAGGCTCAGTGAAGGCAGCCTTGTCCAAGGTCCTTGCTTGGTCCTTTCCTTGTGAGACCCAGGAGTTTTCCCATTTACGGTCACTAGCCCTGTCCCTGCTGCCACTGTGCCTCCAGGGCTCCCAGCTGCTGCTGAGCTGCCCGAGGGGTCATGAATTATGGATGAGGCCTGTGGGCTCCTGTGACAAGCCCAGCCTCTAGAATGTGCCAAGGACACCAAGTGTCCCTCCCTTGCCAGGCGGCTTGGCCCAGCCCCCTCTGCAGGGAGGCCTGGATTCCCTCAGCAAGACCCCTTCTAGGCATTCCCTCTTGTTTTGCAGATGGGGAAACTGAGGCACAGAGCTGGATAGAGTGACTCAGATATCAGGTGAACACTGGCTTCTGGGAGTCAGGGTTGGGACTCATGGGGGCCCCATTGCCAGATGGGTCATCACGGTGAGGGGTAAGCTCTCCATTCCAGGAGTGTGCATAGGGCGGGGACTGTTGTAGAGGATCCTTGGGGACACTTCAGGGACCCCAACCCCCATGTGGCTGATCACAGTCCCAGTGCCCATATCTCAGCAGACCCTTTCCCTACAGGAGCTGCCCAGCGTGGAGCTGAGTGCTCCGGTCTTGATTCAGCTTGCCCAGGGTGCAAATCTACTGGCATTTCCTGTCTCTGTGACCTTGGCAAGTGGCTTCCCCTCTATGGGGGTGGAGGGGGAGGGTCTTGGTTTTCCCATCTGTGAGATTTTCTGCTTAGGCTGGAGCTCATCCAGTACTCTGCCCCCAGTGAACTCTTATTTGAGCTTGAAAACCCCAACTCCCATGCCCCTTCCTCTGGACTAGGCTCCCCAGCCCCTATTCCTTTATCCAGTCCAGCTCTGAGCCCATAGAACTTGGGCATCTATATCCAGATCTGTCCCCCTAGAATGGGGGCTACTTGGGGGCCAGGCCTGGGGATGAATCATCTCCGGGGCCCTGGCATGCTCCCAGCTTTGGGGCTTTTGGTTCCTCCTCCATCCTCTCTCTTCCTCCTCCATGGGGAGGACAATTGGAATTTCCCCTCCTTAGACCCAAGCTGGCCATAGCTTTAGATTTGCTTCTCTCTTTGGACAGGCACTAAACAGGAGCCTGTGGGGGTCTCCACAGAGGGCATCAGGATGTCGTATTTTGGGGAGCATTTTTGGGTAAGTAAGACCCACTTTTATTTTGATGGGGGCTCCTGGAAGGGCTATGGGGCCTTTTATGGAGATGAGGGGACTTGGCGGCTCAGGGGCAGAGCCTTGGATAGGTGAAGTTCTGTGACTCGTAGAAATTAAAGTGGGAGGAGTCAGGCTGGGTTTGAATTTACATCTTCCCATTTCATGGGCCTTGTGACCTTAAGCAAGTCACAGCTTGAACAATGGGGAGACTAAGGTCCAGAGTAGGATTCTTTTATTTCAAATTGCCTCGTGAGACAACACAGCATCAGGACTTGAACGCCGGGCCAGAGTGAACTTCCAGGATCCAGGGTCATTTCAGCCAGGGAATTTCCACATCTTTCCCATCCTGGAGAGTTGGGGGGTTTCTTGACTTGGTCCCTAGTGGCCTCCTCACCCCTCTGCCTTCCAGTCTGAGGAGCACATACTGTGACCCAAGAGGGCTGAGACAAACTTGTTTTCATTCATTCATTCATTCCCTCCCTCCCTCCCTGCCACTACCACTCCACACCCAACCAACTGTGGAAGGTGCCATGAAGTCCCCAAGAGGCTTCATCCTGACTCTGACCCCAAGGAGCTCACAATCTGGGAGACATAGAGCCAGTCAGAAGTCTTTAGCCCTCCAGGGTCAGGGCTGGGCCCAGCCTTGGGGGCAACCAGAGGAGAGGTCAGGACATGGAGCTATGTTTCCTCTGGGCTTTGAGGGCTGAGATTTTCCAAGATGTAAGAAAGGCATTCCAGGCAGGGGGAATAGCCTGAACGAAAGCCCAGAAGTGTGACACGGGTGACCAGTTGAGGGCACAAGGACTCCTCTTACAGGCCCAGGCGAATGGAGAGCCACAGAGGATGTATGAACAGAAGGGTCTAGGAAGGACCAGGGCTGTAAGACCCTTCCCCAACTGGGCCCTGAGCTTGCCAGAGAAGAAGCCTGTTGCCAGGCAACTGGTTGCCCCTGGCAACAGGCCTGTTCCCTCCCTTTCTCCCTCCCCAGCTGGGGCCCCTCTTACTGCCACTTGTTTTCTTAAAGGGGCCTAACCCCCTTGCCACCTGCAGGGAGGGCTGTGGGCAGAGGGGGGATGGGGCCTGACCTCCACCTTCTGCCCAAGGGTCGGATTCCCTGGATTTGTCTCTGAATGTGTGACCCCAGCAAGGGGGTGCTCCTCTCTGAGCCCCCTTTTGGTGCCTCTAGGTAAGGGGGTTGACTATTTGATGATCAATTTGTTTTTTTTTTTTTTTTTTTTTTTTAAAGATTTTATTTATTTATTTGACAGAGAGAGATACAAGTAGGCAGAGAGGCAGGCAGAGAGAGTGAGAGGGAAGCAGGCTCCCTGCCGAGCAGCGAGCCCGATGCGGGACTCGATCCCAGGACCCCGAGATCATGACCTGAGCCGAAGGCAGCGGCTTAAACCACTGAGCCACCCAGGCGCCCCTGATGATCAATTTGTTGCCCACGTTTTGGAACCCTGACAACGGCACCTACATTTATTTTAAAATCTGTTTAATGGCGTGAGGCACCTACATTTATTTTAAATTCTTTTTACTTGCACAAGGCTTGCAAGCTTGCTGCAGAAAATTCAGATCAGCAGAGAGAAAATAGAAGCCACCCACAGTGCACTCCCCACCCAAAGATAGCCTGGTGCAGAGTGGATAAGGGCTTTGAGTTGAGGATTTGATCTGGGCTCTGCTGAGAGCGCTTGGGCAAGTGATTTGGTGTCAGCGGGCCTCAGTTTTCCCATCTGAGAAAGGGGATGAATTCCTGTCTCCCTAGGTCTCAGGGAGTATTCTGGGATGTCTGTCACTGGCAATGTTTCTTTTGATCAATTGTTTGTATCGGTGACTCTTTAGCTGGGTGGCACTGGTGACCTGGCTGGCCTGAAGGAGGTTCCAGTTAGGGGACCTCAAGCTGGATAGGGATGCCCCCGTCCTGCTGGGCCAGGGCAGCCTGGAGACCTCGAGGGTACTGGGGAGCCATGGGGGAAGTATGAGCAAGAGAGGGATACGATCAAGCCGTGTTAGAAAGATCCCTCTGGGGCTGGCATAGGAGCGAGACTGGAGTCCAGAGGTTCTGATAAGAGACACAGACCCAAGACAGCCCCTCCTAAGACCCTCACTGCTAGCATAGCCTGAGAGAGGCAGATACCACTGGGGGCCTTGCCAGGTCTGGGAAACGGGCCAGTGGTTGGCTCCAAGTCAGCCCCAGATGTTGGCCTGGGCGGCAGTGCCTGGTGCAGCCTTACCCGAGGATCCCCTGGGTGGGGTTGAGGGGGGGAGTTGTGCTGGGTCTGTTTGCTGAGCCCTCACCATGGTGCAGGAAGCCCTGGGTTCAGCACTGTCCCAGGCTCATCTCACCAAAACCCTTCAGAGGTGGGTACTATCATTGGCCCTCTTTGTCAGATGAGGAGACCGAGGCTCAGAGAGGGGAAGTCACCAGCTCAAAGTGACCCAATGTATAAAAGAAGGCTCTGACATATATTCCTGGGAAGCTAGAGGGAGCCACGTTGAACATTCAGGGAAGTGAGGGTCTGAGATGATTCTTTTTTTTTTTTTAAGATTTTATTTATTTACTTGACAGAGATCACCAGTAGGCAGAGAGGCAGGCAGAGAGAGTGAGAGGGAAGCAGGCTCCCTGCTGAGCAGAGAGCCCGATGCGGGACTCGATCCCAGGACCCTGAGATCACGACCTGAGCCGAAGGCAGTGGCTTAAACCACTGAGCCACCCAGGTTCTTGAAGGGGGTGGGCCTGGAAATGATCCTTGAGAGGTGGAAGGATTTGGATGGGTGGGAAGAGATGTAGCCTGGTGAGCTGGTTTGCAGGAACAGCCCAGGCAAATGTCCTGTGGTAGGAAGGCACAGCCTGTCTTTGCGCTCCTTGCCATTTTATGGCGAGGCCA